>NC_081778.1:14949186-16149186 GCF_963082965.1 Carassius carassius
ATGTCAAGGAAAAGTTCCATGTTTACCACAGCACAGCTCGCTCGGAGCATTCAATGTCAGTTCTATATGCTGTAAAACTTCAATTAATATTAATAATATTTGTTTCAATCACTGAATGAAGCCTGCTATATTTGGGACAACAGTCACGACCTTAAATTTGCTATACTATTGACAATTTCTATTATCAATAGTATAGCAAAAATATTCGAAAAACTAATATTTAATCAATTATCTACATATCTTATAGATCATAATATATTATCTCCACACCAATCAGGCTTTCGACCCTGCCATTCAACTACTACCGCTCTTTTAAAATTTACTAATGACATACTGTCCGCAGCTGACAGCAATATGCTTACGGGTGCTATTTTTATAGATCTTTCAAAAGCATTTGATATGGTTGATCACTATCTTCTTTTAGATAAAATGTATGCTATTGGTTTTTCCTCGAACTCTCTATTATTTTTTAACTCATTTTTTCATAATAGGAGTCAGTGTGTCTCCATCCTGGGAAGTCAATCAGATTTCAAGATCATTGATAAAGGTGTTCCTCAGGGCTCATCCTTAGGTCCGCTTTTGTTCTCAATCTTCATTAATGATATTTCTCAAATCTGTTCTGACTGCCAAATTCATTTATATGCGGATGACACTGTATTATACTTTTCCAGTTCTGACATCTCACAAATTCAAAACTCTTTACAATTTGATTTCAATTTGGTTCAAAGATGGTTTTTGTCAAACAAGCTTCTCCTGAATAAGAGAAAATCATATAACATGTTGTTTTGCACTCGACCTGATCCTTCGTTGTTAACTAACTGGTCTATTACCCTTCTTGATGGAACAACTATAGACAAAATTGAAGAACTTAAATATCTAGGCCTCTGGCTTGATTCCCGGCTTTCCTTTAAATATCATATTAATACGATCACTAAGAAAATATCTGGTTGTCTGAAATCACTTTATCGTTCGGCTGATTGTTTTTCACAAGAAGTTCGGAAAAGAATTATAACACAACTAATATTCCCAATATTGGACTATGCTGACGTGATCTATGGTAACACCTCTGAAACTAATCTCAGTCCTCTTAACGTATTATATAATAGTCTATGTAGATTTGTGCTCAGGTGTCCTTATAGAACCCATCACTGTTTAATGTATGAGTCCTTGAACTGGCCTGCACCGAAGTACAGAAGGCAACTCCACTGGTTAACACTCATTTTCAAATGTTTCTATTTTAATTTCCCATCATATCTGAAAGACCATTTAATCCCTCTCAGCTCTCAATACAGCCTCAGGCACATGGGTCAACTGTTTCTAGTTACTCCTAGAATCAGTAAAGAAATTGGTCGTCGTGCTTTTAAATTCAAAGCTCCATCAGATTGGAATAATCTTCCTTCCTCTCTTAGGTCGATTACTTCTTTTCATATTTTCAAATCATCTTTAATTACCCATTTTCAAACATCCTGTTCTTGTTTCTGAACTGTTTTAAGACTCATATTACTCACGGTTAGGGCTGCAACTAACGATTATTTTGATAATCGATTAATCTGTCGATTATTTTTACGATTAATCGATTAATCGGTTTATGTACTTATATTTTAGTTTTTCCCATTTTTCCCCCAAGTAAATTATTAATAAATGGTCTTTATCCTTCAGCATAGATTTTTAAGAGATTTTAACAATTTTGCACTGTCATATCCTAATCAAAAATAAACCTGGAGTTGTTTTATTGTAATCCTTTGTCGAACTCTTCTGCAATCAGAACACTGACCCATACTCTTTCACAAGGAGATTTAAAATAATGTTTTCACCATGGCAGTCCTTAGGGCTCCTAAAGTAGTTTAACATCCCGAACGAAGCTTATTAAGGAATCTTTCAGAACATATTTTCACGGAGAATAAGGATAAAACAGAATAAAATTGCAGTGCATTGTATTTTATTATTTACTGGGAAACAGCTTTATAGCTTTTGCTGTGAAATTGTAAACAATCCTTCGAATAAAGTGCCAGTGGCATGAAACCTGAATGGAAATCACAATTTAAAGTAAAATCCATCAGAAGGTTGTCCAGAAAAAAAAATTGGACAGTCACACACAAAACCTGCTGTGTGAAAAAGAGCAGTGAATACTTAGAAAAAAAAAGTGCATTTCAAATATCTTTAAACATTTACCTCTCTCATTCAGTCATAATTAGGCTGCACGACTGAATTTTGAACTGTTAAACGACAAACTGATCACAGAACATGTTTGTAAAGCTTTAAATGTTAACTGTTAAAAAGCAATGTTATCAGCTTTTACGACTAAACATTTGCAAACAACATTGTACTGGAGAATCTGCACAAATAAAAGTCTTAGGGGCCGTTCACATATCGTGCCTAAAAACGCGTGGAAAACGCTAGGCGCGCCGCTTTCTCCTTCTTTCCAAAGCGCTCGGGCAGAAGCGCCCCTGAGGCGTCTGCCTTTGATAAGCAACCATGACGTGCTCTCTCCTTGAAGACGCGGAAATTTCAGCAAAGGATAAATGGATTTGCAGCTCAAAAAATCGCTTGCAGTAGCTCTGCTACTAAATTTATTTCAAAATGGAAATCCATATACAACTATGATCAGCTGTTCCTTTCATCTTGACTGAGCTTTTAACGTTGTTACGGGAAAGGATGAAGCTGATTGGTTAGTTCTTGTCACATGACCCGCGATGCGCTTGCAGCATTCTGAAAAGTTGAGATGTTTTTAACTCGACGCGGTGCGGTGTTGGAAATAACGAACTTGAGCGCGCAAAAGACGCGATATGTGAACGTCCCCTTAAACAGTTCAGTAGTGCAGAGTTTACAGGTTACTCTTCTTTTTTGAAGGCTCAAAGTAAAGTACTCCCAGTCTCCCACATCCCGCTAAATGCTGCAGAGACGCTGTTCGGGAAGCACGTGACATAAAACGAGGCCAGCTATTGGCTATTCGCTACTTCTCCAGCTGTACTGGCTGAGTAAAACCTCCGGTGGCTCATTACTGCCACACTTTGGTCACCGCAGATTTGAAATATGCACGAAATGAGCCGCTTACGGCAAATAAAAGTTATTTAGCAACGAATCGATGACTAAATTAGTTGACAACTATTTTAATAATCGATTTTTATCGATTAAATCGATTCGTTGTTTCAGCTCTACTCACGGTCCAGTGTATTGTATATATGTGTGTATTTTTGTATAAATATGTATTGCATATTTTACCTGTGCATGCAAGCTGCTGTATTCATAAGGGGTGTATAGTATGCTTATGTGTGCAAATGTCAATTTCTATTTTTCGCAGAGGGATTTACTTTATTTTGTGTTTTGTATCTCAGTATTTTTATTATATTTTTTATCATACCATATCTGTGCAAAGTTTGTGAAATACTGGCTGGGGGCTGGGAGGTGCTAGTTTCGGGGAGCATTGTTGGAGTGTGCGTGGGTATGTGAATGAGTGTGCGTCTTTGTGTTTATGAGTTTGGAATTATCTTTAATACTTACTCTTTATTATTATTTTGTATTGTTTATCATTATTGTTAGGACCCCCTCGAAAATGAGATGGCACATCTCAAGGGGCTATCCTTGAAATAAATAAAAGAAAAAAGAAAAATTGCTTGCACAAAAATTTGTTTGTTCATTTAAACCATTATGCGCAGAGAACGTGAGGGTGAGAGAGCTTGAGGTCTGCAGTCTTGGCCATTAGTTGATTTCCTTGTTTTTGTGTAGGTAATATGTTGTCATATATGTTTAAACTTAAATAGACTATCTATACAAGTAGTTATGTCTCTTTGTATCTCTTTGTCCTGTTATTGACGTAATGCTCGTCATTGACAACATGCGCAACCAGATGTTCGAATAGTTCGAATATTCGTGTATTTTTTAGAGGGAATATTCGGACGTATATAGTACATTTTATCATTCACCACTGGACAGCTGCATTAAACGGTTTTAAATATGTCTACTATTTGTCATTCACGTTTGTATTTAATGAATACATTGATAATTGATTCCTTCATTTTATTTTGAGGTGGAACTCATTTAAGTGTTTAACAGAAATCTGAATCATTAAGACAGGAATGACTCACCTGTAGAAGAGATGAGCGTTTGAATGCTTTACCACAGTCATCACACTTATATGGTTTCTCTCCAGAATGAGACCTTAAACAACACACAAAGCAATTTTATTAAGGAACTTGGTAAACGGCATATAGCAGAACAACAACAAAAAAAGAAAAGTCACCATGGAATTAAATCTTTATACAAGATAAAATATTCAAGATTTTGTGTCCATGCATGTCAACCCATATGTGGAATCAGCTGACCTCTCACCTCTGGTGGTATAGTAGGGCAGATGAGCCCTTAAAGGCCTTAGGGCACAGGTTACAGCGATATGGCCTTTCATTGTTATGGCTTCTCTGATGATGTGCCAGTCTGGATGACCACTTAAAACTCTTCCCACAGTCCAAACACTGGAATGGATGCTCTGGGTTTTGAGCCACTGTTGCAACAGGAGCTATTGATCTCACGATGTCACCTGTGAGCCCGACTGTTCCTGACTCTTTGCCCTCTTCTTCTCCCTTCTCTCCATCCTCCCCTCTATCCTCTATGGAGGGTAGAAGGGAAGGAAAGGGAGAAAGGGAGGAGGACATCTGAGAAGGTAAGAGTTCAGTTTGGACCACCAGAGTAGCAACAGTGTTGGCCATCACAACTGATGAGAAGAAGTTGGGTTGTAGTGAAGCAATCTCAGTAGTTTTGTAGTTTTACTCTAATTATGGCAGCCATGGCTTGCATTTGGTGTAGTCTAGACCAGTGTTCTCTAATTTCAGCCAGAGAATCTATTCTGAGGAAGAGTGTCTTCTGTTGTCTTCTCCTTCTTAGATGATAGAACTGTAATAAAACATTACATTTTTTATGATCCATGCAAATAAAAACTGTTTAAGATATTGCAATGTTTGTCAACTGTTAAAACAAAGGGGACATTTCTTTTCAGATTATATCCATGTATGGATGTTTTTATCAGCTGTTTGGACTCTCATTCTGATGGCACCCATTCACTTCAGAAGATCCATTGGTGAGCAAGTGAGATAAACTAAATATCTCCAAATCTGTTCTGATAAACACACACACTCTACTACAACTTGGATGGCTTGAGGGTGAGTACATTTTCAGGTAAAAATTTCCTTTAAAGGCATTTTGGCTCTTGGTGGAAACAAGCCATCGGAAGCTAACAGATGTCAACATCAGCTTGTTTGACACTTCCTCAACCTTAAACAACTATTAACACAAATAAGGCAAATGAGGGTAAACATGTTTTGTGTAGCAAAAAAGAAATTGTTTGTGTAATAAATTATTGCCTGCCATGGATATCAAGCAATTGAAACTCGTGACATTTAGAAACACTCAAATTAGCCTGCTAACCATATATATGAGTGTCAAAACTGGGTCCTGAAGCACAGAACTGTTGACATATCGTAAATAAAATTATACAGTTCATCATGAACGTCTGAGACTACACTTGTAATATGAGCCTGGAAATACAGAGAAGTTTTAAACAAAACAAAACAAAGAAATGTTATGAATCAAAATTAATATGGCATATTTAAGATTCTGCATTTAAATAAATGTGTGACACTAATCATGTAAACTGCTTTGTACGGAGTCAGATGGTCAGATGTTCTTCTTCCACTGAAACACAAGATGCTCCTTGGATCATGCAAAAAAATAAATAAAATAAAATAAAACTTGTGGAGTGTCATTAAAGCAAAAACTAAGACTAACTAGCTAAACACTTAAACACTCTGAATTTCCTTTTCCACAATTCAACTATTCATTCCAAATGTTAGACAAGTAATATAATTTGTGCTAAACAAAATAAGTTATTATTAGAAAACACATAGTCCCAGAAATTAGGAAGCTGCATGTTATTTTAAAAGAATTATTTCCACGAGTAATTCTGATGCGCCTCAGTGACTCTCGAGTGTTGATGCACCTTCCCCTTTAAAGATCCTCCCACTGCTCCTGCTCCACTCCCCTCCCGCTATCTGTCTGTGTGATCCTGTCTTCTTGTCCCAGGGAAAAAATCGAATCACAAAATGAAGATAAAAGACTTCAATTGGCCAAAGCGCACTCACCCCTTAGTTTCTATACAAATCAACAGTAGGTCGTTTTATTAGTTGTTTGTTGCATTATGTGCGCTGTCTCGAGCCGGCCTTCTCGAATCCATCCCCAGCCTTGTCTTCGTTCCTCAAGCGTCGCACTATTTGTCGGAATAAGTGCATTATTCCATACATGTGTTATTCCCCTGGTTCATTGCTGTGAAATTGCCGATATTGATGTAATGATATAAGGCCGAGCTCCGCAGTGATAGTCCACACAACCTTAACAACAATCTAGAGCACAAACTAACAAGCAGTCGCCCGTCTGTGACCGCCTCTCAGTAAAGTCGTCGGCTATTAGTCCGCTCTTCTTCCCAGTTGGCTCGTCTCATTGGTCGAAAAAAAAAATACTGTGACGAACTTTTTATTAAATTATGCATAGCAAATTGATGGATTTGTTTAAAACCCACAAGCAATAAACCCATTAGGTTATTATAAAAAAAATCGCTTCCTAGATACGTCTCAGTTGAGCTTTATAGACAAAGAAATATTCTTTCATGCACTGGTTTTGCTCTGCGCAAGGGCTTGTGGGTAATGTAGTTTACCTCATCATTGCTTGATAAGGACGTTATTATATGCAATTACACCTAACATAGTAAGAAAATATGCAGGCCTACTCAAAAGTAATGAGCAGTTATCATGTTTTAAAGTTATATCCCACATTTTTAATAGTAACATTCATAATCATATAGTAGTCTTTGCTTTAAGACAATGGACAATAACAACAAAATGTCTACAATTTACATGTAAGTTCCTTTATTGTCTCTCTCTCAGAAGGCACACAGTTAAACACAGCCAGTTTTTGCATATTTAGTGCACTAGTAGCAACGTTCAGTCTATGTAGACACAGAAGTTAACCTAAACAGAGATGATGATTGGTGGTGAAAAGTATAAAAGTACAAAACATGACAGAAGTCTTGCTTCTGATTTGCAAAAATAAATAATTGTAACAATTAATATAATTAATAATAACCATAATAATAATAATCATATAAATAAATAGTAAATACTGTATCAAAATCCTAAAAAAAGAGGGAGGGAAAAAAAATGTTGATATTGCAACACATTGTTAGAGCACTGGACTTTATATTATAGAAAACAAAATAAGTATACACTCATTGTATATACCAGTTTACATTCGGCAGCATGTATGTACAGCTTTACAGTACCAAAATACATAGTATTTTAAGCCTTAGGTTGTCTTTTTCTTATGTTGCTTGAAATAAGGTTTAATCAAAACATGTTCTTGAATCACAGAACTAACAATAAAAAATGATATAAACCCCAATATGCTGTGCAAAAAATAAAAACAGCAACAAAAAAAGAAAGACAAGCAAAGTTCGGGTCAGTGCTAGTCCTCTCTCACTCAGCGCCGACATACATTACACTCCCAAAATATTGCTACATCTAGTGGCAGAGTATTGTAACCTAGGTAACAGTGAGAGGGAAATGTATTTGTATAAAAATACAATCAGTTTAATAAGAGACATGAAATGGAGCTGTCATACATGTGGTTTTGTGTGTGGTACAAGACAAGAGGAGCCAATGAATAAAGGAAAGGAAGAAAGAGAGTAGTACATTTTACTTCTTGCCTTGCAAATGATAGAATGTTGACACGTTTATAGAGAAATTAAATAAATAATATCATCAAATAAATAACAAGACAATAAATAAATAAATACATAAATAACAAATAGTTCTGAAAAAAAAAGAATTTGTATAAAAAAGCAAAGGTAAAGGAAGGGTTAAGGTTAAGCGTCAGAAGCAGGATGTCGAATGGAGTGCACTGTTATTTTCAGATCAGACTCCTTCACTGATCAGGCTTCAGACTGTGACAGGGATGGACTGGGATTAAAAACTAATCGGTCTGGGGTGGACACAGCCCATCACAACCCACCACAAATCCACCACCACAGCTTCACACAAGTATTCAGGGATGATTCACATCACTTTTGTCCAATAAGGCATCAGTAATCTGCCTCTTTATATGACTCGGTTTAACCCTATTCCTGGGACTGGAGCAGATTTTTTGAGAGGACATAATTCTATAGCACTACATTTCAGTTGAACAAATCAATCATCGTCTTCCTGGTTCCATATGCAATATTCATAATTATGCATCTGAAAATGTAGAGTTAATCATGATATTTAATTATTAATTATTAAATATAATTATAATGTAGAATGTATTAAGCACAGATTCAACTTCATGCTTACGATTGGCTCGAAAGTGCAAAGCAGTGGCAGTTAGAACTAAGCGGAACAAGAGTAGGTTGTGAATGGGTTGTAATATTAAACTACTCAGATGTTCAGGCCGGACAATATCAAAACTATTTTCCCACAAGTTGACCTGACCCACTGGGAAAAGTCCTGGTGCTCCCTATAACCAGTCCATCCCTGGTGATTGAGTCATGGCCATTTTTGTTGTATTGTAAAGGAGACGATTTACCGCCTGTTGTTGTTTTTGTTTTGTGTGTGTGTGTGTGTGTGTGTGTGATGCCATTGAGGTTCCTCATGCTGGTAATCTAGATTTAAGGGTAAGGAACACTCGTGAAGCCCAGTCACAGAAGAGCCTGAACTGCTGCAGGAGTTCCTGAGAGGACTGAACCATGTCCCAGTGAAAGTTGAGATTAGGTGGGAGTGATGGAGAGGCAACAGGGATCCGGGGAGCCTCTGCTCGGACCATCTGAAATTGAACAATAGCAACAACAAAAAAATCACAATCATGAACGCACTGATGCTATTTCAATCTAACTATAAATAGTCTCTGTAGAAATACATCTAAGAGATCTAAATGAATTTATGTGAACGGTAGTGTACATTATATTTTATATTACATATATCTACAGTTTATAGGTTTCATAAACAATGGATAAACCATTCTTGTAACAGTTGCACATATCGTTTGCTGAGAGGTGTGTGTGTGTGTCTGTGTGTATCTGTGTGTGAGCCTGTACCTGACGCTGCAAGGAGTGTATGAGGCTCTTAATGTGGGAGATCATGTCTGTCAGCTTTGGTACTGAGCTGTGCTTGCGTGTTATTCTGTTCAGCCACTCAAAATGGTGCTCAAAGGACTTGAGGTCCGCATAGAGCTGAGAAAGAGTAGGCTTGAACTGCAAGAGAGACAAAGAGAAAGAGCCAGAAACAACATTAGTAAGACGATTAAGAACAAAACACCATAATGTCTTGGTAAAGAACTACACTGTACAAGCAGATTGACACATAAAGGGCCGTCCCAAGGGTGATGCGAATGTACCTATGCTTGGGACAGTCCTGTACTGATAAATAGGTAAATAATGATAATAAACGGCAACATGAAGGCTTATTTGTCCTCATACACACCTCCAGACTGGAGAGGTCACTGACTCTGCTGCTGATCGCTGGAAGAAACTTGAACCTGTTGTGATCAATCTCTGTGCCAAACACTGGGTCTTTCTGAAAACAAAGGACAAAAAGACAGAACAGGCATTAATAAAGAAAAAAAAATGCACATTGCACACAAATTCTGAATGAAAATGCCCCGGCACTTTTCTCTGGTCACAACTAAGTTCTAGAACTCTGAACTCAACAATCAAAACAAAAGAGTAGCAGTGTTGTCCCACAACTGAAACGACTGGCTTCCACTAGCAGAACCACCGCAGAATTACAGGGAACAGCAGTCACCCAGAGTTCCCCGAGCTTTAACTTCTGAACCCAGACAATAAAAGTTTGCGTCCTGAAGCCACAGGATGTTTTCTAGAGGAAGAATAACAACATATGCAATGACTAAGGAGTTTGAAGTGGAATAGACAACACTGGGCAGCAGGGAAACTCCAGGGTCACGACTACAAAAAGGTGCCATGACGTAATGGGCCAGTCCATGCCTGGATGCACTGCCTTCACCTGACACTAGAGGGAGACAGAAACAAACTCAGGTGTTTCTAAAGCATCACAAGGGGGGTGAAGAGTGACCCTAACTTGCTCTCGCCAGTGTTTAAACAATGCATTACAATATCCAAGGTTTCAATGTGGCTGCCATGTGAATGGAGCAGAGACTGTTTACAAGTCACCCAAAGGGTTGTTTGTGAAAGCTAATGAGTGCTGATAATGTGACAGGTGTAATGTGCCCTTTGCGTCCCCCATCAGCAGAGGAAAACAACATCGTAGACAAATCAGAAGTCAACATGACAAAAATAATAGCGTGCTAAAGCCAGCTTTCCGCCACCACTCTTGCACTGTTTAGAAAGATGTGTTTTTTTCCCCTTGATTTGTTGTTGTTTTTGTGTACTTCTGCTCCCTCAGCTCTAAATCCTTCCATTTCTCTATCTAGGCTCCATAGTAGCAGTCAAAAGATGACACACTTCATCCTATACCTCGTCACTCTTCATCATAGTGGCACTATCATCACACACAAATGTTGTTGAGCATCTCTCATCCAGAGCACTCTCTGATCTCTTTATCTTCTCGGATGCTTGTCCCCTCTCCGTTTGGATCATGACCTCACTCGACTGATTCTTGTGCCCTCCCTCCTCCTGTCTTCCTGAATGCAAATGCGGGAATGTGATAAATGCGATTTTTATCATGACACTTTGCTGTGGAGACCGAAAGCTAAACAAGCAGCCCCACACCTACACAGACCACAACTATTTACAACATGCACACTCTCACCGGCACGCACACACGGTCATACAAACATTGCATGTATACACACTCTCACCACCTCACACAAGTAACAGTAACCCGTTCTGTACATACACACACACATCGAGTTTTATAGCTTTCTTGTGGGGACTTTCCGTTGACTCCCATTCTATTTTTCTTTCCTAGGCTTGACCCCTGTAAAGTGGAACTCCATGCAAGAAGAAAAGAAACCAAAATAAATGCTTCAAACTAACAAAATGTTTTTCAAAGTGTGTCGGGCCCTTTTGTCACCAGTGGGGTCTTTGAGAGGGTTCTCCGCTGTAACATCTGGTGCACATACACAAGGCGGCAGACACAAATCAACCTTTTATGCAACACACACACACACACACACACAACCAAGTGTTATTGTATCTAATTGAAGCACAGGACTGGAAGAAGTGGCATCTGATCTTGGATTTAGAAGTGATGGATTCAGATCAGGTGATTTTCTTTTCTAAAAGAAAAATCTGTCTTGTTCAAGATGAGTTATTCATCGAGTTAGCATGACCTTGTACACATAATCTAAATGTAAACAGGAATCAAAGACCAGTCAGGGTCAACAGAACAGCAATTATGTGTTTATTTATTTATTTTTAGTTTTATGTTCCATTTCTGGTTCCATTTTAGTACTTAAACATATTTATTTTATTTCAGCTTTATTTCAATTAACTGTTTTTTATGTATATATATATATATATATATATATATATATATATATATATATATATAGTTTTAATTAACTATATCACTGTCCCATATAATGAAAATGTATATATATAGTGAACATCAGGGTCATTTACTTAATTGTATATGCCAAAAAAAAAATACGCAGATATTTCAAAAGATCTTATTTTGTGTTCCACAGAAGAAAAAAGTCATACAGGTTTGGAATGATATGAGGGTGCGTAAATGATGACAGTCATTTTTGATTGAACTATTATTAGCAGCAACTCTAATGATCTGGAATTGTACCCCCAACAAATGATCATGTCTCATACTACGCCATTAAGCAGTAAATCTGTTAACATTTTCATTTACAGTGGAACTGCATAGAAAGCGGCACTGTACTTTTCACCTTTCTGTGCCACATGCTTCACTCAAGCTGATATACAGGACCTCCAGGTAACCATGAGAACACAGATCTGTTTATTTTTCCGAGGTAGGGAAGAGAGGCCTCGGAGAGGTGAGGAGTGCAATGTGGGTTCAAGACCCTCAAAGTACAGATCTCCATCACACAGCAACCACAAAAACCCATGTAAAGCCCACAGCATTTCGCTCTCGGATGGTCGGAGAGCTGGATACGAGCATAAGGCTCGCTCTGAGCCATGCAGATCATGTTTACCCCCCATCCCGTAGGTTCAGGCTCATTAGGTTGCAAGTTTACAAATGTTACATTGCGAGCTTTGATGCAGTCTGCGATGCCGGCCCTGCTGCTGGGCATGAATCCAGGGATCTGTGGTTTTTTTTTGTCAGATAGAGGCTACAGTAATGAGCCTTATCTGCTCCCACATGGACTCAAAGCTACCGCAATCTGCTATCTCAGCTCTAATATGAGCCAGCTGAATGAAAAGCCGATCAACGGCGGTGTGTGCGTATGTGTGCGAGTGAAATTGCGAGAGATAAGCCAATTCCTGTCCACAAATCTTTGCAAGGAGCATTAATGTAGCCCAGCTGTTCAGAGGCTCAAGATCAAGTTCTGATCATCATCAGCCTTTCTGAGTACAGTGGGAACTTCCTCTCCTGTCCTGTTGTCACACCAGATCAACTCACCAGGAGATCCTGAGTCAGCTTCAGAAGGTGTCTGGTCTGATTGGTCAGCTTGTCAAAGTCAGTCTGGATCCTCCGGGGTTGGGCCGGGAGAGCAGATGCTAACAGATGTAGTTGAGCCAACAGCAGCGAGAGGAGCAGCGATGAGGAGGAGTCACCCAGCACTGTGGAGGAGAGCAAATCATTGATGCACAGCTACACACAACACTCCTATGTTTCCACACGTCCAAATACCATATTGATAGTCTCAGCCAAAGGACACTTCTTTCATCTTGTTTTTTTTTTATTTTTATTATTACTATTGTGTGTGTGGGGGGGGGGGGTTAACACTTGATCCATTATTACTGTCGACATGATAAATGCTTCTCTAATGAACTAACCGCGAGCGCCCCAAGCCATTATCCTGTCAAACTAACTTTACCCATTAACACTCACAACCCGTAAAGGTTTCCATAAAAAAGTCCCGCGTTTATAAACGACAATAAAGGCTTGTCTGTTCAAGAAATCCGTAGGGGATGCTTAATAGTTAATGTAAATTGTTTTATGTTAGGCGAAATGGGTTAAACAGAGTGTTTTAATTAAAAACGGCGATTCGATGAGTTACAGCGACAAGTGTCAATCACAACACTGCAAATAGCAAATTAGTGACGGTGGCGTCACTAACGCATGTAAAACTAATAACAGTAATAATTAATAAAAGAACGAATACATAAACAATATAACACTTACATTTCATATTTGTCCAGGTCTTTGTTTTAAAAAGTAGATATGTTGCCAAATAAATAGGCAGAATAAATAAACAAATAAACAAACAAAAGTGTAGAAATTAATAAATAAATGAAGCTCCAGATGTTGTCACGTGCTCCAAAGTTGGTCTCTCTCTCTCAGTATCCGCGCGAACGGCTCGCGACAGCAGTTCAGAGGAAGAGCGTGAGGGGAGGAAGAAAATGAATGAATGACAGAAGTGCAGAATTAGCGAGAACAAGAAAAGAAAAAAAAGCACAAAAACTTGACTCTGTCCAGTCCCAATAGTTGTTCAGTTTTAACAAACACGAGTGAGGATGAAAAGATACACGCCGAGGGTCAGAGAGGTCTATGGAGTGAGAGACAGAGAGTGAAGGATGCGAGGGTAAGTCTAATTTTTCGCGAAGTGAAATGTTTAGGCTTGTTTAAAACTTCCTTTATAAAGACGGGGGTATGACACATCCTGAGTCACCAGTTCATTCATAAAAACACTCACACACACACACTCGCCTTCTCAGAGCGCGCTTCCCGCCCCTCGGCACTGTCTGTCTCCTTTTGCGACTTTTTGAAAGTAAAAAAAAAGGGGAAAGACGTTTCTGTTGCTTTTATTTTTTCCTCCTTTGCCAATATCATTTTCTGTGGGTCTTTCTATCTCTCCTGTTATCTCTCTTCCTCTGCTCCATCCCGCTACGCGATCGATGCCAATCAAATCGTCCATCTCTTTATCTTTTCATCTGCAGATCTCTTCCCCTCTCTATCACTGCAAAAGTTTTAAAAGCCCATTGTTTAATTTTATATCAGTCAATCTGAGTTTCATAACTCTCCCGTTCTGTATCTCTCTCAGCTCCGTTATATTAGGAATAAATATAGCTACACTTTATTTGCATAATGTAATGTAAAGGGAGCAGCTGCATTGCGCATATTTACCATACAGTATACACATTTACTCAAAGTTCGCTCCTGAGACAGCAGTGTTATTTCCACTCTTTTCGTTCTCTGACACTCCCCCTTCTTTCTCTCAAGGGTAAAGGAAAGAGTGAGAGAAGGAATAAAAGAGAAAGGTGTTGCATAGAAACAGTTAGGGAACTTGCAGAGCATTAGCACTAAGCCATCAAAAGTGAAAAGAGAGACAGGCAGAATTAGAGTGAGAGGGAGAGGGGGAAGGTTAATTTAGCATATACAGAAACCAGTGCACAGCGCTGGAAACACAGAGTCACATGCAATAAAGCATAGCACAGTGTTGCAACAGAAGCAGAGAAGAGTTTCCAGACAGAGAGAGAAAGTATGGGTGAGGGGTTAATGCAACCTTAAATAACACATGCGGCATTAATAGCTGACATTTCCAGATTCACGAACAGTGAAGAAAACCTCACTCAGGGGTATAGGAAGAACTTGAAATGGCAAGGGGGGACATGTTAAGGTATGGGAATGATTAAATAACAAAAAGTAGGAGAACACTGGTGCCGTGGCACAGGGGGTAGTTCAAGGGCACCGGGGTTCCAATACGACCTGGGTCATGCATGCTATGATCTTATTCACAGTCCTCCAGTTTTCTGTCACTTTAGATGGGTCATGGGTCACATGAATGACAAATAAGAGTGTCTGAAATAAGGAAATGTAAAATCTTCTATAAAAAAAAAACAAAAAAACTTAAAAACATGTTCAAAGCAACATTAGAATAATAATAAAATATATATACCGGTAAAATGTTTTATCTTCATGTTGATTTCTCTTTAGAAAAAAAAAATATATAAAATGTTTCATTAAGTTCACATTTAATGACTAATATATTTAAGGTAATTTAAAACATGAACTAGCCTATTACATAAATATTATGTTTTTGGGAAGTCGTATGTGGCATTTCAAGACCTTGCGTTGTCACAAAAAGGTCAAATTACATGATATTGTAAATAACTTATTGAACTCAGTGACCCTGACACACAGTCATGAGGGTCTTCAGGGGTTCTCGCTATGATTTCCTGTTTTTTTACCACATAACTTTGATTTGGCAGACATAAGTGTTTTAAATATTAATAATATTTTAACAAAACTGTTTCACTTCTTTATTCTAAGAAACAGTAATCTAAAATGATTATTCAAAAATTATGTTTTTTTTCTCAAGAATATAATACTTTTTTTCTTTATGGTGATATTAGGACAATTGACTTTTAATTCCTGAATTAAAATTCATTTTAATAATGAAAAAATAAACATCATCGTAGCTCTATCTATTCAACATTATTTGTAAATTGCTGTAGATTTTGACCCAACAATAAAATCCCCCACTGAATGTGCATATACAGTTTTGATGGTTGCAGCACCCTAACTCACTCTTATGCATGCAAAAAGCACTGTTCATACACAACCGTTCATTTTCCCATTCTCTCATACACACACACACACACACACACACACATACATACAAGGGTGTGTGGAGGTAATGCGACTGCAGGGTCATGTTCTGGTTTTGTTGGGTCAGCCATTAAGAAGAAAGGGAGGAGAGAGGAAGAGATGGAAGGAAGGGAAATAGATGAGTGTGCAGGAGCGATGGAGGAATGGAGGGATATATTGACACATTCGCTCTTTTAATTTCCCACATCAAAGGCCTGTTTGAAGACACAGCTGGGAAAAGAATAAAAGAAAGAGTGAAGTTAGTCACTCACCGACTCTCTCTGCCTGCATGCCCTGATGGGGGTCTCTTGGGTGGTTGATGGTGAGTCTGTTCAAGTCCCTAATCCAAAGGGTGTGTGTGTCTGATTGTGTGTGTTAGCTGGTTACCAATCAGTGGTGATTGCTCTGCTGGATGCGTGTGTATGTGAGTGTGTGGTCCTTGTCCTGACGTTCAGCCTGTCACATCACCATTCAAATTCACCAGAGGAAAGACCGGTAGTCTGAGCTGGTCGGTCACACACCTCACAGACATTACACACAAACTCCGACACGTTCACACACACTCCTCAATCATGGGGGAAGTGAGACACAGGTGTGGAGCAATAAGTGTCCAGACATCCTGGTACCTCATTACTGTAATATCCCCCATCATGAGGCTCATACACACACATTCTTTATGTCCACATTTACATGCTGTCAGATCCCCTCTTCTCAAATACACATACACAGCAGCATGCAATAATACACACACTGTTTCACTGGCCAACATGCTCATAAACTCAGAAATAGTTTTTGTTTTCTTTTTTAATGGCTTCCTTTGATGTGTCAGCACCCAAGGCAAGAGGGCAGAAGCTTAATTGGAACAATTAAGGCACTAATGAATTTCAACAAGTGGTTAAAATGCAAAGTTTAAGAACTACTGTTGAAAAGCTGATGGTTAAACTTAGTTAAACTTAAAAGGCAGAGGAAGTCTATTCCTTTAAGTTTCAGTTCACTAAAAATGTTTAGCTAGTATGTGAACATTGCAAATAATAATAATAAAAAAGAAGAGTTCACACAAAAATTATCAATTATTTTTTATGGCTTATCTATAAAGGTAAGAAGAATGTCATGGTTCTACTTTTCCACACAGTGAAAGTGAATTACATTATTTTTCATATAACGAATACGGGTGTATCATGTCTACATCTGGACTTATTTGGTAACACTTGATAACATTTTGCACTGCGTTCGTAATCATAATCACACTTTCATTTCCCAAGCCAAAACCTCAGTTCACCATCATTTGGTTTTAGTCTACTTTGTTTTTTTTTACTGCCAAACTGCATGTACAATTACAACCATTATTTGTGGAACCATTTAGTATCTCAAATGGAAAACTCCTTCAGAAATGCTGAATATTTAGTTTAACAATGTGTGTTTGTGTTTGGGGATGAATAATTATTAGTTTATTAGTCAGTGTTATGGGCCATGTTTTTACTAGTCTAAATAGGTAATAATACGATTTGATAAAAAAAAAAATAGGATGTTTAAATTACTCAGCAGTAAAATAAATCAAACTTTATTTAATATTACTCTGTTCTCCAGTGTTTCAAAACACAGCCTTTTAGGCAATATAATTATGATTATGTTACGTGCAGTACGGCATATCACATAACCATAGTCATGAACACAAACACACACATACCAGTATCAACAGTTGGCAGAGCAGCGTACAACACCAAATTCCTGCAAAAGCATGATCCGGTATAAATTAATAACTTCTTTACCATCTCACTAAACCCTCAAGGGAATTTCACAATGATAGAGGTGTTAGGAAAGAAAGAGTGAAAAAGAGTGAGAGTGACTGCTGCAAGATGAATGTATGCGTGTGTGGGATGAAGTATAAATACACTGAAAAAAAAAAGATAATTCTTATGACAGAATGTTGTTCATGTCCCTTGACCCTAACTGACTGCTCCCATTCTTTGTACTGCAGAGAAAAAAAGATGTGTGTCCTAACCAACTATGATCTGTCAAGCCCCCTTCACCTTTCCAAACCCATGTGTCCCTCTACAGACGTCAGAGAGCAACTGAGTGTGTTGGCTCTATGGGAAAAGCAAAAGGGGGGAGAGAGAGAAAGAATGACACACTGCAGGAAGATAATCATTGGGCAATAAAGTGACGTCTCAGAATCTGTCTCACAATGCTGCAGACACAAGCCTGTAAGAACACACGTGCACAGGAAACCGCACAGGAAACACTGCTGGATTACACCTCTGGCAAATGATATTTGGTCAATAAATGGTGTATACAAACCAATATGTACACTAGGGCTATGTAAAAATATAGATTTTCTGATTAATCTTCCTTTGATCTCAATTCTTAAAATCCAAAGATCATTATTTTCTTTGCCAGTGTTTCCTGTACTGCTTTTCATTGCTGCACACCTTGCTGCTATTTATACAGACCCACTTCAAAAGAAGTCATATTTTAACAGAGTCTGAATTAAATATGAGTTAAAAAAAGGGTGTGTAAATTTTTTGTATTGAGTTGTTCTTGCAGGCTGCATGCAGTCGCACATACAGCAAATACTGTAGCACGGCCAGTGCAATCTGATTTACATTTGAATGAACCTTATGAACTAGAGCAGCGGTTCCCCAACATTTTTTCCTGCGCACCCCATTCTATGTCCCAACTGGGTTGGCGCACCCCCAATCCCCACCTCAAAAAAAACCTACAAAGCTTTGTTTTATGGCCATATAAAGACTCATGTTTAATCATGAGCAAATAACCAGAACACGCATGACAATAACAACATCAACAAAGTTTCAATACAGTGCAACAAAGCTACGCACAAGCTTCCACTTTTAAGTAACAGAAAGCACGTTCAGTTTCAGCTGCATAAAAGAAACATTGTAGCAATATGCTAGGTCTATTAAATGACCGTGGAGCTAGCATCATCATCATCATAACACAACGGTTATGGAAATTAGAACGGCAGTACATTGAATTAAATTGCAATGAAGTTACAAACGATCCACCACATTAAAGAGAATAAGCTCCGAAATAGATAATAAATAAAATCGAGAATCAATCTGAAACTTTTCAAGTGCAACAATAAAATCAGCCTACACACAAAAACATAAATATGTCTTCCTTCAGGCAGACTGAATGTTTTTCCAGCCTTGCTAAATGATGGATCAGTTAGCGCTCGCTGTAAGGCGGGAGCAGCTGCGGAGGATTCCGCTTGGTCTTAAAGCCTCCCGGAAATGCTTAACTCCTCCAACTTTGCTTTAAAAAATTTAAGGGGCTTTTGACTTAAATTTTTTGAATAAAATCCTCACTCTCTATTGGTCCCTCTCCTCCTTCGTGACTAACAACTTTATCATAAGATGTCCCACTTGACAGTTTCCCTGATTTCAGCTAGTTAAGCATATTTATAATATATATATATATATGGAATAAATGAAATAAGTTGGCACGCATATAGCCTAGCCTGCAGTGCATAAAAGAAGAGCAGTGCATAGAAGACAGCAGCTGTCTTCATCTACGTTTCTATCAAAAACTAATAAATTATAGTTTTTTATTTAAAATAAAAGCAATTACAAAGGAAATGTTTACGGTTCATGTTTTTTTATTGTTTGGAAAAATCCCACTTAAAAAAACAGACCGCCATTACATTTTTCCTCTCGCGCACCCCCTGGTGGCAGCTCGTGTATCACACTTTGGGAATCCCTGAACTAGAGGATAAAAAACATACTACAGTGTTACCCATGTAATAAAGTCAAGTCACCTTTATTTGTAAAACACTTTATACAATACTGATTGTGTCAAAGCAGCTTTGCAGTATCAGACAGGTAAATAGTTTGCCAATAATAGAAGAAGACAATAACAAATAACAAATTTTCCCAGATAAATCAGTTTATTGATGATTCAGTGATGTCCTCATCCAGTTCAGCTCTCTTCTAATAGTGTCTGTGCAATCAGTCAGTAATTTGAATCACAATCAAATAACTCCTATGAATTGGTTGTGTATACAAAAATTCAATAAATAAATAAAAAACAGCATCACCGAGGTACTATGATTCACAATCAAATAAGTCCTATGAATTGGTTATTTTTAGTGAATCAAAAAACATATAGTGTGGCCAGTGTAGTCTGATTCACAATCATATGACTCTTATTAACTGGTTCTTGTTAGTGAACAAAAACATACAGTTTCACCAGTGTAATAGCCTAATGGTTAGTCAATTGGACTTGTAAACCAAAGGTTGCAGGTTCGAGTCTCTGTACCAGCAGGGATGGTAGGTGGGGGAGTGAATGTACAGTGCTCTCTCCCACCTTCAATACCATGACTGAGGTGAGACCCTTGAGCAAGGCACCAAACCCCTAACTGCTCCCCAGGCACCGCAGCAAAATTGTCTGCCCACTGCTCCTGTTGTGTTCACTACTCACTGCTGTGTGTGCACTTGGATGGGTTAAATGCAGAGCACAAATTCGAGAATGGGACACCATACCACTCACACCTCCTATGACAGGGTTATTCAAATCTTGCCCCGGAGGGCAAATGTGGTGCAGAGTTTGTCTCCAACCCTGATCAGAGTCACTTGCCTGTGATTTTCTAATGATCCTAAAAACATAGATTATTATGCTCAGGTGTGTTAGAGCTAAACTCTGCAGGAAAGTGGATCCCTGATCTAGATGCACCAAATGATTCAATGATTAACCATTAAGAGGAGTTACATTAAATAATATACAAATGTACTTAACTGAATGAGAAGTCAAGCAAATGAAAAGTTTGACAGTCAGAGCTTTATAAATGGAAGGAGAATGAAACATTTATATCAGTGATCCTCAAGAGTTTCCTGCAGAGTTTAGCTCTAACCCTAGTTAAACACACCTGAGCATGCTAATCAATGTTTTTGGGATCATTAGAAAATCACAGGCAGGTGACTTTGATCAGAGTTGGAGCTAAACTCTGCACCGCATTGGCCCTCCAGGGCAAGATTTGAATAACCCTGTCCTATGAACTGATTCTTGATTCATCACTTCTTGAAACACATCTGCTTCCATTTACAACAGTGAGCGCAAGCTAGATTCAACTGATTATTACATTCTGAATATGGATATTTTTCTTACACAAATGCATTGATTCGCTACAGGAGGCCTTTGATCTCACCCTGGAGCTGTGTGAGACACTTTTTTTATGGATGGCCTCTTTTTATTTAACTTCTTTTGGACTGATGCATGAAACACCTGTTGAGTGGCATTAAACAACTTGAAAGATCAATTTTTTTTAAAATATATAACTCTGACTGGATAAGTCTAAAAAAATTAAAGTCATACACACCTAGGATGCCACGGGGGTGAGTAAAACAGCCTTATTTTCATTTTTGGGTGAACTAACCCTTTAACACTTCAGTTTTTGTTGAACTGATAATTATATCTGTTAAATATTAATTAACTGCATAGTTCAATTCATATCAGTTTTATTTTTTTCAATCTTTGTTAAATAGATATACTATGATAATTTAAAAAAAGTAATATTCTCACAATGCTCTAAATTAGAAAGTTTTCTTAACACTTGAGAAAGAGTTTGTTTTGGGAATTGTAACAAACATATACCCAAAGTAAAAACTGAATAAAATAAAATAAAATCAAGAAAACTTGTATTGATTTCCAGCCACATAATTCTCCCACTTTGTCACCAAAGTGTAACTGAGCCAAAAGCACACACACTTGGATTACAACTAAATAATTTAAGATTATTTATCTCTTAAAATCTGACGTACTGGAGTTTCCAGATGATATTTTATTTCCTTAACACACTTACAAAAAATGGCTCAATCTGGTTACGAAAATTCTCCTCAACGGTAATAAGTAGTTGTAAATCACTCGCGGCAGTAGCTGTCTTCCGGTCCTTAGAGCTTGGCAGGAATGTTCAGATATTACCCTGACGCACACAACTACACACACACTCTGATGCAAGCTGCTCGCTAGGAGACATTAACATGATATGAGAGAGAATGAAAATGCATTGTGGTCAGGTCAGTAGGTGAAATTAAATACTTGAAATAATGAAAACCTAATTAGGAAACAAAAGCAACTTTCTATTCATTTCCATTTACTGTAACACATACTATATTTGCAACATGCACTAGAATAATGACATATTCGAATGAGCAATAGGTCAAAGACAGACCAAGACAGAGGAAGAAAGTAGGAGAGCAGAATGAAGATGGAGGACAACCCACGCAAAAAGAAACGTTTTAGAGGGTGGGCAAGTCTTTCCATACTCTCTAGGCCCTCTCACCCCCCTTTCCTTGCGTCTCATCTGTTCATCTCATGAGCATGTTAACATTTTGCAGACTTCAGTTCAGTCTGTTAAAGTACAAGTATTCAAACACAGGACTGCTGACCATCACACTCTTAGTCGGCTTTAACATTCTTTCCTCACCTGTCATTGTATGTGTCTTGTCTGTATCTCAAACCATCACTTCACATTCTGTCTCAAAAAATATTTTCTTGCTCAGAAAAAAAGGGAGGCATTTACATAAATTTACTAAGAAGCAAAAATTTGTAGAAAGTAAGACTTATTTAGACCACATATCTGTTTGTGTATTTATTTATGTATGTATTTATTTGTGAATTAATGAATATAATAGAATTTGGCAAGGTTTAGTTTTAAAACAAGAAGAAAAAAAATCCCAATAATGAAATTGGATGATCAGGGTAACTTTTATTATTTTGTCTTGTGGGAAACATGTAAGTATTTTATGTAGCTTATGAAGGGGAGTACTAAATGGATATATATATATATATATATATATATATATATATGATATTTAAAAATGTACACATCATCATCCTGTCCATTTTGTAATAGTTGTGAGCCCCTCAATTGTCCTCAGTGTGAAAACATGAATCTCAAAATCAGTCACTTTTGGAAAGGAGTCAAAAATGCAGAAGATCCTGGAAAAACCAAAGAATACAGGACCTGGAGGATTTTTTCTGAAGAACAAGGGGCAGTTGAACTGCTCCAGACAAACAAGGGACTTTTGGACAACTATCATTAGTATTCAAGTCTCTTTTAATAAAACATCTTTATTTTAAGAGATGTTTTACTGCAGAAAAAGACAAAACATAATATTTTTATTGCAGTATTTGCCAGTTTGACTTCAATCTCTTTTTCCATCTCTCTGTCTTTCACCGCCTCTCCATCTCTCTTTATCTCGGCGGAAGAGTAGGTGTTGGAGGAAAGGGCTAAACATAAACCGGGGGCTGCAAAACAATAACAAAAACAAGCGGATGGAATCAGGGTGAAATATGTAAACAGGTCTGGTCACTAGTATGGTATGTCTCTTTCTCTCTCTGAAACTTCAACAATGGCAGATGAAAAAGAATTAAAGACTGATGGGACAAAATAAAAAAACAAGACAACAAGCATGAGTGGAGCTATTTTTAGCACATTCTTTGTAGCTAAAAAAAGACACCCAGGAGACATTGGGCATTCTCAAAGTCTTTGTCAGGCTCGTTTGATAGCTCACAAGAGAGAAGCGTCATAAGCGGCCAAAGGCCAAACTCATCACCCTCCCCTTTACTGGAGACCCTCTGTTACACATGCACTGCACCCTCCCCTTACTGGACCCCACTTTGCTCCCCTCCCGTGTCACAGAGGGCTAACTGGAGGACTGTGTGTTTTCTAAAGGAGGAATCTCACTGCTCAAAAACAGAGGAAAGGAAAAGTAAAGATAAAGCAGGATGAGACACGATGGGCATCTGATGTGGGCTGACAGAGAGACAGTGGGAACGAGAGAAAGAGGGTCAGAATGTATCGACAATAGGACACAAAAGATTCTGGAATGCTCCAATGTCATCGGATTGTCCCTCTGACTGGGTTTTCATTGTGACCCCGGTGATATGAAAGAAGGAAACCTTTGGAGGGCATTCTCATGCTCTCGGTCGTGTGACTAATTCCAAACAACATCCGTACCGCTTACAAAAATGTGCCATTTAGTCCCACACTAAATCGGCTCAAAAAACAAAGACCACTAATCTCTACTTTCCAATAACTTGGGCATTTCCATTGTGTGTTAATCAATGAACCTCCTTATGTCTTTCTGTCTAAGAGAGTTCCGTAAGACTCTTGCTATGTAAAGTATAGTCTAAAATCACTTAATATTTAATCCACACTAGAGCAAATAATCAAGACATCCTTCTTTTGTACCAAATGTATATAATCTCAGATTTTAGTAAGCAGTTGTACCAGTATTTTAGGGAGGGACAGTTATCATTGTGCCCCTCAGAAGGCCATTGAGCTACTAACCCTGTTTGAGAGCTACCTCTTATGCCAGTCTTTTCATTGGCACCGGGCCGTCAGCAACTCATTGTTTGGTAACTTGTGTTTTGTCTTGCGAGATGTAATCATGTGGGGTCTGATGCCACCCTCATGGTGGTTCTGGCTCTTTGCCTGTGCTGCCACAGATTTGCCAGTGATTCTCTTTGTTGAACATGGATGTGTGTTTCTGCTGGTAGTTCCAGCACAGACAACAATCAAAGGACCACCTTCTCATCTGTCAATCAATCACACACTGAGCTAAAACTCATTTTACTGCTTAAGATGAGGCTTTAAAATAAAAATAAAAAATATATCCAGTCAAAAATTTTTTTTTTATTCAGATGCCAAATTATTGTCAATAACAAAAGACACTGTGGAAAAGTACCTAAAAACAATGCCAGAAATAATGCAAGTTGTGAACATAGTGATATCAAATTGATTAGACTATTTATTGACCCTAATTGGGTAAAAAAAAAGTTCTTTACTATTTACTTTCTTGTAAAACAGTACATTTTTTCATGAAAATTCATGAATAATTAAATTAATGGAATTTAGCATTACAAATACAATTGTGACTAAAGAGTTTACAGATATTTGGTGGATTAACCATTACAGAAAAATAAAAGATTTTGGTAATCACCAATACTATTAGTTAATAACTTTATAAATTTATAAATAATTTTTTGAAGCATCAAAGTTTTGGCGTAGTGGGCTTTCAATGGAGGAAAAGAAATCTCTCAGGCTTGATAAAAAATCTTTCATTTGTTTTCTAAACTAAACTTTCATGGTGTTCGGAATTACATGAGAGTCATAAATATAAGACAGAATTTAACAGATTGGGTGAACTATCCATTTAAAAGTGCACTCTGGACAGGATGAGTGAATATACACATAGCTATTTCAGCTGGCCATGAAAAACAGCCTTTTTACTTAAAGGTATGTCTCATGTAACAGGAAGTCAGAGTTTACAGTACATTCAGTTTCACAAGGTGAAGCAATCCCACTCCATCTTACTCATTCACTTCCCCGCTTTGTGTTTGTCAATGAAATGTATTTTATGTAGTGATGACAATCTATATTTACACCTCTGTTTACATGGTCCATTATCCTCCCATGGTCAAGAAGATCAATGAAGCACAACATCCTCTTCCTAAAAAGTCCTTTAATACCACCCACTCAGCACCTCTCTATCTCTTGCTCGAGATGCTCCATTAAACATCTTCATACAAACACACACACACACACGCACACACACACACACACACACACTCCATCACATTTCATCGTCTTATCCTTTTAGGTATGAAAGGAATGTGAGGAATGGCAGAGTCATTGATAAAGGGAATTTCCCTGAAGGACAGCAGACAAGTAAAAAAGCATGAAGACACACAGACAGTGGGGAAAGGGGGTGGATAAAGGAATGGAGGATTAGAGGAAGGACAGAGGTGAGGAAGACATCAAAGAAGAGTCAAATCTTTGATAATGAAAACAGACACTTGACGGTACAGTAGGGTAGCATTACTCAAACATTCATGACTGGATCAGTCTCACCAACCTCAGTATGACTCAACCTGAATTTAATTCTATCAATGACAGCCCCTATAATGCTCCATTTGTCTGTCACCATGCTACCAATGATGTCAGATCAGAGTCTTTACCCTGTAACAAACAATCCACTGGACTTTCACTGCAAATCACATTGAGCTAGGTGACTCAAGATCACCCCAGAATTACATTAAGAGGCAGGTCAATGACAAATAAAAATCTACAGTATTTCACAAATGTGAGTACACCCCTCACATTTCAGCTACCATTTTAGTATATCTTCTCAAGGGACAATACTATAGAAATGAAACTTGGATATAATTTAGAGTAGTCAATGTGCTGCTTGTATAGCAGTATAGATTTACTATCCTCTGAAAATAACTTAACATACAGCCATTATTGTCAATATAGCTGGCAACAAAAGTGAGTACACCCTAAGTGACAACAAAACTACAAGTCCTATTCATCATGTTCATGTTTTTGTCTGCTTGACAGGACCATACAAATTTGTGTATCTTGTAATAGAGCAGTTAAGATTTGGTTCTTTGAGTACCGTTCTCTCATACAGACCACTGGATGCTCAACATGGCACCTCATGGAAAAGAACTCTTTGAGGATTAGAGAATTAGAATTGTTGCTTTCCACAAAGATGGGCTAGGCTATAGGAAGATCGGTAACACCCTGAAACTGAGTTACAGTACGGTGGCCAGGGTCATACAGAGGTTTCCAAGATGGGTTCCACTTGGAACAGACTTTGCAAGGGTCGATCAAAGAAGTCGAGTCCTCGTGCCGTGCATCAGGTGCAGAAGCTGGCTTAAAAAAAACAGATGCATGAGTGCTGCCAGCATGGCTTTAGAGGTTGCAGAAGTAGAAGGTCAACTTGTCAGTGCTCTGAACATAGGCCACACACTGCAACAGTTTGCATGGCCGTCATCCCAGAAGGAAGCCTCTTCTGAAGCTGGCTCACAAGAAAGTTTGCTGAAGACAACCGGTCCAAGAGCAAGAATTATTGGAACCATGTCCTGTGGTCTGATGAGACTAAGATAAACTTGTTTGGCTCAGATGGCTTCCAGCATGGTGAGGTTTACCAAGACAATTGTGATGTCACTATGGAGGAGTGGAAGAGGATCCCAGCAACAACCTGTGCAGCTCTGGTGAATTCCATGCCCAGGAGGATTAAGGCAGTGCTAGATAACAATGGTGCTCACACAAAATACTGACACTTTGGACACAGTTTGACATGTTCACTTAGGCTGTACTCACTTTTGTTGCCAGCTATATTGACAATAATGGCTGTATGTTAAGTTATTTTCAGAGGATAGTAAATCTATACTGCTATAGAAGCAGCACATTGACTACTCTAAAATATATCCAAGTTTAATTTCTATAGTATTGTCCCTTGAGAAGTTATACCAATATGGTTGCTGAAATGTGAGGGGTGTACTCACTTTTGTGAGATACTGTATGTCTTAGAAATGTCTTACTTTTGTTGGTTAAAGAAAAGAAAAGAACAACAAAAACCTTTGTACTGAATACTTTTGTACTGAATGACCATAAAACTGTCATGTGGTGTAACCATCAAATAAAAAAGAAATAGCATATTCCTTACACCTTGAAATCATGTTTTTATGAAATACTTAGCAGTGTAAAATGTTTTTGTACAAATACCATTAATTAATAAATTAATAAATTTGATCATGGGTATGCTGTATTTTGGATGATTTTACAGACAAACATTTTTTAATTAAGACTATTTTAACAAACATGAAATAATAATAAAACAATTACGCCAAACTACTTACATTTTTGAGTGAAATATATGACATCAAGAATTTTCTCACTTAAGGCCCCTAAACATATCTAAACACTGTTTGTACAATTTAATGTATTTTTGAATAAATTAATAGATCTGAACAGAAAAAAGAAATTACACAATATGGGCAAGAATATAAGCAAAAAAGAGGGATTGGATTACAGGACCGCCGGGGTTGATTTCCCTGTGTTTCCTGGTGTTACATCATCATTTGAACTGCGCCGGGCCTTAAGCAAGCACATGCCATATGCCTCCCACCCAGAACACACACAGTCTTGACAAAAGAGGCATCATTCTCTCTATATTTGGGCTGAATTTGTATAGATCAGTTCTGGGAGGAGTTTGGGAAAAGACAAGAGACTGATTCCAAACAGCAGCTAGCTAAAGCTGTCGTATGTGGTCATCTGGATAAATGCAAGAAGTAATGAGTAAAAAAGAAAGAAAAAGAGACAAAAATTGCAAAACCCTCTTTGGATAATGTAATATTGTTGAACAGAATAGGAGGAAGAAAGAACTGTCATCTCCTGTTAAGACTTAAAAGGATGAAAGCAAGAATTAAGGATATCTAATGTTTTCTTTACCCTAGCAGCTGTGGAGAGAAAGCTGTCATTTGGCTCAGTGTCAAGCTCCGCCCACTGAATGATCTACAAATGGCACGCTGTAATTTACTTGAATGAGAACGCATCACTGGAGTTTAACAGGTGATGTCAGAGGGCTTTCCAAGATCACACACAGAAATGCTGACACACACACCCTACTGCATGCAGCCATTCACAAAGAGTCCTATTGAAGAGATTTTTCATAGATTATAAAACAATGCTATAAAACACACAAGTACACAAGCTTTACTTACTAATTACAGTATATACAGCACACCTGCTTTACAGTTTACAAGACCATTATGATTTCAAGTACACAATGGGAGAAAAGCAGTGTGAAATGTTTTGACAGTAATAAAGACAGATTGTTTCCTCCACCATGGTGAGTACTGCCAACATATTACTTTGCCTCATACATACTCAATACATTAAAATGTGTTAAAATGTAAGTTTACTAATCAATATTTAATCTTGTCTGCCAGGAAAAATATCTAAACATCCTTAAAAACAAAATACATTTACTTTGAAAGCAACTGCTTCAGATATTAGGACTAAATTCTTGAATTTTCTCTGTATATCAGCAGAAACATTAATTTTCATTAATAGCAATCTTTAGAATCCTGTTTAATGTGTTTGCTGACGTTTTTGATGAATTTAATGCATCAAAATTCTACTGACTCCAAACTTTTGAAGGTAGTGTAGTTCCAGATATATTTTCTAGAAAACAAGTCTTAACATCTCAGGGTTTGAAATGCCGGTGCCAATGCCTGTCAACAAAATGATTGCTTATATAACCTCCCAGAAATGTCTAATATGATGTTGCTCACAGGCATATGCACCTAATTACTAATAAACTTAAGAGTAATTAATTTAATAGTGCCTTTACCAGTGGCTACAACATCCATTTTTATTTTGCACCACTTTCCCATGGGATGAAAACACTGCTCAATTCGCAAATTGTTTTAGCTCCATTTCTACTTTCTACAAAAATTGAATTTGCGACTTGGACGCAAAAAGCGTCTGCCATCATCATGCTTGCTTTGGATTGGTAATTGGACTGGATTAACTGAATTGAAAACAGAGAGAGTAAGAGAGAAGCAGAAAGTGAGAGTGGCTCAGCGCCTGCTCTCAGACAGTGAGTGATGCCATGAGCCTCAAACACAGTGAAGAGGTTAAGTACCTATTATGGGATTGTGGAGGCGTAATAAGGGTTGATGGAATAGATGCAGGCTTGCCACCACAGCAAGGGCCCAGAGATCCCCAAACTCTCTTTAAAAAGACAGTAAGAGAAAGATAGAGAGAGAAAGAAAGAGAGTGAGAGCTCCCTTTCTGTCCCCTTTCTCCCCTCTCTGACACTAATATGGAAAAAAAACATGTTTTGAGTGAATGTGAAAGCAAATATTATTCTTCCTGAATATTACCACTGCAAGCACCTCTGCGCGGGCAGCCAAAGCGCTGGACAAAAAGGCCAAAGACTTTCTCAGCGCCTTCAAAGAGAGCCTACATAAAATAAACACCGCCATCAGATTACAGCCGCTAACATGGCTCAGTGTTAGGCCGAGGCCTCGCACACAACTGCCTGGTAAGTGTGGGGTCCACTCAGTCAACACGATGACGCAGAACGGAACAAAAGCACGACAGAAAAAGCAGGTCTGTCGGAATACAGACCCAACCAGCACCGCTGACCCCTCCACCGCTGCCCAGACCCAGAGCGGAGGAGAAACGAGGGGATGAGAGGAGCGCGGAGTCGGGGTGTGGTGTGCATTTTGGACGAGACCCCTAAACCAGAGACCAGAGTGGAGACTTCCAGGGAAGGCAAACCTGAAAGAGAGCTAATATCATACAGAGGGAAGGGCAAGAAAAGGTGGGAAGAGAAATGCAGAGAAAGGTTAGGGTGGAGTGAGAGAAGCTAGATGAGAGATGTAGGGAGAGGTAAAAGGGACATCTGAGGGGGTGATGTTCAGACATCCAACGAGAGCGTCACCGGTGGATAACTTCTTGGTATGACATCACAGGACTCTTCTAATACGGTGGGCAGCGATGACGTAATCCGCCTGGCAGCAGGAGAAAGTGAATCGGTCCCAGAGGAGAGCTTGGGTGATTTACTCATCCCGTGTCTAACCCCAAACCTACACACAGTCTCCTTTTCCCATGCGTGCACACACACTGACTACGAACACACACACACACAGTCCATTTCATTTTCTCTATTACACATCAAGGATTCGCTTCTGTAATAGTGTAAATTAATACTGACACGTGTTCACACCCTCCTTCCTCACAGATAGAAATACACATACAAATATGCAAGGATAAATTTTCTCTCTCTCTCTCACAGACACACACAAACACACACTGACTTTGTCAGAGCAGGGTAGGAAACTCAGGGCAGCTCAACCTCACTGACCGCACTGACTGCAGACACATCTACTGTGTACACACGTCTCCATTTATACTATTCGCCATCTTTATTTGTTAACATAATGAAGAGGATTTTTAATTAAAGACAAATTTTGTAAATAGATGTCTGGAAGTGTGCAGCACATTTATAACTAAAACGAATAATTAATAAGGTTAGATATAAACTCTTAAAGGGGTGGTTGACTGTTTTTTTTCTAGGCTTGATTGTGTTTATGTTTTTTTTTTTTTTTTTTATTCATTACTTTTCACATAATTTACCTTTATTCCACACTGCTCTGTCCCTTTTCCTAAAAACAGACTGATCATTTCCTGCGTTTATGAAGCCCCAGGCAGACAGACAGACAGACAGACAGACAGACAGACAGACAGATAGATAGATAGATAGATAGATAGATAGATAGATAGATAGATAGATAGATAGATAGATAGATAGATAGATAGATAGATGATTCTGAATTTCTGTGATTGATTTCTGAATGAGAATTTTAAAACTCATGGTATTTTGTTTCAGTTCTGTTTTGTGTATTGTGTTTAGAGTATGTCAATCTCATGTTTTGTTATCCTTGAACAAGAGATAAGATATGACACTCAGAAGCTAAGGAGCAGCTTGTGGCCTGAAGGATCAGGTGATTTGGGTCACAGCCTGGAAAGCCCCATGTTGCTTCAGAATGGGGACTCATTGAGAAAGCAGATTAAAACTGTTGGACTGTGCACACATGCTTGTGCCAGGAAATGTAAAAATGCATTTAAACAACATATAATACTCTATATGGAGCTGGTTTGTCGTTCACGCTCAAAAACACAGTCCACAAGAGTGAACACACACATCCCGACACATACAGAGACCCTCCCTTTCTCTCTTTCCTGACTCAGCGGTTTTGTAGGAAACCTGTGTTGCTTTGAAGAGGCAAGAATCTATCATTACTTGAGAGATGTTGAAAAAAGAAAGCAAGCAGTGAGAATAAGCGCTCCATTGTTTACCCAGTCACCCCTCCTTCCCCCTTTGCCTTCGAAAAATAATTGTGTTGTCCTAATTACAGAGAGGAACTTCAACAGGTGCGGGGATCTGCACCTGGAGGAATGGGTGTATGCCTGTGTGCACGTGTGTGTGTGTGTGTGTTGAGTCCATGAGCAATGCAGACACAGGACAGGGCAGACAGTGACACAGAAAGAGGATGGGGAGGCTGACTGTTCACATCAGCACTGGCATCACTGACCCATAGCTGTATGACCAGTATGTCTGAAAAACATCTTTACTACTTTTACCCAAATAATAATCATCAATTATTCCATGCTGAATGGATGACAAGTTCAAAACAGCCCCTGGACAGTCTCGCTCATAAACCACACAGATTTGCAAATCAGAAGTCGTATAGTAACTTAATTGATTAAACTTCCACCACAGGGAGGCTGAATCATGACTTACAAAAATCTGCCACCGACAAGAGACGATGACATGGATGATGGGGTTTAGGACAAACGAGGGCTGGTGCCGCTGGCTGGACGAATTAAAAATCCGGAGTGATGTAAACGGATCTCACGGGATCGCGATCTTACCGTAAAAACGGCATGATGAAACAACTGACCGGAAGGGACGGAGATCTGGCACGTTGTCCAGATACAACGCAGAAAAGAAAACACGCTTTTACAATAAGTGTGGCTTAAAGGCTTATTATGACGTCAGTGAACTTCTTGGGAATTGTTTTTTCATATCCTCAAAAACATGTAGATCTAAACAAATGAAGGATGGGCTTGACGCCACTTTCCTCGCTGTGTTTAGGTCAAGAACGGTAAGTGTTTATTTTCGAACGTCACTGCGAGTGAGAAGATTGTTTTATCAGGAACACTCGACATTAGCTGTGAAATGTGCTCCCTCCGTCACAACATAGGTCTGTCTACAGTAAATACACTTCAAGTTCAAACTACACTCAACTTTGGGTTAGGCAACGTTTCACACTTGTAAAGGGGTTTAGCGCCACATTCAACCCTGGGTTATGACATTAATTAGCAGCCCTTTGGCGGAATGGGATAATGCAGTGCACGTTTTCTGTGTAAACGCCTGACGTGTTTGACCGTTGCGGGTCTTTTGCAGAGCCCTTGCGCTTGACGCGACATTAAAAGAAGTTCAAACAAACAATTATAGGCCTATAACGTTTTTAGAACTCTTGCGTTCTTAAATTGCATCAAACCCTGACTTTCGCGCCTGTGCGTGCACAGAATGGACAGACTACTAACTATAAACCGCGTCAGTGCTTACCTAATTAAATATTCATACGATTTGTTCAATCAAAGAAACTTTCTCGCACTGTGTTTAGTCTCCATATCTTAGGAAACTGTTACACCCGTTAACTGGAGTGAAGAGAAAGTATTACGTGTTTGCCTTTTTAATTGTTTGAAACTTAACACAAAACGCAACCAGAACAGATTTACCTTTTCAGGGTTAATCAAACAGGTGAAGCATCCGTCATGAGTTGCTTTCGTCCAATCACTGTTGTCGACCTCAATATGTACTAAATGAGAACATTAATCCTGGGTGTAAATGTAGTTTTGTAATTTTTCTACCCTGGATTAATTGGGCTACTAGCTCATGGTAAACACGAACTGTATGAACAGTATGAAACACTGGATAACTCTTAATTAGCCTATGTTTACCCAGGGTTTACCCAGGCGTCGACCTAGTAGACTCGAATGCTATATTACCTTTACAAATATTTACCACTGTAACCAGGTTACGCCAAACACCATAGACGTATTACTGCAATAAAATAGTGTTAACCTTGGTGTATAGTTGAACCGTCATCAAATAAAGAATTTTAAAAGAAGATAAATAAATCCCAGATGTATTTATTATGGTTTTCAGTAGTAACAATAACTATAGTAACTGTGCTATTTAGGCGTAAACTAGTCATATGGTTGCGCTGGTAAATGTTCATAAGGGCAAGTGCAAGTGTCAGTATTTCCACTATGAATATAATAAGTAGCCTATTTATTTATTTAAAAAACAAACAAACACACACACACATATATATATATATATATATATATATATATATATATATATATATATATATATATATATATATATATATATATATAATTTTCAGGATACTGATCCTCATTAATGTTAGTCATGATAAGTGATGGGAATTTTTAGTGGTGACCAGTGGAGTCTTGCTCTAACTAATCGTTGAGACCATTGCGATAATGCCACCCAGTGTTGATTAATAGAACAGCAGGTGGCCACCTTTTCCCAACAGCCTCTCACAAAATGTATGAATCCATCAATAAAAAAAACATGCCAGTAGGTTAATTCTAAGTTTTATTTATTACAGAATTGTGGTGAATATATATATATATATATATATATATATATATATATATATATATATATATATATATATAATCAATGCAAATTATCTATCTGATTATAACAGCTTAAATTGTTTATTGTGGTGTCATATTTAGTAAGATTAACAGTGGAAACAACCTACAGAACATTTTAATACTGTGTAAAATAACAGGCTGGCATTTATCATTGCAACCAGGCAATGAATCTCATCTAACATAAACCTTTAAAGTAACTTATACAATGAATTATACAGTGTCATAATGAAGTCAGTGCATTAAAATCCAACAGATGTGCTTGACAGGCAAAAAAAGAAAGAAAAAAAAGTAAGGTAGTTTCTCTGTGTGAGAACTAGAATGTATTAATATTATGAATTAATGTTACAATCTAGTCCGCTGATTAGCAGGAAGTTCATCCTGGTCGAGCCCCCACAGGAATGTTCGCAGGCGTGTCACTTCCTTCATTAGCTCGGGGCTTGTGATTGGCTGATTCAAGTCCAGGCGAGGTGTCTCATTAGGCAGGATAAGAGGAGGGTGGTCCAAAAAACTCTCAAAAATATCTTCGAATATGTAAATAATATTAAAGACAAACAAAGTTATGTATAATATAAAAATAATACATTAAATGTGACATACACTACAGTTTGGGGTCTGTAAGATTTGTGTAATGTTTTTGAAAGAAGTCTTTTATGCTCACTATGGTTGTATGTATTTGATTAAAAATACCATAAATATTTGATTACAATTAAATGTTCTATTTTAATATATTTTAAAATGTAATTTGTTTGTGTTATGGTGAAGCTGAATTTTCAGCATTATTACTCCAGTCTTTAGTGTCACATTATCCTTCAGAAATCATTCTAATATGCTGATTTGCTGCTCAAGAAACATTTCTTAGTATTATCAATGTTCAAAACAGTTGTGCCTCTTAGGCCTAATATTTTTGTTAAACATTTTTGTAGATTCTTTGATGAATAAAAAGATGAAACTTACTGACTCCAAAACTTCTAAACAGTATTGTATATTATACTGTATAAGTAGGTATAAAGTAGTTTAACAGGCATATTATCAGTATTATATAAGTATATGTTGATTTATTTAGGTTGTTACTCACCACCTCCAAGTTCGGTTCCGAGAGGCGGAGCCCATGAAGATGGTGGGGCTCTCGTTGGTCCAAGCTTATAATGAGTGAGAAGATGGTGAAGCTGGGACGGACTTAGCAAGGGATGTTCTTCCTGTAAACTTGACCAGGATGACTGACAAAAAAAAAAAAAAACAGTGATAATTTATAGACGTGAAAAGCATTGTAATAACATACTTCTTTACATATTCAGTGCATGGGGTCAATTTGTTCTCAAACTCTCACCTGAATAAGGCGGGTCTTAGGAATGCACAGGAAGTTGACTGTAAATGATAGCTTCTTTAGAAACTCTGACGCAATATCTCCAAGGCCTGCTCCTTGTAGCCAGTCTAAGACCAGGTCCAGATTTGTTCTAATTTGAACCGCACGTGACCAAGAGAATAGACTATCTTTAAAAGATGGAAGAAAAAAACTATTTTAAACGTCAGACTTGCATTTGTGCTGGTCGTCCAGCCATAAACTCAATGCCATCGTATGATGCTGTCATCACTGCCCAAAACCATGCGCAAACACAACTGTGTTTATGAAAGACTGTAAATTCTCACCTCTCTCCAAGAGTGTGTTGAGAAGAGATGTGTTTGTGAAGAAGAAGAGGTAGCCAAATGTTTGGGAGGTTAGCGGTGGAGAGAGGCAAGCTTCTCGGGAGAGCTGCAGAGAGCAGCGATACACGTCCACCAGTCCAGCGACGGTGGGCGGCAAAGTGGAGACGTCCTCTTCCTCGTCTCCTTGCCCTTCATTACCAGCTCTGTCCTTTTCTCCGGCTTTTCCTTTTTTCTTCTCTTCACTGGAGAACGGGTTAGTGTCTAACAGCGCTGGGAGCAAGGAGTATAACGTCTGATCGAGAGAGGGAAATGAGTTTTGAATAAATAAAATGCTTTAAGCATACATGTGTCAGTCAAGAAACCTTTATGCACACTGATGCACTCTCACCTTGGTCAGATGGTAAACACACTGCTGAAAGGTGTGCATAATGACATCATCCAGCTGTGCCAGCGCCTCGGAGCAGGTGTCCATATCAGCTGAGAGAACGGGGTCACCCGGGGCTACAGGTATGATGTGACAAATCATAAAGAAACAGGTGGACCCTTCATTTAATGACCAAACTTACAGAGTATAACTCAAAATGTCAGTAAAATCATATGGAGAAGTTGCAGATGAACATAAACCACCCCAAGTGACCTGGTAATTATTAACATTCGTGATTTATATTAGTGGCTATCAGTTTCTGCATTTTAAATGGCATTAAAACTTTGAAAGAATAACAGTTGGCTGACAATGTATAATATAATATCATGTGACAAGTACATTTTTGACATTTGACAAAGATTTTGAATATGTTTATTTCATTAACTGTTTGTATTTGAGTTGTATGAGCTATGAGTCAGTATTATATTAGAATATAGTAGAATATTGTAATTCTATTTAAAGTTTAGGCTTATGTCACAGTGCAAATGTTTTGCTTAGACTAGCAGGTATACTAAAATAAACAAGCTGGCATAATAAGAGATGAGATGAGAGAAAACTGATTTAGTCTGACAAAAGTCATAACACATCTACACCAGAAGATACGGCACGTCATGCAACAACACAAGTATTTTTTGTTTTGGGAAAACGTGCTGTAATTGCTGATCTCTCACTGACCTTCAAATTCCCATTCTTTTTCCGTGGCTTCAACTTTGACCTGAAAGAAGTTGAGGAGCTCCGTGGCATTGGACATCCAGAACATGAGAGGTCGAAGGTCAGAGGAGAGCTTCTGCATGCTTGGTGGAGGAAGTTCAACATCAGCCTCTGCTGAGCTGGACACGCATCAAACAACATTAAACCTTAGCATAGTGCACAAAATTTGCACTTAAATGACTGATTTCATACTACTTTATATATATATATATATATGTGTGTAATCTTTTAATTAAATTAAATAAATTAAATATATAATACAATTTACAGTTTAATTATATTAATTATTATCAGTTATTTAAATTGAAAATATTTATTCTAGGCATGCACAGGCATTTCACAGTAAAGGATTACTTAAAGAATGGCAAAACACAAGTTCAGTGTTGGGTAATGTGAGAGGAATTTGCTGTTTACTGGCCTGTCACTGAGCAACAATGTTTGAACAGTGTATACAGATAGATCTAGTACAGCTTGGAGAGGTAGTGCAGGTTCTTACTTTTGTGTTGGATGTTTGTCACCGAACTCTTTAATTTTGTCCTGAAAGATGAATAATGGAACAGGCAGGGAGAGAGAGAGAGATTAAAGCAGACTCGGATGAATGCATGGGCGGGAGTGTTTGGCTGATGTGTCCGGACAATGACAGCACATTTTCCAAACGGGTGGAAATGACATCAGTCAACCTCTGTTTACAAACTACGGCGAAATTCCAGTGAAAGCCCATCTGTGTCTGCAGCTGTGGCTCCTCAACCACAGCTTCACAGTGCAGAGAGAGAGTCCATTTTAAAACACTCTCGTACAACACTAGCAGATAAACTATTCGTGTCTGTTGTGTGTTTTAACCGTTAGTCCAGTTTTATCTCTGCATTGGTTTAACAAAACGTCAAAGTGGGCAGAAGAAGTGTTGAGAACAGTGACCGCCTGTTCAAATCATGTCATGTTCAGTATCACCTTGCAGACCAATTGCTGTCTCACTGGTGTTATATAACGCTCCTAATAAAGGTTGTGGCTTTACACTTTCATGATGTTTCATATCATCTAGACCAGAGGTTTCCAAACTATTCTGCCCCATTAGTAAAACTCCAGCAACTCTTCATCAACACAAATCTAATCACTTTATCATCACACCAAACCAGACATAAGTTTCTTTTACCTCATTTTATGGTTATATTTAGCATGATCATCATTAATATTACTAAACAACTATTACAGTGATTCACTTGATCAAAATCTGAAAATGTACTTTAGGTGAAAAGACCCAGAAGTATTTGACATAATTGCATTTAGATTGGTATTGGTTTGATAGGAAGATAACTGATGGGATGAAATGACAAAACATAAATACTTTCCTTAGAAAAAGGAATGTGTTAAGCCTTTAATTAAAAAAAGAACAAGAGTGATGTTTTAATTATTACAGTAATTATTGTTTAATTATTAAACCAATATATATTTGCTTATATATATATATATGATAAGCAAATATATATTGTATTATATTATACTATATATTTGATCACTTTAGTATAGGGACCAATTTTCACTATTAAAGGGATAGTCATCATTTACTCACCCTCGTTTCGTTCCAAACCTGTATGAGTCGCTATGTTGAACATAAAAGAAGATATTTTGAAGATTACTGGTAATCAAACAGTTGGTGGTTGCCATTGACTTCCATAGTAGGAAAAAAAATACTATGGAAGTCAATGGCAACCGCCAGCTTTTGATTACCAGCAATCTTGCAAATATCAGCACATATCCTACATGATCATATTCTACATCCCTAATCCTACCCAATACCAAAAATTATCATAAAATAATAAGCAGCAAATTTGGAAGTCATAGTTAATGGTTTGTAAATAGCGAGAATTGTACCTTAAAATAAAGTGTGACCATATTTGTTTTTAAATGGTCATGTCTGTTTGATAGATAAAAAAAAAAATTATGTACACATAGCCTTGGTTTGGAATCACTTCACTAGAGTTTTGGATACTCACCCAAACAATTCCTTTGATCTGATTGGCTGCCTTCAACAGTAGTTGAGGCAATAATACAGGATCCAAATGTTTAGAGGCGTGGTCAATCATTAGCGACAGAAGATAGGCAGGTGCCAAAGCCCCGCCCCCTGAATCTGGGCTGGAGTTCTTTAAAATAATTTCCTGAAATTAAAGTATAAGTAGTAACCAATTTGTATAAATAAATATTATGAAGCCATTGCAAAATTGAAAGTTCTACAGTATTTGTTACACCACAATTTACCAGTGATAATATTTTTTCCTAAACTAACTCATTGCAGCACTCACTTAGTATCCCATATTATAAACATTTACACAGAAATGTTGGCAGGACTGTTTTCTAATTTCTACATCATCGTAGCCTACTGTTTGTGTGTTGAAGTAAATCATTATGATAAAATCCCTCTGTCAGGACTCTGTATTTACATGCACTAGTGTTTGTTTATGACAGATATATCAGAAGGAGTATTCGATTGTATCAGTGTTTACCTGCAGCAGGGCATCCGCATGTTTGGCCTGGAATCTCAGCAGCGATTCTGTGGACCCCAGATACAGTCTGAGCATTTCCTGTCTATCTGTCATCCCGCCAGGGCTGTAGGAAGTTGACATGTCACCTTGCCACGGTGGCGGTAAGGCCAGGGGCGGAGCGGGGGTCACACGGGGGTCACGGTAAAGGAAAAGGAAGTGGCTGCCAATACCCAACAAGTCTCCGGGTTTTAGGACTGCTTCCCTATAAAGTGGAGCTCCATTAAGAGTGACAGGTCCTCCTCTGAATGGACGTGCCAAAGCTGAAGAAGAAGAACCAGAAGTATAATTGCAGACAGTATTGGGCAAGCTACTCAAAACATGTCCTGTAACTAGCTAAGCTGGCAACCACCCTACAGAAAAAATCTGCTAAGCTTAGCTAAAAGCTGAAAAAGTGGTAGCACTAGAAACCATATCGTAGCTTGCTATATATTTAAAATACTTCATATTTTTTTTATAAATATGATATATTATAATAGTCAGCTGTAATTTTATCCAATATTCTACATTTTTATAAAATTGTACAAAAGTATTTACTACACCAATATACTTTAGCAATTACACATTATGGTACACAGTCACAACATACACAGAAACACTGTTTTATTCAAGTGTTTTTGTGTCCTGTTTTGGTAGTTTTTTTGTTTTGGTAAATGTATTAATCTGCACTGATTCAAAAACGTGTAAGTGTTGAAATTAAGAATGGCCTTCTTTGCTGCTAGCAATTTATGCTAGCATAACAATAGGATTTGGATGTTATGTTGTTAGCAGTCAGTGATCTTTTTGGCGCTATGTCACTCATATACTTAACTTTCAAAGACATCTGATTGCTGTTCTTACACTACGCATCTGCTTAAAACAAAACAAATTGCACACTACAGGACTTGGATTGGAGACAGGTCTAGATGTTTAACCTGCTAAATATCTTTTGGTCATCATCGGCACTTCTTTCAAACTGAGTCTTTGAAAGTTCAAGCATAATAGTGACTGACACTCATGAGCAGCTCACTCATAGCACCGGTTTGGCTCCAATTTTGGACTAACTGTCCAAAATTCTGAAAATCAGAGCTAAAATCATGTAGTGTGTGGATGGCATTGGCAGGTTAAATATCAAGACCTGTTATGTAGTTATGTAGTGTGAAATTGATTTTGACTGGAACTGATATCGGCAGCAGACAGTTGTGAAAAGAACAGTATTCCATGACTGAAAATCATGTTGTGTGTGAGCGACATTATACTGTTGGTGTTTTGTTAAGTGAGAAACCTTAACCATTTTTCATTCCAACGACTTACATTCATATGAATGCTAATGCGCGGGATGAGAAACGCAAGCTTATGCGAATTTCACTCCTTGCCAAAGTTGAAGTTTGGTAAACTAGTATCATTGAATTTTTTGCTAATTTGTTGTCAAGTGTCAAGAAGTGTGACCAAGTGTGACCAATAAAAGGCCTGTGTGGACTCCGAATTAAAACTTTAAATCCACAGAATTTCAGCATTGCAGCAAACAAAGAGTAAAATTTTACATATTTGCATTTTGGATGTATTGTTTGTTGAATTACATTTTTAAGAAATTCTAATCATATTAACACCACTGCAGTGTTCATAGACATTTTGCATGCCAAAAGTCTAGTACAGGGGTTCTCAACTCTGACCCTCAAGGTCTACTTTCCTGCAGAGTTTAGCTCCAACCTTGATCAAATTCACCTGGCTGTACGTTTCTAGTAATCCTGAAGACATTTATTAATTTGTTCATGATTCCCAAAAGAATTATGTTAGCAAGTCATGTTTTAAAACAGCCTAGAGAGGAAGACTTGAACACAGAAATATCATCAGTGAAAAAGTTCCCTAGTTTGTCAGCGCTCTTTAATCAATAAAATGGCTCAAGTACTGAGATGTTTAGTTAAACTGCCCAGCACCGACTGCAGTATAACATTTCTCCACATCAAGTACTGTCTGTTCCTGTTTTATTGCAAATGTTTAAAATCCCTGGTGCTGCATTATTCAATGTGAATGTGAAAACCAAAAGCAGAGCCCATTATGTGGAATTTTATGCATTAGTTTTATCTATATTTGCTTTGGTGTCATGGTACCTTGACCGCGCGGTTGCTCTGGGATGGCCGTGTCTCTTCTGATCAGGAGGTGTCGGATAAGCAGGTCAGGGGCTGAGAGGTAAGTGTCCACTTTAAGAGGCCTCTTCCCCTTCCTCTCTCTCTCCCTGTCCATCTCACGCTCCTGGAATGTTGGCTTCCGCCCAAAAATATGTGTGTGACCCGCCATTATGTACAACACGAAGTCCTAAACACATAATAAGCAAGAGAGTGAGAGGGTGAGAAGGAGACTGGCGAATACAGAGAGTGGAAAAAAGCTGTTATGATCTTCATTGTGGTCTTTACTCCAATCTGTGCAATCTCATATCTTAAGTTGCAGAAATACAGTGGCGATAAGGAATAAAGAGTGTTACAATTTTCAACAATGTGTGCTTGTGTGAGGTCATTCTGCAGAGTTGGAGATGTAGACACAGCATGCTTGTGTTGGTATTGTCCGGCCCGCGTGTGTATATAGAGCCTCTGTATGGCTGTTTTGTGCAGCGTGTTCAATCAATGGCCATTCCACTCAAAGGTATGAAAGCGTTGATGGTATGTTGTGATTAGAGCAATACAGGTATGATGTCATGGGATGGCTCTAAGATAAGTGAGATGATGCATGTCTAGCCTTGCTCTGGTCATAGCCTTGCAGTAACAGGAAGTAAGGCCGATCTGTCGGTGGAAGGATCAGACTCTGCGACATCACTTCCAGGTCACAGGTGTCTGTCTCTTCTTCTGCTGCCCGAGTGCATCTGTCTGTCTCACCTCCACCACTTCTTGACCCAGTGACCTGACAAAGCAGACAAAAGATAGTACTGTGAATGGATTACATGCATTTACCGTATAATGACACAAGCATGATTTAAATGATCTTTTCTGTTGTTTACTTTTGTATTAGGGACATGTAGTTGGGATATATATTATAGAGCTTAACAATAAGGATGTGAGAGAGTTCCAGGGCCAGTTGACAGAGCTGTCATTTGGCCTTTTGAGCCAGTTTCCTCTGCATGTCAATTTTTTAAAATTATTATCTTGGTAAAATAATCTAGCTGGCTAACGCAGATGAGTTTTTGTTGCAATTGTAATAATGAAATGGAAGCAACAGTTGCAATCTTGAGTTTTTATTTATTATTATTATTTAGCTATTATTTCTTTTTCTTTCTTTTTTTCAAATAATAATTTTTAATTAATTGATTGACAGGATTTTGAAGTAGAAATCTGAGCTACTAGCCCAAATCGGCAAACAGGGAAAAAACATCCTTATTGTTGGGCCCTGTGTTATCAATTCAATTACAGATTATTGAGGTTGTTACGCATTGTAAAGCTGGTCTGTTTTTTTTTTATTTTACCTCTCCACCTTCAGTTGCTATCATGCTCATTATGTTCTTTCTGTCCTGTCCATTTGGGGCATTGCCAGAACGCCGAGGGTCATTGCTCACATTGCCCTGACGACGTCTTAGACTCAGGTTCATATCACTAATACTCCTCCTCAGTTCTGAGTTCCGGCCTCGATGACCTCGTTCTTCTTCTGGACCGCTCCCAGAGGACATGCGGCTTCGCCTCCAACGGACTCCTGTTACCACAGTAGGGGTTTCCCACAAATTAATTGTCACCCTGGTTAATACACTTTTAAAATGTCTATATAAATAAAAATTGTGTTAATATAAAGATGTTTCAACCTTGATAACTCTCTCCATCCATCTCTCTCTCTCTTTCCTTCTCTTTCTCCTCCCTCTCATATTCATCAAGGCGCTGGATCTCAAACCGTCGTTCAAAACCATCCTTTGGCCTCCACATATCCACTAGCTGTAAGGGGCATTCCCAGGAGGCCACGTTCCTTCTGCACTCAGTTTGCCATTTAATGGCTCCATCTGGCTGCTGAATGGGCTTTCCAATGACATCACATAACAGGAAGTCCTCAGGGGAATATTTCTGGAGAGCTAGCCAGGTGAACAGGAAGTTGCCAGGTGAACAGGAAGTTGGGACACAATGAACGAGTAAAGCCTAATTTCCTACATCTAATCTGTGAAGGACATTTTAATATTTGCAGCTTGCTTTTAATGTTTTATTTTTCATGCATGGCAAGATAATGGATTGATTGATTGGATTGATGCAAAAAAGATCATGTGCTTTATTCCAGCCTATTGAGGCCATAACTTTTTTTTGTGAGAAACAGACTGAAATATACACTACCTTTCAAAAAGTTTGTAATAAGTAAAACATTTTTTAGATGAAATTAATATTTTTATTAATTTAAAATGACAGTAAAATGTTTAAAATTTTTACATTGTTTTTTGTTTTGTTTTACATTTTTTCATTTCAAATAAACATTAATTAAAACATTGATGGGCATCAAATTGGCGTATTATAATGATTTCTGATGAATGTGACACTGAGTTTTGGCTGCTGTAATTCTGCTTTGTCATTACAGGAACACATTTAAAATATATAAGAATTAAAAAGTTATAATTACAAAGTTTTTTTTAATGTAAAATTGTAATAATATTTCACAATATTAAAGTTTACTATATTTATATCAAATTAATGCAGCCATGATGGGCAAAAGATACTTTTTTATCTTTAAAATAAAAAATAAAATCTTGATAACAAGACATAAACGGACATGTCATTTTGGATTTAATGACATCAACACTGGCATGGCATGTCCATTTTTGGACCTGAAAGAGGTTCATAAATGAGATTTCAGTAGAGATTGAATATCAGTAAATATGAAAAAAAGAAGACTTGTGATATAGGGCACAAGTCTTAAAGGGTTAGTTCAATCATGACAACTCTCTGAAGATTTTAGCATGGTGATGGATATGACAATGTTAATGTATTTGGTTTGAATAGATCTACTATGCTGCTGCTGCTGTTGGTTATTGCTGTAGTTGTAGATTATTGCTGCTGCTGCTGCTGCAAGTAGGTGTAGGAACTTGCTACTTCCAGTGCATACAGCGATACGGTGCCATGACTATTTAAGACATACTGCTGCTACAAAAATAGCATATAACATAATCTGTTGCAGATCTATACAGGTGGAACTGGGGAAGGTGGAGGGTTTCAGAGAAACTCTCAAAAGCACACTGCAGGAAACTGCAGGTGAATGCTAGCCAGCCATATGAATGCAAGGCAGTAATTTCATTGGCTGCATTTGCAGCATGAACCAATCAGCTTGTGCCAAGTCATTTACTCTCTGAATATCATCAGTTACGTTAACAACCCTTCAGCTTGCACCATTTAGAGTTCCATGACTGAACAATATATCTCAGCTAAAAAATGTAATTCTGTCATCTTTACTCACCCTCATGTCATTTCAACCCTGTATGACATTCTTTCATCTCTGGAGTACAACAGAAAATATTTTGAAGAATGTAGGTAAGCAAACAGTTGATGGTAGCCAATGACTTCCTTCTTTCTTTCTTTTTGGTCCATGCTATGTAAGTCAGTTGGACTCAAAACCATTACCAACATTAATCAAAGTGTATTATTTTGTATTCCAGAGAAGAAAGAAGTGTATACAGGTTAAGAGTGATGTAAGGGTGAATAAATGATGACAGAATTTTTATTTTTTGGTGAACTATGGCTTTAAAGACACACTTTGATTATATCATGACGGTGCTTTTGTACTTTTTTGGATTTTGACAGCTGTGACCACTGAGTAAATGATGCATAATTTTGACAAACTCACACATTAGTGATTGCTAGACTAACTTGATGGGTTCACCATTACAGGGAAATAAATACCTGTGTCTTCACTCTCGTTCTCTCTTTCTCTCTCGGTGTAGCGGGTGATGACCTGCTGAATGAGCTGGCGACTAGTAGAGTGCATGTTTGCCAGCAGACTCCGATAGTTAGCTCCACTGGACAGGGCATCTCCGTAGATCTTGACCAGCCCAGGGGCATTAGAGGAAGCGGGGGGCAGGTAGTGATGTGATGACGGGGTGGCAGAATGTGCCCATATTTCCCTCTCACGCTCTCCAATGGCACGGTCTCGGTCGCTATTGGACCGGCCTCTCAGGAAAAGGTGAGATAGCCGCTTGGCCCGGGACTGCTGATTAGCGGGGCGAGGGCGGAGGAAGGCTGGAGAAGGGGATGGAGAGGGTGGGGCAAGTGAAGCGGTGGAGTGAGAGAAGGAGGAAGGGACTGATGATGGGGCCTCAGGAAGGGAAGCGGCATCTGAGCTAGTTGCGGACCTGAAACAGGGAGGAGGTGATATACAAATCACACATTATATACCACATATTAATCTGTCTACATAGTACAGTTGGTACAGTAAATTGTCCATGTTTATGTCACACATGCAGATCTTTCCATAATGTGCCCCCATTGCTTGGAAAGAGAAATGTTAGTAACTGTTAGACCTATGACACTCAGTTTGTTTGACCAGATCAGTTTATTAAAAAACAAGATTAACGGTGCAATTAATTGTACAATATCATGAATACATTTTATGATGAACATGTTCTAATGTCAGATTTTTTTTGTTTATATATACTATGGCAGGGTGGTACAACTGTAAGGATATCATAAATTCATGAAGAAATTAAATGATTGGAAAGAGAACCTAATTGAGTAGTTAGGCATAATCTTTTCTTATTATTTAGAAAAGTAGTGATTTAACATAAAAAAAATTTGATATCCTTACAGTTGTACCACCCTGACATAAAATAAATAAATATATATATATATATATATATATATATATATATATATATATATATATATATATATATATATATATATATATATATATATATATATATATATATATATAAATGGTAAGGATGTTTACACACACATTCAAAGGAGAATGGAAAATATGAAAAAATATATTCATCATATTTTCATCTGAAACCAACATGTATACAGTTCTAAGAACCTAGCACATGTTTTATACTTTTTTTTTTTATTTGTCATTGATCCAGAGAGTAAGGAAAAAGTTCAGAACACTGACTTGACTGATGCTGCACTGGGCCAGCGAGCTCCCAGCTTGGCGAAGTGTTTCCGTGGAGAATTTATCCACAACCCTACTGGGAAATGAAGCTTCCTAAATCGGGGACTGCCAGACTCCTCCATCTGAGGGAGTAAGAGAGAGGGAGTTGATGATTGGACAGGAGTGTGGAGAATGGAAAGATAAAATTAAAAAAAAAATTAATTGAGAAAGGAACGACTTGGGACTTGTCTTGAGACACCAGAAGACAATTGACATAAGATATCAGTATTAGCCGTCAAGCAAAACTTTAAAGGGGTCATATGACATTGCTAAAAAGAACATTATTTTGTATATTTGATGTAATGCAATGAGTTTATGCAGTTTAAGGTTCAAAAAACACATTATTTTCCACATTAATTTACATTATTGTTGCTCTTCTATGCCCCAGCTTTCTGAAACCCGTAGATTTTTACAAAGCTCAGCATTCTGAAAAACGAGGCTTGCGCTGATTGACCAGCTATCGAGTACGTTGTGATTGGCTGAATTCCTAAAGCGTGTGACGGAAATGTTACGCCCCTTACCATATGTCTCCCATTATAAACGAGGCAGCCAGTGGGGACATAATTACTGATTATAATGACTTTTACTGTCTTTTTACATGTTGCCTTGCATATCGCACCGCATAAACAAAAAACATGTCTGCATTTGTGATCGAAGAAACAACAAACAACAAGCGCTACTCTACACTGCTCAAAACATGCATTTGAATTATCAGTGGCAAATTCTTTAAATATGAAAACGTACTTACAGGCTGTGAGTCAGAAGTGCCAGACTGTCCTTGCAAAGCTGGAAAGCCCCACTTTATAGAAACAGCCTTTGTGGACAGATTGCATTAGGCTTCAGAAAACAGTTCTCCGTAAAATGCGCAGCACACATCTGAATATTTGGGTTGAACTTCTCTGGAACAGTGTTGTAGATACAACTTAACCACTGATTTCTAGTTGTGTCCTCTTTTGGAAGACCAAACAAAGTAATTTTGCTTTCACATCGAAACACACAGCATCTCAACAACATGGCAGCGGCAACAATACTACAGCAAGTATCAAAGCTAGGCCTTCTTTCTTTGTGTAAACATTTGGGTGGTGTCATGCAAATTTTCCCACACAGTGACATGTAGGGGTGTGTTTAAACGAGGTGTTTTAAGGGGGGCGTGGACGAGTCTTAACTTTTATAAAGAATATCTCTTTGGGTTTGAGACTTTAGTCAACTATAGGGATCTTATCTATTAACGAACAGCTTGTAACACTCAAACGAGAAGAGAAAAGTTGAAATTGCATCATATGACCCCTTAAAAGTTTTAAAACATATCATCTTCAACATCAGATTTTGGCAGTGAATAACGTTCAGTAGACAAATGGCAGGAAAAGCTAACATCCCGTTGAATAATCAGGATGTGCAGTGTCATACACTCTTCGTCAAACTGGTAAAAAAAATGTGTAGCCTGAATGCACTGTAAGTCGCTTTGGATAAAAGTATCTGCTAAATGCATAAATTTAAATGTAATGTAAATGTCGTCTATGTGTAACAGAGCATTAACGCAGTTAGCCGGGAATGCCATAAAGTTGACAGGGCAGGCAGTGTATAGTTATGGCTCTAAGAAAAAGATTTATTGCACGATCATGTCTACATGTCTGATGAAAACCAAAGGTTTGGCACTGTTGCTCCTGACCTAAGCATGCTCGTGGAAGTCAAGTAAGAGTCAAGTGGCTTTGCCAAGAGGCCATGACGAGGATATCAACCAACATGAAACTATCTCTGCTGAGGATAAGCCATGCAGCCAAACCACATTCTATGAATATCATCCTTGTTGTACTTTGATTAAAAGCCCTGAACTTCAGCTATACACAGTAACATAAATATTTTTGTTCCCCACCCTAATTGTGGACTTCACCTCCATGTATCCTTACAAACAGCATGGAAAACCCCTGAACAGACCCCCTAAATGTCCTATGCCCCTTATCGTTCCTCGAAAGTGAAGTTGGCTTTTAATATGTTGACTCTTTGACCATAATTGATTTCATCAAATTCTACAGAGTAAATGGTGGATGTAGAACAACCAAGAAATGTAAAACTTTTGGTTGGGAAAGATGTTTAGGTTTATGCTGACTGCAGCTTCAAATCATTTCAAGTCATTTTGCATTGGTAAAATGGCTTTTCTCGCCACCAGATGATCTGAATATGACTTACCCACTGTGACGGGCTTTCTCTTTATATCAGGATAAATCTTCAGAATGGCTGTTGTTGTTTGTGAAGTGTATGTAAAATAAATACCAGTGGAGGTTGGTTCTGTGTCTCCTTATTCCAGAATAATTAGGTTTAAATAGTCCATTTTCTGCATGAAGCCTTGCTTTGCTTTATCAGAATTTGTCCTTTCACTCAGTTTTTAGCATGTCATTTTCATTTTCAACATACTAGAAGGGTCCTCTAGTCCTTATTCTAGCTTTCAATTTCTCCCTAGTTTCTCTCTCCCCTTTTCTGCATCTATAGATAGAGAAGCAGGCCCATTGTTCTAAATGACAGAGTTTCCTTCCTCCCCAATGGACAACACCTATATCCTGAGAAAGAGAGAGAGAGAGAGAATATGAAGTATATGCATAAAGTGTACAACGCATAAAGTCATTGACACTGCTGTACATACAAAGAGCAAGATTAATTTTTTTTATAAGCACTATAGTCAGGATGTCCATTATGTGACAAAATCAGTTGGAGAACCCTAGTCAGAACAGACGCCATATTGAATTTTACAGAATTAAATATGGTGCTACCCTGACTAATGTGTATAGAAACAATCCTCAGGAAATATAATATATATAATTTATAATATAATGAAAGGATAAACAGTATATATGTTTATTAAGCATGAGAAATACAAGGGATGAGCACAAGACTAATTAACATTTGCCTCAGCAGGTTTTATCCAACATTTCTTGGTTTGTGTTGTATATATATATAAAAGGAAACAGGAAACCTGGAACAGGATGTCAAAGACAGAGAGGCACCTGTAACCTTTGACCTGGTCAACAACAGAATGATGTGTAAGGAAAGAAGGACCACGTGTATATCCTTAAATGTGAATGTGTGTATTATATCTATAAATCCTTTTTGTCTATAGGATATATATACTAAACATTTTTTTCTTGTTTAAAACATAATTCCAACAAAAAAATTTGAGAGAGTTATGCAGGAAATCAAAAAATAATAAATATCAATTAAATAATTTTATTATTGTACTGTTGCTTCTTTAGTTATAACATTTAGCTATATCATTTTTTATCGGAAAACAATACAAAAATACTGATTAAATCGGATTAAATATATGCAGTACTACATATAAATAAATACACACAGACTCACTTGCATCATGCCAGACCAAAAAGCAAAGCCAAAAGCTCTAAGAGCAGTTGATCTCTCAGACAGGAAGCATTGACAGCAGGCTGTGAAGGCTCCTGTACGTCATTCAGACTTGTAAGTGAAAGCTCATCCTGGCTCCCGGTCAGAGGGAATGTGTTTGGATTGAAGTGTGCATACTGTAGTGCATATTTTCTTCGGGAAAACGTTCTTACTGTACATCTCTCACATCTCAACGCTAGAGGAGGAATGAAAATGTGGTTTGGTAGCCAGCAGTGCCCTGCAAAGGCAGAGGACAGTAACTGCACTCTTATGAATGGCCTATTGCTTCCTATAGTCTAGGTCAGGGGTGTCAAACTCAATTTTTGTAGCCCTGCAGAGTTTCGCTTCAACCTTAATTAAACACACCTCATCCAACTAATCGAGTTCTTCACACTTATTTCAAAACTATGTGGTGTGTGTGTTGAAGAAGGGTTGAAACCGAGCTCTGCAGGGCTCTGGCCCTCCAGGAATTGAGTTTGACTCCCCTGGCCAAGGTGCTGAGCCACAGATTTCCAAAAGTGCTCTCTCTCTCTCTCTCTCTCTCTCTCTCTCTCTCTATCTCTATATTTTTTAATGTATTTATTTGTTTGTTTGTTTGTTTATTTATTTATTTTATTTGCTTTGGCTAAAACTGCAATAAAATATAAGAATATGTCAAATAAATAAACACTAAAACACGAATAAATTAAATACAGCACACAATAAATAAAATAATATACAGGAATAAATTAATACTCTGATTTAGACAGTGGATTCAGTAATAAAATATTTTTAACAGAGATGGGTTCTGAATATACTATGGTATTATTCTGCAGGCTTTTTTCCACTTTATGATTTGATGACACTATTTCTTATCATGGTATTTTGTGCTTCTCAGTCTATTTTATTGGCAAATGTCAATACTAGTTGTTGTCAATAATTTTAATGCTCCATTCCATTTTCATTTGTTTATGAATTTCTTCCTGAGCAATTCTTTTTCATTGTATTTTATTTGAGATTGTATGATGCAATTATTACATTTGTTTTATTTTATCACTGAATTATAATATATTTATTATTTTACATTATTGTTTTATATGACTATTATAATATTATTGTATTTCTTTATATTATTGTATCATATTACATCAGAAGATTGAAATAAACACTGGAGGAACGTACATGAATGCTATTCATGAAGTGTGTAAATTATACTCGTAGTATTTTAGTCTCGTAAGCCCCGCCTTTACTCCTCCTCATGCCTCTACTATAATTTTTGACGTCCCATAATTCAGTGCGCACATAAAGTCTTTCGAGAGGACGTTACGCTAAGGGCACAGCGAAAGGTAGGCCTCAATGTTTATGTTTGTTTAATTTAACTTGTTGTGAGATTGCTTAATCTCGTGTAATGTTTATTGAAATGTTTTAGCTCTACTCTTGCAGAATTCAAGGAATAGTAATGGGCGTTTAATGAGTACGGCTCATTTGAGTTAGTTAGCGAGCTAGCAAACAGGCTACTAATACCGGTTAGATCAAGGTTATGTTTCTTGCGTGAATATGTCTGCTGTTTTAAACGTGTAATAAACTCGTTTTTTGCGTTTACAATTTCACTTTAATTTTTATTTACCTCGTTGAAGGTTTAAAGAACTCGTTTGAGATATATCAAGTGAGTTTAACACCACTGCAGGCGTCGGATAACGAGACTGTGAATGTCACGCGCAGTCGTCTGGTTTATTACACTGTTAAACTACGACATTTGAGCATCTTGAGACCAATTATGTGCTTTAAGTATTTTGATAATGTTGTTAATCTGTGAATGTTTCCTGTATTTCACACAGATCCATTATTGACTGAAGATGGCAGATGTTATTGAAGACAAGATCAAGAACTACAGAACGGCTCCCTTCGATGCCCGTTTTCCAAACACTAACCAGACAAGAAACTGTTTCCAGAATTACCTCGGTTAGTACCGAAGAAATGATTAATTTGCCTTTATTTTTTTACCAAAATTGTGTTAATATTAAGATTGTGGTTCAAGTGCTTTGCATTATTTATGAAAGTGACAAATTTTTCACATACAGGCTAGTACAGAATTATAATGAATGAGATTTTCGCCAGGTATACTTCAACCATGATTTTTAATAATAGTATACTAATCTCACAGATTTTTTTTATAGCAACTAGGTCTTGTTTTCTTGAAGGTCACGTGGGTGGTAAAGCAGGGTTGTTTGTAGTAAATCTCTAGTTTGTGTCTTTGTCTGTGATAATCCAGTGCAAGTTATGAGCTACAATTGATCTATTGATTGTTTGACCTTATCAGTCATTACGTGACTTGATCAAAATGCATTATGAATTGAATAACACATTATAGAAGTCCGGGTTGTCAATCGTACACTATTTCTGTCTGATTTCAGTGTGGATTACTTACTGCTGTTTATTTTCTCAGACTTCCACAGGTGTAATAAGGTTTTGTCAAGCAAAGGGCAGGACAGTTCTCCTTGTGAATGGTATCAGAAAGTCTACAAGAGCCTGTGTCCAATGAGCTGGGTGAGTCTGTTCAACCAAAAACGCCTCTGAAAACCCAAGTAATAGAACCTTTGAGTAAACCTGAATATCGAGATTGACCCTGGTTCCCTAATAGACATTCCTTGTTATTTCTTCATCTCACACTTCTTTAAAATAACATGCACTTCGCAAATGACTTTTCACCACATCTTTTCTGATCCTTCTGGTTTTAAACTCAGTCTTTTCACAATCCAATCAAGTTCAGTTGAGATCTTTCCAATTTTTTTTTCCATGACTGTTTGTTAACCGCTCAAACCTCTGGAGCTGCAACAACTAATCGATTATTATCGATAATGATAATCATCGACAACAATTCTTATTAGCGATTAGTCGTCTCTGCCCACAGTGTACCTACAACTGCAGCCGCATCAAATCACAGCACTGAATAACTCATTTCTATGGACATGCATCTACAAATATTGGAGGAAGTAGAATGAGCTCCTATAGGAAAAGTGTGTTATCCAAGCTGCCCAAAACATGAGAAATCTTTATTTTAAGATTCAAGCATTACCGTAAAGGATTGCCTGTCATGTGCTTTTACAGATACGTGTGTGCATCAAAAAAACTTGGTTAACAGTCATATCCTTATCTGTAAATGTCACAAATTCACGCAAGCCTTTCCATTTTTGCATTAAGGTCAACCCTGACAGTCTGCGTTAAGTTGAAACCTTTACTGAAAGAGTGCCGGCGAGCGTGTGTTAAACAGACGAAACACAGAGAGGCAAGGGTGACGATATTCAGTGACAAGAAAGAAAATGACAGTAAGAGTAGACTGACTCTGATCAAAGTGCAAAGTGTTTCTGAGGGGCATAACTGTTGTTTTTTATATACCGTATTTTCCGGACTATAAGTCACACTTTTTTTCATAGTTTGGCTGTTTCTGTGACTTATAGTCAGGTGCAACTTGTCAAACTTAATTTGACATGAACCAAGAGAAATGAACTAAAAATGAATCAAGAGAAAACATTACCGTCTACAGCCGCGAGAGGGCGCTCTATGCTGCTCAGTGCTCCTGTAGTCTACAGTAAGCAGCATAGAGCACCCTCTCACGCCTGTAGACGGTAATGTTTTCTCTTGGTTCTAAATGAATGCGACTCAGGCTACGTTCACACTGCAGGGCTTAATGCTCAATTCCGGATTTTTTTTAAAAATTCGATTTTTTTTTTTTTTAAAAGGCCGTTCACATTTCCAATTAAATGCGACCTTTTGTGATCTCTTGTGTGAACGTGAAATGACCCAGAAGTGACCCGCATGCGCAGAAGAGTACTCAACGGTCAACGACGTCACTCGTTGTTTGGGGAAGTAGCTAACGTTAAACATGGATGTCAACAACAGTGTAGTCAACAGCGGAGCTCTTTTTTGCAATATTAAAGTTATTTTCCCAACGGAGCCAGCAAAATTACAATCTTCTCGTTTTAAGAAGAAAATTAAAAAGGAGAGCAAGGTTTTTGGCCATGCCGTTTTGTGGAGCAGTGTTAGCAACGTCGGTACAGAGTGGTGGGATACTGATGTGAGTGGCTTCACTAATACAGAATTCATCAGTTTATCTTCTCGTTCCCGCCTCCTTCAACGCAGAATTATGACGTTTGTAGCGTATCAATGACGTGCGGGTCGGATACATGTGGCCTAGCTGTCAGACGTAGGTCACATTTCAAAAGATTGGATACATATCGGATTCAGGGCCACATACCCAAGTGGCCTGGGTCACATTTGAAAAGATCGGATCTGTGTCGTTCAGACTGTCATGAAAAGATCAGATACAGGTCGCATAGGGGCAAAAAAATTGGGTCGTTTCAGCCTGCAGTGTGAACGTAGCCTTATAGTCCAGTGCGACTTATGTTTTATTCCTCATCATGACGTATTTTTGGACTGATGCGACCTTATACTCAGGTGCGACTTATAGTCCGAAGAATACGGTATATCTTTAAATTTGTAATCTAGAGATTTTGAACTATTCACGATATAGCCAGTGAGTTAACCAACTTATTAGAACAAATTTATGTAAGGTTAACCAATTTTGTAAGTTTTCGTGCCACTGCTGATCTTAACTAACAGTATTGGTAATTACCAAAATAATTTTGTAGCTTTCTGTATTGGTTAGACCTCCAATATGCGTAAGCCTTTTAACAGTAGTAAGCTATTTTTAAAGCTATAATAAAATTATTGCTGTTATTTGTGAAAGCCAGAAAAAAATGGTCACGTGCTTTATACGTTTTTTTTATTTTTATCCGATACCCAATTAGTCAAAAAGTACATAATGCCAGCAAGCATGTGAGCTGTTATCGGAGGCAAACGAGGCCGTTTTAGTGGTTATGTGAATAAATATTATTTAGATTTTCAGTTTATTTGTCCAAAAATTACTAACACTTTTAGAATAACTATCTTTTTGACCGATAAAATGTTTTGTCTTATGACAGGTGGTCTAATAAATTAATCACTGTATGTTATTATAGCATTTATGTGGCACATTTGTTTTAAGGACATTGGGCAGAATGTGGAATAGTGTGTTTTTGGTCAATAAATTTAAAGTAAAGAAAATACAGGTTGTAATCCGATTAATTGAAGAAAATTATCGGCCAACTAATTGATTATATTAAAAAAAATTAGTAAGTTGTAGCCGTACAAACCACATGGAATCTGATCTTTTAAATTCTGATTTGTGCCACTTTTATTATGTGGTGTTAAATCAGATACAGGGCTGATGTTTTGCAGTGCAACATCACACTATATCGATTTGTCTCAATTTTGTGCTGAAGGGTGTGATTCCAAAGGTTCTACAGAACTGTAGAACCTTGGTCTCTCTGTCAATATGAAAGCCTGTGACTGTAGAAGTGTTGCACGGTGCACCGATACTTCAAAAGTATCGCGATTCTCCGAAGTTAAAAACGTCACGATTCCTAAATTTATTAGTATCGATACTTCAAAGAATGACTGCGTTCCAGTAGGGCTGTCACGTTTGCCGTGACAACCGTGCCACTGCGGTGGTCGGTTGCTACCACGGTTGTCTAATGCCACCGGCGGTAGTGCACGTGACGTCACAAACTCTATAGCAAGCATAATACAAAGTTTTGTATATGTGTAATAACTGTAATAATTGCAAATTCTAGGTCTATGGTAATTAACAAATTACCTCAAACCCAGCGTTTCCTTTAGATTGGGAGATTTGAGCGCAGGAAAATACAGGTTATGCATTCAGCAAATTAATTTAGTGTTGGGCGATGGATGGGAAAGCAAATACCACATCGCCGATCTGGAGTCATCTGCATTCATGTCACCCGTCAGCGTTTGCACAAGTTCTCGTGATCGCAAACGCTGGCTGGTCAGGTTTGGTGAGGCTTTCTTCAAACTGGGCAAATACAAACGAGGCGGCGATGAATAAAAGATGGTAACAAGAAATATGGCAACGATTCCTATTTCAAAGAGAGCGCGTGCAGATGAGGAGTTAGCTACTGAGCTTGCGTGGTGGCGGAAAAGTAAACCGGACACAACACAACCGCGTTGCGACAGGTTTAGTCTGTCTAGTGTCTATACAGGACATTTGAACTCTGTGTCAGTAGCCTACCTCACAGACCAGACGGGGGATTTATCATGTCGTGTTGTGCCTCATCCAGTGTAGCATCACTAATTATAATGAGTATTTTGTCGCGCCGCGTCGCTCGTGTCCGTTAGACAGGGTGTATTTTACTTTATTTAGGCTACTTTCTTGTTTAACTGAATTATTTCTTTATTTATTTTAGTGTTTTGCAGGCGGCGTTCACTGACAGAAGTGCTCAAATAAACACGAACTGACGAGTTAAATAGAATGTGTTAAATGAGTGAGACAGTGCTGGGCTGATTTCTAGACGTGCATACATATAAATATATCCTGTATATAATATATATAAAATATATCACATGCATGCACAGTTTAAGTCAGCTTTAATCACCTTTTTTGGTAATTCCATGAATTAACTGACCACGACACTGCTTGCACATAGTTTATTTCGCAGTTTGATATGAAAGGATACGCACAAAGGAAGCCCGCACCCCCGCCTTTGAGCACAGGACCGTCCGTGCTCGCTTAACTTGCACCTGATAATGAAGTGAAGTGGAGCGTGTGTCTGAAACGTTTCCTGTTCAGTCATTCTGCGACTGAATAAATTCACTTCTTGTCTTGAGGAAAGAGTGACAGAAGCAGCAGTTGTGTGTGGGTGGCCATCCCCACCCCTACGTAAAATAATTTGAATACGTTAAACTGGAAAAAAAAAATTCGCCTTTGTTAACGAGCAAATTTTGACACTAATATATATATATATATATATATATCAAATAAAACAGGGGATAAAGGTGGCCAAAGGGGAAGAGTGTCCAAAATAAACAGGGAATCTGGCGTCCTCGTTGTGCTGCGGGGTTCGTGTGGGTCGGGCAGTGTTCATGGAGGAAGGGTCCAGGTAAGGGGCGGAGTCTGGCGGCCGCACGCGCTCACTCTCGTTGGCCGCGGCGCTGGCAGGGGATGGACGGCCCGGCATCCTGGCCCGACGGCCGTGTAAACGGGCGTGGTTCCCATCCCGATCGCGGGTCCGGAAGCTCACGTCTCTAGTGGCGCGGGAGTCCCTCAATGCACCCTTCCTGGACCCACGAGGACACCAGTGTGCATGCACGGGGAAGAGACCGGTCTCCCGAGGAGAGGCTCTTGGGCTTTTAAACAGCGGCGGTGATGATGCTCCATTTCCTTCAGGTGTGCCCCATCACACGCCGCCAGCCCTGACTCGTCCACCACCCCTCCTCTCACACACCCACTCCAGTCGGGAGCCTGGTGAAGGGCAGCGATTTAGGACGGGGTGCCAGTGACAATCAGGGAGGTGGCAGCTGACTCGTCATAATATATATATATATATATATATATATATATATAAATAATAATAATAATAATAATAATTAAAAAAAATCTTCAAACACCGCGCCACCAGCGGTTGTTAATGCATGACTACCGCGGTGGTAAAAATCAGCCGTATTTAGACCTATTTCATGTTGGTGTGTGCAACGCACGCTTCCAGTGCCTCCCTATGGACGTCTGTTTTTACTCCTCATGCAAGCAGCAAAAAAGCACTACAGCGAGATGGCTGCATTAGTGGGTTTACTAAACTGATTTGGCTTTACTAAAGTGTGCATAATCGCATTTTTAAATAAGTTGTTCAGATGAACAAAGCACGAGGTTTTCTTGCATAATTAACATTTTAATTCTTTGGTCAGACAGTTCATATATAATATTCACATTAAATGTGGAGTTATGTTCTGTATGATAATATAAGAAAACGAGCGTATCTGCACAGCACCTATAACTGCGCTTTGTATCTGCTGATTGCTGATAGAGATTTACATGCTTGGCTCACTGACCCTGTAAACTCATTCATTTCATTCATACACGAGATGTATCAGTTCATTCAACTCATTCACGAATGAGAAGATCTCTCGATCTCGTTCAGTGAAGGGCGTATGGGTTCACTACATTCAACAAATCACAGCTTGAGTAACTCTTTGACAAGATGAAACCGTTCACAGAGCTGATCACGAGCTGCGCATGCGCTGCTAATAGCGCCGTGCTCGCGCGCTGCTGTGGAGGGAGGAACTTCATTGAACAAGAAATATGAGTCCGTGGTAGGGCTGGACGATTTTGGCTAAAATCATAATCGCAATTAATCAGACATGTTACCTCGATTATGATTATTGAACGATTATTTAAAAAAAAAAAGAATTCTCTCATATTTCACTGGTAAGGCTTATACTGTAAATATGTTCACAGTTATTTTTTTCTAATGAAAGAGTGCATAATCCTATCTTTGTGATTCTAAAATAAGGAAACGACACACAGATAGCTATTAATGCTTATTAATATTTCAAACAATTGAATCAAAGCATACAATGCTTGAAATAAAAACGTCTTAAAAAAAACGTAAAAAAAGTAATTTGAGTTTTAATGTAAAGAAAGTTTCCTAAAAATGTAGAAAATAAAGAACTTTTAAAAAGTTATTTTTGTAAACAAAATAAATTATTGTAAATATTGCCATCTTTAAATATAACTTGTATCTCTTGTAAACAAAATATTGTAAATATTGTCATCTTAAAAGTAGAAAATAACTTGCATCTCTTGTAAACAAATGTTATATAATGCCATGTGCAAAAATAAGAGCAAGAGCAGGGCTTGGACAAGGCACCTGTGATGGATCAGCAGGCTGTGTATCTTGTGTGCTCATTGCATTATAGATATTAATCTTACTCGGGGATCTTGTCCTGTCACTCTCTCACTCTCTATGCATAAGCATTTACTCCAGGTTCTTACTAAGAAACACTAGCATGTTTACCTTTTCACGTTTCAGGCAGGATCTGAGGCATGTAACAATGTTTCCTCCTGAACTGAAAACTCGTTCTGATGGGGAGCTAGTGGCTGGTATGCAGAGATACTTTTTTGCCACCTTACTTAGATTGGGGAAGTGTAGATGATGCTTTCCCCACCATTCCAGTGGATTTTCCTCACTATCCAGCACGGGGGACACCAAGTAGCTGCTCAGCTCTGCTTCTAGTTTTTGCTGAAGTGACAAAGTGGGTACAGTTGAAGGAGTTGCCTCTCTACCTTTGAAAAAACTTCTTAATGACCTCTTTGGCTTCTTTGCTTCTGATGAAGACGTAGAGGGCTGTGTACTCTCAGTGGTACTTTCCCTGTGCACTGCAGCTGCTGACACCATCTCTGTTTTTACTTTCTCCTGAATGGTAGCGACATGGTGCGCAGAAATGTATGCTGTTTTAAATCTGGGATCAACAAAACTGGCAGTGTCCAGGAGCTCTTCTGTGATGGGGTCTGAATACTTCCCCTTAAGGTATGCAAGGATGTTGGTTTTGATTGTTTTGGTCAGCTCTACATCATCTTCCTCCTCAGCCAGCACTCGTGAACTGAGGATGTGTAGGACAGGCTTCACGAATGAAATGGTCACATACTCTTCGCCTGACAGGGCATTTGTGAACTCCATCAATGGTGAAAGAGCTCTGTTGACAGCATCCAAGACTTCCAGGTCAGCCCAAGATGGAATAAGGTGCCTTGATTTCTTATCATCAGCGAGGACCTGTGTAATGGCTTGCTTTTGCTCAAGGACCCTTGCAGTCATCATTTGGATCGATCCCCATCTGGTGGCACAGGCTGTTTTTAGCACTAACTATGTTTTTGCACACCCTTATTGCTCGCACCACACGTTGATCTTTCTTTGCATTTTCTGAAATAAACACACACACAAAAGAATATTAAATTATTGATGGTTTCAGAGATTTACAAACTGTAGCTCTAGCAAAATTTATACAAAAGAAACGCCTTATTAATCTGATATTATTTAGGCAGTTTAATAACACATCTACAGCTTTTTTAATTTCTACTCTAATGATGACTTAATGTAGCGTTTTAGACGTAATGTGAGGTTTACATTGTTTTATTGTTGTCACAGTATTTATTTAGTGTGCTGAAGGACAATTAATATTTATATAGCACCCTTTTAAACACATGTAACAAATGGATTCAGCAAAGTAAAAACAAGTCATATAAAAAGCATTTAGACGTTAAAATGTATGATCTAAACAAATAAAGAATATAGCAGCCCCGTCACCACCCACAAATTCCCAACTAGATTAAATATTATAGCATTGGTGCACTTACCGATTGCCAGGTGCAGCCTGTGTCCAAAACACTGCTGACGAGTCCATCTGTTGAGCTGTGCAGCTTTGACAACATTAGCGCCATTGTCTGTTGTTTAAACCCACTGTGCTCCACTGTAGCTATGGGAGCCATGTCCTTCGCAATGTAGTAACAAATGGCGTCAGTTATTTCTTTCCATCTTCTCGAATCCTTTTCATATTGTGTAGCTTTTGTAAATGCTTGTTATCGACACCTGCTTTGTGGAGGCACTTGTTGCTGGGCGTTTGTCAGTCTCTCTTTTTTTTTTTTTTGAGCCATGCACTGTTCATATTCGGTAATGTGATTGTGCTCCAAGTGTTGAAACAGGTGGTATTACCTTTGGTCGCTATAACAGTTTTTCTGCAGTGTTTGCATTTGACTTGAGTTTGTTCGGTGTCTTTATTGAAGCCAAAATGTGTCCTAACGACGGACACTGTGTTTTTCTTTGGTACAAGCGGCTCCTTCTGTTGCTGTTGTTGAGTTGATTCTTTGTTTGAATTCTCCTCCATGTTGCATCAGTGTCTGATTATGTCGCAGACTGGATGGGGCGGAGTCACGTGACACTACGCGCGGTAATATGTTTTAAGGGGAAAGTACATTAACACACAGTGGGCGAAAATATTAATAGGATTAAAAAACCGAAATAACCGACTTGGTAAAATGATGTCGGTTATAGGCTCTGAGTTTCATTTTCGATTACTTTTCGATTAATCATCCAGCCCTAGTCAGTGGATTACCTGAACGAGAACGATTCGTTCACCTAAAAGATTATATTATATTATTAAATATTTGGAATATATATTTTCATATTTTATTAGGTTCTTTGATAAGGTTACAATACGAAGGTCTAAGTAGAAACGTATCTTCCGTGATGGTAAAGAAATTTTACTATATTTGCGGGCTGGGGCGGGCCAAATAATTTCATGAAAGCGGGACCCTGCGGGTTGGAAAAAAACCCGACCCGTGCATCACTATGCTGCATGTGCAAGCACAAGTGATACTGTGGCCACCGGTCCACGACTGGTAGAAAAAGATGACGCTCAATAAAGCTCACTGGCTGAGTTTTCTCCTCTGAAAGAAAAGGTTGCACAACTTACAATATCTGAGATATTGCTGCTAAATTGTATTAGCTTTTTTTTTTTTTACTTGAATGCCATTGCTTAAATTAATATTAATCTTTTGATATTTAATCTTCTGAGTTCAGAAACATTAATATAATTGCTGTTTTTATTTTTAGTTCAGAATCAAGATAAATGTATTACTCTTATGTTTCTTATGATAACTGAGATAATGCTGCTAAATTTCTTTCTTTACCTTGAATGTCATTGCTCTAATTCATTTTTATATTTTGATATTTCATATTTTGTTCAAATGTTTAATATATCTGCTTTTCATATGTTAATTTATTTATACAAAATAAGGGTGTGCACAAATTGTTGAATATTCAATCTGTAATATTCTAAATATGAAAACACTGTTCAAATTTTACTAAGTTGCTTTGCTGGCCATAAATCCTAAAAAGTCCTAAGCATGCAAACTAAAAGTTATTTTAATTGAATGCACTGGGTGGCGCTGTGGAGCATGTTAAAGGTGACCTAGAATGCAAAAATCACTTATATAAATAAGGTGGTTGAACACAGTTGCGTGGCTGCAGTGTGAAAACAACCATCCTATAATGGTAGAAATCCACCCACTCATTTTTATTTTACATTTATATTATTATTGCTGTTATTTATGAAAGAAATATACTTTTTTTTTTTTGACAGATTCCTAAAAGGTTTTCTCTTTATTGTGACGGGTGCTCTAATAAAAGCACTGTACGTTTTCATAGCATTTGGTTGTTTGAAGGACATTAGACAGAATGTAGAGTAGTGTTTTTTTTTTTTTTTTTTTTATTATTTCATCCGATTTAATAAATTTATTTTTATTATTATAATCGACCAACTTATCAATTATCAAAATAATCGTTAGTTGCAGCCCTAGAAGCAATATAAATACTATAAATATATTCATAGACTATTTTCATATGAGGTGCCAGCCTGGTAGCTACTCCAGACAATTTTTATTAATTTAAAACAAACTGTGCCAAAGGAATCTAACAAATGTATCCACTCATAGGACCCCTATCATGTCCTGTTTATTTTGTTGTATTATCAATTCCAATGACCCTTCATCAACCAGCCAAGCAGGTGAAACAACATATATTCACATTTTCATGAAATCACATTCGTAATGTCTTCTGAATGCAGTATTACAATAAATTCAAAACTTATAAGTACAACCATTCCAAACATATCAGAAAAACCGACACAAAAATACTACTCCACTGAAATGAGTTTCATATGCAAGTTCATAACACCCAGTCCATTCCACATGCATGTAAAAAAAAAAAAGGTGCACTCATGTATTGTTCATGCCTTGAATCTGAAAATAGGGTTAGAAATGTCTGCTGAACTTACAACATTCATGGCGTGAATTGCCAAATGCTTTACAAAATGTCCATTGAGCATAGGTAGTTCGCAACCATATCCAATTCCAAATAAAGAAAACAAAACCCACCCACTTTGCTTGGCTTATAATCTATCTCTGTTTTAAATCATGTTAACGGCATCATTTCTCTTCAAACTCCATCAGTGGGAGAATCAAACACTCCCAACAGGACTTCAGCGGCAGAATCGAATAAATCCCAACATATCATCAGCGAGAGAACCAAATCCAAAGACTTCGTAGATTCAACAGATTTAAACACACACAGTTCGTCTTTAGCATCAAACTACCATGTGAAACGGTCTCATTTTTCTTTCCACTCTAACAATGACGTCCCATCCTGATAATTAATATGTAAAGGGGTAGACCTCTTTTATTAGCAGAGTTCATCACATGAAATTTGCTACAATTGGCCGATTCAATTGGATGTACGTTCTGTACTGTAATTGGCACTGTCAGCTTTGCTTTTTCCATTTGCTCTGCTTGGGTCTTTATACATGGATACACACACATACACACACGTTTTCAACTAAAAGAAAACCTTGAGATATAACGGAACATTGTTGTAGAACATTGTTTAATGTGTAATCATAAATTTGTTTAGAAATGGTAACCACTTAATTATTTAAAATAACACCTTTTTGTTAAACATCATTTAAAATAAACATTTGGATATTAAAAAAAATTATGATCAAATACAATATTTTTGGAAACATTTGCCCATCCCTTATACAAAGTCATTAGCAAAAGTTTGCATGTCTTTAATCTTTATCCTAACTATTATACCCCGATCTTTGCTCTACATTTGGCTTTATTCTGAAAATTCTGGTTCATTTTCTTCAACTTCTAATTCTAACAGGTTTGCAAGAAAAGATGAAGTTTGTGCCAATAAGTCTTCCACAATAGAATTTTATGATTTTGCTTTCATGTTGCAAACTGTCAAATGTGGCTATGATGTGTTTGAAGACTTTACACAAGGTATTACAGTGTATGTGGGGCTGATGGGATTGATGTAAGAATGTTCAGACTATCGTGTTATTGGAAACCTGTCCTTGGTTAATTCTGGAAATTAGTCACCAAAATGTTGAGAAAGATTTGAAGATGGGCAGGGCATACCAACACAAAGTTCTCTATTCTTCATAATTGACACGCACCCAACATGTTCCAAAATAGGATTCATCAGAAGTATCAACTTAAAAACGATGGCTCTGCAACTTTTTTTTTTTTTTTTTTTTTTTTTTTTTTTAAAGCTAAAATGTATTTTCTAAAATGGCTAAGTCCTGAAACTTAACTTTTAGCGAGGTTGAAAAGATTTTCAATCTTCTATCAAACTTTTAACTATAACAATTTCCATTTCCCTTCAAGAGACAGCCAATCATTGTAAAAGCTGCTGAGATGTGAAAGTCTGCTGGAAGTTGTTTGATATTCAATGTGTTCTTGTCTGTGGTCTTTACTTCAGGTGGAGAAATGGGATGGACAGATTGAGGATGGAAGCTTCCCTGGAAAGATCTAAATGATCAATGTTACTTTTAATTCATCAGCTCCCAACCTTTTGTGGAGGACCTCAGCATATGTTATCCCAATATGATGTTGTCTTAGTTATTGGTTTGCCTGCTAAAGGATGAAAGGTCATTCAGAGTGGGCTTTGGAATCCTATGACCTTTTGATCTTCAGTATTTTGAAGTCCTGCATTAGCATGTTGCTTTTTCACTCTACATCCTAGTGTTGCTATCTACAAAATAAAAGCACACAATAATGGTTTTGTGTTTGTTTTACTATTGGTGATGAGTTGATATGCAAATAAATTATAGTTTGTACAGACGTCATTCTAAAGTAGAAATTAACCATTAAACCTATCCTGACCTGTCATTTAGTGGCTTTTTGAGATGGTTTGAATAATATCTGCTATATTATTGATGTTTAAAAAAAAAAAAAAAAACTAAGAAATTTTATGTGATGGTCAAAGACTAAGGTAAATACTGTTTATTCTACATGTCCTATTTAACTGTGTCTGAAGATACTGGATTTAGCCATATAGAGCTAAAGCAGTGACACTGAAATTAATTCCGTTTGGACAGGAATGAGTTTACATACAGGTACATCTCAGTAAATTAGAATGTCGTGGAAAAGTTATTTTATTTCAGTAAATCAACTCAAATTGTGAAACTCGTGTATTAAATAAATTCAATGCACACAGACTGTAGTAGTTTTAGTCTTTGGTTCTTTTATTTGTGGTGATTTTGAATTGATGAGTTTCAAATCACGATCTCAAATTAGAATATGATGACATGCCAATTAGCTAATCAACTTAAAACACCTGCAAAGGTTTCCTGAGCCTTCAAAATGTTCTCTGTTTGGTTCACGAGGCTACACAATCATGGGCAAGACTGCTGATCTGACAGTTGTCCAGAAGACTATCATTGACATCCTTCACAAGGAGGGTAAGCCACAAACATTCGTTGCCAAAGAAGTTGGCTGTTCAAAAGTGCTGTATTCAAGCATGTTAACAGAAAGTTGAGTGTAAGGAAAAAGTGTGGAAGAAAAAGATGCACAACCAACCAAGAGAACCGCAGCCTTATGGGGGTTGTCAAGCAAAATCGATTCAAGAATTTGAGTGAACTTCACAAAGAATGAACTGTGGCTGGAGTCATGGCATCAAGAGCCACCATACACAGAAGTGTCAAGGAATTTGTCTACAGTTGTCATATCCCTCTTGATAAGCCACTCCTGAGGCATCTTACCTGGGCTAAGTAGAAGAGCTGGACTGTTGCCCAGTGGTCCAAAGATCTCTTTTCAGATGAGAGCAAGTTTTGTGTTTCATTTGGAAATCAAAGTCCTAGAGTCTGGAGGAAGGGTGGAGAAGCTCATAGCTCAAGTTGCTTGAAGTCCAGTGTTAAGTTTCCACATGGGGGTGCAATGTCATCTCCTGGTGTTGGTCCATTGTGTTTTTTGAAAATCAAAGTCACTGCACCCCTTTACCAAGAAATTTTGGAGCACTTCTACTGACCAGCTTTTTGAAGATGCCGATTTCATTTTCCAGCAGGATTTGGGAACTGCCCACACTACCAAAAGCACAAAAAGTTGGTTAAATGACCATGTTATTGCTGTGCTTGACTGGCCAGCAAACTCACAAGATCTGAACCCCATAGGGAATCTATGGGCTATTGTCAAGAGGAAAATGAGAAACAAGACCAAAAAATGCAGATGAGCAGAAGGCCGCTATCAAAGTAACCTGGGCTTCCATACTACCTCAGCAGTGCCACAAACTGATCACCTCCATGCCACACTGAATTGAGGCAGTGATTAAAGCAAAAGTAGCCCCTACCAAGTATTGAGTACATGTACAGTAAATTAACATACTTTCCAGATGGCCAACAATTCACTAAAATATTTTTTTATATTTAAAATTTTTTATTTTTATAAAATAAGTATTCTAATTTGTTGAGATGGTGAATTGGTGGGTTTTTGTTAAATTAAAAGAACCAAAGACTTAAACTACTTTAGTCTGTGTGCATTGAATTTACATAGTCGTGGACAAAAGTTTTGAGAATTACATAAATATTTGGAAATTGGAAAAGTTGCTGCTTAAGTTTTTATAATAGCAATTTGCATATACTCCAGAATGTTATGAAGAGTGATCAGATGAATTGCATAGTCCTTCTTTGCCATGAAAATTAACTAAATCCCAAAAAAACCTTTCCACTGCACTTCATTGCTGTCATTAAAAGACCTGCTGAGATCATTTCAGTAATCGTCTTGTTAACTCAGGTGAGAATGTTGACGAGCACAAGGCTGGAGATCATTATGTCAGGCTGATTGGGTTAGAATGGCAGACTTGACATGTTAAAAGGAGGGTGATGCTTGAAATCATTGTTCTTCCATTGTTAATCATGGTGACCTGCAAAGAAACGCGTGCAGCCATCATTGCGTTGCATAAAAATGGCTTCACAGGCAAGGATATTGTGGCTACTAAGATTGCACCTAAATCAACAATTTATAGGATCATCAAGAACTTCAAGGAAAGAGGTTCAATTCTTGTAAAGAAGGCTTCAGGGCGTCCAAGAAAGTCCAGCAAGCGCCAGGATCGTCTCCTAAAGAGGATTCAGCTGCGGGATCGGAGTGCCACCAGTGCAGAGCTTGCTCAGGAATGGCAGCAGGCAGGTGTGAGCGCATCTGCACGCACAGTGAGGCCAAGACTTTTGGAAGATGGCCTGGTGTCAAGAAGGGCAGCAAAGAAGCCACTTCTCTCCAAAAAAAACATCAGGGACAGATTGATCTTCTGCAGAAAGTATAGTGAATGGACTGCTGAGGACAGGGGCAAAGTCATATTCTCCGATGAAGCCCCTTTCCGATTGTTTGGGGCATCTGGAAAAAGGCTTGTCCAGAGAAGAAAAGGTGAGCGCTACCATTAGTCCTGTGTCATGCCAACAGTAAAGCATCCTGACACCATTCATGTGTGGGGTTGCTTCTCATCCAAGGGAGTGGGCTCACTCACAATTCTGCCCAAAAACACAGCCATGAATAAAGAATGGTACCAAAACACCCTCCAACAGCAACTTCTTCCAACAATCCAACAACAGTTTGGTGAAGAACAATGCATTTTCCAGCACGATGGAGCACCGTGCCATAAGGCAAAAGTGATAACTAAGTGGCTCGGGGACCAGAATGTTGAAATTTTGGGTCCATGGCCTGGAAACTCCCCAGATCTTAATCCCATTGAGAACTTGTGGTCAATCCTCAAGAGGCGGGTGGACAAACAAAAACCCACTAATTCTGACAAACTCCAAGAAGTGATTATGAAAGAATTGGTTGCTATCAGTCAGAATTTGGCCCAGAAGTTGATTGAGAGCATGCCCAGTCGAATTGCAGAGGTCCTGAAAAAGAAGGGCCAACACTGCAAATACTGACTCTTTGCATAAATGTCCTGTAATTTTCGATAAAAGGCTTTGAAACGTATTAAGTGCTTGTAATTATATTTCAGTACATTACAGAAACAACTGAAACAAAGATCTAAACGCAGCAAACTTTTTGAAAACTAATATTTATGTAATTCTCAAAACTTTTGGCCACGACTGTACAGTATAATTAGGTCATACAGTATAATTAGAATATCATCAAAGAGTTGATTTATTTCACTAATTCCACTAAAAAAAGTGAAACTTGTATATTATATTCATTCATTACACACAGACTGATATATTTCAAATGTTTATTTTAATTTTGATGATTATAACTGACAACTCAGAAAATTAGAATATTGTGAAAAGGTTCAATACTGAAGACACCTGGTGCCACACTCTAATCAGCTAATTAACTCAAAACACCTGCAAAAACCTTTAAATGGTCTCTCAGTCTAGTTCTGTAGGCTACACAATCATGGGGAAGACTGCTGACTTGACAGTTGTCCAAAAGACGACCATTGTCACCTTGCACAAGGAGGGCAAGACACAAAAGGTCATTGCAAAAGAGGCTGGCTGTTCACAGAGCTCTGTGTCCAAGCACATTAATAGAGAAGCTAAGGGAAGGAAAAGATGTGGTAGGAAAAAAACTGTACACGCAATAGGGTTAACCGCACCCTGGAGAGGATTGTGAAACAAAAGCCATTCAAAAATGTGGGGGAGATTCACAAAGATTGGACTGCAGCTGGAGTCAGTGCTTCAAGAACCACTACGCACAGACGTATGCAAGACATGGGTTCCAGCTGTCGCATTCCTTGTTTCAAGCCACACTTGAATAACAGACAGCATCAGAAGCGTCTGTTATGGAAATTTTTAGTTTTGTTAATTTGGCATTGATTGCATTAATCTCATTTAGGTATCTTTTAACATACAATGATCAAGGTAGTATATATAGTCCATAGGGACACTAAGTTCTTTGTGTAACCTGTGCACGTAACTGAAAAACAACTTCTAAAGAGGAACTATGTACCAGGACGGTCCGTACCAGTGAGAGGTGCATGAGATGTACATGAGTTATGAGGTGATGTGCACCGGGCAACATGATTGGCTCAAAGGTCCTAGTCTGTCCTTCAATGTATCTTTTTACGTACTATAAAAAGTGGGCTGTGAGTCTGTGTGTTATCTCTTTGCACACAGACTCAGAAGTTGTGTGTAAACTAGATCATCCTCTGCAGAGAATTAAAGCAATACAAATACAAAACTTTGTTTGGTTTTACTTTTTCTCAAGTCTCTACAAATTGTTATTGAATTAGAATTTCCACAACAAACTTGGCGACGAGGATGGGATTCCACAGCTGATCGTCCGGGACCTGAGGACGTTAGTTGGCTGATCCCCCTAAACTAGGGTGGCCATTCGTGCCATTTTAGCAGGACACGTCCTGGCCAGGATTTTATATTGCCAAAAATATCAACGTTTTGGCTTTGTTTGCACTGCACAGACCAATGGCTTCTTGTGCTTTTAAATCGCTTTCACGTTACTTCGATGTCATACACCGATCAGTCTGCTCAGTGCTGCTTTCCAGTCCAACAATAAAATGTACACGTATTTGCATCGCTTTGACCGTTATCTGTAGAAACCACCTTCTCATGCACCACGATTGGTCGACTTACGTACATTGTCTGCAGGTTATTGGTCAAGTGATCATTACTGTCATTAAGTATGTAAACAGGAAACCAAAGCCAAAACCTGGATGTTTTAGACAATATAGAAATCCTGGCCAGGAAGTGTCCTGCGAAAATGGCACAAATGGCCACCCTACCCTAAACCCACAAAGCGTTTAGCCCTAAACCCCAAAAGGTTTCAGGGAAGGGGGGACTGACGTCTGAGGGCTTGTGGACCTTCACTGCTGGTTTCTCAACGGATTAGAAAACGCGTCCTATAAACGGTGAGACTGATTTTGAAATTCCATTCATATTGAAAAAATTACAAAAATGGGTTTCTAATTTGGTAAACTGTGGTTTGATATTCCTAGACCTTATGTTCCAAGTCCAAGCCACCCCACAGGTCACGAGTACGTGAACGGTTTTTTCACGGGTACGTGGGGCTATAGCATGGTTTCGCAGATACACGTGAAACAAGTTTTCACAGGTACGCGTACGTTTTGCCTGTACGTGAAACAGTTTTTTCGCAGGTACGTGAAACAGGATAGTTTCGCAGGTACGCGAGACTGATTTTTCGCAGGTACAGGAAATGGGCCTGCAGGTAAGCAGGACCGGGGTGATAAGACTTCGTGCGAGTAAGTGCGAAGCCACACGGTGGAGACGACCAAGTGTGAGGTAAAAAGGATGCGTTCCAGGTAAAGTCGAGGATTGCAGGGTGGGGTCTGGAAATGTCAAATCTAAGATCGATCTTGATGATTTGGACAGTCCAATTTACAATGATATGAAAAAGAAATATGGGAAATAATTATGGAAGTCATACCCTGGGTTGAGAATTATGGTTTTGCAAATAAGAAAAGCTACCTTTTAAAATAAAAGAGAGCTTGGAAAAATGTGAAAACAAATTAAGAGAATATAAAAAGCGAAAAACAAGCAAAAAGACAAGTTTCAGAAAAATAGCAATTTTTATTTTACTCTTTAAAGCGTTAAATGCTATGCTAACGCTGAGAAATAAATTTCAATGCCATTTAGGAAAGAACTGAAAAATGATAGTTATGTAGAAAATGCTGACAAAAGAACAGATCATGCTGTTCAGAATTCTTCTCTTTATCCCCTTAGAAAACTGCAGTGTACCAAAGTGGACTTTGATCTGGACTCCTGGCTTACCCCTATCGATGCCACAGCAGCACCAGATTCAACCACCACAGCTGCCTCCATCCTACAGAGCAACTGCATCTGCACCGCAGTTCTTACTGCCCGACGAAAGACAAGCACAACTTCGACAGCTTCATCATCATCCAAACCGTCTGCTCTGCCACCAGCAACGTCATTGGAATGATGAAATACTCCATGGCCGGAGTCAGAACCAGATCTAAAGCTCTTGAGAGAGTGACACTGCAGCTGGACAGCCTGAACAAGAAGAAACTGGAGGAAAAGGAGAGCATGTCAGAGCTTTCCCCATGATTCAAGCGGCTGGGCTGAATAGAACTGTGATGGTCTCTCAACCACGGAACGAGAAAGACTTGAAAGAGACACAACGAAGCATATCGTCAAGCAGTGGAAACACTGTGTCAACGGATCAAGACTGAACACCACCAAAATCATGCAGAAGAGCAGAGGAAAAAGACCAGAAAAAGACCAGATCCAGATGTTTGCTTTTACTGGTGGAGAGGGGACATTGAAAAATTTCACTGTGCACATTCGATCAACCAAACGGCGGCTGGACCAGAGAAAGCTGAGGCAGACTGACAACAGAGACTTTCACAGCAGAAGCTGGAGAAGAAGGGGGGAGTCGGGAGCAAAGTCCACCAAGGCCACACAGCACAAACAGATAAGTCTGAAACACACACATTTTCTCTAAAGCTCACTGCAATGAGTAAGTATGCTTGCTCATTTTTCTGCTCACTGCAACGAAGAAAATATGCTTGCTCATATTTCCGCTCTTAGCAATGAAGAAAAATGCTTGCTTTAATACATGATCACATTGGAAGATTAGAAAATGATAAATCTTCTCTCGACAAGAACATAGGCATATAAATTAGCTTACAGTATTTTCCGGACTATAAGTCGCACTTTTTTTCATAGTTTTGCTTGTACTGCGACTTATAGTCAGGTGCGACTTATTTATCAAAATTAATTTGACATGAACCAAGAGAAATGAACTAACAGAAAACATTACCGTCTACAGCCACGAGAGAGCACTCTATGCTGCCAGAGATGCTGCTCAGTGCTCCTGTAGTCTACACTAAGCAGCATAGAGCGCCCTCTCGCGGCTGTAGACGGTAATGTTTTCTCTTGGTTCTTGGGTCTAAATAAATGCGATTTATAGTCCGGTGCGACTTATATATGTTTATTTCCTCGTCATGACGTATTTTCGGACTGATGCGACTTATACTTAGGTGTTACTTATAGTCCGAAAAATACGGTATAAACAAATGCCACATAGATTATGGGTTAATGGAGTTGAAAGGGCTGGCAACTCAGTAATTAGAAAGGATGAAATAGATCCAATTCCAAAATTAAGTGGAAATTTAGTTTGGTCTACTACTGCATCTGGTTATACGGTCAGAGAAAATTTCACTGTACCATTGAGATGTAAAGATTAGAATGGCATGAACTTTAAGCATTGTTTACTACTGTCAGAAAACTGCCTTCAAAATTTGTAAGAAAGAGATATATGGTAATGTGAAACTGGGAAGTGGCCCAGTGCCAAATTCCAACTTTAGCCACAATCCAACAATCGCAATTGTGTATTTACCAGTGTAAACGGAAAAATGATGAATTATGTGAAAAGCTTGTCAAGGCTGCAAAAGACAGTTTCACCTAATTCTGAATTATACCATTCTCTGATTTACATTGCTCACCACATATATCATTGGGAAAAGAGACAATTTTAGAACAAAAATGGTTTCATGTATAGAAACAACAGACCTGAAATGGTTAATCGAGACATAAATTAGATGCCCTGTTTCTGTTGATTTGAGAAATTAACAGCAAATGTTGTTTGATGTTGTTTGATTCTCTTCCACATGTTTCATTGTCCAAAAAGAAGACATTGGTTTATTTGTAAAAATATGTATTTTTTATGTGAACTGGGTGGAGACAGCAGAAGAAAAGGTTGAATACAATCCAACACTGTTTGCATACCGAATGTGTTTGCACGGGCCTGCTGTTAAAGCTGTACGTACAGTCTGTGTGATTGATGACACAATGACAACATTTCTAGCAGCAGAGGAAGTAGACACAAACACTTTGGGCTTTATCTAAATTTGACTTGGGGCTGGTTAAAAATTGCGAACCAGTTCAAGTCACTCCAAAGTCTGATTACAGACACTGTGAACACCAGTTTTTGAATCATTAAGAGCAGCTGGGGTAATTGTGCTCTGTGAAAATTCTCCAGTGCATACACCTATTTTCCCTGTTAAAAAGATAAAGAAACATACAAACAAGACACTGTAAAACTTTAAGAACTTTTGGCTGCTGAGGGTCATAAGCCAGTTTGTCAAAACTGCAGTTTGTAAAAAGGGAGGTGACATTTTTAGGTCATCACCACTAAAAATGGCAAATCTTTATCTGAGAAACTAAAAGAGACAATTCAAAAGATTCTAAAGCTTATCGTGAAAAAGCAACTAATGTGATTTTTGGGCATGTGTTCGTATTGTCGAACGTTCATTTCAAATTATGTTATCAAAGAATTGCCCTTAAGCGCTTTTGCTCATGGGAAGGGCTTGCAACCCCATGACAAACTGACCCTTTATTCCAGAAGCAGAGAAAGCATTTAAGAATATATTATTGCTACAAACATCACCAACACTGGGACTCCCAGACCCAGAGAGAAATTTTGTACAAACTGTTGATGAGAGAATGGGTTTCTGACTTCTGTTCTGCTACAGGATCATGGGGGAGACCTGTGGCCTATTTTTAGAGTAAGCTCGATCCGGTAGAGGCATGCCAAAAATGCCTGAGAGCTGTTGCATCTGCAAAAAAAAAAAGAAAAAGCTATTTTAGCTTCAAGGGAAATTGTGGGGTACTCTGATGTGACTTTGCTCATGCCACACATGGTTTCTGTGATCCTGTTGGAACAGAAAAACATCCCATTGGTCAACGGCCAGGTGTCTCAGGTAAAATGCAATTCTATTAGAAATGCCAAACATCACAATTAAATGATGCACAGTGTTAAATCCAGCTACACTGCTCCCTACGAAGCAGGAAAAAAACATGATTGTTGCCACATTTGAACAGGTCTGTCAACCAAGACCAGATTTTAAAAGAAACCCCCTTAGAAAATGCTGACATAATTCTATTAATTGATGGTTCAGCATCTAGAGACCCAAACAATTGGCAAAAGCAGAGCAAGTTAAGCTGTAACCACTGCATATGCAACAATAACATCTGGAGCGCTCCACGCGCATTGCTCTGCGCAAGCGGCTGAAATCGTAGCATTGACGGAGGCTTGCAAAATTGCTGATGGACAAACAGATACCATTTTTACAAATTCTTGTTATTATTTTGGGGTTTATCATGATTTTGGGGCATTGTGGAAGCACAGGAAATTTATAAAGTCTGATGGTAAGCCTGATTTTAACCATGATAAAATGGCAGCATTGTTTAAAGCAATTTTGCTACCAAAGTTAGTTGCTATCTGCAAATGCGTCACACATTCCAAAAGTTATGATTTTGTAATTTTAGGTAACAAGAAAGCTGATACCACGGCGAAGGACACAGCTATGAGAACAGAACCTTCTTTTACCTGTGTAACATTTAGCAATGATTAATTCACACTCCCTTCTGATTATCTTACAGCTATGCAAGCTTTTGCCACAGCAGATGACAAGAAACAATGGGTGAAGGCCGAGTGCAAACTGAAAACAGGCCGAGTACTGAAGACAGACCATGTCTGCCAAAACACTTTTTCCCACACTATGCAAAACTTGTACATGGCCTAGATCACGAGTAAAGGGGGAATGTTTGATTTGCTTAAATTGATAATATAATGTACAATTGAAAGTATAATTGATAATGCAAATAAAACCATCAGTCAGATGTGACATAAAAGGTTCCAGCGCCACCAGATGGCTACAGCTCAGTAAAGTGATTGACCAGCTGCCCCATACCAAGGGGGACGTCTGGCTGACTTAGGTGAACAAACATACAGTGGTGTACGTGAGCTGAACACGCAGCAACATCACTGTGTGAGGGTGATCTGAAGTCAGTTTGGGCCAACGGATGACAGCGAGGGACTTGAGCTGTTAGGAAACATACCATCCGACCACTGCAGCAAAACTACACGACCAACTCGACAAGAGGGAACACAGGCTGTGGAACGGAGCAGAGAAGTTCTTCCATGCTGTAATTACAACACTTGGGGTCAGCCTTCTTCAGATTTAAGTCAAAATCGCAAGGTATGAACTGATCAAGCATCAAGAAGAAACTACGAGGACTGAGGCCGACTGCACTGCAAGATTTGTCCTGGACCAGCTCTCCGCATCTGCTGGCGGATCTGTTTGTGCTTGTGGGAACTGTATTCAAAACATGTCTAATTCAATTCACAAGTTAACAGCTAGAGAAGTAAATGTCAGTGATGATTGGGAATGGAATTGGTTTCAGGGTTTATGGCAAAAAGAATACATTGGGTTAATTGCCATTTCAGCACTGGCCATTTATTTATTTTTGCTGTGTATGTGGCCTTGTGTAGTGTGAATGATTAGAAGAGCTGTAAATTCAATCATGAAATCTTAAGTAGTTCATCAGATGTTAATGTACAATGTCTTGTGTGAAAGTAAGAACAATGTGAGTGCTTCTGATGAAAATGATGAAGACAATGAGATGCTAAAATCTGACACCTGCAGCAGCTCTACAGAAGAAGAGTAGTAGGGAGCATTACATGCTGTAGAATAAAGAGGGTCTAAAGCAGGTCATTGTCCGTGTTACGAGATGATGCAACTGGAAGGAAAGTTAAGAAAGTTTCTTCTGTTTGAATATCACACTACAATTTTTACATATAATCAAATATAAATGTTATAGTTTTCTTTATAGCTTGCTTATATGTTAGGAATGACTGTTCCATAAAAACAATGCAGATGCTTTATTTCGCCCTTCTGAGAGTAATGGTGTTTTAAATCTTGAATTTACATGATTGATGTAAACTATAAGGGTAATGTGCTCACACATTTTTCTACATTTAATCAATATAAGTGATCAATAATGATCAAAAGGGAGGAGTGTTATGGAAAGTTTTGGTTTTGTTAATTTGGCATTGATTGCATTAATCTCATTTAGGTATCTTTTAACATACAATGATCAAGGTAGTATATGTAGTCCATAGGGACACTAAGTTCTTTGTGTAACCTGTGCATGTAACTGCTTTAGGCTGAAAAACAACTTCTAAAGAGGAACTATGTACCAGGACGGTCCGTACCAGTGAGAGGTGCATGAGATGTACATGAGTTATGAGGTGATGTGCACTGGGCAACATGATTGGCTCAAAGGTCCTAGTCTGTCCTTCAATGTATCTTTTTACATACTATAAAAAGTGGGCTGTGAGTCTGTGTGTTATCTCTTTGCACACAGACTCAGAAGCTGTGTGTAAACCAGATCATTCTCTGCAGAGAATTAAAACAATACAAAGACAAAACTCGGTTTGGTTTTTCATTCTCAGTCTCTACAAATTGTTATTGAATTATAATTCCCACAACACGTCTCACCTGGGCTAAAAAGACAAAAAGGACTGGACTGCTGCTGAGTGGTCCAAAGTTATGTTCTCTGAAATCAGGGTCCCAGAGTCTGGAGGAAGAGAGGAGAGGCACACAATCCACGTTGCTTGAGGTTCAGTAAAAAAATGTTCATCGTCAGTGAGGGTTTGTGGTGCCATGTCATCTGCTGGTGTTGGTCCACTGTGTTTATTGAGGTCAAAGGTCAACACAGCCGTATACCAGGAAGTTTTAGAGCACTTCATGCTTCCTGCTGCTGACCAACTTAGATGGAGATTTCATTTTCCAACAGGACTTGGCACCTGCACACAGTGCCAAAGCTACCAGTACCTGGTTTAAGGACCATGGTATCCCTGTTCTTAATTGGCCAGCAAACACGCCTGACAAGTATAATATATAAGTTTCACTTTTTGATTGGAATTAGTGAAATAAATCAACTTTTTGATGATATTCTAATTGTGAAGAGGAAGATGCGATATGTCAGACCCAACAATGCAGAAGAGCTTAAGGTCACTATCAGAGCAACCTGGGCTCTCATAACACCTGAGCAGTGCCACAGACTGATCGACTCCATGCCACGCCGCATTGCTGCAGTAATTCAGGCAAAAGGAGCCCCAAACTAAGTATTGAGTGCTGTACATGCTCTTACTTTTCATGTTCATACTTTTCAGTTGGCCAAGATTTCTAAAAATTCTTTCTTTCCAAGGTTCACTTTTTGATTGGAATTAGTGAAATAAATCAACTTTTTGATGATATTCTAATTATATGACCAGCACCTGTATTTAATATACGAGTTTCACAATTTGAGTTGTATTACTGAAATAAATGAATTTTTCTACTTTAATTAGATGCATCTGGAAAATGTGATCCAGTGGTTAAGGAATTGGGGTTCTCCAAGTCATTAGCCAGCATTATTTAAAAAGCTTAGTTTAATCCCGTTTCTTGAAGTAATCCTGTAATTGACCATTGTGCTTTATAATACAGCAGATGCAGATGGATAAAGTAGTTGGAGTTAATTATACTGATTGCAGTCCCTGGAAATCCCTCTCTTTCTATGTATTTCTAACATACTGTATGCAAAAGGTCAGAGATTCGTTGGTTCGATTAGGTTATTCAGAAGATACCCTGCGTGTTATTCAAGGACACACAGGAAGTTTAGCGATCAAGAAGTCAACAGTTAAAGGGATAGTCCACCCAAAAGTGATTTTTTTTTATCATCATTTATTCACCCATGCTGTTCCAAACCTTTATGAATTTCTTTGTTCTGTTGAATGAAAAATACAATTTTCTGAAGAATCTAGGTAACAAAACAGTTGCTTTAAAAGTATGGAGAATAAAAAATATTATGAAAGTTTTTTTTTCAGAAGTGTGTTTTAATCCATAGAAATACACTTTTGTAGGAGGTGACATATCAAACTTGTGTTTAATAATTCCAAAAGTTACTTGAAGTGAGAGCATAATCTAGTCACGCTGCAAGAGAGCATCATATGTGTGTGCAAATTTTGCCCCTTTTTTTGATACTGGGTTTTCATTTATCAAGCTCAAATTTTTCAAATTTCTTCACTTTAGTTTGCATGCTTTATTGCATACTTCATATGCAGTTATAATGGTCTGTTAGTAACTTAAATGCACATTTAAAATATGCAATCCGCATATTTTCATTTGTACAAGTCTGACCGTGTTGAACTTTTCTTTTATGTCAGTGACCAATTTAGTACATAACTGAAGCATGTAGAAACTTGACAGTCTGTGATCCTGTAGGATTATGGGAAATGGATACCATTTGCAAAACAGGTGTCTGTTTTTAAACAAGTGAGCTCCTAGAGAATTTGTCTTAAAAGGTTCAGAGTTTATTTTATACTAAAAGATAAAACGACCACAGTGGCAGGATGCTATCATTAGCTGATCTCAGTTCTCAAAATGTGTTTCCTTTAGCAAGTTCCTGTTTGTCTGTCTGAAAAACACAGAAAACTAGTACAGTGATTCGTGTTGTTGTATTATATTATAAATTATTGTATTACTTCGTATTCAGTGTACTCACACACTTTCATTTCAGTATCTACACTTTCAGAAGCCAAATATGCAAATCTCTAATTTCTTCCCAAATTTACGCATCCAATATGATGGGAAATTTTTTTTAATGCCTCTTAGCCATTTTCAATGAACAAAGTAGACAGCTAACGTAGGCAGCGAAACATTTGTTATCACTAGATCACACACTTGTGTGAAGTGCCAGCAAACCCCGCAAATTGTCCGGTCTCGGAAGAGAGGACTACTTGTTTACAAAAGAAAAGAAATAGGGGGAAAAAAGATGCCATTCTTTAACAGAATCACTCACATGACATCAATAACGGTTTTATTGTGCAAAACGGCAACTTTTGGCAAGTTTGTATCTGGTGGGATGATGCGCCACAGGAACAGAGAAGCGATTCACGTCCATTCTATGTGGTGAATAACCAAATAAGGACATTAAAACAGGCTTCGTCTCAAAACCTCGTGAGCTGCCTATGTGGACAGCGTTTCGGTCTTCAATGGGGCGTTCCAAGTGATGCTCAAGATGCTGACTAGGTGGATGCGCAGTGCACTAGTTTTTGAGACGCGGCCGTCATTTCCAACTAAAGGATGTAAGTCGAGTGACTCAGATGTTACAGAAACAGGGGGAGCACTGACGTGACGACAAGAAGTGCAACGTGCCGCTGCTCGTGTCTCACTCGCCATAAAAGCCACGAGCGCGAGAGTGTTTCAACACACACCAGCAACTACCTGATCGCCACGAGCTCTGCCAACATAAACGTAAATATAATTCTTTAATAATTATTATTACATAGAAATATAAAGGACAATAATTAGCCTTGGAATGATATTTTAATTTCTCACGATGATGATGCTTCATTAGCTACTAACTGTTTAAAATGTCACAAATGTTGCCTTAAATCTTTAAAATAAGGCTGCAGTGAAGTGCATTGTACTAATTTGACCACTTTGAATTTTATTACTAACTTACAGTATATCAGAACGTACAGAAAGTTCTAATCTCATGAGTCAAGGAACTGCATGAAGTTGTTAACTAAAGCAAGTTTTATTTTATTTACTGGTAGACTGTTTAAAATGCTAGTTGTTTAACTTTTGCAAGACTGATGCAGGATTGAGGATTTGATGTAATACCACTAAGACTGAGTTGTTTGAGCAATACATAGGGTGGATCTTGTGTTAACAGAGATGCCTCTTGTATTTGACTTCCACATTTACTTTGCAATGTGCTTTGCACAATACTGATTTGCAGCTGGCATCTCAACTCAGCAGACATCCGTTGCAGGAAACTGATATTTTTCCAAGTTGTTCTCGATGAAGACATAAAACGATTGTCTCATTCCTTAGCATTGCTGACAACTATTATTAATATTCTTTTCCCTCCTTCTAGAAGGCCCTCTGCAAAATTTGTGTTTACCCTGAAAACATAAGTTTGGATTCACTGCAAAAAGAGGAAGAACAGAAGACCTCTGTCTCAGTTGCAATAACTGATTTTCTGAACAGAGAGCAGGATGGAGAAGATGAAGGACAGTAAGGTAGAGTATTTTCTCCTCTGACTCTGCCTTTATACAGAATGAGTGGTTTTGTTAGCTTTCTTCTTTATGATTCATAAGTAAATGCTTTACATATGTCATTTAGACATTTAGTCATAAATGAAATTCATGTCACATTCATTTTTAATGTAGTTTATTATTCAGTATTACTAGTACTAAATTACAGCTTCATCATTAACAGTGAGTAATTACAAATATATTTTAATACATCACAAGTTTTAAGAGAAATAACATTAAATTATACTTTAGTTTATCAAAAATTAATATTTATTAATTTATTAATAATGTGATTAACGCGATTAATCACATTTTTTTCTGCTATTAATAGCATTGTTATGCATAAAACTAATAATGCATTCAAAATTAGTGTATTGTGCACTTTTTTCATTTAAAAGTAGTCCTACTGCTAGGCCAGTGGTTTTCAACCTGTGGTCCGCGGCCCCCTAGCTTTATAGCACAATTTTCCACGGCCCTGACCTGCAGTATGCTATCCAATCCAATCAGAATGCATTGCGCCTAGCGCGAGAACAGAACAGACTGGGCATATGCCTAACTCCAGGTTCACACACTGTCTGATATGCGCCTTTTTTCCGAGCCCATGTTAACGGATCAGAGCGTTCACACTGCACGCGGTAAAAGGCTTGAAATAAAAACATGCGAATATAATTAATATCTAACACATGAGCATAGAGAGAGTTGTGAGTGCACAGGACGCAGTTTAAGTGAGAGGAGACATGTTTTAAGTGCACACACTCTCTCCGCGCAGAGCAGCGTGTATCTGAGCAAGTACGTCTGGTTTTGTGACAGCGCAAAGGAAATCTGCGTGCGAACAGAGAGATTCGCGCTCGTGCATTATTTTAATGTGTTTTTGTGTTATATCAATGCGCTCTTGCTGCTGACCGCATACACATACTGTATACACACTGCAAACACCTGAGGCACTGCTACAATTAATGAGCTCTATGAACAATGCATGGCAAAAAAAAAAAAAAAAGTCCCTGGACACGGTCTATTAGTCTATACAAGTCTATGCATTTTGTTACACCTTTACTATAGTGATCATTTTGACTTATGTCTGTTCTAGAGACGTTACAATTTTTTTTATAAAGCTCTAAATGGTTTTCTTTTGGAAATATGTTTCAAATTAATCCTGAATGCATTTATGAATGTAAAAGCATATTGATGTGTGTCACAATCGCAAAATTGATCAAAGAAATCGCGATAGGTTTTTTTTTTTTTTGTCCATATCGCACAGTATATGAACAGTTCACTATATGAACAAAAGTGTAATAACATCAGGCTCCTTCCTAGAGACCTGCACGATCGCGGGACCCATCGCAGCAGAGCACGGCACGGGAAAAGACTTGATGGGCGTGTAGAGACTCGTGTGTGCGGGATGCGAGAGAGTAATTAGGGTGATCTCACACTAGGTAAACTTAACCGTGCCAGAGTGAATTTGACCCCCAAAACCTGGTTCGTTTGACTAGTGTGATCGTTCAGTTCAACAGTCCCTGGCTCAGTTGGAAGAGGTGGGCAAGAGCATAGTTCAGTTATATATAGATCAGTGAGTGTGAGCGCTAACTTTACCGGAGTGAAGATCTTCTGATACGTGCTGCATGATTGCGTGAATATTTCTGAGCGGCAAAAGCGATAGATCTCTAAAGCAGGATATTGTGAGAGGGACGTGTGTTACCGCGTCCCAAAGAACTCAAAATAATAAACCACAAAAAATTATTCACTCCTGTGTTGAGTGAGAGTGCTGTCAGGAACTTCCTATTTTCAACTTATAAAGTTGTGATTATGAGCTTGTTGCATTCTTTTCTGTTAAAAAAATAACAATGGACAGTGGTTTGTGAAAGTTGATGCTTAGCCTAAATAATCTGATCAGGAGCATCCCCTCCTGTGACCCATGATTTGTCTGTATGTGTATTCAGAGTCGGTGAGCAACTGACTTTCATAATAATAAAAAACTGTGTTAATGCGCGATAAAATAATTGTCGGCGTTAATCCATTAATCTGTTAACGCGATAATAACACGTTAACTTGCTCAGCTCTAGAACCTACATATACAGTCCCGATTATCAAGAAAGAAGTCAAAAAAGCATGCTAAAGTTTAGTATAGATTTAAAAAGAATGCATTTTAATTGCAGATGACATTCGATTAAGTTTCCTTAAAAAAAAAAACATTCAATTTGCATTTTGTAAGCACTCTTATAAAAGAATGCTAAAGTGTCCTTCCTCTTCATGAGATTAAATGCAGAAATTATGGTGTTACATGTATTATGCATAACCTGCTTATTTTTATGGCAATTGTTTTCTAGATATGTTTTCATAAAGTGTGCTATAGTTTGTGATATAGGTTTTACTACAATGTTCCAATATACAGAAAATGTGGTTAACATGCAAGAACTGTAGTAAATATTTAGGGGATGCGTATGGGAATCTGGTGTAGATTTTAAATGTTGTGATTTGTTTTTAATTCCCTCATGATTTGCAAGCTGATTGTGTAATGTGTTTCGCTAGTGGGTTTATTGAGATATCCTTGGTTAATGTCTGTTCAGGCTATTAGTTTTCAAATAATTTGACTCATCGCCTTAAGATATATAAAAAATACAGTGGGAGTATTGGAACATTGTATAAACTGCTTTTGCATCTTGGATTGCATCATGTCATTTGATTTTAAGAAACCAAGATGTGCAAAGGGAACCAACAACGAGAAATGAATGTTTACAGCAGGGTTCAGTTGGCATGTTCAGACTTGAACATAAAATGAACAGCATCCTGACTGGTTCTTACTTGTTTTACAATGGGCCAACAGAATGGAATTTTCCAATCCAAGTATGCCAATTTTGCATCCATTGCAGCTCATTATAAATCTATTAAGTGAGTCTAACACTATGTGTATTGATTTAATAAATTAATGTGGTCAGTTCCATTCGGGCGGATGGGGGTTGCATGGTGAGATTTTGTGCGCATATATATATGTGTGTGTGTGTGTGTGTGTGTGTGTGTGTGTGTGTGTGTGTGTGTGTGTGTGTGTGTGTGTGTGTGTGTGTGTATTAAATATTAATATTAAATATATTAAAAGAGGAGTGCAGTGTTTCTTTTCATACTGACATTTGCCAAATGCAGTACTGAGGAAGTTCCTCAGAAGCAATCCACTACAGATTATTATAACTTCATGGAAAACCATTGCAAATTACCTTTAAAAAATGTCAAACAAATGTCACCTAATACACCATATAACAGGCCTTCAGACAGTTAATCTGTATTATCTATTACCCACATAGCGAAACTAGTGAGAACTAGTAGGAACTCGCCTAAAGCTGTGTGGGGTTTTTTGTGTGGTATCCTGTGCCACTGACATGTATTTGTTTCATCAGTCAGGCAGATTTTAACTCTTTAATCTCTGGCCAACTTAGGTTCTTCTGCAGCCGTACAGAAAATACATTGTTGACAGTGAGCTTAGGTTGTAATTTTTCTGAATTTGCCTCAAGATATAGGAACAGACCCAGAGAATCAGAGCAGCCAGACAGTTTCAGATTTTGTTCAGGAAAAAATGACACATAGAGACAGGCTTTCCAGTTATTATTGCTTACACAATTTATGCAGCTGTCTTGTTCCACTTTCACACATACTCTGGAAAATACTGTATTGTGTAATATGTCGGAATTTTTGAACCATTTAGAACTGAATTGAGAATGTCTTTAGACTCAGTTCAGTTGCTGAATTGAAGTACAGTAGCAAACAAGGATGCAGAACTGCATTTTGAATTTGAATGTGAGGAAGTATAATTCAAATGAATTGAAATTTTACGGATTTCATAGCTGTAATTTTTTTATAGGGTTTATCAACTTCAAAAATAGTAAAAGTTTGTAGACCTTACAAACAGGATATTGAATGAGTAAGTGTGACTACTGAGTGTAACATAAACATAGGCGGCTCTGCTGTTCTTTTTCTGGTTGGTTTTGTTTTTGGACCCCCAAATTGATGATCCTCAGTTTCTATCTTGCTTTCATCTCTACTCTTTACAATTTTGCATGTCACAGTACGTGTATTGCTTCTTTTTGTCAGGGGGACAAAATGTCCTTTGTGACATGTTACCTGATGTTCTGCGTGTCCACGGCTGTCATTGGCTCCTTGCAGTTTGGCTTCAACACAGGCGTCATCAATGCACCCGATGTGGTAAGTGTTCATTATGCGAGTAGAATTAAACTTCAGAAAACAACACCTCATTACTTTATCACTCATTGTGAATCAAATCTCTCTGTTGATGATCAGAAAGTGAAGAACTTCATCAGAAACGTGTCTTTGGAGCGCACTGGAATGCCAATGGACGAATCCACTTTGACAACAGTGTGGAGTATAACTGTTTCCATTTTCAATGTTGGCGGCATGATCGGGTCTCTTAGTGTTGGCACTCTAGTTGACAAGCTAGGGAGGTGAGAAAATAAAAAATTCACAGTTTCTTTTAACATAAAACAAATGTACACACTTCGTTACAAAACTTTCCTCTATTCATCATCCATCTTCTCATTACAGATGGAAATCCATGCTTCTGTCCAACATCCTGGCTCTGATTGGTGGAGTCCTGATGGGTTTATCCAGCGTGTGCCACTCTTATGAGTTGATAATAGTGGGTCGTCTTGTTATTGGTGCATTCTGTGGCCTGTGTACAGGATTGACGCCCATGTTTGTGGGTGAAATTGCTCCAACAGCATTGCGAGGGGCTTTTGGTACCCTTCATCAGCTTGGTGTGGTCATCGGCATCCTAGTTGCCCAGGTTAGATTTTCCTATCTATGAATGTTGATAAGGGATTGCTCACATTATAAAAGAAACTATCTGTCATTATTTATTCAGTCTTTTCTCATTCAAACCCCATATAATAGTCTTGATGAAAAGACACTGAAGCTTGAAAAAAATTTAAAAGCATCATAAAAGTGAAGGCTTTAGTCCCTATTTATTGTACTTCGTCAGAATTGATCCTTACTGCTTTGCAATCTATTTATTATGTTTACTAAAAAAATAAGTTATAAAAGGGTCATTTTTGTGGATTTCATGGTAGATCTTAGGTCTGGAGTCATTGCTGGGGTCTCAGTCTTTGTGGCCACTGTTGTTGGCCCTGACGGCAGTGCCTGCAGTGTTACAGAGCATCATGCTGATCTTTTGCCCGGAGAGCCCTCGATACCTGCTGATCAGTCTGAACCAGGAGGATGAGGCACGCCAAGGTGAGCCTGCTATGACTGCTATGGACTGAAAAATGATTCTAGGGGCCCCTGGCGATTTCAACTCCGGGCCTAAGCCCAACCCCCCTCCCTCAATCACAGAAGTGCTGGAGCAGCTAAAGTGCATTTACTCTTCTGTGCTGACTATGTATGTCTTTCTCTCTTTGTTTTGCTCTCAGTGCTGATACGACTTCGTGGGTATTCAGATGTGGAGGACGACATTCGTGAGATGAAGGAAGAGGCCATGAAGATGTCCATGGAGAAGAAGGTTTCTATTCTAGAGCTGTTCCGTAACTCCGCTTACAGGCAGCCTCTTATTATCGCCATAGTCCTGCAGCTGTCCCAACAACTCTCCGGCATCAACGCTGTAAGTCTCACACTCCACACTTCAAACAAAAGTTCCCACACCAGTTACGTACAAATCAGATGTTTGATTAGCTCATCCCTTAAAACATTTCTATAGCCAACAGTGCCTTGTTTTCCAGGTAAAAATACTTAACACATCCATCAAACAAGACATCTTTACTCTATTTTTTTTTTTGCTTTGCAAAAGCTTTGGGTTTTGAGGTATAGAAATAAAAAAAATAAATGCAGTTCTTTATATATTTAGGCTGTCAATTTTACAATGTTAATTTAATCAATTAATGATGGAAAGAAATATGCATTAAAATCTTTATGCATTTAATGGACATGTCCCGCTCCACCTTTGACCTGTACGTCATCTTATCATTGCAAGCGGCAGTGACAAGCACAATGCAAAACAATAAAGAAAGAAAAATTCAAAATCCATATAGAAGATTAGTCAGAACATATTTATTAAGTCCACATTGGAAAAAAATTATATGCTTTAACTAGATGGATTGCTGTGGTCTGTATATATACTATGTACTATTATATACTATATTTATTTTTCCCTCATTGGCAGTTTTTTATGCATAAAAACAGTCGAGATGATAAAATTAAACATTTATTTTAATAATACTCTAACAAGTTGTAATACATTACATAATTTTCCTCAGTAAATGTATCTTTATTTTTAAATAATGTTTAGATTTTTTAACTGAAAAACAAGACAAACATATTAATGATTTTTTGCAGTGTTTTTTCAACCCTTAATTCTTGAACTTCTATCGATTTCTAAGGCTTCCTTGCATGTTTCCCCCCTCTTCAGCATATAATGTTGATTTGAATCGCCATAAATGTTGAAAAGCTGTGTTTTCTGTAAATTTTCCAGGTAATTTATTACTCTACGGAGATCTTCAGAAATGCAGGTATCACTGAGGCAGTCTTTGCCACCATTGGAGTGGGTGCAGTCAACACTCTCTTCACTGTCATCTCTGTGAGTTCACACAGCTGAGCTAAAACACTCACATAAACAAAAACCATCCTCGTTATTTGCCATTTTTTAAGACTTTTATGAGGAGCATACTAAAATGTTGTTACTTGAGGGCTGTGTTTTGATTCTCCCTCTGCTTTGCTCAACAGCTCTTCCTGGTGGAGAGGGCAGGAAGAAGAACTCTTCATATGATCGGTCTGGCTGGAATGGCTGTCTGTACTCTGCTTATGACCATTTCTCTTGGTCTTGTGGTGAGCTTGGGACTTTTGGGACTTATATATATCATTACATATCATTAAATAGCTCTAAATGATAAGCCACTAACATTTTTATGTCTTTTCTGTTCTTAAGAACCCTACAGGAGCGACAGCAGAAAGTACTGCAAATGTGACTGCCATCTCCGAATCTGCATCTGCAGGGGTCAGTGTATGATCTTACTAAAGAATTACAACTTACATCTGTGTTGGAAGTCATTCCCCTAAATGTATCGTTTCTCTATTTCTCTCTCCAAATGGTTCAATTTGTGTATACGGCTAGCAGGGAACTTCAGCGATCAGCATTCTGGCCATTTTGGCAGTGTTCGGATTTGTGGCCAGTTTTGAGATGGGCCCAGGACCAATCCCATGGTTCATAGTGGCAGAGTTATTCGCTCAAGGTCCACGTCCGGCAGCCATCGCTGTGGCGGGATGCTGCAACTGGACCGCCAGCTTTCTTGTCGGGCTGCTTTTCCCGAAACTATTGGTGAGAGCCTTGTCAATGAATTCATCAGTATCACACTTTTCAAGAGCACAAAAGCTAAACACATTGTGATCTTGCTTCCTTTGCAGAAACTTTGTGAGGCGTACGTCTTTATCATATTCCTCATCCTCCTTATCATCTTCTTCGTGTTTACCTACTTCCGGGTTCCCGAGACCAAAGGCCGGACGTTTGAGGACATCGCCAGTGGGTTTTCCAATGCTGCAGGCTCCAGTGCTACAAACTACACTTCCCCAGAGGGTGCCATCACAATGCCAGTATCCCCAACAACAGACAAGATTCAGATGGCTGAATTACCTGGTCACGAAAATAGATGAGCAAACCTATAGAAAAATAAAACATAACCCACACAATGAACACATACAGCCCACAACAGAGAACAGATGCAGCTAAATAATGGGCATTATTAGAAAGAGATAGCTTGGCATATTTATCAAGTAGATCAGTGAGATGGACTACTTGGTATCACACATCGGTGTTTTGACAAATATATTCCAGTGTTGCACTGCAAGTGTTACAGATAGCAGCTGTTAAAATAATTTTCTTTCGTCAAATCACTGTGGCTTTTTTATTATTATTGAGTTGAGTTAGCTCCCGAAAAGGTGATAGGGTTTTAAAAATGTCCATGTCCACTGACTTGGAGGTACTAAACAATCTTATGTTTTTGAAAACCTTTTTATGATTGGCAGTTATGAAGTCATTATGAGCTAGGAAGTGTTTGTTACAAGTGATCGCAGATGTTAAATTACTGTAAGTTTAATTAGACTTAGAGTTTAGTTGTATTTTTAAGATGACTAAAATTCTACTGAGCACTAAGCACTTGTCAGTAATCATGGCATATTAAACTGATTACTTTGACTTAAATAGTTGGTTAGCAAAAAAAATAAATGCCCCATATTTCTCAGAAACCTAAAGCAGCTGTATAAAGTTGCTTTAAATCCGATTGAATATGTGCTAATCAGACTTGCGATGAACTGCTGTCCATTTGACTCCTGTTTTGCTGTAATTTCTAAGAGTCACAAGCACCTGACCTTTTGGACAAAGGACTAATTTAACTGTTTAAATCGGATTTTAAATTCTAGATTTTCACTATGTTTTGGGGTGTCCCTTACATGTCCAGTTATATATTTGATATATAATATTATAATTATATTCTCTCTAACAAGTTGTATATTACACAATTTTTACAGTTACATTTTTAAATAATGTTTAGATATTTGAACTGAAAAACAAATCAAACTTATTAATGAATGAATGTCCAGTTATGTATTTCAGCATGTATTGCTGTTTATGTAGATGATATTGGTTGTAAAAGTCCCGCTGAAGGGATGAAGTATCAGTGTTTAAATGGTGTTCAAAAGTTAAGTATTTCTCATGATGATTGTCACTCAACATGACTCAATGGACAGTATTTATACAGAATCATATGAAAGTTAATTATGTCACCAGTCATCACAATCACACATTTATTGTTTAATAGTTGTTTGTTAATTATTGTTTGTATTTATAGTTTTTATATTTCTATTTTCAATTTCATATGTTTTTTTATTTTTATTATTATTATTATTCAAACAACTGTGTCCTAAATGTGTGAGTGTATGTAATACCATGAGCACTTGGAAGCATATTTATTTTGTGAGATTGACCAGATTAAAACATTCCCATTGCACATGATTTGATTTGAATGTTTGTGACAGTTCACATCAAAGGAACCGTATATATTTTGTGTCATGACAGGTCTGTTTCTTATCATGTTGCATCATATCATACAAGTCAAGTATCCAAATAGATATTGCTTTAATTGTAAACTACAATAACGGAATAGTTTACTCTAATGATAATAGCATCAGGTTTATTTACATATATATATTTTTTAAAGAGGATCTTCCATTGTGCTTTAATTATGCACTTTAATTAGACTTTTAACAACACACGCTTAAAACGAATTAAATATTTATTTTTGTCTCTCTCTCACTACTGTTACATTGTACACTTACGATATGACACGACATAAGATTATTTTATTTTTGCAAAATCTCTAAATCTTGACAACTTCCCCTGCTCATCGATACTGATTTTTTTTTCTAAACGAAGTTGGCTTTCTGTACTTGTAGAGACTTGCCATGGCTTTAATACCTCCATTGGGACTACGGAACTGGATAAAACAAAATAGAGGTAAAAAAAAAAAATGATAAAAATAAATTTTTGTAAAGGAGGAGATTGCGTCAAAGACTGTGAGTGGAAAAAATGGTCAGATTATACGGTTTCTTTTTCACTTGTGTGTTGATTGACCGGACAGAATGATCAGGCTTCTCCCGAGTTTACTTTTATAACTGGATTCATTCGAGTCACTGTGTCCATCAGGGGGCGCTGTTTTAAAAGACATAGTTGAACAACACTGTAGACTTCTGGAGTTCAGCAGCTTCTGTATGACTGTCTACATTGAATAACATTTGTAGCCTATGTGTGTGTGGAAAATGGGACATGACCAAACCTAGAAGAAAATATTCAAAATATGTTTTTTTTTTTCAGGAAAAAAAGAAGGAATTGAAAGAAGAGAGGAAAAGAAAACACACAGGCAGGTTTCCAAGCTTCTTTTACTGAGTGATGCATATTTCCAATTTGGCTGGCTGTGCCCTATCTGCGTGCCAAACCAGAGCCTTCAACAAATTTGACTGTGAGAGCGTCTGTCTCCTGCATGTCTAGACACTTTTTCTGAAAACAAGATGAACTAGTTCTAGGCTTTCCATCATGGTGAGTGGCTAAAGTCAGTTTACTGGTCCCTTCATCCCTCCCTCTCTCTCTCTCTCTCTCTCTCTCTCTCTCTCTCTCTCTCTCTCTTCATTCTTTGCTCAGTGACTTCTCAGTCATAATCATCATCATACATAAATACTCCTCCCTGCTCCCCCACCCCCTCTCTTTCTCTCCTCTCTTTAATCTGAGATAAAAACGAGCAGACAGACTCCTCCTCCCTTCCCTTCCCTTCCCTCTCTCTCTCTCTCTCTCTCTCTCCTCCTGGCTCCCTCTCCTCTGTTCTTCCTCTCTGGACTTCTCTTGTGTGCTGCTCTCTGATGGAAATGTGGAGGATCTTTCTGTCTGTCTCTCTTGTGGTCCAGCACAGTTCAGCAGAAGAAGGTATGAAACTTCTGTTGCTCCCCTGGTGCTCTCAGCTTTTTTTTTTTTTTTTTTTTTTAGTGGGGGGGTTTGGTCTCTTACTGTCCGGTCCAGTTTGGAGTGTGTGTCAATGTGTAGGAGTCTCTGAATGAGTTTGTAGGTCTGTTTGAGGTTTGAACAGTTCACTTTCGTTTACATCTGCATGTGTTTGTGTCAGGCTGAGGCTGATGATCTGAGCGGACTCTTGTACTGTATAATGAGTGGCTGTTTGTGAGATGTTACTGTGAATTGAAGAGCTCTCTGTGGACCCTGCCAAGCTGCATTTATGCTTAACAAAGGGGTGTAGAATAGAGCCAGCGGAGGGGTGAATAATTTGTTGTGTAACCTTTGTCTCTCTCTGACTCTCTCAACCCCCCAACCTTCCCAACTCACTGCCCCCTTTTTCAGATATTATAACTGTTATAATGACCTTTCTCCTCCCCACAGACCATTCAGCCCTCTGGCAATACAGACACTCCACTCACTTCAATATACATTTTTCATTCTGTCTGTACAATTTTTCTATTGGCTAAATGGTGTTTTCAGTCAATGCAATGCAGACATGAGCAGTTTAAATAGATGGATTGATGAAGTTGGCATCTCTTAGTGAGCTCTTGTGAAAAAGCTCTTAGTGACTCATTTTTCTGTGTGTGTGTGAGGTATTTGAATGCCAGAGTCTGTTAAGAACATGTTGTCTCACAGAAGCTCATATGTGCTGTTTTTTTTTTTTTTTTTGCAAAAAAACTTTTCAGAATCAGCCATTGTGTTTTGCATTTTTCACACAAATGCACATGAATGGTAAAGACCATATGTAACTTTATGGCTATGCAATGTAAAAAGTGGAAAGAACTAAATTTATACCTGATCAGATTATTACAAATGAGGGCCACTGCTAAAATTCACTGGTGCATAATAGCTGTTACCAACTGTTGTTAACCATTTCTATTTATCAGTTTAAATTAAAGTACTTTTCAAAGTAAAGAAAATGTTTAAAGCATGATTACTATACATACAATATTACCAATGCATCTTACACAACAAAAGCAGTGACAATACTACAGCTACGATAATGATTTAAAAAATAATATAAAAAATACGGTGCCATAAATAAAATAGAGTACCAATAAAGAAATAAGTACATTAAATTTTTCAGCGAAGATCCATTAAATTCATCAAAAGTGATAGTACTTTTACACTGTTGGATTTTTTTTTTTTTAAATGTCTATTTAAAATAAATGTTGTTCTTTTGAAAGTTCTGTTCATCAAAGAATCCTGAAAAAAGTTTCCACAAAAAAAAAAAAAATATTAAGCATTACTACTGTTTTCACCAATAATAATAATAAGAAATGTTTCTTGAGCAACAAATCATCATGTCACAGAAATAATTTATGTTTTAAAATGTATTCAATTAATATTAAAACAGAAAAACGGAAATTTTGTTATTTTAAATTGTATTAAATATTACTATTTTTACTGATTAGCATTGGTAACCCAAACATTTCTTTACAAAAATGCATTAAAAAATCTTTCTGGCCCCAAATTTTCAAATGCTTCTGTAAATAAATAAACAAACAAATAAGCATCAATCAATCAATCAATCAATCAGCCAATAGATATTCAAGAAAACATGACAACATTTTTACAATGTGAAATCTTGGTACATTTTGGGAGTAGTTAGTGTCTTGCATAGCCTAGAGAGCTTGCATTAGCACATACTTTCCCTGCTATCATACCATGGGTGTATGTGAATTTTTGATTTCCAAAATATATATATATATATAATACAATTGTGAACATACACAGACCTGCTTTTAAGACAAAGAAATATATAGAAAAAGAGTGTTTTGTGCCCATATTGCAATAATACTAAATTAAACACTGCTATACACTTTGGTCCCATAACACACCTCTGCTCTAATGACTCTAGGTCGTTCCCTCAAGGCCATAACTCTAAACTAATTCAGCAAACCCCTTTACCTGCCCTTCTATAGCAAAATACTATACCTTTCATCACATTTAACTAGTCCAAGGCCATTCCCTCAGGCCCATAACTCTAAACTAATGCAGTTGTACCTGCCCTCCTGGAGCAAAGACCCTTCATCACCTTTAATTAGATCTACAGCCATTCACATAGACGCTGCCTTTTTATTCACATAGTGTCCCGTACCTTCAAGACCTCTGGAAGTCACTTTTTCAGGTCTGCTAGTGAAAATGCCCTCCTGACCGCATCAGACAGGTTTTAGAATGGCGGCCCACATAAGGTGAAGTGCTTCATGTGAAATAAAACAGTTCTTATAAGACTACTGATACGATTGAAGTCTTCATCTCATGTGAGTAATTTTTTATATATTTTTCCAAAACAATGAAGAAAAAACTTTTATTCAGCAAAGATGCATGGAATTGATCTAAAAGTTACCCATATATTCTATTTTAAATCAGTGCTGTTTTTTTTATTATTATAAATCAAAGAAAAAGTATCACAGTGTTCGCAAAAATATAATCTGTTTGTATAATAAGATGAAATGTTTCTTGACAAATCAGCATATTGAATCATTTAGAACTGGAGACTGGAATAAATCACAGGAATAAAATACATTTTAAAATCTGTTAAAATACAAAATAGTTAATAATATTTCACAATATAGCTGGTTTTGCAGTGTTTTTGGCCAAATAAATGCAGCATTTATGAGCATAAGAGAAACATTAATTATATATTAGTAACTAAGATTTCCAGTGACCTGCATTGACCCACATGCCCATGGCACTCTCAGAATATGAGGCTAGTTTCCAAATAGAGCGGTCAAAACTTTTCAAAACACAACCCAGCTCAGAGAGAGAGAGTTTGTCCCTACTGCAGTCTTGTCAGCCTGGACTGAAGACAACACCATAAGGTCAGTCCCTGAGGTCAGGTTATAAAAATGACTGTGCCCTCCTTTAGTGGTAATTAGCCTCCACTTGACTCTTCAGGAGTGTTGTGATGAAACGTTTTGTGTGTGAGCAGATAGTGCTGATTGAGAATGCACAAAGCTTCTCTAAGAAAAACAGAATGGTTTAAAAGCCTCACATTTTGGTAAAGGCAGCTTTTACACCCAAGCCCATATAAAAGAGGGAGCTGTGAAGGAGGTGCAGAGAATGGAGAGGTCAAATGAGAAAGGAGAAGAGCAAAGGTTCACCTCATGCCTCACACAGGGCCACAAAAAAGTCCCTCAAACAGCACAGCTTAGGCTTCACTGGACTGTTTTGCCAACATTGCTAGCTCTGTTTCATGCCCACTTCTTCTCAGGTTGGATATATGTGTGTCTCCTTGTGAGGTCTCCCACTGTCAGTATATTGAGTCACGCAGCTCAGCTCTCAGATTTGTACCCATCCAAGCTCAAACTGTTGCCGCAGGCCAAAATGCATCACCCTGCTCTGCTCCATCTTCAGCTGCTCCCCTCTCACCACTCCTTCCGCTTGCTAGCTTTAGTTGCTTGTTACACTGCAAAAAATATTTTTCTTAATATCAAAAGTCATTTACTTAAGCAATTTGATTGTCTGAAAAATTTCTCAGTGAACTCTCATGTGGAAGGATGTAATATAAAGATATAAAGTCATAATTGTTTGAGTAAATCTAAAAGTCGTGAGATATAAATTCACAGTTGTGAACTACAAACTTGCAATTGTGGTCTTAAATGTTTGCCCCTAGTCAGTGGCAATAAAATGAATGCATAATGATCATGTAAGAAACTCTTTGTACTTCAGAAAAAAGTCAGAAAAGACAGCTCGCTAGGAGCAATGATGGCAGAACATGCCAAGCTCCTTATTACTGTATGTTCCACCATTCGGCCTCCATCGCTGCAGGGAAGATTTTTAGTACACTGCATAAAATGTGCGTTGTGCTCAACTCGACTAACTTGTCTAAATAAAGGTAGGACATAAAAGCGAAAAAGAAAAAAACACTTCACGCTTCCCTGGAGAACTGGTGTGTGCACAGGTCAATTCATTGATTAGATCAAGCAGAAAAATACAGCACTCCTCAAGGGCCAAATGAGAAACGTCCAGGTCCAAACTTGCAAGCTACAGGAGGAGAAGGGTGCTGCCAGCGCATGTGAGTTAAAAGCAGTGTTTTGTGGAAAGACACAGACCATAGAAAAGCTTAAATTCGAGCTAAACCCAAAATGAGTAGTTCTGATAACATTCACTGACGTGCATTAGCTTAAATCTGGAACTGTGCTAATCCCTGTCTCGCTCTTGCCATCTCTCTCCGTGGTTTGGTGGTAATGAAGGAGTGACTGTGTGTGTGTCCTTGGGTGACTGTCTGTACACAGGGACATCTGGTGCAAATTAAAGAGATGATGCCAAAGTTACACAAACACATACACACAGAAATACGCGTTAAAAAACACACTGCAACCAAAAGAAAACTTTGGAAACAGTGTCGCATTAGTCATACACATCTGGGTTCATGGAGTGTTGCTGAACTTAAAGTATTTTTTTGCGTTAAAGTTGATTTAGCAAGTGTGTTGCAAAAATGTTTCTTCAATTTTAGCACTTAGAATTACAATAGTTTGTTTAATTTGTCTATCAACATTTCTCATTAGCAGACATACACGCATCAGAGGAGGATTCTGACCATTCCATAATAATTTATATAGCAAATTTCCAAAGCTCAATGGCACTTTACAATCAGATTAATACAGAGAGCAGACAAATTAATTAATTTTCCCCTTGAACAATCAAATGCACTTTCCTCCCTATCAAATGTGTAATTCCTTTTGTAGAAAAATTAAAGGGGTCATATGATGCTTTTTTATAGATAATCATTTGGTGTTATTTGGTGTACCAGAATATGTTGACATGCTTTAATGTTCAAAAAACTCATTATTTTTAAAATAATGCTTGACAAACAGTGATGAAGCTCATATGTGTTTTCAGTACACAAGTCATGGACAGTTAAGGCAGCTGACTCCACTGTGTCACCGTCTCTCTCTCTCTCTCTCTCTCTCTCTCTCTCTCTCTCTCTGTGTGTGCGTACACACATGAGACATGCAAAACTCAGCATTTGAACAGTCAGTAGCAAATACTTAAACTAATAACAAAACATACTTACAGTAGCTGATTCAGAAGATGTCAAGTTAGAAGGTCACGTCATTGATCACGTCATTGATTTGCCTCCTGTGGGGAAAATAACTGATGTAACGGAGACTCTGCTTAGGGCATAGAATGCCAGAGATGGATGTCCCTAATTAAAAGCCAGACCTTTTCACCTGTATGGTACTGGGGAGCGTTGGAGTGGCGAGCATCGGCCTGGCTTTTATATCTCTACACTGTCCCAGACCTAGTCCCAGACCCTCTCGCTTAAAGTTGGGGTACTCGAACTTGGACTCGGACTCGAGTCCAATTTTGAATGAACTCGGACTCGTCACGCACTCGGGTGAATTTGTACTCGGACTTGACACGGACTTGAACATTTTGGACTCTTTTGGAATATTTGGAAAATATTCTGAGTACAGTCGAGTCCGCGTCATGTGTAACAAAAAACCAGCATAAAATTGAGATGATAAATTAGATTCGATTCAATAAACCGGTTGAAAAAAAAAACGGTTCACCGGTTCTTTTATGCTCTACATAATGATGTCATTGGTGATGACGTAATGGCGTCAAGTCTATCAAAAATTCAAATATATAAAGTCAGTAATCATAACTTCAGTCAGTTAAAAACCTCATAATCATGAAAAGTTTACAATTAAGTTTTGCAACAACTCACCCAAATACAGTAACAGCAATAATGTGCATACGAGGATTTAAGTCTTGAAGATATAAAGTAAATAAATTAGGTGTCATCAGCGCAGAAACCATGATCCACTTACTATACATAATCCATTGCGATGTATTTGTTATTAAATGAATTTTCGTTTTGCCAGATTGCCCTTCATTCAAGCCCTCGGTTTACCCGCGCTCATAACATTAGCACAGAATCAGTTCAGAATCAATCACCAAAAGAGTCAGTTCGGTTCAGACCCTCTGTGAGTCAGTCAGCTTCACACTGAATCATGCATGTGCAGTATCATCAGCTCCTCGGTTCTCGAATTGGACGCATCCGAAAGAAACGGTTTTCGGTTCAGTGTACTGATGATCCGAAAACCGATGCAACCGGTTCTTGACTCAAGAACGAGAACCACTCTAACCGGCACGTGCTGCAGTTCAGTATCATCAGCTGCTCTACATTTACATTTACATTTACATTTAATAATTTAAGCATACACTTTTATCCAAAGTGACTTACAAATGAGAACAACAGAAGCAGTCAGGTCAACAAGAGAACAACAACAGTATACAAGTGCCATGACAAGTCTCAGTTAGTCTAATATAGAACGCATAGCCAGGTTTTTTTATTTATTATTTTTTAATAAATGAAAAGACAAGAAAATGAAAAGTGCGAGTATTAGTTGGTTAAGTGCTGTCGAAAAAGATGAGTCTTTAGATGTTTCTTGAAAATGAGTAAAGATTCAGCTGTACGAATTGAGATTGGGAGGTCATTCCACCAGCTCGGCACAGTCCAGGAAAAGGTCCGCGAGAGTGATTTTGAACTTCTTTGGGATGGCACCACAAGGCGTCGTTCACTTGCAGAGCGCAAACTTCTGGAGGGCACATAAGATTTAACCAGTGAGTTTAGGTATGTTGGTGCTGTGCCAGTGGTCGTCTTGTAGGCTAGCATCAGTACCTTGAATTTGATGCGAGCGGCTACTGGTAGCCAGTGTAACCTGATGAGGAGAGGAGTAACGTGAGCTTTTTTTGGCTCATTGAAGACAACCCATGCTGCTGCATTCTGGATCAATTGCAGAGGCTTGACAGTACATGCAGGAAGACCCGCAAGGAAAGCATTACAATAGTCCAGTCTGGAGAGAACAAGAGCTTGGACAAGAAGTTGGGTGGGTTGCACCGGGTCGTTGTAGCAATGTGGTCTGTGAAGCTTAACTGATGATCCATCACAACTTCTAGGTTTCTGGCTGTCCTCGAAGGAGTAATGGTTGACGAACCCAGCTGTATAGAGAAGTTGTGATGAAGCAATGGGTTAGCTGGAATCACCAGGAGTTCTGTCTTCGTAAGGTTAAGCTGAAGGTGATGGTCATTCATCCAGCTAGAAATGTCACTCAGACAGGCTGAAATGCGAGCAGCTACCGTCGGGTCAGCTGGTTGGAATGAGAAGTAGAGTTGGGTGTCATCAGCGTAGCAGTGGTAAGAAAAGCCATGCTTCTTAATGACAGATCCTAATGACGTCATGTAGATGGAGAAGAGAAGTGGTCCAAGTACTGAGCCTTGAGGAACCTGCTAGTCGCAAGGCTTCAGTAACCGAGAGCAGTCTCAGTTGAGTGGCCACTTTTGAAGCCAGATTGGTTGCTGTCCAGGAGGTTGTTCTGTACAAGGAACATAGAAAGCTGGTTGAACACAGCTCGCTCAAGTGTCTTTGCAATGAATGGAAGAAGGGATACTGGTCTGTAGTTTTCAAGAAGCGCTGGATTTAGAGATGGTTTTTTGAGCAGTGGGCTTACCCGAGCCTGCTTGAATGCTGAGGGAAATGTTCCAGAGTGAAGAGAGGAGTTGATGATGTGAGTAAGCGAAGGTATGACTGAAGAAGAGATCGCTTGAAGGAGGTGAGTGGGGATCGGATCAAGTGGACAAGTAGTAGGATGATTGGACAGGAGAAGTTTGGAAACGTCCATCTCTGAGAGTGGGGAGAAAGAGGAGAAAGAGTGTGCGTCGGTCATTGTGAAGTTGTCCTCAGTCTGCGGTGTGGAGAATTGATCACTGATGGTTCTTGTCTTATTTGTGAAGAAAACTGCAAAGTCGTCCGCTGTAAGAGTCGATGGAGGAGGTGGTTGCGGCGGATTAAGAAGAGAAAAGAAAGTCTTGAAGAGTGTCTGAGCATCACAACAGCTGTTAATTTTGTTGTGATAGTAGGATGTTTTAGCCGTGAAGACATTTGCAGAGAAGGAAGAGAGGAGAGACTGATACACACTGAGGCCAGTAGACCTACTCATGATCATGTTCTGTTTACTACAAACTCAATTTGTGAATGTGTCATCATTAACTATAAATACAGTACAGATATTTCATAAATCATCCCTTATTCCTATTAAACATAGAGTCTTTAGAGTCTTAATTATTGTCCAACTTCCCTGAAAACCCCTTTGGCCTATACATAATCTACAATATATAGATTAGAAACATGCAAAAAAATTATATATATATATATATATATATAGTTATTTTATCACACTTTCCGATGTTAACAAAATACTTGAAAAATTACACGCATGCGCAGTATCATCAGTTCATCGGTTCTCAAATCGGACGCGTCCGAAAGAAACGGTTTTCGGTTCAGTGTACTGGTGATCCGAAAACCGATGCAACCGAGTAGCAAAGACAGCAGAAGCAACCAACAGATGCTGCACAGCTCAGCATTGCAGGATTTGCAAGACCAGAATTGACCAAACAAGCAGTGCAACTTTATGATGCAAGTTCTCCAAGACAACAAGAAATTCATAATGCCATCATTAAGGATCTCCTCATTGGCTGCACTTTACCTCTGTCAAATGTGGGGGAGAGGCATTAAATAGTTGAAATGTCAGCTTTAACTGGAGGACAATATAGTGTGATACAATAATAAAACAGGTTCATTTGTATTTTCATGCACTTGTAATACAATAAAACCTTTGAAACCTTTTTTGATAGGAAACTAGTTCTGTTGACATAAAATAAAAATGTTCAATGGCAATGACTAGATGTAACAGTGGTATTTTTTTTATTAAATTTTTATATTGCCATTGGTTTAATGGGTTGAAAGGTTAAAATATTAATAGAATGTAAAAAATTACAATACCAATTTATAATATTTTTTAATTTAATTACTTTCTGGAGTCTGGCAGACTCGACTCAGACTCAGCCTTTAAGAACTCAGACTTGAGTCCAACTCGGCCCTTTTTGGACTTGGACTCGGACTCGGCCTTTAAGAACTCGGACTTGAGTCCAACTCGGCCCCTTTTGGACTCGGACTCGGACTTGGAATTGAGGTTTAAGGACTTGGTCTTGACTCGTACTCGACAAAGATGGACTCGGACCCGACTCTACTCTCGCTCTCCTGGAACAAGTTTTTAACAGTTGAAATGTCTAAGGGCTCACCTGACCAGGGAAACATGAAACAGGAAACAGCTCCAGCTGTGCTGGTGGCAGTGGCACAAAGATCTAAGGTAACACCCAATTTCCCAGATCTTACACTCAGTCTGACCATTGGTTTGAGGGTGATATCCAGATGACAAAACTGACAGAAACCCTGAGGAGTTGGAAGGCAGCTTGCCAAACCTGGAAATAAATTGTAGTCCCCTTTCTGAGACGATTTCCTTGGGTAAACCATATTTATGGAATAGATCTTGAAACAGATGTTCAGCAGTCTCAAAGGCTGTGGGTAATCCTTTCAGAGGAATGAGTTTGCATGCTTTATAGAACCAGTCAACAACCACAAGGTTACAGGTCTGGGAATCAGAGGGAGGAGGGTCCTGACAAAGTCTACCCAGAGGAGAGACCAGGCTGGCAAGAAATCATAAATGGAACCAGATTACCTTGCAGTAGGTGATAGGAGATTTTGGAGATAGCACAGACTGAGCAGCCCCTAACAAATTGGGAGACATCCCAGGCCATGTTAGGCCACAAGTACTGGTTTTGGAGGAGAAGATTTGTTGGACACTTGGTTGTCCAAAGCCTGGAGAAGAGTGTACATGGTCCAGAAGGGTCAGTCAGAGTGTAGTAAGGACATAAACCTTTTCTTTTGGCTTCTGTGATCTGATCGTCCAGGGCCCATTAGATCGGGCTATGTCTGGAGGGAGTATGGGTTCTGGATGAGAGTGTTTTTCCTCAGAGTGGTAGAAACAGGAGAGTGTGTCTACTCTTTCGTTCTTGGATCCAGTCTGGTAGGAGATAGTGAAATTGAAACGAGTGAAGATTGCCAAGTGGGCTTGCCAGGGGTTGAGTCTCTTCACATTTTGAAGACATTACAGATTTTGATGATTGTGACTACTTCAAATGGATGATTTGCTCCCTCCAGCCAGTGTCACCATTCTTCAAGAGCTAGTTTGATCACCAGAATCTCCCTGTTACTGATGTCATAATTCTGCTCCGCTGGCGACAACTTCTTTGAGAAGAAGGCACATGGATGGAGTGTGGAAGACTATCCATGGAATTGAGACAATATGCCTCCTACCATGAAGGTAGATGCACTCACTTCAGCAATAAAAGGAAGTTCTGCGTTAGGGTGAAGAAGGGTAGGAGCGGTACAGAAGGTGTCCTTGAGTGGTTGGAATGCCTTGGTATCAGGGGTCCAGGAGGGAGACTTGGACTTCTTTCTCAACAGGGAGGTGATAGGTGCACAGATTTGACTGAAGTTGGTGAAGCAATGCCAGTAGACGTTGGCAAAATGTAGGAATCTTTGGAGATCCTTGATGGTGGATGGTTGATGCCAGTACTTGTCAGCTTGTACCTATTTCTATTCTACCTATGAATAATACAACAAGGTTTATTTATTGAAACCTTGGACGTTTCCGAAGTCAGTGATGATTTGGGGAGCCGTGACACCTGCTGGTGTTGATCCATTGTGTTTTATCAAGTCCAAAATCAATGCAGCCAATTACCAGGAGATTTTGGAGCACTTTATGCTTCCATCTGCTGACAAGCTTTATGGAGACTTTAGTGCCTGCCCACAGAGTCAAAACCACTTCCAAGTTGTTTGATGATCATTATATTACTGTGCTTGATTGGCCAGCCAACTCACCTGACCTGAACCTCACAGAAAATCTATGGGGTATTGTGAAGAGGAAGATAAGTAACATCTGACAAACAAAACAGAAGAGCTGAAAGCCATTACCAAAAGCAATCTGGGCTTCAATAACTCCTCAGCAGTGCCGCAGGCTGATTGCCTCCATGCCACGCTGCATTTAAGCAGTAATTCATGCAATAGGATCCCCAACCAAGTATTGAGCGCATAATTAAACTTACTTTGGAGATCTTGAACATTTCTGTTTTGTAAATCTTTTTTTGATTGTTTGAGAAAATATTCAAATGTTTTGAGATTTTGTTTTTGTAATTTTCCTAAGCTGTAAGTCATAACCATCAGAATAAAAACAAAAAACTCTTGAAATATTTGTTTGTGTGCAGTGAATCTAGAATATAAGAAAGTTTGCTTTTTGAATTAAATTACAAAAAATAAAGAGCTTCATTCATTTTTTTAGATGCACCTGTATTACACATACATGCCTCTCAGAAGGATGGCATTATTTTATTATATTAATAATAACAATTAATATTATTGTTAATTTCCAAACTGTAAGGAGACTTTACAATAAAGATTAATGCAGAAAGCAAATCAATATACAAACATACAAATATACACATACATGCATCATCCCCTCCCTATTTTGGTGGTGGGGATGATATTTTTAAACAGTTTTGGAATAAAAAAAGACCACCTCCTTTGTCTCGCTTAGGCTAATTCCATAGCCAGTTTTTATGTATCCTCAATAAAAATAATTTTTAATTGAATAAATCAGTAAATTAACATTTTCACACATCATTTGTCATTTACAGTCTGATTGGAAATGGCACAAAAATAAGTGACATTTACCTTGATTGTTCTTTGTTTTCTTTACATTTTAATGGTCTCATATTTAATCTCAAACCTTATCCTCACTGAAACTGTTGTCACCTTGTTTGTCCATGGTGGAAATTACACCACAACATTCATGTGACCTTCATATAACAAAACTAAGGTGAAATTTCTTTAAATAAAAATTGAAAAAAATATATGTATATTTGAACAACAAATGCATTTTGCTTGCATTTGGTCACACCTCTGTGAGATCAAGTTTAGCCAAATGTGTGCATATGCGTGTGAGAGGCTATTCTAGAAAAGTGTTGGAATAAAACACTCACACTTCACTACTACAGGAGGATTAACATTGTAGAGAGTTGTCTTGAGTGAGACTGACTAATCAAGCGTGAACTGGCACAGCGCGTTAACACGTCTGAGAACCATGAAAGGCAACTATTCACATACTCTCTCCCTATACAGGACAGAAAGCATTACCCTTTCATAAGCAAGCACATATACCAGAGTGAAAGCACTCAAGTGAACAACTCACCAAGGCACATGCACACCACTGCTAATGCAGGACACCCACACATCATATTAATACCATAGACTGTATGATTAATACACAGCCCAGAAAGTCAATGATAATAAAGGACAACAGATTATATATTCTATATGATATATTATAAAGTGCTGAACACAGTGGTAGGATAGACTTAAGCTGGTGTTGTCACATTTTTACCCCAATTTTTTTGTCAATTTCCATTTAGGCACAAACATTAAAGACTTTGCAACTGTATTTTCTTTGGATTTAACACAGGCTGACATAGTGACATGCAGGGCATGTTGTCACACTATATGTTGTCACAAAGGCAACCATCAAACCAGCTAAAATAACACATAAATACTAATAAGAAATAAGACAAGCAACAATTTTAAAGGTAAAAAAGTTCATATTGAATAACTTACATTTTGGATGCAATGACCCTTTGACTATTTTTGGATCTCGCAGCAAAGCACAGTAGCTTTGTTTCATTCCCGAATGATTCAGTGTTTTTAAACAAATTGGTTGAGTAAATGATTCAATGACTTACTCATAAAGACAGTCACTTGTTTCATTTCACTCAAGAGTCACTTGCTGCCACCTACTGGGATAACAATCTAAATCCCCATCACTAATGCAAATACAAGGACTTGGAATGAAATAATAAAATTATTTTCTGTCAAATATAAATTATAATTAAGAAACTGCATAAAATCCATTCATATGAAACGCGTGATAACTAAAAAAAAAATCAGCTTGCCAAAAGAACACAGTTCAAATGATTCTTGTATATTTTTGTGCAAAATGATGATTTAGGAATTTAGTTTGGAATACAGCATTAAAGGGGTCATATGATGCATTTTCTAGTTTTGGTTTCTCTTTGGAGAGTTACAAGCTCTTGGTGCATAAAACAGATCTGTAAAGTTGCAAAGACTAAAGTCATAAACCCAAATAAATATTCCTTATAAATATTAAGACTCATACACCCCCCCCCCCCCCCCCACACACACACGTCTACATCATGATGTAGGAAGATTTGCATAATAACGCAGACGAAAAATAAACACAAAGAAAAAAGGTGTAACTTTTATTCTCGCTATTGCCGCTGACACCATGTTGTGGAGATGCAGTTTCATTGTGAAAGTGAAAATACTTTGTTTGGTCTTCAAAAGAGGACACAACTAGAAATCAGTGGTTAAGTTGTATTAACAACAATGTTCCAGAACAATTCAACCCAAATATTCTGATGTGTGCAGCACATTTTATGGAGGACTGTTATCTGATCCTGGGAGAGAAGACTAGAATGCCGACTGTTCTGACTCACAGTCTGTAAGTACGTTTACATATGTAACGGATTTGCCACTGATGATTCAAATGCAAGTTTTGAGCAGAGTAAAGCAGCGGTTCCCAGTTCCAGTCCTCGCGCCCCCCTGCTCTGCACATTTTCTATGTTTCTCTTATGGCTTGAGACGTTTGTTCTATTTGAATGTAAGTTCCCTGTGAAGTGGACATCACAGGAAATTCTGCCATGATTCCAGTTTGAAGCAAACGTATATGTTCCATTCAAAGTGCATTGAAGTGTGCAAGACGTGAATTTAAATTGTATTTATTTACAGAGGTTTATGATTTCACACTTGTCCATTTGTGAAGATGTTGTGCAGCACATATCCGTGAATGAATGTTCTGAAGTGAGGTAAACTTCAACAGATTTCACCTGCTCAGGGAGTAGGGAGCAGTGAACACTGTGTAGGGATCATGTCAATGGGAACACAGTTCATGCACAAATTATCTGTGTCAACAAAGAGAGACATGCAAAATATGCAGAGCTGTAGGTGCGAGGACTAGAATTGAGAACCGCTGGTGTAGATTAGTTGTAGCGCTTGTTGTTTCTCTGAAACAAATGCAGACATGGTTCTATGTTTACACAGCGTGATGCAACATGTAAAAACACAGTATAAGTCATTATAATCAGTAATGCAAAAAATGGGTCATTTGTAATGGGTTTTATTGTTTTTGTCTTGTCGCCAGTGTTCTGTGTGCATGCATCACAGTATGGCAAGGGGCGTATCATTTCCGTCACATGCTTGAGGCATTCGGCCAATCACAAAACACTGGATAGCTGGCCAATCACAGCACTTTTCAAAACGATGAGCTGTGTAGAAAATTAAGTGTTTCAGAAAGGTGGGGCATAGAGGAGAAACAATAATGTACAGTATGTGAAAACTAATGTGTTTTTTTTTACCTTAAACCACATAAACATTTTATTACACCAAATACACAAAATAATGTTAGCAAACATAATATGACCCCTTTAACAATTTTTTTTTTTTTTAGAGTTTTTTTACTTTGAATTAGGTCATTAAAAATCAACATACAAAACTACTGCTAGTTAAATATGCATTCTTTTAATTGGACTTTTGACTCAAAACCTGAGACCAAAGCATTGTGAGAGCTTACTTACGTCTTCATCCCAGTTCTCCATCACTGCTTTATCTTATCTCTTTACCCTCTCACAAGCACCGTCTGTCACTCTTGTTTCCTTCTCTAGCTGCGTGTCTTTCTTTCAGTGCTCCTGTGTCACAAACATTGTCTCTCTCTCCCTCACTCTCACATCAATAATGTAACTAAATGTATCTCTGTGTTTAAGCCCTGACAGGGCCCTTCTGTCACTTTCCTGTTTAATAATAAACACAAAAAGAGGGGGACAGAGTGAAGGGGACAGTGTGTATGAGCAACACAAGAATGAGAATGATATGCCAGTGGAGTGCATTTCTCTAGCACTTACTTACTTGGTTTTGCCCACACAGCAGTTTTTGCTTCCATCAGTGTGCAAACATCCCCCTCTCTTTGGATCACAATGGACCCACTGAGTGCAGCCCGGCACCTCATACATGTCCACGCTCAGGGTTATGGCCTACCTGAGAATCTATTTAGGGTTTGGGTCATACACTTTTAATTACAGTTAGGGAACTTAGACCACGTCATGTTGGGGAAAATCCTGGATAAAACCATGTTAAACTGAGATTAGTAAATAACAGACTATCAAGAGCAAAGTCTTGCTGACTCCACCGTAGAAAGAAATCAACTTGTATGTCTTTTTCAGTATATTTCATCATGCATTTTAGAGAGAACTATGTAAATGTAGCCACCACTAATGCTGAATGGCACATGAATATCTCATTAAATGAATAATAATTTTGTTAAAATCCAATTAAAACACATCTGCCTTCTCATATACTTCATCTGCGAAATGCCTGTTACCTTAAAACAAGTTGCACTTGTCTAAATATAATTAGAAGAAATATAGTTTGTTCATCAGTTTTCCCCGAAGAGTATTGAACAGAATGTCTACAAAGCTGTTTTTTTAGACAGGCAATTTGTCTGACACTCTTACTGAATTTGACCTAGTATGTAAGCCAAGTCGAGGAGAAACTTGTGAAGAAAAATAATGTGCCTTTTATAAAATTGGAAGAAAATTTTTAACTTGATTTTAACTTGATTAGCATTTTATTTTATTTTATTTACACAGCAAATGGAAAGCCAGCTTTAAAATTAATAGTTTTTTCTGAATTGCTAAAACATTTCTTGACCCCATCACTCAATTTCTCAAAACCTTAAACATAAATCCAATGCGGCCTGAGGACTTTGTCCACATCACAAGTAATGTTGCCTTTTTTGCTAGACAAAGAGAGAAAACCCTGTTGTCTGACAGATCCAGCCGTGATAACACTCTCTAAACCACACTCTTCCTCCTCATCCTTCACTTCTTACATGTACTCTTCCTCTTCTCCTTCTCAGATTGTTTCCATCTATTGTTCGTATTATCATTCAGTCACCTCTGCCACTTGTGCACTCTGAACTGGCTCATATTTTGTACAGTTTGTTTGATCACATCATTGGAAACAAGGGTGAACAAATTAAAATCATTGTGTGTACACGATGACAACTGTGTATTAGTTGTGTTTAACTTTTGTAAAAAAAAATATTAAACATAGTACTAAACAGTACTATTGTGTTTAGCATTTTGCAGCACAAATGCATCACAGTGTGATAAGTGTTTAAGTGAATGAGAATGTGTTTAGAGTTGTACAAAAACAGTGCATGAGATTTGCAAATAGGGCCTGAATGTTAGCTGTGCTTTATTCAACAAATTGGTTTAAGCTATTGAGAATTTTGTTCAGAAATTGGGGTTTAGTGTTTTAGCAATTCAGAAAAACTGTAACAAGCTACACAACCTGTCCTGCAGTGTGGGATAATTAGAGAAAATAAACTCCATTACAACACATTTTTCAACTTGCATTTTAATTATTGCATGTGGTTTTTATGTCACAGACAACATGGAATATTTGTACTTTTAAAAGTTAATTGGTCACAATGCATCATCATTAACATGGATTAATGAATTCAAAACATTGATTTAAAAGTGGAAAGCATCTGCAAGAAATTTTGACCTGTTATTTTTTTCTTGTATCCATATGTTAATTTTAACCTAAATTCTTTTAAATAAAAAAATCTCATGTTCATGTGAATTTGTCAACTACCCATCTGAGAATAAATGTTGTCAGTGAAGTGAAGTGTGAAGTGAGTGTTGGAGTGCTGCCGCAGAGCAGAACTTTAGGTCCTCTCTGTTATAGCCTATACTTGGGCAAATAAAAAAAATGTCTCAGGCCCTGTGAATTTGTGCAACAGCCCTGACCCAGAATCATCCCTCTGTTCATTCCACACTAACAGATGGAGAGGCCATCTGTAAAGGACAATTTGGAGTTTTTGTAGACAGTTTTAGATCCATTTTTTTCACTCAATAATGCAAATAAAGGTTTAATGAACCTTTAAAAGCCATAGTTGTATTAAACCCTAATGTCAATCTGTGACACATTTATAACTGGTTTTATCTTGTAGGACTAACCTTTAAAATCCACATTCACTCACATAAACAAATAACAAAACAAGATATTTCAAAGCAGGTATTTCACACACACATGCATGCACACATGCACATGCAGGGAGTTTGTCCTTTTGACATCATTATACAAAAGGATGATTTATAATCATTTTCATTCTCTTTTATGTGCCTTTGTAAGACAAGTGCATATGGACTGTATTTTAACATCTGTGAAATTAAATTATGCTTATCACAATCTGTTACACTAATTAGGGAAGCATTCATCCTTATTTCCTTGTGGGTATCTCACTTGACACTATTTGACTGACCAGTTACAAACACCAAATTTAATCAATTCAAATAATTAAATTGTTCTGAAACATTCATTAAATGTGCTTGAAAGGATGTATGAAATGCCTGAGAGCAACATTCTGATTTCTGCTTATCCACTAAGTGATCAAAAGTCACTAAAACTATAAACTTGCCTAATCATACATTTCATACTATTGCTTTTAGGAATATAGCATTTAGGAGATTGTATAATTGCTATACTCCTGAACATTACATTTATCATAGCAGACGAATCCAAAATAATTAACATAATTATCATTTATTATTCAACACACATTAATACATGATTGTTTGAATGACAATCAAATTTGTCTCCAACCTGGATTTATAATCAGTATATGCTGTACAGTGACACTGTCCCGGTACTAATGATTCATTTTAAGAAATACACAATCCCTTAAAAGCACAACATTGCCAAACACACTGTTATAGAAGTGCCCTCTTTTCATTTTTTCACTGTCTACCAAAAAAAAAAACAGAAAATCTCTCCCAAATCCCAGCCCTGCACACTCCAAGGCATCTCTGTCTTCAGGAGGAAGAGAAGCCGTGGATAAGAACCAATTGAAGAGAGACAGACAGGGAAATGATAGATTGGCGGAGAGATTTGTGGGGTCCCCATCTGTGAACATAATCTTAAAAATCTGTTTACGCGGTAGCAAGAGAGAGAGAGATGCAGGGGTGGATTTAGTGTAAGCCACAGAATAATATCAGTTGCGTGGTTTTAAGGAAGGAGGGGAAAGCTGAATTAAAAACACTCTCGTCCTCAGTATATGTGCCAGTTGTGTGTGTGTGTGTGTGTGTGTGTATATGTGTTTGTGTGAGGTTTAGGTCTTCTGTGAATGTGCTTTATATGACTGTGCTTGTTTTGTGTTTGCTCAGTTTGGTTTGATTAATTTAAGAGTCTTTAGGTTCTTTACATGAGGACTTGGCCCATTTCATATCGCCCCAGAAGAGCCAGAGCTCAACTTCCCATCATCTGGAAAAATATATGGTATTAAATAAACATGAACCGTTTCAGAAAGAATTCATTTGTACACAGTCTGATGAATTGCCGATAAGAATTCGCTTGCTTCTTTTATTTGTCTTTTCATTCTCTTTCTGTCGGTGATAAACAGTTTATTAGATGAATGTCAGGGAAAAAATATGATTTGATGGGAAAGGACAGCTCAGCTGCCCCATTCTGGTCATATCAACCGTTACTGTATTGAACATTTTGACATAAGTTCTGCCTGTGGCTCATTTTTCATATGGGATGTTGACAGGCGTATTCCAGAGTTGTGCACATTTTAGCAACGCGTTCCAGGGACACTCTTGTATTTTCCTTCTGACACGCAGTAGAAGAGTAGCAAAGTCTGAGACACTGGTGAAATGCTTCTCTTTTTATTAACATATTTTAAGTATTGACTTGTTGGAAAGAGAAGTTTAATGGGAGATTTACATTCATAATATGGTTTTTGGTATGTTGCTGTTTTAATAGCATCAGCATAAGCACATGACCTGATGATCATGTTATCCTCAAAAAGCATCATCATACAGTTAGTATGATTTAACAACAAACCTCCAATCATAAATTAATCATTTCCAAAATGTCTCCAATTAATTGGAGTAAAGAAGAATCTATTCAAGACAAACTAGATAGTTCAGTTTGGAGTGTAAATATCTGTTTCAGCGAGGTTGTATAAGTGAGACATTTGTCATGCCAAATCAGGTCCTTGCTTGAAATCAGTGGCCGGTTGCATAAAGGTTAAGACTAGTCTTAAAAGTTAGTTGGCTTATTTTTTTCTTTAATACTGGTCATATTTTTTTTAATTCAGTTACATAAAATGTAGATTAGTCTTGTTTTGTTTTGTGTTTGCTCCGTTTGGTTGGATCAGCATCTGACTTGAAGCAGTGCATGAAAGTCGAAAGTTTGACTTTGAGACGGAGCCATAGCCACGTCACTGTGATGTATGCCATCGAAGCACCGTGAGAGCGATTCGAGAGCATCCGGCTGACTCATTCTGCACACCTTCTTCAGAGCAGCCACAAGCTCTGATGATGACACAGCTGTTTCACGATTGGCCAGATTCGCAGATGACAACTGTCACGTGTGTGACATCTTCAGTACTGCTAATGCTCACAAAAACACGCTTTTACAAGAGCGAAAATTAGTTTCATGTAAAGTTAATGTTATATTGTGTCCCTCTCAAAAAATGTCTATGCTGATTACAGCCCTGTTGCAATCTAAATAAAGTAATGATGGAAATAATTACTCTCTCTACTTTTCTGTCCTTTCCTGTCTTTCTCAGTTATGCTGCTGGACACTACAGAGTCCACCGCTGAACTTGGCTGGACAACGTATCCTGACACAGGGGTAAGATTCTTGTTTTAGATTAGAAACAGTGCACGTTCACTGATGCCTTATTTGAATTTAAAACATAAAGATCACAATGTAGAATATTCTGATGTGGTTGAGTGTGTGTGTGTGTGTGTGTGTGTGTGTGTGTGTGTGTGTGTGTGTGTGTGTGTGTGTGTGTGTGTGTGTGTGTGTGTGTGCAACATATCGATGACCTCTTCCTTTGTATTTGTTGTTTCGGCTGTCCTATGTTTGTGTGTACTACCTGTTTTAAACCTGCCTTTCCAAAAAGACAGGAAATGGAGCATATTAAGCCCTCCTTCCCTCAGTTCCTTCATCCACTTATGTGTGTATTTTCTGTCAGCTCGACCGTGATATCTGCTGCCTCTGTGGCCCTGGGCAGCGTAGAGTCTCTGACCTACTGACAAGAACTAGAAATCCTTTACTTCCTGTCCCAGCTTCTCTTGCCAGATCTCAGTTTCTCTCTCTCTCTCTCTCTTTCTGTCTGTCACTTGGTCTGCATACATATCTTTGTTAATCTATCCATCTGTGCTTTTCTGAATTTCTCCCCCTCTCCTTCACTCATCTTCTCATTCTCTCAAGCTGTCCGCCCCATCTTGTTTTCTTCCCGCTCAGTCCCATTTCTTGCTTTCGTTCCCTTTTAGTTCTCTAAATGAATGTTTTCATTCCTCCAGCAGTCTTTTCATGTTAAGTTTTTGATGCTGTATTTCTCTCCATCTCCTCTTAGTCATTCTGTCTGTTTGTGTTTATTTTCTTCATCCTCCGTCTCTCTCTGTTTCTCAGCATGGCAGTTGCTCTCTGTGAGTCAGTGAGGGTGTGTGTCTGGGATTTCAGTATTGTGTGTTTGAGAGATTTGGGGTTTGTCTGGAATTTTCATCTTATATCACCTGAAGAAGCGGGAAAGGGCAGGGCGTTTCTGACACAAACTGTGTCATTTCACAAAAAAAATATATATATATCATCTTTTGTTTTTTCACAGAAATGTGGGATTATTATCTCTGGGTCCCAAATAAAGACAATAGCTTTCCTAACATAGTGTTGTTTGTTTGTTTGTTTGTTTGTTTGTTTGTTTGTTTGTTTGTTTGTTTGTTTGTTAGTTTGTTTTAATATTAATTTCTATTTACTTAAAAAAAAAAGTGAGGTCCAGAAGTCCTTTTATAATTATTTAGTTCAAATTTTAAGTCAAACTGGAAATAAACAAAAGATTTAAAAACTGATTATTTTAAATGTAAGTTGTGTGTGTGTGTGTGTGTGTGTATGTATATATATATATATATATATATATATATATATATATATTTAAATACATATTTTACATTATTTAATAAAAATTTTAATAGCTTTTTTAAATAAAAATGTAATTAAACTAGAAAAATTCGAATATTCAAGCATCTTTGTGAACATTTTGTGGTTGTGCAGTGTTCATGCCTCAGGCTCATTTTTATTCTCCAACATTGTTCCACCTCTCAGTGGGATGAGGTGAGCGTGTTAGATGACAAGGGGAGACTCATGCGTACATTTGAAGTCTGCAATGTCAATCAGAACCCTCGTCTCCAAGACAACTGGTTGGCCACGCCCTTCCTGTACCGGCAGTCAGCTCCACGGATCTTTGTGACACTGCGTTTCTCAGTTCGTGACTGTGCCAGTCTACGCTCCCCCTCCCCGACATGCAGGGAGACCCTGACACTGTTCTACAAGCAGGCTGACTCTCAGAGAGAGCTGGAGAGAACCTGGGCAGCTGAGGTGAGTGACCAGGGATTAACTCAAACCACAGGCTTTAATGAGATTAAAGAAGGATTGAGAAATTTGTACTAAGCACAATGGTATAAGGGTCAATGACATATTATTATTTTATTTTTTTTCCTGTGGCTATTAGTTTTTTTTCCAAAATACATGAAAAATGCAGTTCACACATACATTGACTTGAATATGCATCTTCTGTTATTTTCTATGAGCATGCTTTTTTCATTTTCAAAAGTTAAAATATACCTTTTTGAAAACCTTTCAAACCAAAGTCAAGTGGTGTGACCAAAAAACAGACATAAACCAACCAACACTGGAGAAAAAAAAAAGAAAAAAAAAATTTCATAAAGAGGACTGTTGTGTCAAAATCAGTAAACTTCTTAAATTAACAGATAATTTGACCTTTAATGGCAAGACAGATTTAATTCAAGTTGTAAAATGTCATGTTGTGCAGCTCCACAAAATGCATTGATATGAAATACAATGAAATACATTACCCCTTAAAATTTGGATCTGTACTTTTTAAAAATGTTTTTGAAAGAAGTCTCACCAAGGCTGCATTTATTCAATCAAAAATACAGAAAAACAGTAAGGTGAAATATTTTCCCATTTAAAGCTACTGTTTCTATTTTAAGTATCAAGCTGAATTTTCAGCACTATTACTCCAGTCTTCAGTGTCACATGATCCTTAGAAATAATTCTAATATGCTGATTTTCTCAAGTAACATTTCTTATTATAATCAATGTTGAAATCAGCTCAGCTGCTTAATACTTTTGTAGAAACTGTGATCCTTTTTCCTGCATCCTCTGATGAAATAATGAAAAAAAAAACAAGGTAAAGACTTTACTGTCACTTTTGATCAATTTAATTTCTTTAAAAAAAAAAATGTTAAAATCATATGAAACCAACACTAATAGAAAAACGAATGGCCCAGAAAATAAATATTAATATATAATATGACCTGAGATGATGAATGGACTTTTTCATGTTAGTATTACCCCCAAAAACATAGATCACTACAGAAACGATCATGTCTCCTGTCCCACACAAGCTAGGAGACATCTTGAGGTCATATCTATAGCCTTCAGTGTGCACAACTTAAGACTAGCATCCTAAAACTAACATGAGTGTGTTAGCTTGTTATCAAATGCTGGTTTGTTGGATACCTTGACCTACACCCATACACAGACATCATATGAAGGATTTTGGCAGCATTCAGTCTTGTAGCATTCTGTTTTGTTTGACTGACTAAGACATACTTGGAACATTTGTTATGATGCAGCAGTCCATGGGAGTCGCTTTTGAAGAAAATAAAACCCTCGTTGTCTTTGAGTGACTGAACTGTATATTGTATGAACTACACTTCCCCAGATGCTTCACTCGGCAGAATAGATGAAACCTACATGATACCTCTGACATGTGCCCCCAGGCTTCCACTAAAAAATATATTCATGTAAAATATTAAAGCGTGAAGTGTATCTTTCATTGCATAATTCAAATTAAATACTAATTTCATTATTATTATTTCTTAATTGTTCAATTAACAATGTGTATATCCGCACCATTGGATATATATCTTTAGACATTTCTGGGCAGGATCGCCTCAAGGGATGTATATCTTACAAGTGCAATTTCCTGGTCGTGTTTGTTAGAGGAAAACACACAGTCTGGTTTTACGACTCTGTTATGTGGAGCCTCTGCGGTTTGTGTGGCTTATGACTCCTCAGGGGAGAAGATAGTGCTAAAAACAAAAAATAAAAGCTGTTGTTATCTCTCGGGAACTGTGATGTGGTCCATCATCATGTAAATCAAATACTTTTCTTTTAGTTTTGCCGGTCTCGCAACATCTCTGTGATGTAAAGCCCTTGTCATCGCTTCTTTTTTGCCTTTTAGTTAATCTTTTAGATGCAATGCTGCCACACTAAAAATAGCTCCTGAAACTGAAATTCTGTCATTATTTAATCACCCTCATGTAGCGCCAAACCTGTTTATTCTGTGAAAGACCAGAGTTTCCAGGTTACAGGGACACATCTGATGGCATTTTGTTTGAAGAATTCACTAGAGTTGATAGCGGGGCAACTGCAGGGAAGCGCTAGATTGGAGCTTGTGTCCAATTAACAGCTGCAATAAACACTCAGCATTAAAAATGATCAAATTAAAGTGCCCAATCACCATTCATTGTACAAATCTGTTGTATGATTTAAGAAGACTTGGAATATTGGAATACTAATATATATAAACTACCGTTTAAAGTTTGGGGTCAGTAAGAGTTTTTTTTAAATGTTTTTGAGTTATCCTCAGCAAGTCTGCATTTATTTTGTCAGAAATACTGTAAAAACGGCCATTATTGTTAAAATATAACTTGTTTATATACATATATTATAAAAGTTAATTTATTCCTGTAATGACAAAGCTGAATTTTCAGCAGCCACTGTAAATGCTCAAAGTAAAACCAAATCCTGTTGTTTTTAATGCTGCTACTAACATCTGTTTTGTACGGAGCCCCGCACATGACATGCAAGAAAAGTAAATAAATTGTGTGCACGATTTACTAATTCATTCCCTCAATCTACTAAAACGTACACACGATTACTATTGTACTATTACAAAATGTGAAATAGGGGGTGATTATTTTCTATACCCACTGTATGTGCTTTCCGTACATAATTTTGTTTTGCGAAAACATGGAAATAATTTGTCTTTTTAATCTTGTTGTTTACTATATTTGCCTGATCAAGTGTCGGTATGGGTTTTTAGGTATTTTGCTGTTTTAGGCTGTAAGGACATTTGAAATAACTGAAATCAATTGGTGAAGTGATCTGGACATGTCAAGACCTGCCTGGAACTACACTTTAGCCATGCGTTTCCCTGAAAATAATTGCACCCCTTAGAACATTCGTCATTCAAGCATTCAGCAGCCCCGTAATGTAAAGTATATTTAATATTTGAATTGTTTTTAATGTTTCTATGAAGCAAGGACAAGCAGTGCATGCACATTCTTCAAAATGTGTCAGAATTATCATTTCTGTGTGATCTCTCCCTAAACATGACAGACATATTCATTATTAGCATGAAAGCTGTTCTCTCTAAGGATCTGTCTTTCTCTGCTCTAGCCTTCCAGTGGAGAGACGAGAGAAGGCTGGGTGAAGATCGACACCATCGCAGCAGACAAGAGTTTCAGTCGTGTGGAGCCAAGTCTACCTCACCAGTACAAATCTGAGAACGCCCGACGCATCAACATCAAAACCCGCAGTTTTGCTCCTCTCACACACAAAGGGTACGATGACCTTTTGCCTTTTCCCTATCTCCCCAAAACCCCTGATGAATGATGGTCACTGTGTGCAGATGAAATGAAGATCCATCTGAATGTGGTCGCTCAGGATCAGCCACAGTGTTGATATTTACCTTGATGTGGTTTGAATATGAAAACAAACAACAGTTATTAGTCTGTGTGGTCTCAACAGATGTTTTGCTGGCTACTAAGCCTGTCGCCTGTCTCTTTTCATTACTCTCTTTTTGTCTTTCTTCGTTTCTTCTCTTTTTTTCAGGTTTGTTTTAGCAATAGTAGACAGCGGAGCTTGCGTGTCACTTATGGGTGTTTCCATATTTTATCGTCGCTGTCCAGCAACCAGTCGTTTCCTGGCCTTCTACCCAGCCACGCCCTCTGGGGCGGAGCCAACATCTCTAGTGCCGGTGACTGGCACCTGTGTACCCCATAGCCAATCACAGGGTGGGACTGCACCAAGAATGCACTGTAACACAGAAGGCGAATGGCTGGTTCCTGTTGGAGGTTGCACGTGTGATGCCGGATATGAGCCCAATCATAATGACTCGGCCTGTTTAGGTAAGTAAACAAACATGTATTCTAATGGTGGGAATTTTGATTCATCTCAGTGATTCAAATTATTGTATCCAATCACCAAAGAAACTTGTTCAGATTTGTTCACTGAATAATTCAGTGACTGGATTTGAGCCTAATCTTGATAGCTTGGCTTGATTAGGTGAGTTAACAAAACGTAGCTGTAATATGATGGGGATTTTGATAAATACAAGTGACTCAAATGTTGTTGCTTTTATCTATCTATTAAAAATATTTTTTCAGATTCATGAACTGATTCATTCATTCAGTGACATCGTTAACATCAGTAGGTGGTGACAAATCAATAAATAGATATTTATTTTCAGTCACTGAATCATTTCTGAATCTGAATTTTACAAAAGTACTGAAGGATAGTGAATCAAAAACAAACAAACAAATGTTCACAATCTAAACAATTAAACTAAAGTCTTTATTAATATTTTCTTACAGTAATAGTAAGAGACTCTAGGAAGAGTATTTAAGCATTATAAGTTTTACTCAACAAATGACTACAAAAATGATTTTCAAATTTAACCAATTTAATATTCTATAAAATTATTATATAAGTGCTTTTTATGCCTTTACGGTAATCTCTCAACCTGATTATTTGTATATATATATATATATATATATATATATATATATATATATATATATATATATATATATTTGTACTGCCAATAATTTATTTGTTCTGTCACATTACTATTTAGGTGAATTTATAAAAGCTGAAAGGTAACAATCAATAGTAACTAAAGCACCTTCAATTTACACTGTTCATTATACATTCACCTAGTTTAGCCTAATGCTGAAAAAAAATATTAACATGTTATTTCTCAACAACTTACATACAATCAGTGTGCTTATTTGTAGTGATTTTACTTCAGTGCAGTTTGTTTAGCTTTAATATTTTTTCAGTATAGGTGGAGCCCATTTACAGGATCTTGCTGGGACACCACAAACTCACAGGCTGGTCCTGAGCTCATCACATTTACATGATCCTCTAACGTTTGACAAATACTTCTAACCAGCAATCCCCTTTCACTCACCTTATCATTTCATTGTGCGTGCATCATCGTTGTGTCAGTTATCTTTGAATCAGAACTCTGCGGGCTTCCTGTCATGGTAATTATAAATGGAATTTGATGGACAGAAAATGACACACGGTGTATTCAGGCAAGCAAGAAGACGCCCGTAAACACAGATCTAATTAAAGACACAAAAGACAAGTGCTGCATTGCATGCACTGTTTTGTGAATGCAAGTTACAAATTTGTGTCCATGTGTTGGGTAACGACTGTCCTCATTTGGAAAAATATTAGTTACATAATATTTCTTAGGAGGAAAACTTAAAATGTTTTCTGTTATGGTTATGTTAGGGAAGTAAAAGTTAAATACTTGACTAAATAATAATTGATCAAAAGTGACAGTAAAAATGTTATATTGATATATACATTTTCTTGATAAATGCTTTTTCTAAATTATTCAAAAAAAAATGTATCAAGAAATTTTGAAACAAAAAAGTATAGCTATGTTCAAAAACATTAACCAGCATATTATTATTAATAAGAAATGTTTCTTGAGCTCCAAATCAACATATTAGAATGATCTGAAGGATCACGTGACGCTGAAGACTGGAGGAATGACAGCTGAAAATTAAGCTTTAAAATATATTTCAATAGAAACAGTTGTTTTAATTTGTAATAATATTTTACAATGTTAACAGAGCCTTGGTGAGCATACGGGACTTCAAAAATGCTACAACCTAAATTTTTTTAACGATAGTGTAGATTTATTATATAAACAAATTACTGCAGCTGTCTTTCATATATATTGAAAAGGAATGTCTCAGGGGAGTTGGTCTGTGGTAATTATAATTAGCTTTATATATAAGCAATAAACATATTGTGCCTGAAATTAACTACATTGTGGCATCCAGTACCTGTGTGCATGTCTTTATTTGTCTTGTCTCTTTGTCAGCATTATTATGCATCTCTGTGGGAATTTTGTCTTTTTTTGTTGTTTTGTTTTTTTGGTATTGTCTGTTGGCTGACAGAGGAGAAACTAAAAGGGAAAGAATTTGAGGAATGTTTTTGCACCAAGTTAATTTTCTGTTTATCCGAGCAATGGTGGGAATGAGGTCAGAGAGGAGGAGAGACAGAGATGAAACAGAAGTGGAGGAGAGCTGAAAGGGGTTAAACTCTGGGGGCGATGCGAGTAAATCAGTGAAGAAGTTTTGGGATATCTTGAAGACGAAAGTAGAGTGGTGGGGAGACGGCGAGAGAGTGGGATAAGAGAGGGATGTGACACATTTAGGTCACGCTGATGTAATGGCCATTCAGCTGAACAAGTGACAGAAACCTCAGGGAAGAGGAAAGGGAAGGACATAGTGGATACAAGTTAAAGACTGGAGCACAGAGATCATAGAGTACATGCTAGATGGACAGATGGAGTCGTGTGTGGAACAAGTTTTATTTTGAGCGCAGCAGTTTTGATCTATTATGTGATGTGTTTTCTTGAGTATATATATATTTAATGTGTTTTAAAGAAGTCACTTCTGTTCATCAAGGCTGCATTTATTTGACCAAAAATACCAAAAAATACAGTATAATTGTAAAATTGTATTAACATTTAAAATAATGGTTTTCTATTTTATTATGCTTTAAAATATAATTTATTTCTGTAATGCAAAGCTTGTTTGGAATCAATGTTGGAATCAGTTGTCCTGCTTAATATATATATATATATATATATATATATATATATATATATATATACAAAAAACTTGTGATACTTTATATATATATACAAAAAACTTGTGATACTTTAAAATAGATAAGCTAAAATAGAAATCTTATTAAAAATAGAAAATATCCTGCATTAAGAAATAACATTAATTTTTGCCATTATGTGTTTAAAAGACAAAAGCCTTCCAAAGACATAGTTGCATTATTGAAATGCTAAGAAAACACTTAAAATTTAAATGATTATTGTAAATAAAGAGGTCAAATACTGCTTTGCCTCTCAATTTTCTGTGTAATTATAGCCACCTGCCTAGTGACTGGTCTTTGTGTGAAGGGCCACAAAACTGGAAAACTTTCTGAATGTATATAAACAGTAGGCTATTTCAGAAAGGGTCATTTAAAAGATAAAAAACAAGGAATTAGGGAGAAATCAATAAATAATGAATCATCTATAGCTATCTGAATAATATGTAATCATGTTATCAATAAAAAAGTAACTGTAGTCTACACTTCAAGTATTTTAAAATGTGATTCAAACTAATTACAAGTACTTATTTTTTTTAATATGATTATGTAATCCAGATTACATGTAATCAGTTACAACCTAGCTCTTAGGAGAGAGAGAGAGAGAGAGAGCGAGAGAGAGAGAGAGTAGATATATATATATTATTTTATTCAATTTCTTTTTTTCACTTCACTAAACTTTAAGCATAAATGACTTAAGTATAAACTACAGATTTTAGTTAGAACTTTTATAAGAATTTCCTTTAAGCATAAACCTCACACCTTTTTATTAACTTATTTTATATAAAAACATTATCCTATTATGCATTTTTGCTGTCTGGTCAAGAGTAGCTTACAATTGCTTTCCATTTGCCAAATATGAATAAATATCTTAATAAAAGCTGCTAAAAATATTAATTATTGAATTATGAAGATTAAACACTAAAATATTAAATAAGTCTTTTAAATGCTACAAGTGAATTTGGGCATCACGTTGTAACGTTCAGTATAACGTTATACTTATATTAAGTATACGTATATACTTAATATACTTATTAAGTTAATATACTTATTACTTAATCTGTTATCAAGATTAAGTGAATGTTAGATGATGACAAATGTAATCTAAATGTAAAAAAAAAAAAAATTGTAGTAATATTTTCAGGACAAATGATATTAGATTTGAGACTAGTATGGGCGAGTTGTTCCCTAAAGAGCAAGTCTCAAAGGCCCACAGACATGTTCTTCTGCTTTGACCTCAGTTGTCCTTCAAGATTCTAGTCGATGAAGCATGACTGAGCAGATGAAACAATTAAACCTGCTCATCCACACATGAAAACTTACTTTGCATAGTGGACCGCTGAACGTGCATCTATTCATCCACTTGTGTCTAATATCAAATGTCATTTACAGAATCTTCCAGATTCTGGGAAGGCATATAAATAACCTTTTTTGTTAGATGCAGTGTTGTTGTTTTTTATAGGTGGAATGACTCATTCCCACTTTTGACATACTAATAAACTAAATCTCAGGCCTGAATGTATGATTTGATGTATTATTTATATCCACCATGTTGCTAAGGCCATTCAAATAGCATAAAACCGACTCTTGATTTCTGTCATTCAGTCCCTGGTGTATTCAGAGACATTTTAACTTGCATTTTGATCAGTGCAGTTTTTTGTGATTTCTCTAGAAAGGATGAAACCAAAATGTAACTGGTGACCACAGGGGTGTTTATAATTTGCTGAGAGTTTCCTTGTGTTACAAACATTATATTGGCACTATTACTATAAATAAATTCTTGTTGATAGTAGAGTAGTAGAAGTTTGCCTATTTGCTCATTTTCACAAGCTGCTCCAGTGCAGATTGAATGTTTTATTTTTAATGTTTTGTGAGGGGAAATCCCTGCCAAAGGAGTTGGCAATATGTGTTTTATTCTGTGTATGCATGATTTATTTTTTATCTTGCTCAAATCATGTGCTATTAAACGACTGTCCGCTACAGATGGGGCATCCAGGAGCTGTTAGTCACTAGTTTAGCTGTTCCTGATCTAATTAACAGAAAATGAGAGTATTGTGTAATGCCAGGAGCCAGCAGTGCATTACAAGCAAATAATATCACATTAAATGGGATAATTATGTAGATTAATTAGAGAGAAATGTATTTTCTTGGGTGGTTTCTACATGAGATATACACAGAGAGAAAGAGAACGAGAGAGCGAAACAGAGTACTGAATATGAAGTGCATACCTTTTTATGTCCTGATTTTGAAGTTGTGTGTGAGTCACTGTGTTTGTTGTTTGTGTGTTCATGCGCTTATGTGTGTTTGTGCATCTGTGCTTTAGTCAGAATGCTGCAAGCCAAATAAAGAGAATGAGAGCAACCAGAGGAAGAGAGACAGAGGGAGAAAAAGAGAGAGAGAGAGAAATTGGGTCAGCGATCTAAATACCAAGTAATATGTCAACGGCAAATTATACACTTCACCGAGGTCTCCCGCGCTCGCTGCCCATTTGCTTTTACATTTTCCCTTCATCTGCATCTTTTTCAATGTCTCTTTCACTTCTTCTCTGAATACAACTAATTTAATTTTTCATCAGTTTTGTATTTCTTTGAGCCGTGCTCTATTTAAACATGAGCAGCCCCTCCCCCACCAATGCCTAGTTTAATTCTCTCTTGATTTAACATAACACACACATAAACCAGCTTAAAACAGCATGCACTTTCAGTAAACTGATAATATAATATAATATAATATAATATAATATAATAGATATAATATAATATAATATAATATAATATAATATGATATGATATGATATGATATGATATGATATGATATGATATGATATGATATAATATAATATAATATAATATAATATAATATAATAATAGGAGGGAGAAAAAACTTTTAAATTATATATGTGTGTGTGTGTATATATATATATATATACAAACACACACACAATATAATATAAATATAAAAATATAATGTTTTAAAATATTTTGTATTGTTAAATTATGAAGTTATATTTGATTGTATAGTAAAATATATTATATATATATATATCATTTTTTTCTGGTAACGGAGCATATACTTGGGATACATATCAGAATCGGTTTGTTTTTATATTATATCTGACATTATAAATATTAGCAAGGATGCGTTAAAATAAAGTAGTTAAAAGTAATATATAATTACAAAACTAATTCATTTATAATTATATATTTCATAACATTTATCATTCAAGACATTTACAATATTAGAAAAGATTTATATTTTAAATGAATTCTAAGCTATTCTAAGTTATTTTAAGCTTTCTATTCATCCAAGAATCATGAAATAAAATACATCACAATTTAAAATGTTAAGCAGCACAACTGTTTATTGTAATATTATTTCACAAGATTATTGTTTGTACTGTATTTTAATCATGTGTGTGTGTGTCTGTGTTAGTGTACACACACACACACACACAAACAGTATATATGTCTCTGTGTGTGTGTGTGTGTGTGTGTGTGTGTGTGTGTGTGTGTGTGTGTGTGTGTGTGTGCGTTTGTGTGCGCGTGTGTGTGTGCTCTTGTTTTTGTAACATATCAGGACACAACTTTGTATAATGACATGGGTATGACACAGGTATTACAAGGAAGGGGTGACTTATGAGGACATAACCCATGTTCCCATTTTTCAAAACGCTTATAAATCATACAGAATGAGTTTTTTTGAGAAAGTAAAAATGCACAAAGTTTCCTGTGAGGGTTAGGGTTAGGTGTATGGTTGGTGAAGGGCCATAGAATATACAGTTTGTACAGTATAAAAACCATTACGCCTTTGGGATGTCCCCACTTTTCACAAAAAGTGTGTGTGTGTGTGTGTGTGTGTGTGTGTGTGTGTGTGTGTGTGTGTGTGTGTGTGTGTGTGTGTGTGTGTGTGTACATATACAGTACATGTATATATATGTCAGATATATAAGATTATCTAATTTGATAGAAAAATTGATAGAATTTGATACATTTGTAATAGAATCATCATTCTAGGATCAGCTTGATTTATCTGGCAGCATCCAAGCCACACAGTTTACCATGTGATGGAGAAGGACAAGCTGTAAACAACATTATTAAATATTTCAAACATTTACTGCCTCCACAGTGATTTCAGTCTCCTGACAACTCTAAACCCTTCATTCTCAACATTGCTTATAGCAGATTTCCTCAAGAAGAGCATTTTGTCATTGTTCACGATATGACAGTCTATGGATATGACACATAAATCTAACACATAGAAAATTACTGTATTTTTACTCTAACCCCAGACATGCATGTCATAAAAACAACTTTTGTGTCTTCTGATCAGCAACTGTATCAAACTGATGCCACCTCATTAATAAGATAAGAAATCTGGGCCAGTTATTAAATGTGTTAATTATTTTTATGAGGAAACTAGATGCCTTTTGGCTAAATAGTGGCCGTTAGAAAAGGAAATGAGACACTGATTAGCTGATAAGCGATCGAACAGGGAGTGTGAATAGAGGAACGAGACATTTAGAAAGGTGTAGGAGTTGTCTGAGGAGTGAAGAAGTTTTGTAGCTAAAACATGTCTTTTGTCACAGCTAGTGGAGAATACATTAGATAATAATCCAACCACATGAAAGATAGATGGACAATGCTCACTTTCTTTTCTCTCACTTTGCCCATCTTTCATTCGCTCCTTCTCACTTCTCACAGTAGTGTTAAGAAGCAAATATCAAATCTGACAGACAAGCAAGAACATAAAAATCCTTTTTAGCTTTCTGAAAACTTAAATCTCTTTTTCCCCTCTCTCTCTATCTGCCATTGAAGTGCTTTTAATGTGTTATAGGAGTCTGAGCTGTCTACTCACTTGAGAGCAGAGGACAAGAATGAAACGGCAACCCTTAACTCTATCAACTGTAATTATGTTAAAGTATTACAGTGTCACAGGATTTCTGTGACAAAGTACTTCAACAGATCACAGCATTCCTGTCACAAGTGTCATAATACAAGCTTTTCTGTGGCTCAGCAGTTATATTGTTTGATAAGCATGATTCACTTAGACATTTCAGTGTGGGTTATCCAAACATATTGATTCCCCAATGTACCTCATTTCCATTTGTTGTGGTTTGTTTTGTAACCACACAGATGAAAGGATGGAGTTCGTTGCTGAGCTTCAAGCTGGGTAACAATCGATCTCCGATGAAAGGTTGACATGTTTCACAGCTGCCGAGCATATCATTATATCCAATTGCAAGAATCCAATAAGGCAGTGTTTTCTTGCAAATGACTCAAATTAACAGCCAATCAGAAATCTCAGGGTCATAACAATTATATCACTGGGTGGTGAGTGGGTCTGACAGCTTGATATCTATGTCTTTTATTTATGTGGCATGATACAAAACTAGAAGCGATTTCCCACAGGATTACATTCTGTCAGGATAACAACAATCAAGCCGAGCGATTTCACTCTAACAATGTTTTTGCTCTTTGTTTTCTCAGTAATTAAACATCTGACTAAATAAATCAAGTGCCTGAGAGAACAGTAAGACTTGCTAATTAAATTTGCACCCACTAATTGAGTGTGTTTAAAACATTTTTTTTTTCAGTTCTCTTCAGCAACAGTTTACGTTTCATTTGCCAGTCACTGAATCCAGTTGGATCATTACATTCCCCTTCTGTACTCGGCATCCCATTCCTGGTGTAATTGACAGAATTCCAAAGCAGGAATCTGAGACTTTCCAAACAGCTTGAGTACATCTTGTGCCATAATTATAATTTTTTTCTTTTCTCTCCTTTCAATAGCGTGCTCAATGGGGTCCTATAAACCAGTAGCTGGCTCAGTTTCATGCACAGAGTGCCCAGCTAACAGCAGAACCAGTTCAGAAGGGTCTAAACTTTGTGAATGTCGGAGTGGTTACTATCGCGCGCACACTGATGCCAACACCACCGCCTGCACAAGTAAGAGCGCAACTAGCTATTTATAAGATAATAAGACAATGAACAAACAATCATTGTAAATATACTATCAGAAAAACACAACCTGTCCTCCAACCAATACGCTTGTATAGGTCGTTTGTCCAAATCCCTGAAATACGACCCATCAGAGCGTATACTACAATTGCGCCCATATCGGCAAAAGGTCGTTTTCATATTAATGTTTTGTACTCTTTTATTTGCCCTCTGGTTTGCGTTTCGTGTAGCTCAGTTAGTAGATTATTGTGTTTACCTTGATATGTAATCATGCTATCATGGGTTCAATCCCAGGGAACGGACGTGCACGAAAATGTATATGCTCAATAAATCATAATTTAACATAATTTCTGTGAGGGTTAGGTTTAGGGGTGGGGTTAGGTGTGGTCATTCGAACGAATAAGCCACCTAGTAAAATATGTAGGAAATACTGTGAGATCGGTGTAAAACATACGCCCACACATTGCATTTAAATAAACGTACGTTTTGATTGGTAATGACGTTATACGTCAATTCATGACGACAGACGCAACGCGATACTGACATTATTTTTACGCCCGCTAGAGGGCGCTTAACTTTAAAACGTAAATATAGGTCGTAATAAATGCTTGCACAAACGACCTATATGGTCGTTTTTTGTTGGAGGACAGGCTCGAAAAACATTGTGCAAACTTGCCTTAGGCATACATCAGCTTGTCACTGGGGCAGTACCCTTAAATGGACAACTTTGCACCTTAAGTTACTCCCATAATTCACACAAATTAATTTAGAATTCATTTACTAATGAAACTGACACAAAATATTAATTACATTTTTTTTTAATTTGAAAAGATTTCCCTTTTCTTTGTCATGGACACATTTGCCATCAACCCCAATATTAACCAAATCCCTCCAATGTTTAAATTTCTGTTCTCATTCTAGTTTATAGAGGCTAATCATTAGACGGTTTAGGAGCTGGTGAGTGCTAATGGTGCTTGTGAATAACCTCAGGTTTTCTTTCTCAGGCCCTCCATCAGCACCGGTGTCTCTGTCATGGGAGTATGAGAGTTCGGAGGGTGGGGTGTCGTTGCGCTGGAGACCTCCTGCAGACATGGGTGGACGAAGTGAAGTGTGGTATGGGGTGGTGTGTCGAATCTGCCCCTCTGCCACTAACACGCCACCAAGCGTGTGTTCCTGGTGTGGAGATACTGTCACTTTTTCCCCCTCTCAAACTGGCTTAAAGCAGTCAAGGGTCACCCTAAAAAACCTGCTTACTAGGGTCACCTACCTCATACAGGTAACCACTTTGTTCATATAGAGTCTCATAGTGGAATAACATTATAGAATAACAGGATTCAGTTGTTGGAAAAAAAAAAAAAGTGTTTCACAGTGAATATTTTGCATACTGAAGAAAAGAGAGCATCATATAAAAGAGACTGGGGCAAGTTTTCACAAGGGGAAAATGTTTGATAAATTTATAAATTTATATGAATTTATATAAATATATAATCATCTCTCTCTCTATATATACATATATATATATATATATACATATATATATATATATATATATATATATATATATATATATATATATATATATATATATATATATATATATATATACAGTATTTATGGATGCTACAATAATTGCTTCGTCAAATTTCGTCAACCCTACTATATATATATATATATATATATATAAATTAAATTATGCATTAAGAAGACGCTTTTATCCAAAGCGACTTACAGTGCATTCAGGCTATCAATTTTTACCTATCATGTAAAAATATATACATTTATATATATATATATATTCTGGCATCATTTTGCTAGCGGTAGACTATGTTAACACGCTATCAAGAACAATAAGATACATTCGATGTGAAATTATGACAATATAAATATATTAATATGCGATTAATCATGATTAATTAGAGAAAAAGTGTGATTAATCCTTTTTTTTACTTAATTGACAGGACAGTTGTGACAACTTTCCACGCTATTGAAGGTTGTTTTTTAAAATAAGTCAATTAAATGTTTTTTTTTTTTTCGTTCTCAATTATTGCAAACATGCGTAACAGCCAAAACGTTAATGTACACTAATATTCAAAAGTTTGGGGTCAGTACGATTTTTTTAATAATAAATTGCAATAATATTTTGTTGTTGTAATACATTTTATACGTAATATTTATTTATTGTAATAAATATTTGTAATTGTAATAAATTGTAATATTAATGTGATCCTGTGAACTTTCCATTCATCAGAGAATCTTGAAATAAAATGTATTATGGTTTCCACACACACAAAATAACAGTTTTTATTAACAATAAGAAGAAATGTTTCTTGTGCAGAAAATCTTCATATTAAATGATTTTTTTATTTTTTTATTTTGGAACACAAATGCAGACTTTTTGAGCATAGAAAGGTTTTATTTATTTTCTTTACTTTTTTCCAGAAACATCTTACCAAACCCAAATTTGAACAGTAGCGTGAGTTCCCATACAGAAACCTACCCTGAGAAATTTTTATAAAAGTAAAAAGTGTGATAACCAGCCCTGGTCTCTGCTCCCATAAGATGCTCATTATTATACTTTAATGCAGCTTATGTGCATGGAAGAGCATAGCTGCAATATGAGCTCTGGTTTTACAGGTTCAAGCAATAAACGAAGTGTCAACGCTCAGCCCTTTTCCACCTCAGTTCGCCAGCATCAACTTCACCACCAGCCAGTCAGGTACAAGAAAAGCAAATGTATCCTGGGACTATCCACAATATGTGTTTGCACCAAACTGTTTGCTCAGTGTATCTATGTCTTTCTGCGTCTGTCTCCTGCCATCACTGTCTAGTCGTCCTCCACGCCTGTCTTTCCGCTTCCTCTCCCCTTGGGTCTGTCCATCCATCTCTCTCTTCCGTTCATAATTTTTTCTTCATCTGCTATCTGGACCCAGGTGGCTTTGGGTCACGATATACTGTCATTTCATATAATGGTCAAGAAAGCAGCATGAGAGACGGAGAGAGAGATGGAGAATGGAGGGTGGATAATCAATGTGGCAGCCCACAGAAACTTTGGAAAAGGCGCAATTCAGACCCCCCCCCCCCCCTCTCTCTCTCTCCTGCTGTCTCTCTCTCTCCCTTCTATCTATAGCAGTAAATCAATCTCAGATGGATTCTGCAGATATATGACTAGTTTAGATAACTAGCATTATTTAAGCTTTGTGTGCTGCTGATTGAACAGGCACAGGATAGGAGTCACCTATCCATGTGCTTCCTCATGACTGATTAACAGACAGAGACATCATTTGAGATGAAGGGGGTCAGGGGGCTAGCAAGAGGAGAATGATTAACTCATGACCTCATTAACACTGATGAGGTTTCAGCAATGTCTAACTAACCGTCAAGCATGCACCAAAGCATAATGCAAATGTCTTATTTAGGCCTACATGAGAATCCAAGCATGTATTGTAGTTCTTAACATTTACAAAAAACGAAGCATTTGTGATGGTTTTAAATATCTAAAAGTAGTTGCTTATTATGAAGTTATGAGCCCCCGTGTGGTCACACGTATAATTACATGTTTGTGTCTCAGTGCCTTCTGAGGTGCCCATGCTGCACCAGTTGAACAGAGTTCATGACTCCATCACACTGTCCTGGCCTCAGCCTGGCCGGCCCAACGGGGACATCCTGGAATACCAGCTCCGGTACTATGACAAGGTCATTACTGTTATTTATGCTAAATATTAAAGCAGGGGTGTCAAACTCAGCTCCTGGAGGGCCATAGTTCTGCTCCAACATGTCACCTACCTTTAGATTTCAAGTAGTAGGTCTACTGGTTCAAGTGTTTAATTAGAGCTGGAGCTAAACTCTCTTGACATCCCAGTTTTAAAGGAATCTTTCATCAGAATAACTGTGAATACCTGCATGAAAAAGTGTAATCTGATCACAAAGCTAAATCTATTAAACATATTTATTTATTTTGTAATTGCAATGAAGCTGAATTAAAATGTAATTATTAAATGAAAAATTGCACACTCAAAACACTTAAAAATGTCAAATGAACTGAAATAAGTTTAAGTTAAAGTATTACAATAATACTATATAAAACAATACTACAACATCATAACCAATATGATGGTGAGTAAATGCTTTTCATTTTTAGATGTGCTATCCGTTTATAATTGCACAAAAAAGCCTTTTTCGAAATGACTAATGATGTTATTGTTAACTAAGGATATTAAACTATTAAAATAGTATTAAATATATATTTTTTATTGAAATAAAGCTGAAATAAAATATAAATATTAGATGAACTTACGCAAGCGTTTTAAAGTTACCTTCGCAACTAGCGAAAACAAGTTTAAGTACTAAAATTACTTTAACTCAAATTAAATAGAATAGAAAATTGCTAAATAGAAAAATAACAATAATAAAATGACAAAACCACATAATAAAATTACTAAAATGTAAACTAAAATGAACATGAAAACAAGTACTATAATAGTTTATAAATAATAACACTGGAAATGGCATGAGAGTAAATAATGATGTAATTTTCTAAATAAAAATATAAAAAAAAATAGTAATAAAAATGACAAAAGTACATAAAAAATTACTAAAACATGATCAAGAATTAAAATGAAAACAAAAATGCTGATAGTATATAAATAGTACTGAAATAGCACTGGGAACAACCTGAGTAAACGATGACATAATTTCCCTTTTTAGGTGAACTGTCCCTTTACATCAATATAAAACATTGTGTAATCATTGTGGAAACGGATATTGTCTGGTCATCACAGAGATGGTGCTTTGTCTCTCTGGTAGGGGTCTGATGAGGACAGTGCTATGAGCGTGTTCAGTGAAACCAACACAGTGACGGTTGGAGGTCTGATTCCAGGCTCCATCTACGCCTTCCAGATCCGTGCCCGAAATGAGAGAGGTTACGGACCCTACAGCCACACCATTTACTTCAGCACTCTAGCAATGGGTAGGCCAAGAACACAACAGAAAATGTCACACATAATTAATCATTCTAGCCAACATATGCAAGCATATTCATAGGCTATTAAGTTTGCAGTCTCTTTACATTTTCAGTTTTAGGTATAATAAGAGATGCAATTTCTCTTTACTAATGCTCCAGTACTAAATGCCACTTGTTCAGCAATCAAAGGACAAATGCATATGTAAATATACCCTAATTCAGAGATTTCTAACTTTTTTGTCAGACAAACTCCGACAAATTATTTGCTTAAAGTATCCCCATAACAAAATGAACACATTTTGCAACATCCTCTTGTGTAATTTAAGTAATTTAATATATTTTTTTAATAAAATGTTTATATTTTGACAATAGTTGTCAAATGTGGTCAGTAAAAGGTTTTTTTTTTTTTAAGAAATTACAGTAACACTTTATTTTACAGTAGCCTACGTGTACTTACAGTACTTGCAGTGTATTTACCTAAGAAATTTCTGGCAATACAAGGTAACTTCATGAGGTAGGGTTAGGTTTATTGGTAGGCTCAGGGTTAGTACCTAGTTATTACATAGTTATTGTAATTACTATAATAAGTACATAGTATATGTATATTTATAACTTACAGTTTCTACAAAAACTAAGCAGCACAAATATTTTCAACATTGATAATAATAACAAAAGTCTTTTGAGCACCAAATCAGCATATTAGAATGATTTCTGAAGCATCATGTGACACTGAAGACTGGAGAAATTATATTTAAAAAATCAGCTTTGCCATCACATGTACACACTTTTATTTGAAATTGTAAAAACACTTCACATATTACTGTTTTTATGTTATGTTTTATTAAATAAGTGCAACTTTGGTGAGCTAAAGATACTTTCAAAAAACATACCGGTCTCAAATTCTGAACAGTTGTGTGAATCTAATATTTTTATTTTCAAATTATTTCATTTAATTTGGTATTGCCATTTTTTTTTTTCACTTTGTAGAGGAACAGTCAAAGCAGATTCAAAATCGCCTGCCTCTTATGATTGGATCAGTAATGGGCGGAGCAGCATTTCTATTGGTTGTGATCGCGATCATTATTGTGTTTGTGTTTCGAAGGTATGTACATCAAAACTCTTCATCTCAGCTATTATGTGATATATATATAGATAACAAAGAGAGACCTGTTTTACTGCATGTAAAAGAATAAAAGAGCATCACTGTTATTGTGTCTTTGCCACTAGTAAAAGGAGAGAAAGCCCTTACAGCGACAGACTTCAGAGATACATCAGCAACAGAGGTGAACTGCAGTGCATATTTGTCTACATTTCTCCAACAGTCACTACATGTACATTATATTTTCATCTTCTAAAGCGGGCTGTATTCAGACTACTTAGTAATTATTGCTTATATGTAATAACTATGATTCAGTAAAGTACTATGTCTACACCGCAATTAAGAGGGGTTTGTGAGAATTTAGCTATTTTGACAAAGGATGATAAATGAGCTGTGTCAGTAGTTTCTGACTGTGGTTTACATATTTGTGGTTTTACTTTATTCCGCCTGAAACCTTGAGCTGCATGTCTGTGACAACCAGTCATTAGGTGGTCTGTGTGGATTTTGTTACTCATTCAGGTGGGGTGAAATATTACGTAGACCCCTCCACTTATGAAGACCCCAGTGAGGCAGTCAAAGAGTTTGCACGAGAAATCGACCCTGCTCACATAAAGATCGAAGAGGTCATTGGTGCTGGTTAGTACATGTGTTGAACGTTTGTCACTTCTTCAGAGGCAAGATAACATTAGCTTGACACAAAGTGTATAAATCAGATAAAACAAGCATTAGCGATTAAAAAAAAAAATTCTGTAATGATTGGATTTCTCTTTCTAGCTCAGTTTGGGGAGGTGTCCCGTGGCCGGTACAGGCCATTAGGTCGTAGAGAGATGCTGGTCGCGGTTAAGACTTTACGTTGGGGAGTGACAGACCATGAGAAGAACGTGTTTCTCAGTGAGGCCGGAGTACTTGGCCAGTTTGACCACCCTAATGTACTGAAACTGGAAGGTGTGATCACTCACACACCTCCTCAACGCATTATCACAGAGTTTATGGAGAATGGCCCCATGGATGCCTTTCTCAGAGTAAGAACAAAATACATGATGTTAAGTTCTATTAAATTGTCTATATATATATATATATATAAATGAAATAAATATTATTCTTTATTGTATTATTATGTATTATTTTAAAAAGAACCAGGTGAAAGTTAAGTTGAATTATCACAGTTTATGGCTTTGTAAGTTTTTTTTTTTTTTTTTTTAAGGAAAACGAGGATCAGTTCAGCGTCTTGCAGCTGGTAGGAATGGTGAGAGGTGTTGGAGCCGGAATGCGATATCTTTCAGAGAGGAATTTTGTCCATCGTGACCTCGCTGCCCGGAACGTTCTGGTGAATTCAAACCTGGTTTGTAAGGTGTCTGACTTCGGCCTGTCCCGTTTAATGAGGGGTCTGGACCACAACATGCCCACCTACACTGCATCACTGGTGCGTTATAGGAAGATTTCTGTAAATGTAAAAACGCTGCTCGTGTTTAAATGGATGTATGTCAATTAATTTTATTTTTTAAGTTCTTTTCATTCTTACTTTGATGAGATTTTTTGAGGCCTAGACATCTTTGTTAATTTGTATCGTCATTGCGTTTGATTGAATTATTCCCTCTGTCTTTCAGGGCAGTAAGATCCCTGTGCGGTGGACAGCTCCTGAAGCTTTCCAGCATCGTAAATTCAGTTCAGCGAGTGACGTCTGGAGTTTTGGGATACTCATGTGGGAGGTCATGTCATATGGAGAACGTCCATACTGGGACATGAGTAACCAAGAGGTGAGCATTATTCATTTTACAGCCACACGTGCTTTACATCCCATGCAGTCACAAAGCAATTAAATGAACCTAATGTACACTAGAGGGAGCTATTAGAATGTTTTATGCTTAGTTGCATTGCATAGAGTTTTTTTGAACATTTATTAACCGAAATCATGTGAAGTGAATGATGCAGTCCAGTAAAAAAAAAAAAAAAAAACACTGGTATAATATAAAACTTTTGCATTGTGCAAACATCTTACTAAATTATTTTTTAGTACTTTAGTAATTAGTACTTTAGTACTTTTTAGTAATTTAATACTTATTCCTCTTTTCTTTTTTTTCTTTTAATTTATGTTTTTCAGTTCCTTTTTCCTCCAAATCTCTTTTCCACTCCCTTCTTTAGTATTTCTCTGACTCATACATTTATACACTTCACTAAGATACAAACTTACACATGTACACACTGTAATTTAAATACGGGAGTGAATCCCTTAAATTATCATTCCGCTTGTGTACAAAAAATAAAATACTACCGAAATTGTGATGATTGACAGCTTGATAACCATAGCAACATTCTGGTATCTTGCATAATTGATATTGGCTTTTTTTTTTTTACCACAGTTATATTAAAACAACCAAAGACATGTTATGTTCTTCACTTAGGTGCTTGAGTGATTGAAGAAGGCTGTAGAATGTGTTTGTATCTTACCTGCAGTGTGTACTTGGCAGTGCAAGTGTCATCTCTCTTCCCTAATTATCCTCTCACTCTTTTTTTCTAGGTGATGAAGGCAGTGGTTGATCAGTACCGTTTACCTGCTCCAAACGGTTGTCCTCCAGCTCTTCACTCTCTGATGCTCCAGTGCTGGCAGGCCAACAGACAGGACAGGCCAGCATTTGATTCTCTTCTGTCGTCCCTCGACCGACTCATACGCCACCCTGCCTCCCTAAAGGCCGAACACAGCCGGTGAGTTACTTAAAACTAAGTTTACCAGATTATATTAACAGTTAATATTGTGTTTGATCTTTTCAAATATTCTCCTCTCTCTTAGTCCCAGCCAGCCACTCTTAAGCCCCGCCCCTACTGACCTCTCAACAGTGACAACAGTCGGTGATTGGCTGACAGCTCTAAAGATGGACCGGTATAAAGATGCGTTTGAGAGAGCACAGTACCACAGTCTGGAGGGAGTGAGCATGCTCACAATGGAGTAAGTTAAAACACACTTTTCACAGTAGTTTGTCCAACATATACATATGTCACAGAAGAATTTCTTTCTTTTTCAAAAACAAATAAAAATTCTTGCCACAGACTCATTCCTGCCACGACCTTAAATTATGTATTGTGTTGTTTAATAGCATTCTCTAATCTAATGGACAACTGTGATATTTTTGGAATAAAATAGCCAACTTTTTTTTTCCTGCCATGGCTAATTTCACAGCTAGCATTTTATACATTGTAAATACCTCGAAATTAAAAAATATTTTCAGACTTCTTGAATAATTTCTTTCTTTCTTTCTTTTTTATTTTTCACACATCGCATCTCATATTTCATACCTGCTGTCTCTTTAGTAAACAAGTACAACTATTTCTCAAGAAGCCTCTTACGGTCAACAAGGCTGCATTTGTTTGAACAGAAACACATCAAAAACAGTAATATTGTGAAATATTATTGAAATTTTGTGAAAACTGTGATTTTTTTTTTTATTCTAAAGAACAGAATTTGTATTTATATTTATTTTGTACTTTATATAATTTTTATATATATATATATATATATATTCCTGTGATGCAAATCTGTCTTCAGTGTCACGTAATCCTACTTAAATCATTCTAATATTCTGATTTGAAAAAAACATTTATTATTATCAATGTTGAAAAACAGTTGTGCTGCCTAATATTTTTGTGAAAACTATAATAATTTTTGTAAGTTTCTTAAATAAATATAAAGTTCAATGGGAACAGCATTTTATTTCGTTCTTTGTTTAGATTTGTTTTAAAATGTAAGTAGTTGTATTTTTTTTATTAAAAATATTATTTTATTTGTATTATAAAGGTCTGGGTTATCTGTTAGTCATATATATTAGGCTAACCAACAGGACCGCCGCTCACTACACGCAGAGTGCTGTTTGCGTAGGGCACCATCCCAGCAGCTCAAAAAAAAAAAACTTTCGTATTATTATATATGAACATATACGTAAATAAACATTAACACTTATACATAATTATAAAAAAAATGCGTTTTACGGAGAAGACAGCTAGACAGGCCCGCATCCGTGCACGCGCTCACCTCATGTTTGAGGCTGACTGCATGGAATCATAACATAGCTAACTGATGAACACTATGCACGGGAAAAGACAACAGTAGGCCGGTAGCATTATTCGTCAAAATACCGGCGAGAAAAAGAAAAAGCCCAAGATGAGGCCCGTGCATCGCTTTTAGGTATGTTTAATAATCCTGTGAAACTTTTTTGGATGTTGATAACATTAAGTCAATAACGCGCTTCTGCCTTAATATTCTTGAGTTTCCATGTTCCCTTCCGAAAATTAACCATTATTTTACTACGAAAAAATATTTTCTGATAATATTTTTTGTGGTAATAAAAACAGACCTAAGTTCTCTTACAACCTTTAAAAAATGCCATAAAATGCATTATATAAAAAAATGAGACAATAATGATTGTTTAATTAATAATAATTGTGTGGTTTCACTGAATAACACTGTTAAAATACATAATGTAATACAAATAATCAATTTATGTACATTACATAGGCTATTATTACAAATGTCCGCAAAGGGCGCCAAAGGTAACACTTACAGGATGATCAAATCCTTGGTTAATATTGACCAAACATTTAATTCAAATATCCACTTAATCTTTCATTTTTGGGTACCTTTTTGCGATGCTAGAAATGCTTCAACAAAAACGTGTGGACATCACAACAATCCTTGTTTTCAAAGTAAATTGTTCTTTTGTGTCATCACTGAATGCTTGAGACTATAAAATCAATCAGACAACATTAGTAAATCATAGCCATAGGTGACCGTCTAGCTACAATTGTAATTTGTAAACAATAAAATGTGATAACATTTTATATATATATATATATATATTTATATATATATATATATATATATAAATTTCCATAATTTGGGGAGGGGGCACAACAATACAATTCTGCTTAGGGCACCCATTTGGCCAGCAGTGGCCCTGCTAACCAATAAGATCTATCTATTTCAGTTGAAGAAATGTTCATTTACAAACATATTTCTGTGTGAGTGCAGTGAATATAATGCATCGCTTTTCTCTCAGGGATGTTCAGGCTCTAGGAGTGAATCTGCTCGGCCATCAGCGGAAGATCGTAAATGCAGCTAAACAGCTCAGGACACACCTTACTCAGGGACATGTGGAGGTTTGATGCTTCCCATCTTGTGTTGGCACAGCAGTGCATGCTGGGAGAGCTAGTCCACAGCCTGTCGCAGCCCACAAGAACAATGGAATAGAGATGAGGATGACAAAAAGAGCCTTGAGTGAAGAGGAAGAGTTTTATTATGGATTATTTGCTCATCTATCCCACCCTTTCTTGCTGAACTGTTGTCTTCTATATTCTTCTTTCACTTACTCCCTCCTTCAGTGTTGCACTACCTCTCACTTTTTATCAGTTTATTAATTACTGGCATTCAGGATGAACTTGAGCCTTAAGAACACTCCTTCACAATCAGTTGCAAGGACAATCAGAGACTTTAAATGAACAGTAACTGACTGTTATGTATTTGTTGGCACGTGTGGTCAAGGGCACTAGATGTTTTAGTTTTAATTACACAACCAAACAACAGTCATATTGAACAAAAACCACCACAAGTACACGGCTAAAAGTCCTGTTTTTAATCAGTATTTTGCCTTGTTTTCCAGTAAAAAATATCTAAACTATGCTGAGAGCTTATCAGGTTTGTTTAAGAATGTGTAAATATTGTTTTCAGAAAATACATGCTACCATTCAAAGGTTTGGGTTCAGAGAGATTTAAATATTTATGAAAGAAGTATCAAAGCTGCATTGATTTGATGAAAAAATACAGTAATATTGTGAAATATAATTACAATTTAAAATAAAAGCTGAATTTTCAGCATCATTACTCCAGTGTCACATGATCCTTCAGAAATCATTCTAATATGCTGATTTGGTAATCCAGAAACATATCAATGTTGAAAACAGCTATGATGCCTAATATTTTTGTTAAAACTGATTTTTTTCTAGATATTTGGATGAATAAAAAGTTCAAAAGAAGAATATTTCATATATATGATTTTTTTTTTTGTAACAATTTAAAATTCTTTGCTTTTGAATATTAAAAAAGTATTTATTTCTTTCAAAAAAAAATCTTGCTGGCCCTAACTTTTCAACAGTATATATATCGGCAGTGGTGCAAGTAGAATAAAAGGAATATTTGTATAAATAATAAATACATCATAAAATGCAATTTTGCTTTTTGAGTACTTTTTTGTTGTTATATGGATGTTGTTTCTACTGGAAAACAAGACACAAATAATTAACATTAAAATATTTTTGCACTATGCTTTATGTACAGATTTATGAAGTATTGTATAATCATACAATGCTTACGGCGGAGACTCAAATGGTGAAGTTTTTTGCATTTTGTGAGTTTCAGTCATACATTGCAGCCACGATAGTTCACTGCTTACCTGTGACTGAGACCTGTGATGTTCCATCATCTCACCTGTGACCATCACTTCACATACAAAAGCACATCTATGCTACTGTGAGCCAGTTTCCCTCCACCGATCCTAGTCCTGTCCACTAGCAGTTGTGTTCCTGTAAATACTAGTTCACCCCTGAAACAATGTAGCATAAAGTCACACTGTAAAATATGAGCATTGTGAAATAGGTGTTGCAGCAAATATGATTACAATTGCTGGGTGAAGGGAGAGAGATGTATATATATTGTGTGTGTGTGTGTGTGTGTGTGTGTGTGTGTGTGTGTGTGTGTGTGTGACAGATTTTACAGTACAGGTGTAACTGTTTGGTGCTGCTGAAAAAAAAAAGTGTAGGTTTGGATGTGTGAATGGATTTCTGTGTAAAAAAAACATGTAAAAAGGGAGTGTATGATCAAGTGGATGTATATTTGAATCTGTTTGGTTGTACAGTTGTTCACCACTGTTCCACTACTGTCCAAATTTGTAAAATATATATGATTTTGTTTAAAGATGCCTACTGTGTTTATTTACATCTTGAAACACAAAAAAAAGTCAGTACTCGTCACATTGCTGAAATGTCCTTTCTTATTTCCCATGAACAACACAGCTAAACGGTGTCGGACACTGATCAGCGTACGTCAGCTTTAATCACGAGATTCTCACCATGAGATCAGAGTATGATCTGATGATGGGGGTGATGAGCACAAACCCCACATTCACTAAATAACTATTTTAAATGAAAATGTAAATTATATAAAATTCAAGGCATTGATGTTTGCCTACAAAACTACCACTGGCTCTGCACCCATTTACCTAAATTTGTTACTTCAGACTTATGTGCCCTCTAGAAGCTTGCGTTCTGCAAAAAAAAACGTCGCTTGATTGTGCCATCCCAAAGAAGCACAAAAGTCACTTTTACGGACTTTTAAATTAAATGTTCCCTCCTGGTGGAATGACCTCCCCAACTCAATCCGAGCAGCTGAGTCCTTAGTCATCTTCAAGAATCGGCTGAAAACACATCTCTTCCAACTTTATTTGACCCTCTAACTTTAACACTCACTATTCTAATTCTATTCTTAAAAAAAAAAATCGAACTACCTTTCTAATCTTTTTGTATTCTATTTTCTTTTCATTTATTATGCTATTGTATGTGTGTGTGTGTGTGTGTGTAAAGACCTCTAACACTAGCTTGCTCTATTCTTTTTTTTATTCTATCTGTTTTCTTTTTATTTATTATATTATTTAAAATCCCATGCTATGTGTACTGTGTTATAGCACTTTGCTCTTTTTGTTGAAAAGACATATAGTGAGACAAAACGATGACCGCATATTCATCTTGTGCAATACAGTACAGAATACATACTGTAAGTAAAATAATTATAACCACCTCTGCTATTACAACTGTACTAAGAAAAATGCATGCAATCTATGAAGATGATTAGACAAAATCAAAAAAAAAAAAACTAATTTAGAGTTTGTTTCTACCTTTCTGATAGGTATCCAACTAATGCAGAGTATATTCAAGTTGCAAGTTACTCTTTCCAGAGAAATGACTGTGTAAGTTGCATTGTTTTTAATCCATTGATTTATCTCTATCAACATAATCACATACCATATTGTAGTAACAATATATTGTAATCTTTATTTGCTGGAAAATAACAATCAGTCAAATTTGTGTTTTTAGCACACCTGACACATCCCTAAACTGGAAATTTAAAGCAGAACGTGCACCACTTGCAGGTTTGTGTCAAAAGCCAGCTATGTAAGCACACTGCCATATGCATAATTTATTTTTGCACTGTTAATCAATTTTACATTTTCACTTAGTGCAGGTTAATGTAAGGAAGATACAACAGAAACTTAAATCTTTTTTTGTATATACTCCACTTTTTCACTGTCTGACCATCATCCTAATGTTTATGCAGTTCAATGTTGTTGTTTGTTTTGTTTTGCACCTTGTTCAATAAGTATTTAGATGTTTCGCATATCTGTCATGGTCTAAGCATTATCTGTTTCTGTTGTTCTGATCAAGGAAACTTGTTGGGGAGGATTCAATGTCTGTTGAGGCCCATGTGAATGTGCCCCAAAGACCAGATGGCACAAACGAAGGAATGTCTGTGGAGGATGTACTCTAAAACACCTGCTGAAGTGAGTATAGTAAAAAAAAAAAAATCAGCAACTGTAAAATATCTGGTTTCAAATCTTTTCATGTAATGCTTATTCTTCTGCACCCTTTAAAATAATAGTTTTAGAAAACAATTTAAGCTTTATCAGTGTATAAAAGAACATGAAATGCATTGTATATTGTGACCCTTATACATTAGCCTTCTAATTGTTTTCACAGTTCTGCACTGTATGTAGCTACACTGTCTGAGCCAAAGAGGATGGAACAGAATCTGAAGAATTTGAAAAGCTTTTTTTATTTTTATTTATTTATTTTTATGTAGGGGTACCCTGCTACACCCTTTCCTACCATATAACTGATGGATACTTACTGGAAAATGCCAATCATAGTAGGAGGGCTCAGTGTGCCAGTGCACCAGCCTTGGTGAAGCCTTCATAAGAGCCTTCTGTATTTTGCTTTCAACATTGCATATCCAACACACCTGAGAAAGACACTGACTTTCCTTCAGAGGCACATTGTCAACATTAGAAGAGGGAGACAAGCACTCCCAGTAACTTTACTCTCAATGATTAGCCTTTTGTATTAGATCCTCATGCCTCAACTGTACCATTGCCCAAAGTGCACTCGAAGGACATTCACTCTTTTGAAGTCCAGAGTTGTACATGTACATTAACCAAATTTTTGTATAACCTGTGGTATTGATGAGTGCCAATCAACTTTTAGAAAACATGCACAGGAAGCATATGTACTTCATTTTCTCAGTAAAGAGTCAGTTGTACAGTTGTATTATAATATAATGAAGAAAGGTCTGACTGCAGACTTGCACTTGCACTCTCAGACACTTGCACTTCCACTAGTGACAACACTTGCAGTCTTTTTATTTTATATTTTATTCTACTTATTGGATACTTTTTGTTTGAATCTTTCAACATTTTTTTTTCTTGTGTAAGTAGGTAGATGTGAGGAAGACATACAGAGTGGAGCTGGAGCTCAGCAGATGTGTGATGGCTGTAAATACTGTGGCCATGGAAAGAAGCTTCACAGCTTTCTATTCAGACAAAGAGTTTGCTGGATTCTGTTCTATGGACTGCTATCTTTTACTTGAATTGGCAACTGAAAGCTAAATAAATGTTTCAGTGGATAAAGCTGTCTTTTTGCTTAATTGGTTAATGTCACATAACATAAGGTTACTAAACTCTTCTGACTAATTTAAAAATTTTATAATTTAGTGGTTTTGTCAACTATATATTTTTCTCTATCAGGCTAAACCTAGTTTTCTAGGGTAACACTTTACAATAAGGTTTAATTTGCTGACATTGATGTATTAACTAACATTAACTATGAGCGATGCATTTGATACAGTATTTATTAAACTTTGTTAATTCATAAAAATACAGCTATTCATTGTTCTCGTTCGTTCACTTCACAGTGCATTAACTAATGTTAACAAATACAACTTTTGACTTTAATTTAAGGACAGGTAGTGTGACTAACCGTGTTAAGAGACGTTTGTATCCTCGAAAAATTATTGTAATTTGTTTTTGATTATTGATAAATCAAGACCTAAACTTGCGGCGATGATGTCGGTAACCCACACCATGCAGAAGTTTTGAAGGTAAGTAAAAGTAATCTTGAAAGTAATTTAAAATAATATTCTTAATATCATTAACGCCATTTTTATCTTGGAATATAATTTGGTTTTATAGGATTATTTTGAATTTATTTATTTAACAGTCAGCTTTCGCATTACCTTTTGGCACGCCCCCTACCTTTTGTTTCACCAATTAGAAACCTTTTGAAATGCCCCCACCTTTTGGCATGCCCATTGCTCCAAGTTGCAGCTACCCATAGACAGTAAAAGAAATGGACACAGCGACCCCATTGGAACTCAATTGAGACAAGTGAAGCCCATTTTTAGCGATTTTTAGCACTTCTGTTTCTGACGCGCAGACTCAAACTAAGCTTGATGACATCAGCAACCTGTCTGACAGATGTAAATCTTCTAGTAGCTGTGCGTGCAAACTGCCATCGTTAATCTTGCAGAGACGGCGAGCTTGAGCGGGGAGTTCTTTGGCGTGAGTGAGCAGGAGTAAGTATTCTGATTAATTATTTTGTATAGTATTTTAAAATGTAATGCCAGGGCTTGTATCTATGGGCTTCTCTCTTGACGTCTCCCCGATTGCCTGCGAGCTTCTCCTCATGTCTGTACGGTAATTTCTCTACTGTGTGACAGAGTCGAGTGGTTATGACGCAATCGTTAGCCTATTTTTACAAAAACTGTTTCTACGGGGCCATAATGTAACATAGAAGGTAATGGAGCCCTTTATACATTGTCGTGTATCTTTAGAAATAAATAATGGACAAATGGAGTCTTTAAACGCCTCAGATGTAGTTATTCGCTGTCAAAGTGACACCAAAATGAATGGGAGTCAATGGGATGCTAACGCAAGTGAAGTTCTCCTAATGATGGCGGCACGCGGCCGACTTCAACTTCCGGTCGACTTCCTTCCCGCCTGCAGCTACCCCTACTAACTTAAAATTGACAAGAATAAACAAGTATAGGTCTCTGTAGGAAAGTAATGCGAGTTACCAGATCATGGTGTTTTTAAACCATGATACTTGATTGGTTGACGTCATAGTGATGTTAGGTTTAGGGGTGGGGTTGGGTTGGGTAAGAGGGATCATTTAGATTGCATGATTTAGAAACACCCAGCAGTTTGCAAACACCCACAAGGTGATAAATGCCCACTTTTGCTCTGCAGAGACCCAAGTCTCAGAATAAAAGGAATACATTTTTTTCTTCAAGTATTTGACTATTGGAATCAAAAACAAGGATCGATAAGAGCCGGAATCGCTACAATTGAAATCATACCCAACCCTACTTAGACATGCTCGTTTTATTTTATGTAGTCAAATTTAAACCATGACAGTCTTGAATTACAAATCAAACACTTTATTTCAATGGCTACTTTTCTGGTTTATTGTTTTATTAAATTATTTAAATGTGTTGACAGTCAGGACATTTTGTGATGACCTGTTTATCTCTGTCTTATAATATGTCAGCAAGCAATGCATCATCAAGGCTGCGTTGAAAGCCTTTTACCCTTGCACAGTTAACCATATGCAGTGTACCCATCCATATGATTCACATTGCACACATAATTTGGGTGATATGAATGTAAGATGATTGCAGAAGTGCCACTGATCTGTGATTTTGTTTATTCTTTTTAAAGAAATGGCAACAAATCCAGTGTGGCAGCATTTTATGCAGCCTACTCCAGGTAAGGCTCGCTGCAACATCTGCAATACATAGGCATGGGAGCTGAAAAGGCAAAGACGAAAAATACTTCAAATATGTGGAGCCACTTGAAATGTCACCACCTTGAGGCCTTTAATGAAGCACAAAAAGAAAAGGATGATCAAGCAGCAGTTTCTACTTCTGCAGCAAGTTCAACACAGCCTAATCTTGTGCAGATGTTCAATGCCCAAAGGAAATGGGGTAATTCTGACACCAGGTCCAAAAAAGTTGATCTTGCCATAGTTGATATGATTGCCACAGACAATCATCCATTTACAGTTGTCTCTGGTGTTGGTTTTCAAAGGTTGGTGGCATTGCTGGAGCCCAGATACTCCCTCAAAACAAAAAAGGACTATCGCACTGACCTCTTTGAAGATGTTCACACAAAAGTAGAAAACAAATAAAGGAGCTGGTCACGTTAGAAAATGCAGGCCCCTATTTGGCATTTAAAACAGATTGTTGGTCTGATTTCACAGAATCCTTAATGAGACTGACCTGTCATTTCATTGACAGTGACTGGGAAAGGAAACAAATTGTCCTCAATGTCAAAGCTGAAAGATGAATATATCAAGCCCCTTTCACACTGTCATTCCGGCAAATACACGGGTTAAGTGTTCCGGCAATTGTTCCCGGGTCGCTAGATTTTGCACTTTCACACTGCCAGTGATTACCCGGGATATGTGCGTTCTTTCACATACAACCTGTAAAGATCCCGTAACGACACGTGACATCAGGGCGTGACGTGTAATGTACGAGTCGAAAACGTTAGGCACGTTATACTTTCACTGAAGCGAACGATCTCGGCTTCAGTGCGGAAAGTGAGGAACAAACTGATCGATCTCTGCTTCATTACAGTTTGCACATATTTTTTTCGTCGCGAACGTTGATCTTCCTTCAAAACAGCCGGTAAAAGAGCGATAACGCGCGTCATCACTTCGACACAGCATTAGATCAGGGGGGCAGGGTTTCATATTTTTTTGAAGCACCCCTGGGCGCCGCCATTGGCTAGCGGACCCCCCCACCTGCTGTTAGCATTCCATTGACTCCCATTCATTTTGGCGTCACTTTGACAGCGAATAACTTTAAAGACTCCATTTGTCCATTAATTATTTCTAAAGAAACACGAAAATGTATAAAAGGCTCCATTACCTTGTATCTTACGTTATGGTCCCGTAGAAGCAGTTTTTGTAAAAAATAGGCTAACGATTGCGTCATAACCAGCGACTCTCTGTCGCGCAGTAGAGAAATTACCATATGGACAGGAGGAGAAGCTCGCAGGCAATCTTTTACTGTCTATGAGGCTATGGGGGGACGCGGAGGCATGAAGTCAAGGGAGATAATTAATCAGAATACTTACCAAAATGTGCTCTTGTTCACGCTCTCTGAAAGCCTCGGTGGGTGATTCAGATTTCTCTTGGCCCAGCGATTAAAAGACTTTCAGGTTGCTCACGTGACCTCTAAGTCATCAAGCTCAGTTTGAGTCTGCGCAGTACGCCCGACCCCCAGGAAGTGCGTGCTTCTAATTGACTTCACTTGTCAATCATAACCATTCACTTGGCACCTCATAAACCGGATTTCGGACAGGCTTCTGAGGCTGAGTAATGGTTTACTGATCTACAGCAAAATATAGATAGCTTTGGTGATAACTGAGTGGATATTTCATTAATGCTATATTAATTTCTCGCTAGAAATTACATAAAAAGTGGAAAAGGTTGTTCACAAACTGACCACCGACTTTCAGACGCCATCTTTATTTTTTGGCTTAACTCTCACAGAATGGAACGCACAGGATTGTGGGATATCGAAGGCAGCGAAGGATACATCTATGCTGCCTTCAAAAATCGGCCAGATGAAGGCATCTCAGGAGACAGGAAATGAGGCTGACATTGATTTCGGACGTGCCTTGATGCCTTCCTACCTTGGAATGCGACCTCCGAAGGCAGCATTTTTCAGTTTTCGGATGCAGACCTGGCTTTTCTTCACACAGCGCTCGTCCCGGGATTGAACCCGGCAATGTTACTAGGTCCCCGACCCGGGATCAATGCAATATGCCGGGTCCGACGTGCAGTGTGAAAGGGGCTTAAGTGAGGTGTTCCTCAGTCTGCTGAGGCATTGAGACATCGACACAAAGAGAGTCGTGCTGGTGCTTCGCCAATATGATTAAAGGGATGAGGCTCACTGAAGTATCCCCGATCTCAGCTGCAGTGCTCACACACTTCAGCTGGTGGTAAATGACGGGATCAACAGCCAGCGAACAGTGATGGACATTGTTGCAAAATTAAAGTCTTCTGCTACCCATTTTAACCATTCGATACTGGCCAAACAGCATTTGAAGGAAATTTCATAAAGAACTTGACCTCCCCCAGCACAGAATAATCCAGTCGGTGCCAACACACTGGAACTTCACATGTTGGAGAGCGTGCTGGAGCAGAAACGGGCACTTACTGTATATGCAGGGGAACATGGTAAGATATAACTTTTAACAGCAGATCAATGGACTCTTGTGGGCAATTTGATTGACACACTGAGTTCACTTGAACAGGTAACACTGGAAATGAGCATATCAGACTCATCAATATCGTGCATAATTCCCAGCATCACTGTCCAAAAATGCTACTTGAAGTTGAGGGTGCAAAAGCTAGCGGCATCAAAGCACTCTGTAACACTATACTGGACAGTTTAAAGGTAAGGTTCAAAAACGCAGACAAGACCAAATGCTTGGTCCTCGCAACACTGCTAGATCCTTGTTACAGGGGTCATGCCTCGGCACCAGGCACACTGAGCACTGCAAAAGACTGAATAAAGGATGAGCATGCCACTCTGTCTGAGGCTAAGAAATGGATAAAGGCTTCCTCAGAAGATCAAGGCCCGGATCCAAAACAGATAAGGGTGAAGGAAGAAGAGGGAGACCATCTGACATGCTTGAACAGATGTATGCCAACCTTCTGGGGGCACATGGACCAACCTCTGGGAAGACTGATGATGAGGAGGAGCAGCTTTCCACTCAGCAGCAGGATCTATACCTACGGGAGCCGTTGATCGACAGACAGACGGGCCAACCACTTGCATGGTGGAAACAAAATACATCCCGCTTGCACCTTCTGGAACCACTCGCCAGAAAATTTCTCAGTCCACCCCCTCCTCTGTTCCCAGTGAGAAGGTATTGATTGGGGTCAGCCAGATATATGAGAAAAAGAAGAATAGGCTGATGGGATAAAATGCAGAGCGTCTCTGTTTCCTCCATTATAAATGCAGCTCCTAAACAGGGAGTATTAAGAAGGTGTGTGGGGTAAAGAAGTGGGGCAATGCGCATGTTATGCACAATTCTTTTTAAGTTGTTTTTTGTTCGGTATTGCTGTTTACATTTTCCTTATCTTCTTAGGAAAGCCATTTGCTCTACAAAAGATTAAGTTAAGTGCACTAAAACTTAGACCTAAGCATTAAATGACTAGGTTGTAAATAGTTGGTTACTTTTAAAATTAAGTATAGTACAGTGTGCAGTTTATTATGACTCATGTACCCGACCATCTAAGATCATCATTTGTTTTTTAAACAGTCCAAACTCACTTCAGACCAGTGCTTTGCATCAGTTAATAACATTTAGCTAAATGTAAAACTTTTGCAAATGTAGGTCTATATATTCAGTGTTGACAAGAAAAATATAAGAGGTTTCGCTGACGTCCCCACCACACGGATTACTTGGTTAACCAAAACACTTAATTCTTCTTTGTGATGTAAACATACAATCAGGCCTTGGTTTTTTTTAGGTCTCTGGTGTTTGACCACTATGTATTATGCCTTAAATTACCTTATATTACACTGCCACTCTCTATGTTATTGCATTTGATGCTACTGTGTGCAATAGTGTAATTATTTTATTTATGCTTAAATATTTATTTTCAGTATTTTCAGCACTGAACTCTTACTTGTTCTACCTCACATGTTTTTAATATTTGTTAAATATTGTTTATCTTCTTGTTCTACCTCACCTGTTTTTACTATTTGTTAAATATAGTTTCTTTTAAGTTCAATAAATGTTCCTGTTTTAAATTGAGACTTGTAACATTTGGTATCATCATTGTGTCATTTTTATGTTTTTTTATGTTTTTTAATGTGACATTTAATGTCACATTAAAAAAAAATACTTATTCTGCCTCCACTACACTTATATATATATATATATATATATATATATATATATATATATATATATAAACATGCATTCCCACTTTTTTTGGTCACTAAACAAGTAGTATACTGTTAATAGCTGCTGATTATTTTAAAATGTTGGTCTCTTATTGTTCACAGTATGTGGTCTAACAAGCATTCTAAATATAGTATCCCATCCTGTGTTTCTGAGCCATTTAAAAACACTTTTGACCAATATGACTCATGTACCTGACCATCTAAGATCATCATTTGTCTTTTAAACGGTCCAAACTCACTTCAGACCAGTGCTTTACATCAGTTAAATTTAGCTAAATGTAAAACTTTTGCAAATGTAGGTCTATGTTGATAAGAAAAATATATCAGGTTTCACTGATGTCCCCACCACACTGATTACTTGGTTAACCAAAACACTTAATTCTTCTTTGTGATGTAAACATACAATTAGGCCTTGTTTTTTTTTTATAGGTCTCTGGTGTTTGAACACTATGTATTATGCCTTACACAGCCACTATGTTATTGCATTTGATGTCCTCTTAATCCAAGCAACCAGAGCAGCTGCATTAATTTTATAAAAATGTTTTTAAATCTTAGTAAAAGTGTGTTTATTCATGGTAACAATTGTAACCAATAGAAAACTATAGTCAAAAATTCCTCATCTGCTTAATATGACCTAACTGAAAGTTGCAAACAATAAAGTAACATTAATTAATTTATTAGTTTGTTAATCACTATAAATCTTGAGCTAACACGTGAACTTTATTTTATGTGGTCAACTTTGTGTAAAATACATTTTTTTTTTATTTAGACTACAAAAAAATACATATAGGCTTGGCCTACCAAAAAACAAACGAAACATTTCTGAGAGCTGTCAGTGAAATAGTCGACGGTTAATAACGTCGTGTCGGATTTTCCGTTAAAACAAATGTGTTTCACTCGTTAAGAAAGATTGACCTATGTTTTGCTGGTGTAGGCTACTACAAGAAGACTAAACATCTTGGAACGACGTGCAAAACATCATTATTAGGCGAATTTTAATGCGTTAAAACATAAGTGGTCTGTCCTGTTACGTTGAAAGGCGTGAAAACAATTAGGCTATACGCAACAATCCTGAAAACCGGTTTAATGCCTTAACCTGGTGTGGTGATAACTGTCTGACCAGTCCTTGACCACATTACTGCGAGAAGTAACGTTAGTCTGGCTAATGAAGCTAAGGAGAAAGACTATTTGGTTTTGTGACCTGCGTTAGTGCTCCGTCGGGAAGAACAAACGCTCGTTGTTTTGAATCATTTAGAGCATCTTGGTATCCGTCCGCTGGTTTGGGACAGGTGTGCTGTACATTTATCTGACACAGTGTTTTTGTGTGGACTGGCACGGTTTTATTTTTCAGATAGTCCACGCAGTGAAAGATGATGGGCGAGGACCGAAAAATATGGACCACGGACAAATCTCGCAACTCAATAGAGGTAACGTTAGGCTACATAGTGAAGAAAGGCCATTTATATGTCCACTTCAGTCCAAATAGTGTTTAAGTAGCCTAAATCACTTAAGTACAATAATAAAACAATTAATAATAATAATAAAAAACAATAGTAAGATTCAAAGTTAGTAATTAAGTTGTTAACATAACATTGAGGTTATAGGCTAACTCAAGTATTTAACATAACTGTCTCAATCTCAATCTGTCCCGAACTATAATGGGTCACACACTGGTCACCTAAACCTCTATGGGTCCTTTTCTACTGTCCACCTGTGTGATGTCCTCCACCCTCCTTTCCAGACTCAGTATAAGTATAAGTATTGATGTCAGACTGCTAACTGTAGTATTGTTCACTGACAGTCAAACAAACATGCTGTGCATCAATTACTAAAAATAACACTGAAATAAGATATTAAGGATTTTTGTAAGGTAGGTGAATATTGCTTTGAATGCTTTCATCTTTGGTATAGTATTGTAACTGATTGCTGTGTTATGAAAGTGGATAGTGGGGTATCCACTTTCATACAAATGCTTGTTGTTTTTCTGCATTTTTATTTATTTTATTAAGTGTGGAAGAAAAAGAATATTAACCTAAAATGTGCTTGATATGTTAAATTCCTAAATTAATGTTATTTTAGTCCAAAAAAAAGAAGAGTAGAAGCTGTTTAGTAGTCCAATTTTAAATATAAAATATTAAAGATTTTTATTCATTCTATATACATTATGTTAAATCAACAAAACAAATTTAAGTGTTAGTTTAGAATGTACAAAAACGGGTCATCAAAATTTGTGTCATAATTTAAAAATGAACTGTTACTTTTAAAGGATCTTTTTTACTTATTAAGATAAACTGTATACAGATTTTAAAATATATAATATAAAATGTTGAAAGCTGATGAGGAGGGAAACTACACCTGCATGTTCATTTAAATATTTTTCAGAAATTGCTAAGAATATGTTTTTGAAAATCACGTTTTTCTGTGGTTGAACTTATTCTGACAGTGTTGATTTCTTCTTGTCAGTCTTTTTGGTCTGAAACTCCTCCAGAAACCATGTCTCCAGCCATCTCCAGAACTGCTGCAGGGGAGATCAACCATTGGTGGAGCCAACTAAAGTACCGCCTTCAGCATAAAAAAGGATGGAACGAAATGTTGGATGAGACCTTCCTCATGCAGAACAAAAAGTAAAGAACTAACTATTACCCATATAATAAATTAGAAACTACATTTTCATTTCAACAAAGAAATGCTCGTGCTCTGAAGGCAGTAAAAGAATATCGTGCTTGTAAGTTTAGGTTTTAGACTTTGGTTCTGTCTAAATGAATAAACATCTTATTTTGTAAGTCTTTGCTGTGTTGTATACATTGTATTCAGCTGCTTCTGTGTCCGCTTTGCGGTGTAATATTTTAGTTATGTAAGTCAAAGGGTGATTTAAGTTCAATATTAAACAGTTTAGAGGTAGAGAGGCTTCAATCGATTGGCCAGGGATCAGATTTGGTCGATTTTGCTCATGATCGGCCTGGATGACCAACCGATCAGCCTCACTTTTTCTGATTTTAAACCGATCCGTTTTGTTCAGCCGCACATTCTGGCTCTCTTCTCTCCGACAACCACTTCTCTCACACACACATCTCTTTCGCTCCGGTTAAATGGTGTATTTAGTATAGGTGTATATAGTGTATTATGTATTGTGTATTATTTTAGTCATTCCCTCTGGTTTCCCTCTTAAATAGTTGAGAAAGAGAAGTTATGTTGTGTAACAGTATATTGAGTCCATGAATAAACTCTTAAAGGGGCCACAGCCCAATATTCCTGCTGCTGTCTGTCATGTTAATCAAAGAAATAAAATCACTTTCTGCTCTTGACTGAATATGTTTTATAACTTGGTAAGCATTAAGACTACAAAAATTACCTTTGATAAAAATGTACAGTTGATTACTTTAATTTCTGCAGTATTTCTTACCTGAATAAAAACTTACTTAACATGAAAAACGTAAGGCCCGTTCACACCAAGAACAATAACTATAAAGATAACGATATTAGCGTCCACACCAGCGAACGATATTGTCTGTGTATTTTAAGCAGACACGCGTCTGCTGCTTTAAATTCTCGAGCTCATTACAGCAGGATCGATTCTGATTGGTTGGCTATGTTTTTATCTTTCATCAGAAAAAAAAATCGTTCTGAAAGTGATTCCAACGATATCGTTTCTCTGTGCCTTTATCGTTATAGTTGTGGTGTGGACTCCACTATTCTTTAATATTGAGAACGATTTTTAGAACTATATCTTTATCGTTATCTTTATAGGTATCATGCTTGGTGTGAACGGGCCTTTAGTTTGATAGCTCTATTTATTCTATTGCATGAATTTGTGCTTTTGTTTGCAATTTTTTTTATTGTTTTTATTTTATTACCGACTTTTTACTTGTTTTTTTTTTTTCTGAAACTTTGCGTTGAAGAAAAGTAGATTTTTGTTTGTATATGCTGTCAATTATATCGGAAATCGGAATAAAATCGGAAATCGGCACGACCAAGAAAATTGCCAAAGTCATTTTTCTTTACGTTCTACAGAGTAAATGACATTCCCCTGTTTTCCGCCACTAAGGAGAATAATGCAGCTAGTATAAAGAAACTGCTTGACTGTTCATCAACTAATATCTTTGAGAGAGGTAAACCACACTTTTTGCCATTATTTACTGGCATAATGAAAGACAAACGCATTATTGACTGTGGAACTGACATTGGGTGTGCAATTCTAGGTGAACTTGGAGAGACGGCTCTGCATGTTGCTGCGATGAATGATAATTTTCATGCGGCTGTGGCATTAATGGATGGAGCACCAGAGCTTATCAATGAGCCCATGACCTCGGAACTCTACCATGGTCTTCATTTAAAAAACAAAAACTTCCTCAAACCTTTAATGCAATTTAATAACTATTTGTAGATCTCATGAATGTGTGCTCTGTCTGGCAGGTTTAACAGCCCTTCACATTGCTGCTGTTAACCAGAATATTAACTTAGTCCAGGAGTTGATAAGCAGAGGAGGTGATGTGGTGGTACCCAGGGTCACAGGCATGTACTTCCGCAAAAGAAGAGGAGGACTTCTGTACTTTGGTGAGATGGATGTTTCTATTCTATTCATTTTATTCAATCTGATTATTTTATTAGTTGTGGAGGAGCATTAGGATAGATGTAGTATTTCTATTGTAGTATTTGTAGTATTGTAGTATTTCTATTGACTATTACAAAAATTATTAAATAAATAAACTGTGTGACTGTAGGTGAACACATCCTGGCATTTGCGAGCTGTGTGGGTAATGAAGAAATTATATCTATGCTGATAAAAGCTGGGGCTAATATTCGGGCCCAGGATTCCCTGGGTAAGTGGAAATAAACTTTTCTCACGATCTGATATATATGTCTGCATCTGTGGTTGTAACTCTTTCTCTCTCTCATGAACAGGTAATACCATCCTTCATCTTTTGGTTTTGCAGCCCAATAAAACAACTGCATGTCAGATTTTCGACATGTTGATGTCACAAGATGCAGATCTGGACCCCGCTATCCCTCTAGACATGGTACCTAACTCCAGAGGCCTCACACCATTCAAACTCGCTGCAAAGGAGGGCAACCTCGTGGTACTTCTTCCAAAAACATGCATCTTATCTAGAATGGAATTGCATGGTAACATTTCACAGCATTTAAAGAACACTGCTCGATGTGTTTGTGGTGTTGCACAGGTCTTCCAGCACTTGGCTAACCGCAGGCGGGTCATTCAGTGGAGTCTAGGACCATTGTCCTCCTACCTTTATGACCTCACTGAGGTTGACTCCAGGGAGGATGACCTCTCAGTGCTTGAGATCATTGTCAGCAGTCAGAAAAGAGAGGTGTGTAAATGTATGCAGGACGCAATACAGCTTATCAAACAGGACCTGACAGGAAGAACCTGAAAAATTCAAGTCGAACAGTTCACTACACATTAATGAAGGAAGAACTCATCCGTATCAACAGGTTTAATCAAATCGCTGTAGCTGGGCTGTTCTTAGTTCATCTCTTAACAAAGGGCTTTGTGTATCCTCTCTTGTCTCAGGCCAGAAGGATTCTTGAGTTGACTCCAGTTCGACAGCTTGTCAGACTGAAGTGGAATCTGTATGGGAAACATTACTTCAGGTGCCTTACTATCACATACGATAGAAAAAAAACAGCATTTAATTTAGTTAGTAAGTATTTTTATTTAATTAATAAACTAAAAATAGTTTTAGCTGTCAAATTAAAGAAATACGCTGACCTAATTGACTATTTTTATTAGTTTCAACTAAGTGAACATTACTTAAATATCTACATTTCTTAATTCCTTTTTAAAAAGTACAAAGAAAATTGAAGGCAACTGGCTTGTCTGTTTATAGGTCAATAAATTACATTTATGGTGAAAAATATATTAAATATTTATCTTTTATATATAATAGATATATAATCTAGGGTCTAAATGTAATGTCACAGAAAAAAGTTAATATAATTATGTTTGAAATGTAGGTTTATATTATATGGAGGTTTTAAGGAACATTATGATATGTCAACCCTGTCGTACCTGTTTTTCTTCACCCGACTCTTATTCAAAAGCTTCAAGATTTTCCACATATTTAACATTTTTCTGATTTTATCAGAACATATTTCCCTTTGAAAGCAGTGAGGTGCTATGAAACGATGTTTAGGAATCCAGCCACACTGACGATGTTGCTCTATTGATCTGTTTTCAGGTTATTGATGCTGGTGTACCTGCTGTATATTAGCATCTTCACTTTGTGTTGTATAAACCGCCCCCTGAAGGACATTCCTGAGAATTACACCAAAGCAGACAACGACCAGACCATAAAAGTGCAGAAAAGCTTTATGGTATGAAACTAATTAATCAATTTTATGTATCTGTATATCAAAGCAATGTTATATCTGCAGGAACAAAATATATTTTGTATGTTTAGGAGAGCTATCAGACCTATAAAGATCACCTGCGATTAATAGGAGAAATTATCAGTGTCATAGGAGCCATCGTGATTCTGCTGATAGAGGTCAGCATAACTTTTTCTGGCATTAGAAACATGTTATAACTAGTGAAATATTACTGGTATTATGCCAAAACACTCATTATCATGAATTATTTTCAGATTCCCGGTATTTTGAGAGTGGGAGCTAAACGCTATTTTGGCCAGTCTGCCCTCGGAGGACCCTTCCATATCACTTTGTAAGTTCTCTCTCTCTCTCTCTGTTTTTTTTTTTTATTTCTGAAGAGTGTTGAACCTTCTTCTCCTGTGTTCTACTTTACAGATGCAAAAAAAAAAAAGTAACATAATAAATTACTTTCCATAAAAACCTTTTTTAGGGAGTAACGCAATCCATTAATAATCCATTAGTTTTAAAAGTAACTATATATATATATATATACACACAAACCCTATTCAAAAAAAGTTGGGACACTGTACAAATTGTGAATAAAAACAAAATGCAATGATAGATGACATATCAAATGTTTAAACCGAGAAAATGTATCATTTTAAGGGAAAAATAAGTTGATTTTAAATTTCATGGCATCAACACATCAACAAAAAAGTTGGGACAAGGCCATATTTACCACTGTGTGGCATCCCCTATTCTTTTTATAACAGTCTGCAAACGTCTGGGGACTGAGGAGACGAGTTGCTCAAGTTTAGAAATAGGAATGTTGGCCAATTCTTGTCTAATTCAGGCTTCTAGTTGCTCAACTGTCTTAGGTCTTCTTTGTTGCATCTTCCTCTTTATGATGCGCCAAATGTTTTCTATGGGTGAAAGATCTGGACTGCAGGCTGGCCACTTCAGTACCCGGATCCTTCTTCTATGCAGCCATGATGTTGTAATTGATGCAGTATGTGGTCTGGCATTGTCATGTTGGAAAATGCAAGGTCTTCCCTGAAAGAGACGATGTCTGGATGGGAACATATGTTGTTCTAGAACTTGGATATACCTTTCAGCATTGATGGTGCCTTTCCAGATGTGTACGTTGGCCCATGCCACACACACTCATGCAACCCCATGCCATCAGAGATGCAGGCTTCTGAACTCAGCGCTGATAACAACTTGGGTTGTCCTTGTCCTCTTTAGTCCGGATGACATGGTGTCCCAGTTTTCCAAAAAGAACTTCAAATTTTGATTCATCTGACCACAGAACAGTTTTCCACTTTGCCACGGTCCATTTTAAAAGAGCCGTGGCCCAGAGAAAACGCCTGCGCTTCTGGATCATGTTTACTAGATATGGCTCCTTTTTTGACCTATAGACTTTTATCCAGCAACAGTGAAAGGCACGGTGGATTGTGTTCACTGACAATGTTTTCTGGAAGTATTTCTGAGCCCATGTTGTGATTTCCATTACAGTAGGGCCCGTCTAAGGGCCCGAAGATCACGGGCATCAGTATGGTTGTCCGGCCTTGACCCTTACGCACAGAGATTGTTCCAGATTCTCTGAATCTTTGGATGATATTATGCACTGTAGATGATGATAACTTCAAACTCAAACAATTTTTCTCTGAGAAACTGCTTTCTGATATTGCTCCACTATTTTTCGCCGCAGCATTGGGGGAATTGGTGATCCTCTGCCCATCTTGACTTCTGAGAGGCTCTTTTTATACCCAATCATGTTGCCATTTGACCTAATAAGTTGCAAATTGGTCCTCCAGCTGTTCCTTCCAAAATGTTTCATGAAATCCAAAATGAGCCAATATTTGGCATGACATTTCAAAATGTCTCACGATATCCACGAATTATTCCATTCCTTTTTTACTCACAATTTGTACAGTGACCCAACTTTTTTAGAATCGGGTTTGTGTATATATATTTACAGTTAAAAAAAATCACTGTTTCTATTTTCTGTTTTGACATTTTGAAATGTAGGCTCATTTATTTCTGTGATGGCAAAGCTGAATTTTCAGCAGTTATTCAGTCTTCAGTGTTACATAATTTTTCAGGAATCATTCTAATATGCTGATTTGGTGCTCATTAAACATTTTTTATTATTATCAATGTTAAAAACTTTTCTTTTACACATATGAAATATGTAGTTGCCCACAATTGGACAGTCATAAAGAGTGGTGCAGGTATAACGTCAGAACTGGCAAGCCTGTGGTAACTTGACGATACTTTGACATTATGTTCTACAGCATAACCCGCACACACATAACGAAACATGTATTTTAAAGCAGTTATGTTTATTTCTGAAAGCATGTTATTAATAAATAACTAAACTATTCGAATGAATGCACAGAGACTTTGTTAGGCACTTGATCTTTACTCTTGGTAATGATTACAATTGATTTTTGCTAGCTAAAATGCAGAAATGTTGCTGTGTGGCATTCTTTACTTACAATAAATTAAAAAACCCAGATCCACACTGCCAAATATACTTTTATATACTGCCGAACAAATTGTTAAAGATGGTTATACTATAGTTAGTGTAGCAAAAACCACTGTGACAGTCCGACCTAATACGGCTCAGTTTGTCTACATATCTTGCTCTGGCGAGCGGCAGAAGTGATTCTATGTAGGCCACACAGGGTAAATGCAGTGCTTTTCCAGTCGGGGGAAAGTCACACCACACCCCCAGCTATGACGAGACATTGACAGAGTCAACAGGAAAATCAAGAAGGAACCAGCAGCGAATTAGTCTTGCCAGTCCTGACATCATACCTGCACTACTCTATAGGTGGAAATCAGTATGAAATCTGCATTATTATGTTGAATGAAAACCATTTGCCTGCATGCATTAACTCACACCTCATTTCCTTGTATTTCTGTGGCAGAATCGGCTACGCGATACTGGTTGTGATTTTGTGTGTGCTGCGGACCATTGGAATTGCAGAAGAGCTTGTGCCAATGTCTTGGGCCTTGATTCTTGGCTGGTCCAATGTTATGTACTTCGCTAGAGGTTTTGAGATGCTGGGACCTTATGTCATTGTGATTCAGAAGGTGGAGGGTTTAGCTGGGGCAGCTGCTCATACTTGTCAGTTAGTAGACCCAGTATAGCTTTATAATGTACATGTGTGAATGTTCTTTTGCAGACAATCTTTGGAGATATGACAAAGTTCATGTGGTTGTCCCTTATCTTCCTTATTGGTTCCTCTTCTGGTTAGTTCAAATACAGTTGAATCAAAAGATACTCATATCATATGCAAATCTGTAATGTAAATAATGTCTCCTTCCTCAGCCTTGTGGGTCTATTACATAACTCAAGATCCTTCAGCTTTACCATCATACCGCTCATTCCCCATCACCCTCTTCACTCAGTTTGAGATGAGCATTGGACTGATAGATTTGCAAGTGGACAATACGTTGTACACCCATCCAGTCGTGCACACTATCCACATCTACTTCAGTGTGACCTCTTACATCCTCCTGTTCAACCTCCTGATCGCCATGATGAGCGACACACAGTGGAGGGTCACCCAGGAACGCGATGAACTCTGGAGGACCCAGGTTGGTAGTGTAGTTAGTACAACCCCACACTAATTGTTCTAAAAGCATGCTGGGTAAACATCAGTTTCTCTGATCATAGGTGGTGGCCACTAATCTGATGCTTGAACGGAAGTTACCACTGCGCCTGTGGCCAAGACTGGGCATTTGTGGTCTGGCGTTTGGCCTTGGAAAACGCTGGTACCTTCGGTAAGGATGCCTTGAATCACAATTCCAATGCAAAAGCATCACAAAACACTCTCAGTTTAATTAGTCTTATTTATTTACAATATCTCATGATTCCAGAGTGGAGGGTCGCAATGACCCATTGGTGCAAAAGATGAAACGCTACATTGATGCATTCTCAAAGAAAGCAGAACCAGCTGAGGAGGAGGAAGCAAGCAAGAATGACCCTGGAAACGATCCACAGCAGACCAATTTTATTGTGGAAAACAGGCCTAAGATCCAGAGGAGACCAATAAAATGCTGGCAGCTCATTCGGCAGAGTATAGAATGTGAAAAGAAAGAAAATGTGGATTGCCTAGATATTAGTTATGTCTAAAAATGGCTCAAGATTAAGCAGAATTTGTTCTTATTTCTGAATAAATACGCTTTCTATTGATGTATGGTTTAATAGGATCTGACAATATTTGGACGAGATACAGCTATTTGAAAATCTGGAATCTGAGGTTGCAAAAAAATCTACATTTTGAGAAAATCGCCTTTGAAGTTGTCCAAATTAAATTCTTAACAATGCATATTACTAATCAAAAATTAAGTTTTGATGTGTTTACGGTAGGAAATTAAAAAATATCTTCATGGTACATACTCAATATCCTCATGATTTTTGGCATAAAAGAAAAATCGATAATTTTGACCCATACACTGTATTTTTGGCTATTGCTACAAATATACCCCAGCGACTTAAGACTGGTTTAGTGGTCCAGGGTCAAATATATAAAGCTGAACTGTGCACCATCAATATTGTTAAATACAACAGTGTTTGTTTAATTAAGTAATGCAAAAAGAGACATTTTAAAGAGAGAGTATGTGCAGTCCAGTACATCATGTGAACATTAGATAGTGCAAATAAACTTTGTGTAAATGATCAGTAGAGTTAGAAATAAGTGCAACTGTAATACAAATTAACGGCACCATTTTTAAAACTGCTTTATAACGCATCTATAATGCTGCATAATGCACGTTGTACAATAAAAAGCTTTACACTGTGTTGATGGCCCAAAGGCCCCTATTTCTGACTAGAATCTTTAGAGAAAAGATGATTATATTGAGTATTTGTTGAGTTATGATATCCTATATATATAGGTGATTTCAGTGGGTTTAGATGATGTTCGGACATCTACATCTTCTGACAGATGTACTGTAAGTATAAGCTGCAGGAAGATGGGCGCCAGCTCCGTTCAGGTGGTTCATTTCCAGCCAGGATGCCACACTCTCCAGGAAAGGATTGGTCTCCCCAATATCTATGTGCGTGCATAAGAACCACAGTCAGTAATAAACTACATTTAAATTAATGTTTTCATTTAACAGTGCCTCCCTTAAGTGCCTCCCTTAGTTCCTATTTTATGTGAATTTCTGCTGTAAAAAAAAAAAAAACTAGGCAAAAATTTCCAATGATTTTCACATTTTTAAATATTGAGTTTTCTTTTTCCAAAATGATTGACTTATTTTGTTTTGTCCAGAATCAGAGGGAGAAAAAATTTAGCATTTTTTATTTGTCAAAAATATAAAAAGTAATTTAAGGCACTAGGAGGCACTTCAAAAAACAACTGGTCCCATTTGAACCATAATTATTTGCCCACCTCACTGTCAATGCAGTGTTGTTAATCCATGTCCATTCATTTGTCCCCAAATGATTTAGCCCAATCCAGTAGTGCAAACTCCCTTTCCTACTCAGATACATCTGTAGAGATGAGATATTGCCAAAAAGCATATGAATACACTAATATGCTAATCAGTTCTGTTAGTTTTAATTTCACTGTATATTTACTGTTTGCTGACCTGTACACGTTCATTAGTGATGACAGCAAGATCTCCTCCCATTCTCTGGCATTCCTTCCTGCTTTGCTGCCAGGTGAAACGGTTTTGAGACAGGAAGTAACAAGTATTCTCAAACCTCAGCCAGCCCTTGCCACAATCACTGCACAGACGCTCTGCACACAGACATTTGTGGGGGGGAAACAAGGAAACACTGAAGTGAAGGAAAAAAATACGGGCGGAAAAAAATTCCAAACATACATAAAACCTTTAGAAAACTGTACCTCTGTTGTTCACAAACTCACGAGGAAGCTGGTAAACCTCATGGCATTTCTTCAAGCTACATTCCTGTTCCGGTGGAGACCTTTCAATCTCCTCTACCTTCTGACATGGCTGCGTCCCAGTCACTGTTCAGAACACAATGTAACAATATAACCTCTATAAAACCAACCATGGCAATCACCATTTCCACCAAAATACCATAGTTACTACAGTTATTTTAGTACTGTGGAGCCATAATAAAGTAGTCTCAGCCTCAGAGCAACACGCCCAAGGAATGTTGGCTGAACATCTGATAAACATTGTCACATGGTAAAGTGACACGGAGACCTCGAAACAACAAGTTAATGCAAAAGGTTTTCAGAATCTTTCTCTCATTTTGGATAATTTTATTTTTTGTTCAAATTTTCCTGACGGTGAACTACATTGTTTTTCATACTAATTTTAACCCAATGATTGTTCCTAAAACTGCACCCCACTTGTGATCCTTGAAAACCATTAAAAATTCATAATCGTTCTTGATTATGATCTAAAGACCACTTTAAAGAAAATTGTGTTTTTATCTGTTCTCAAAGTTTTAATTAACTCTGGGATACTACTCTGGTATAAAAAGATGTTTATGAAAATGTTTATGAATTTAAAACAGTTTATGTGTATGGAGAAAATTGCAGATGGTTTGCAGAAATTGCAGAACCCAAGATGGTATTTTAAATGTAAAATAGTTTAATTCAAATTTTATTCGAGTTTACAAATCAAAAAAATAAATAAAGCTGCATAACATACTGAAGGTCGTAAGTGGCTCTTTAGTAGCCCATGTCAAACCCTGTTTTTATACAGTCTATGGTCAAACCCTGTAAAGGTAATGTGAACCATGTTATAATAATAGTTATTTATTATAATAGTTATTTATTATTTATTCAATAGTTATTTCATTTAATTATTATTAATATTATTATTGGAAATTACGTAAGCTTATATTTTTCTTGTTTAGATCCATTAGACACAAAGCCTGTTTTCAATATCAAAAACGATGTGGTAGGCTAATTATAGCGTATTTTTTAAAGAAAAACAAAATGGCCCCAAGTCTAAGACAATAAAAGTGTTAAATGAACGCTGTAACGTTACGTATAAAAGATGGTCATACTTACACTTCATAAACAGTAGAAGGACCACAATCAGCAAAAGGACGCAGATGACAAAGAGAACCAGCGAAACGATGCGGTAAACACGGATTTTCCGGTGGATATCTAGCGGTGGATCTGGAGAAAAACATCATACATGTGTCGTTACATGGACCATCAAATGACGGAAGTCAACAGATGTGCACTCGCAACATTCATCACCTGAATCCGGCTTCAGCTGTTTCGGTTCAGACTTGCCGTTTGTGTACTTTCCGAAATTGCACAGTTTTACGTACATGTTTCTGCTAATACAAAGCCGTTTGTGGCTCAGTTCGACGAAGGCCAGGGAATAATCAGCAGGTTTTTGTATTCTAGTGCGCACTTGACCGCAACTCGTCTCAGAAACACTCTACAGGGGGGTCTGACCGCGCGCAGGGGCCTTTGAAGACGTCCACCCAGTCTGTTGACGAAGCTACGTAACATAACACCGATGTGCTCGTATGGAAAGCCGATTTAATACTGAATCTTTAAACTGTGCTAGTATCTTTTTTTTCATGGTACTAATACTTATTTCTTAAGATACCAGTTTCTTTTCCATTAAGTAGTATTTCTCATTAAAGTACTAATGCTTATTCTTGTCTTGTGGTAGCCTACTTGTGTCTTTCTTAAGTTAGTAATACTTACAATTTCTTATTTATTAGATACTAGTACTTATTTTTTGACTGGTATTTAATTATACTCCTCTTGTTGAGAAATTTTTTTTAACTAGTAATAATTTTTTAGTTACTATTAACTTTTTAGACCAGAGATATCCTGAATTTAATAGATACTATAGATACAGACGGTTGGTCTGGGAACGCCCCCGGGAACGCCCCGTCACATGATGTGAATTTAGCCCCTGGGGGAAAACATTGCCTTGGCGCCAATTGAAATACATGGGACAATCATGCCGAAGAGTTGCTGTGTCGTTTTCTGTACCTCCAATAAACTAACAAATTATGAATTGAAGTTCTACATCCTTCCTAATAAATATACAGAACCGGAAAGGATGACAAAATGGCTACAAGCAATAAGTTGTGAGGATGATCAAGGGAAGTTGTGGAATCCCAAGACTAAGCATGTGTGTGTGTGCAGTCGGCATTCATCACAGGCAGGCTTTATTAACATCGTGTTCATTATTAACGTTGTCAAAACTGTGTAAGGTTGTTTCAGAAAGTGGAATGCATATATAATTAGCCTTATCATTCTACCCGAAGCAAAACTATGTAACGTTAGCCTAGTGTCGAACATAAACCCACATAAAAAAGCGTGTGGACACGTAACAACTTAGTTTTGTGTCAGAACTTTTACACTTTCATTCATAAATTCACCCCGTCTGTGTTTGCGAAACGATTGAATCGCGGAATCCAGTCAAAAATAGAACTTGCTGTATAAAGCAGAACGTCAAGGATTTTGGCTATTTTTGAATGAACACATCTACATTAGGGCTGTAAAATATATCAAATATCGATATGGACTTGTGTATATGAATATTAAAGTTAAAAGAGACTACAATTGTTCTACGTGTCTCTGGGAATGAGCGCTCAATATGAGCATTTTTGTCATTCAAATACACACGATGTTCGCAGTGTTTTCCCCCACGCTGACTCCGCCCTCGCCACGCCCCCAGCTATGACTAGATGCCGCCTGTATCTATAACTTTTATATTTAGTGTTTCTGCCCAGTAGGGTAATCGTATGTTTAATATTAATGAGCCAGCAACATATAGGAAAGAGATTATACAGGAAACTGAAACAAGGAGATGGATTTTCTTTTTTAAGGAAACCACATAGAAAACCTTTTTTTTATGTTTTGTAAACACTGTAAATTCTTAAGTAGCCTAATGAGTTGGTCATCGAGTGATGTCTGGTGGCAGGATGGAGATAAGACACTATTTCCCTTTTATTTTTTATTTCCCTATTTATTTATTTCCCTATTTTTCCTCTATTAAAAACAATAAATATCATTCCAGGGCTGTACATTAACTTTTTTTGCATATAGCACTGGTGCTACAGACACTGAATGCATAGGCGGATGGTGAACCAACTCCAGGGTAAGGCTAAAAACAGCCAAATGTATTAAACATCATAAACACGTCTTTTTAGGCAAGAACCAGACATGGGTTTCATGTAGGGTAAATATATATATTTTTTATTGGACCGAATTTTTATTTAACAAGATTACAATTTAATAATAACAACATCAGAAATGTATAATTATATGTTTCCTTTCCACGATTATTCAAACACAGAATAAATTATAGGCTATACATTGTAATGACAGGTAATGACCAAGAGGTGTCATTGTTGGACTGGTAATGATCTAGAGGGAATATACAGAGCTGAAGAGGAGAGACAGTTTTGTTTTCAGTTGTTGTTCACGCTGAAAAGCTAATAAACCGAACACAGAGAGAACTCACGAGTGATCGTCTTTAAAGTATTAATAGATGCCTGTTAAGGATATATACAGGCGTTACATGGTGTCAGAATAAGCTGTGTGTCGGTACCCTTATAGAAGCCATGGCGATGTTTAGCCCACCGAGCGAGTTTAAGTTTGAGAGCCCAACCGAATGGCCAGAGTGGAAACAGAGATTTTGCCGCTATCGGTTAGCCACAAAGTTAAACAAAGATGATGGCGAGACTCAAGTAAGTTCGCTGATCTACGCGATGGGCAGTGAAGCTGAAAAGATATTCAGTTCATTTGAGTTTGCAGAGGAAGATGACAAGAAGAAATTTGAAGTGGTCATAAAAAAAATTTGACGACTACTTTATTCCACGACGCAACATCATACACGAGCGCGCATGTTTCTACCAACGGAGTCAGCAATCCGGAGAAACGGCAGAAATGTACATTAGGACATTATATGAGTTAGCAGAGCACTGTCAATTCGGGACTACAAGAGATGAACATATAAGGGATCGTCTTGTGGTGGGAATAGCAGACAAGGAACTTTCACGCCAGTTCCAGCTCAAAGCAGACCTGACGCTGACTCAAGTGATTGAAAGTGTGCGTCAGACAGAGGCAATAACGCGGCAGGTTAATCTTCAAACCAATCGACCAGACGCTCAGCTGGACAATGTAAATGCTGTCAAAGGGAAGGTTGGACAGTACAGGAAAAAGTTTCAGCGAAGTGAGAACAACAGCCATGGACCCAACACAAAAGAGGAGTGTGGGAGGTGCGGTAAGCCACAACATTCTGATGAAAGGCATTGTCCTGCATTAAAAAGCAAGTGTAATAAGTGTCACAAAAGAGGACATTGGGAGCGTAAATGTCATTCTAAAGCAGTGAGAGAAGTCACAAGCGAACAGCCTGGGCAGACATACTTCCTAGGAGCAGTGGATAAGGAAGATAATGTTGATACATGGACTGTAGGCTTACCTGTAAATAATGTGGTAGTAACCTTTAAAATTGATACAGGAGCCGACGCTACCATTATCGATAGAAATACATTTAAAAAGATGACTCCTAAAATAAAACTAGAACCTCCAGACACACGTTTTGTTAGCCCAGGAGGCGATCTCAGCTGCATAGGCATGTTCCAGGGTACCACCAGCTATAAAGAGAGAAAGTACTCCCTAAAGGTGTATGTGACAGATGGAAAAAGCTGTTTACTGGGCCGCGAGGAGGCAGTGGAAATGGGACTAGTGAAGAGGATGGATGAGGTTGGTGGTGTGTTTGGATCAAGCGGATTATTGAAAACAGAGCCAGTCAGAATAGCCCTGCGCGATGATGCCCAGCCATATGCAGTGCCGACAGCCAGGCGGATACCCTTGCCACTAGTACCACTGGTAAAAAAGGAACTGCAGCGCTTGGAGGAGGAGGGAATAATTGAAAAAGTAACACAGCCGACAGAGTGGTGCGCTGCTATGGTCCCGGTGCTTAAACCCAATAAGAAGGAGGTCCGCATCTGTGCAGATCTCAGGAAATTGAACAGAGCGGTGAAACGGGAGAAGTATGTCCTGCCCACAGTAGAGGAAATAATGCCAAAGTTAGCTGGTTCAAAAGTGTTTACGTCACTGGACGCAGCAAGTGGATTTTATCAGATCCCTCTACACGAGGAGAGCAGGATGCTCACCACTTTTATTACTCCGTTTGGGAGATATGCTTTCCGCCGTCTTCCTTTTGGAATAACAAGTGCTCCCGAAATTTTCCAGAGAAAAATGTCAGAAACTCTGGCTGGCCTGGAAGGGACAGAGATCTTTATGGATGATATTTTGATTCATGCAGAGACAGAGGAGCAACATGACCGACGACTGGCCGAGGTGTTAAAGGTCATTGAAGCAGCTGGACTCAAGTTAAACCAGGCAAAGTGTAAGTTCAAGCAGAGACAGGTTCGCTTTTTGGGTCATCTAATCGACGAGTCAGGTGTCAGGGCAGACCCAAATAAAGTCGCGGGGATAGGAAACTTTCCACAGCCACAAAATGCTACTGAGCTCAAAAGATTCTTAGGAATGGTTAATTATTTAGCCAAGTTCATTCCAGAGTTATCAACAGTGGCCCACCCACTGTACGAACTACTGAAAGGAGACAAGGAGTGGATGTGGGGACCTGCTCAGTGCGAGGCGTTCAGGAACCTAAAGACTGCACTAGCCACAGCTCCGGTACTTACCTTCTACGACGCCAACAAGCCCACCATAGTGTCAGCAGACGCCAGCAGCTACGGGCTGGGCGGCGTTCTTCTCCAGCAGCACGGAGATAACTGGAAGCCCGTGGCTTACTGCTCAAGACGATTAAGTGACGCGGAGAAAAGGTATGCACAAATCGAGAAGGAGTGCCTGGCTAGCGTGTGGTCCTGTGAACGGTTTGATAAATACCTCTATGGACTTGATGGCTTTAGACTGGTTACTGATCACAAACCATTGGTACCTCTCATGAACAGTAAAGACTTAGACTGTGTCCCAATCAGGTGCCAGAGGCTATTAATGAGATTAATGCGCTTCAATGCCATAGCTGAACATGCACCAGGCAAAACATTAGCAGTGGCGGATGCACTGTCTAGGAGCCCAGAGCCATGCTGTGGGGATGGGGTCTGTCATGTGGAGGTGGCAGCACACATCGAGGCTGTCATGAGTCAGGTCCCAGCCACACCTCACCGGATGGCAGAGCTAAGACAGCACACTGAAAAGGATAGTCAGCTCCAGACGGTCATAGGCTTCATCCGGAAAGGATGGCCTGATTATGCTGCAAAGGTGCCTGAGGTAGTCAAAGACTTCTACCAAGTGAGAGGAGAACTATCTGAGATAGATGGTTTGGTCATTAGAGGCAACCGCATTGTCATTCCAACAGAAATGAGGAAGGTCATCTTAGAGAGAATCCATGATGGACACCAAGGCCTGGTAAAGTGCAGAGAAAGAGCTTATCAATCTGTATGGTGGCCTGGAATGTCTGATGAGATAGTAAAAACAGTACAGCAGTGTACATTTTGCAGAGAAAATAGAAACACACAGAGGAAGGAGCCGTTAATACCCAGTGAGCTGCCCTGTAGGCCATGGCAGAAAGTGGCTATAGATCTGTGTGAGAGTAAGAAGCAAAACTACTTAGTACTATCAGATTATTACTCTAGATACCTGGAGATTTTGAATCTCCCTACAACCACTACTAGCCAAGTTATAGCAAAGCTGAAAGCCACATTTGCTCGTTTTGGCATTCCGGAAGTGATAGTGAGCGATAATGGGCCCCAGCTATCTTCAGCAGAGATGAGGGAGTTTAGCAAGGAATATGGCTTCGTTCATGTAACTTCCAGCCCACACTACCCTCAAAGTAATGGGCAGGCAGAGAGGGCAGTTCAGATAGCGAAATCTATCCTGAGACAGCAGGACCCTCTCCTTGCCCTGATGGTGTACAGAGCCACACCCACTTCGTCGACAGGAGTCAGTCCTGCTGAACTGCTAATGGGAAGGAAAATCAGGACCACCTTGCCCACCCTGCAGGACAATCTGAAACCGAACTGGCCTAATGAGGATGTGATCAGACAGGCTGACGCTGCAGCTAAGCAAAGGCAAGCCTATTACTATAACCGCAGGAACGGAGTAAGGACTCTACCCCCACTGAACCCGGGGGATCAGGTGCTAACAAAGTTGGATGGACAGAAACAGTGGACAATGCCTGCGGTCGTGCGCAGCTCCAGTTCTACTCCAAGGTCCTATATCGTGGAGACGGCACGAGGGGACCGTTACAGGAGGAACCGGCGACACCTGCAGGGCATACCAAAAACATTCACACCTGCCACTGAGAGCCCTGACCAGTTTGTTCCTGAAAACAGGAACACTGTGGACACACACAGTGGTGAGACACTAAACACTCCCACACCCACCCAAGGGACTGTGACCATTACTCGCTCTGGTAGAGTGAGCAAAAGCCCAGACAAACTGGACTTGTGATTATGGACTTTGGGTTGGAGGAGGGGGAGGGTAAATCCCATCAAGAAAATGGGGTGTATGGACTTTGAAAAAAAAATGTTCTGAGTTATTGCAAAGGAAATGTACTGTTAGTTGTAAGAACAGTAGTAATGTTTATTTTCATTAGACACCGTTGAGGTGGGAAGATAACAAGACAGTTGTGTTTTACAAAACAAAATATTGTTAAGCCAGAGAGATGTTATTGCTTAACCGTTCATGTTAACTAAGAAGGGCAACATCTTTTAGGGGGGAGATGTAATGACAGGTAATGACCAAGAGGTGTCATTGTTGGACTGGTAATGATCTAGAGGGAATATACAGAGCTGAAGAGGAGAGACAGTTTTGTTTTCAGTTGTTGTTCACGCTGAAAAGCTAATAAACCGAACACAGAGAGAACTCACGAGTGATCGTCTTTAAAGTATTAATAGATGCCTGTTAAGGATATATACAGGCGTTACATACATTATCACTAACATTGATCAATCGCGAGTTTAAGCACTCTTTAAAAAAAAAACTATCGTTAATCACTGAAGCTGTATAAACTGTGAAATGAATCTCACTTATACATCTGCACTTTGTTGTTTATGATGAGGGAATTTGCTGATGAGTTTTATCGAGGACTGGACGCTTCTTTTGTCATTGCATTCCTAAACTCAACAGATTTGTGTGTGATTTAGTTCAAATGCACAACACTGTAAAAACGGCTAAAATGAAATACGGCGCAATGGGAGCAGATCTTAATTTAGACATATGCCGTTATTTTACAGACAAATGTCGAGAGTGCATTATTGCAGCGCGAAAGCAAATTAAAACAATGCGCGAGTGGAAATCTCTCCACTCGCGCACAGATTTCCTTTGCTCTAGCACAAAACCGGACGCGCACGCTCAGATATACGCTGCTCTCGCCCGGAAAGAGTGCGTGCGCTTAAAGCGTGTCTCTCCTCTATCTCAAACTGTGTCCCATGCATGCTCAAATCTCTCTGGGCTCAGTATTATATTGACATGTGTACTCTGGTTGGATGCGGGAGAGGTAGCCTACTCATGTTTATGTAATGATCTGTTTAAATGAAGATATCTCCAAATGCATTCTCACTAGTTCTTTATGTGGTTGACGATATCTCCAAATGAACAGGGAGTCATAGTTATTTTGTTTTTAATTTCATCTTTTAATTTCTGACTAGTAATTATTGTACTAGTTAAATAGTATCTATTTAAAAATTACTAGTAAGCATTTATTAGATACTAGTACTTATTTTTTAGATACTGGTACTTAGCATTACATACTAGTATCTATTTAATAGATAGTACTTATTCATTAGGTACTAATACTTATTTATTAGATGCTAGTATATTTTGTAATTACGACTAGTAACAAATCTTACTAGTCAGATCTGATTTTTTACTCGTCTTTATTTTGACGGTCAACCACCAACAGATAAACTGACTATAAGTGTCTTTGCAAGTGTCAACTTAAGCCGAGTTCAGACTGCACGATTTTCATAGTAGTCTGGTCACTGTTCTTTTCACACTGCATGGCTATCTGCATTCAGTCACTGCTGTGTTAACACTGCACGATGGATCGGCGACAGAACGTTTCACACTGAATGACTTTACAATATATAGGAAGAATCGCCGACAGCTCTGTCTGGCACGCAAACTACGTTACACAACCAAACACCCGCGAGATGTGACAAGGAAACAACGTGATATCACACGTGCAAGACCGGAGCTTTCACGTGAGACTGGGATAGCTCAGATGAAACATCAAACAGACACGGGTGCTCCTGCTAAATTTATACTAATGTATCTTCCATTTCATGGGTCCAAATAGACCAAGAAGAAAGCCTTTTTCTGAAATGAAGCCATGCCTGCTGATATTGTGGTTTATAACTCCTCCCCGAACTCCCTGCTGCTCTGTATCTTGCTCTCTCATTGGCTGTCATCGCCGATGTAGTTTTCAGTCAGAACGCTTTTCAGACAGCATGATTTTGAATCGCAGACAGGTCCAGATATTTAGCATGCCAAATATCTCGCGGGCATCGGCGACTCGTCAGCGATTCTCTCAGATCACGTCTGTGCTCATTCACACTGTGTGATTGTCACTCGTGTGAACGAGCACAGATTTGCCTGTGATTTCGGGCATTTGTCTGCGATTTCTCAAAACCTGTCGGCGAGCCAAAAACTGGGCTAAAATCGTGCAGTCTGAACTCGGCTTTATTCTACCATACTAGATTCTTGAGCATACTAATACTCTAATGAGAGTTAGTTGGCATGTAGTTACAAAGTTGCTTATATTTGATTGATTTAGGGGACCATAAAAAAAATGTAACCATATAAAACATTGCAATTTTTTCAGTTGGGAGTATTAAGCTCACATCAATGAATTAACGTTAGCTCCAGATTTAATATGGTGTTCATTAGCCGCATTTCCACTGTCGGGCCAGTGCGAGCCAGGGCTTAAAGCGGGCTGGGCAGGGCTCATAGCCTCGGGCCAGTAGCTCGAGGCCAGAATAGCGCAGGGTTTCTACAGTGGAGCCTGAAGTTCCGCTGCGCGTCACTAAAACACGCCCTTTACACGCCTCTCAGAACAACGTCACGCAACCTCATCATTTCACCAACAAAGAGAAGTTATCAGAAAACTAAGAAATAAGTCACCGGAACATGCGCGATCACAAAACGAACATGATAAAAGCGGCCGTTTGTTTGCATGCTTTGTTATATATTCAAATTCAAAAGCATCGATGTTTTAACTATAGAATGTGATACATTGATCATATTGATTTAATTTATCAGGACTCAAAATTAATCACACATAAATACACTTATTTCTATTTTATTTATTTTTAACGCTTATGAAAATAGCCTGCTTATTCAGTCGAGTCTGTTTCTGTTTATTTGTAGCCACAGTATGTCACATTTGTCACATTTAGAATGAATGATTATATCTCTATTTTTATAAAAGCTCCCGAACAAAAAACATTATTATATTTTTTTTATGATAGGCAACGTGGAGCTAAACTCTTGAGACGAGGCTTGTGACAGATCATATAAGTTACTAAATAAATACACGATTGTGACAGAGAATAAGAAGCTGACGTCTGATTTCTTCGAGCGGTCGTATTTACCATGTTTGCTATGGTAATGTTAATGCCTAGCGTGCACAGACTTTTGCATCGCTTATAAATATTTCTGCCTTGTATGGTGATTATAATCCATATCAGATCAAGTTATTTCAAACACTCGCTGCTGACTGAAAGTGAGTTTTGAGCTTGACTTATTTAAAAAAGTGTTTAATGCTGGTGTTATAGCTGTTATCTTTCTGAAATGATCCGCAGCGCAGATTCTCTATTTTTATAAAAGCTCCCGAACAAAAATCATTATTATATTTTGATGATATGCAACGTGGAGCTAAACTCACGAAACGAGACGACAGATAGAATGTTACTTAATAAATACACAATTGTGATAGAGAATAAGAAGCTGACGTCTGATTTATCCAAGCGGTCATATTTACCATGTTTACTATTGTAACGTTAATGTTTAGTGTGCATAGTCTTTTACATCGCTTATAAATATTTCTGCCTTGTTTAGTGATTATAATCCACATCGGATCAAGTTATTTTAAACACTTGCTGCTAACTAACAGTGAGTTTTGAGATCAATTTATTTTAAAAAGTCTTTAATACCGGTGTTAAAGCTGTTATCTCTCTGAAATGATCTGCAGCGCTGAGCTCTCTAGACGCGGAGAAACTCCGCCTTTGTTCATAACCCCTCCTCTAGCCCCAGCTGGCCCGCTTTGGCCCAAGGTTTTCGTCGGGCCAAAAAACCCTGGCCGTTGGCCCCGAGGAAGCCCCGGCGAGGCACGATCAAGCCCCGGAAGTGACAGTGGAAACGCGACTGGCCCTGGCACGCACTAGCACGCCCGGTTTAAGCTCGCTAGTGGAAACGCGGCTATTGTGTGTTATAAATAATGATTCTCTTAAACTTATAACCACAAATATGTTAGTATTATGATGTATTATAATTGTTGTTATGATTATTCATGATGATTATTCATGAGTTGATATATTATACTTATATACTTTTATTACGTTAAATTAGCTATGAGTGTGGTATATAGATTAAATGTTAAAACAGCTTGCCATAATCCTCGCCTGCTCTCCTGAAACCTTGAAGTGCTCTCTGGACAAAACAAGATACCTGCTGTCCTCGAGAGAACAAAATATGCAGCTGTGTCCCAGATATGCATTTTACATCAAACTTTTTGGTCATATAAAGACTTTGTCAAATTACAGACCACTCTATAATTAATGCGGGCCATAGTAACAGATATTTCAAATGAGAAACCACTGGGTTAACTATAATGGATAGAGATGTTGCTATTAAAGAGTAGACTGTTTAGGATTAAGCTAAGCACTACCACAGCCGCTCACAATGTCATTTTAAAGGTAAAGAATGCTGCTGTAAAAAATGGGTATTTAACTTGGCAATATATGGAACACCTAAAGGGACATGGTGGTATAATAATATAATTATAATGATATAATTATCCCCCCCCCCCCCAAAAAAAAATTATATGTGCTTTTGCGTTCTCTCATAAATGTTTTGTGTTCTCCAAAATACAGTACTTAGCAGTACTTTGCCAAGAATTCAAAAGTTTTGCAAGCAAACGCAAAAATTTTAAAAGGGAGCACAAAGGTTTTGTGAAGGAAGGCAAGGGTTTTTTGAGTGAACACAAAGTTTCTTTTGGGGCATGCAAACATTTTTAATCCCTAAATAAAGTCCTAAAATCAATCGTAACATTTATTTATGTTCCATTTGACTTTGTTTTGTTCTAATACAGTTTTTACTGTAACCTAAATGCCATTTGTGTGCAACAATGCAACTTTATCATAATAACATATTTTGGTTCTGATAACCTCCATTTCACTGTAGATTTAACCAGATTATTATTATTATTATTTTTTTTACATTGTAGACAATTAACACATCTTTTCATTTTGAGATCAGAATGTTTGTTTTGTTTGATACTTTGCTCTATTTCTCTGACCACTGCATTAGTTGTTTTTTCGCCATCTGTTTTTGTTCCTCTTTATGGCCATTTTCACTTGTCCTGTTTTAGACCAGAGACAGATTGATATTATAGCACACATTGAATGTGCACATAAATGCATGTAAAAAAGAATAACTAATATAAAATCCCAAGTTTATTTTGTAATTTAAACTTGCCATAAATCAAACTCCTAAGATTTTAAAAAGTCATTAAATGGGCATTTTTTGATTCTAGCAATTCTGAAATGTGCAGTGATAATAATTTGTTTTGATAAGAAAGTTTTGATGTGTATAAAAAGTGTGCTACCTTTATTTACTGTATAAGAGCGAATTGAAGAGGGCATGCCATATTCATGCTCTGACGGACTGGTGAGAGTAGAATAAAAATTCCCTTCATCTACGGCCTCTTCTGCAAAGTCATTTGGAGAAAATCCAGTTGAAAAGAAGAAGAATTAGACATGAAAAGAAAACAAGAGAGACGCAAGATTGATATGTGAATATAATAATTCAATCATAAAGCAGCCTCCCCCAAAGAGAAGAGACTCCAGTTTTTAAATTTCAACACTTAATAACTTGTTTATTGCTTATTAAGATTTTATTAAACATTTTACCTTTTGTCTCCTTCTCCTGATTTTCTTTCTCCTTATCCTCCTCAATCGTTGCAATCTCCTCCAACTCCACTTCTACCTCTTTTTTGCTTTCCATTTTGTCTGTCTGCTTATTCTGTTTCGTTTTCCTGTCTAACTTATCAGAGGTCCCAGTAGGTGCAACTCTTTAGCAAAACTGGTTTAATTTCCTATTCCCAACTGTCTGGAGAATAAATGAGTAACTGAAAAGCATTCCACAAGTAAATATGCTGACCTGATGCTAATTCTCTCACCCCAGGATAATTCTGAGCATCACACATGATCTGTTCTTTTCCCGCAACTTCCTCATTATAGTCCGGCAAGTTGCCACGATATCCGTCACTTCTCACTTTTCATAATGTCAGAATTACTCAAACCTCTAGTCATGTCTTATCCTAAAGGAAAAGAAAATTCAAACATATCAAACACTGTTTCTATGAGTTGCTGGTGTCTTTATCAGGGGTCTCCAAACTCGGTCCTGGGCAGAGTTCAGCTCCAACTTGTCTCAACGCACCTTCCTGGAAGTTTCTAGCATGCCTAGTAAGACCTTGATGAGCCTGTTCAGGTGTGTTTAATCAGGGTTGGAGCTAAACTCTGCAGGACAGTGGCCCTCCAAGACCCCCGGTCTATATGGTTAAGTGCTGATTTAGTATTATTAAAAATGGCTGAATAATATAAATAATAGCAGTTGTATAAATAACAGTGAACTGAACCTCATTTGCACTAAAACAAATACTGTAAACATTATGTACAAACTTCAAAACAAAAAAGCTCAAACATTTTAAAAGATTTTTATTATATGCACAAATGTATTGATAATACTTTACAAAATAGAAAAACAAGAACAAAAACCTATTTGCATTAAATACATATGACTCGGTCCTGGGAGAGAAAGACGAAATAAATACTTGCTTTTTTGAAATTGATCTCTTTTGGTGTTTTGGCCTTGCATTTTCTTCTTTTCTCTTAAGTGTCTCTCAATTTTCAAGTCCCAATGCTTTACTGGCATTAATTTGTTTAATGAATCGCATTGTAGTTCCCACGAATACTGACAAATACAAACAGCACACTTTAGTCCCCATTATGAACAATGCCCCCTGCAGGTACCATGTATTGATTATGGGATAATAATGGTAAAATAATGTATCATCTTTCTCTCTCTCTTCCCTGCAGTCCTTTCGTCCTCTATCTCAGGCACCGTAAACACTCTCATTGCTGTATGTCATGTACAGGAACAGATCTTCCTCATGATGTTCCTAAAATCAGAGACAGAGATGTTCAATTTAGATCAAACTATTTATTAGTATTATTTTTTACATGTAAAAACTGCATATACACTGTTCAAAAGATTGTGGTCCATAAGATTTTTTTTAAGAAATACTTAAAAAAAAAAAAAAAAAAAAGACATTCAGTTGATCAAAAGGGACAGTCAAGACTTCTATATTGTTACAAAAATTCTAATTAAATGCAGTTTTGAACATGAAAGAACACTGAAAAAAAATATAATGCTTTTCACAAAAATATTAAGCAGCACAGATCTTTTCAACGTTGAGAATATGACGTGTCTTGAGCAGAAAATCAACATTTTGACTGACTGAATGATTTCTGAAGGATCATGTGACACTGAATACTGGAGTAATGAACTTCACATATAAAAAAACAGATAATATTTCACAATACCACAGTTTATACTGTTTTTTTAATCAAATAAATGCAGCCTTTGTGAGCATAAGCTACTTATAAAATGCAAAAAATAAAATAATATATTTTATATATATATATATATATATATATAATTTAATTAATTTATTAAATTTATAATTCATATCACTTACAGAATTTAGCATTTTAGAAACAAAGTTTGATTTTGAACACCCTATGCTAGAAAAGTCCAGTATCTTACTCAGCAGTAATGAAGAGGAAGGATGCTTGAGTTACCTCATACACTGTAGAGAGGGGGGAACTGGATGGAGGGAGGGAATTATTTACGAAAAAGAAGAGGGCTTCTTCTGGTCTCATAGACACCCGCTGTCTGATCAGGAAGCAGAGCTGACCGACTGGAAGAAGACGAGGAGGGTGAGGAGAGAAACTCAGTCATATCAAAACCTAACAGTTTCATTTCTTTTTTTTAAAGAAGAAAGGAATAGGGAAGTTTAAGGTTAGATAGACTAAAAAAAGGGCTTAATATCCCGGCATAAAATTACGCAATGCTTATGAACAATCATGAGATGACTTGATTTCCTTCTGTACATTTATAGATGTTATTCTTCATCAATGATATCCTGTTGGGGAGCATTTACTGTATGAAATAAGAGTTGTCACCTGTGAGGTCAGAAGGAACGAGGTATTTCATTTTGTCAAGCTCAGGAGCTCGTGACCTTGCAGCTCTCTCCACAATGATCTAAGGAGACAAACAAACAAATAAACACCCAATATATTATTAGCTGACAGTTCTGAAGATTCCAATTCTGTCATACTCGCTCTCATATCATTCCAGACCTTGAAAAAATATTTCAAGAAATGCCTCAAAATAAAGTTGTCCATACAATAGAACTGAACGGTCACCAAAGCATTCATCAAAATATCTTCTTTTCCGTTTCACAGAAGAACGATTTGAACTGACAAGAGGGTGAGTAAATAATCACAACATCTTAACAATGTAACAGAAATGTATTATTGTTTGTTATTTTAGTTTCCAACCGTGCGACTGACCGGGATTTTATCCGGATGTTTGGTGCGGACTCTCTCCCCTTCTGCTCTCCTGACCTCCAGCGGAACACTTCGCTGATACTGGCTAGACATCTGAGGGCCAAACACACACATGAACAATAACAAAAACATTAAAACATAATAAACAAAAAGGCTTCCTCATCTGATACATAAAATCATCTTTCTTCGTTATTAACATTCAAAACACAGGCGGAAAAAACACTTACAATGAGATATGCAAATGAATGTTAATAAAACATTTATTCTCTAAATCGGTCAGTCAGTATACTTTAGAGATAACAAATCATTTTTCCATCAAACTCTCTGGGCCTTCTCCCATCCCACCATGGGCTCTTCCTCTACTTTGCCCTCAGTCCAGATGTTGTTAAAAATTAAATTAAAATTACATTTATGCATTTAGCAGACGCTTTTATTCAAAGCGACTTACAGTGCTATCAATTTTTACCTATCATGTGTTCCCGGGGAATTGAACCCCCAACCTTGCGCTTGATAACGCCATGATCTACCAATTGAGCTACAGGAACACTGTATGTTGTTGACATATACTTGTGCCAAATGTTAAAATTCATACCACGTGTACATTTTCTACAGGCCTGTCAAAATACAATAGCTAAAATAATCAATTTCATAATAAATATGAACGATTTTTAATAATAATTATAAAGATAGAAATGTCACATCAGTTCATCCTGCACAACTTTCTGGATTTTTAATGCCATTTTAATCAAAGGCTGTGGAAAATGCTGGACAATGTGTTTTATTAAAGTGGAACTAGACCAGCTGCAGTGCCCGTCTGGTTTGTTTATGTTCACCCAACCATTCACTAAAGTCTCTTATGTCCTACAGAGAAACATTACATAATACAGACATGAACAGGCATCCCATTAGAACACAAATGAAATGTGTCATATGACATTTTTTTTGCATTTACTCCGTTACTTTGACATCGAAACAGCTGAGTGTGCAAACCATGCCAGAAATTACACATTCTGTGTAGATCACGTGGGCCAAAAACGACTGGTCAGTAGATGTTGTTGTTTTTTTCGCCTGTGCTCTAAATAGGCTTTACTGAGCAGAAGACCACTGTCCTCACAAACATGCATTAATGTGCATTTCTTTTTTTTTGCCATTTGTCACGCAAGTATTGGTGCGAATACAATAGTATATGAATAGAGCAAATATTCAGTAGCGTAGTATTATGCAAGTATTTTTATTTGATATCTGTATCAGAAACAGTCGCAAAGCCAACGGTCTTGCGATTCATGATGATGTTGCAAAGAAAAGTTGCAACAAGGAGTGCTGCAATGCGAAAACATGTCCTCCACAGCACTGTCCAACACACACTGTACAATTTCCATAAATGTAATACTAAACAAAAATAATTTGCTGTCGTCAGAAAGTAAAATATAAAGTAAGATAGCTGCGCCCATAACAAATGCTGATGGCGTATGGTACGAGCTGCAATTCCGCAAAATCCTCGATCAGGGAACAAAAGTGAAATAGTGAGGGTAACAGCGGGGCTGGTGTTTGAACCTCACATTCACTACAAATTCACATTAGTTTCCAGCATGAAACTAACCTCACCCACAGTCGCGAACCGGGTTTACTGGTTGTGGTAAACACCAAACATACCTTGGATGGGGTGCTGATAGATTCAGTGAAATACAACGTCCGTCTTCCCCACTTGGACGAATATCAGATGACCGAATCAGCGCAGTAAGGATGTCGATCTCCAAAATTCAATCACTTTATATATTTAAAGTTGCCTTCTATGTTGAAGATGTCGACTGGTCCACACTTCTCCCACAAACAACAACAACAAATAATGCACCGCCTTATTTTGGGGCCTGATCAATAAAACTCATAAAAATAGTGTGACATGTCGTCTAGCCATTTAGGAGAGAGAGGAGGCGGCATTTAAATGTTTTCACAGAACTTCGATTGGCTAGAGTGTACTGTCACTCAAGTGTACTCTAGGTCAGTGGAACCAATCAAAATAAAGGAAAATTAGGCCAATGAAAAGAGCGCTGCAGTGTCTCTGTGGTACGTGCCTGACGTGTCCTTATCTTGGCGAAACCAGCATGTGCTTTTGGAAGCAACCCAGGACAGAGACCGTACAGTACGTGTAAGTTTTGTGGACGTAGTGCCTTTCCTTATGAACGTCCTCCATGTCCTTTCGGCAAACACATAAACAAACAAATCTAAGAAAAGGTTAAACCCCGCAACAATAAAATGACAAAAGTGGAGTAATACAATTATTTAGAATCGGAAAGAGCTTATTGCCAAGAGTGTTTACATAGGCCTACACAAAAAGTTTGTCTTGGTGCCAGGAGCTTCAGTACAGAAAGTACAAACATAGAGCAGACATAAAGTAATAAAAACAACAATAATAAAGAGAATAGAAAATAAACAATAAGTAATAATATAGTAATAAAAATATAGAGAAAAAGAAAATGTCAGTAGGAAGTATACAGTTGTAGACAACACTATACTGCTAAGTGGCTTTATTATCCAGTGACAGCCGTGGAAACAGACTTGACACAGAAAGAGATGCACACAGGACATCCAGGGTGATGCATGAAGGTGCAATGAATCATTACACATTGATTCTCAAGTTAGTATTATAGGAAAAGTTTTACAATGATGCTTATAAAAAAGTTTTTTAAAACAAAGTTTTGAGGGGAAATTTTATAATTATATTTATGATTGTGCTTGTGTATATTTTTGTATTTTATATTGTTTTTATTTATTGCCACTATGTTATGAACGATGAAACTTGTTTTTGCAATGACCTGTTTATGCAATTTTGAAATTTTGTACTTTTAATACATTTTGGGGCTGAATATAAAATTAAATATATTTATATTTTTTAGAAATGTTTCAGATTGATCAGAATTGAATCTCAATGTCAATTAATCTGGATTGTTTTTATGATGTCTAGAAAGGCCTATTTTTCCTTCTCTTGTGGCATGCTTCAGCAAACGGTGTCAGAAGTGGTTCAGGCCATAGATATGTATGTATATACATCTGATCAATTTTGAAGGCAGCATAGATGTATCCTTTGCTACCTTTGATATCCCACAATCCTGTGCGTTCCATTCCGTGACTGTGAGATAAAAAATAAAGATGGCATCTGAAAGTTGTGTTTGGTGGTCAGTTTGTGTGTAGAAACAAAGTAGACATAGATATGCAAATAAAGTATGGTAAGAGTGAAATAAAGTGTTTAATCAAGCAACATGTTAAGAATAGATGGCAGAAATATTGTGAAGAAGAAAGAACAGAGAGATGGTTTTATAGCATTCAAAGAATTTAAATTTACATTTATTCATTTAGCAGACGCTTTTATCCAAAGCGACTTACAAATAAGGACAGGGGAAGCAATCAAAAACATCAAAAAGAGCAAGTCTCAGTTATCCTAACACAGTACATGTAGCAAGGGCTTTTAAATAATATAATAAATAAAAAGAAAACAGAATATAAAAAGAATTGAGCAAGCTAGTGTTAGAGGTCTTATACACACACACACACACACATATATATATATATATATATATATATATATATATATATATATATATATATATATATATATATATATATATATATATATATATATATATATATATATATATATATATATATATATATATATATATATATATATACAGTACACACACACACACACACACACACACACAATTGCGTAATAAATGAAAATAAAATAGAATACAAAAAGATTAGAAAGGTAGTTAGATTTTTTTAAAGAATAGAATTAGAATAGTGAGTGCTAAAGTTAGAGGGTCAAATAAAGATGGAAGAGATGTGTTTTAAGCCGATTCTTGAAGACGGCTGAGGACTGCTAAGGCTGCTCGGATTGAGTTGGGGAGGTCATTCTACCAGGACGGAACATTTAATTCATATGTTATGTATATATATATATATATATATATGTATATGTATATATATATATATATATATATATATATATATATATATATATATATATATATATATATATATATATATATATATGTACGAATTGAGATTGGGAGGTCAGTCCACCAGCTCGGCACAGTCCAGGAAAAGGTCGTGAGAGTGATTTTGAACTTCTTTGGGATGGCCCCACAAGGCGTCGTTCACATGCAGAGTGCAAACTTCTGGAGGGCACATAAGATTTAACCAGTGAGTTTAGGTATGTTGGTGCCGTACCAGTGGTCGTCTTGTAGGCAAGCATCAGTACCTTGAATTTGTTGGTATAGTACAGAGTAACAAGAAGAAATAGACATGAGGAAACTATAATCTCAAGGCTTAGATTTTGTCATACTGCTCTTAATAATAGGGTTGGGAACCGAGGACTCAGAGAACCGGTTCTTATTCAGAACTGGTTCTGTTCTTTGAAAAGAACCCGAACCATGAGCAATTTCTAAGTTTCGGTTCCGAAAACGGTTCTTGTGCGACACGTAACCAAGGGCTGTGAGCAGCTTTCTTCTGTGTTCTGATGATTCGGCGTTTCCCGTTAAGTAGAGCTGAAGATCTTTGCCCGAACCCGACGGGACCCGACGGGTTTGGTCGGGTTCGGGCTTAATTTATATAATTTTACGCGGGCTCGGGCCAGGCTCGGGATTGCGTTCCGGTTTGCGCGGTAAACGAGCGGTCATGTGATGTGTTTCGATTAGTGCGAGAAAGATGCGGTGAAACGGAAACGGAGGCTTGCCTCTGGCGATTACGTTTTGGTAGCACCAGCAACTAAAGCAAAGTCTGAGTTGTGGAAAAGTTTTGACCATATTTATAATGAGAATAATGAGTGAATAATGACGCACCATCAGTGAGCGCAGGAACGCGCTGAAGAATCTATAGTGGATTCAATCATTTTCCTCCACAAAAACATGTAGACCTAGTCTAATCTCTGTGAGTAAAGGTTTTTTAAATGATAACTAAATATTAATTGAGTCTTAAATGCATAATGTGGGCAGTAATGTTGGCATTATTCTTTTATTAAATGTCAGCTGCTGGCGAAGCAAATCCGGCGGAGCCTTTATCTTAATTTCGTTATTTCCAAAACCCATCTTAATTTAAAATGTATCTTAATTTAATTTGTTAAAAAAGACTAGTTTTTATTGGTGCGTTGATATATTTATAGAGTGCTGAGATGTTAAGATGTCACAGGACTTATTTTATTTCTTTATTCCAACTTCCAAGTGGTCTAGTCTACGTTAGTTATAAATAAATTATGTTAAAAGATGTATAAATGACTCAGCAAAAGAGCTGTGTGCGCGCACATTTGAATAATGTCGGGCTGTAAACGGGTTCGGGCTTTTAAAAAGCTGTCAATCAAAATGTACTTGTCGGGCTCGGGTCCTGTCGGGCCTAACTTTTATGGTCCGATTACAGCTCTACCGTGAAGGATGTCACAAACCGAATAACAGAAACGCCTCCCTGACTCTTTAATTACTGAGCATATTAGCCGCGTTTCCACTGTCGGGCCAAAAGCGGGCGTGCTAGTGCGTGCCAGAGCCAGTCGCGTTTCCACTGTAACTTCTGGTGCTTCCTCGGGGCCAACGGCCAGGGTTTTTTGGTCCCATGAAAACCTTGGGCCAAAGCGGGCCAGCTGGAGCTAGAAGAGGGGTTATGAACAAAGGCAGAGTTTCTCCACGCCTGGAGAGCATCAGTGCTGCGGATCATTTCAAAAAGATAACAGCTATAACACCAGAATTAAAAACTTCTTAAAATTTGAAAAAAAAGTTGAGCTCAAAACTCACTTTCAGTCAGCAGCGAGTGTTTGAAATAACTTGATCCGATGTGGATTATGATCACCATAAAAGGCAGAAATATTTATAAGCGATGCAAAAGACTCTGCAAGCTAGGCATTAACATTACCATAGCAAACATGGTAAATACGACCGCTCAAAGAAATCAGACGTCAGCTTCTTATTCTCTATCACAATCGTGTATTTATTTAGTATCATATTTTTTCTGTCATAATCCTCGTCTCGAGCTTTGCATAAAGCCTATGTCATAAAAGTAAAATATTAAAATATAATAAAGGTTTTTGCTCGGGAGCGTTTATAAAAATATAGAAATTAAAATTCTTTCTAAATGTGACTACAAATAAACAGAAACCGACTCGACTGAATAAGCGGCTATATGTTCAACGCATACAGTGGTTCAACGCTCTATTTCTGTGACCAATTTTAAATCCTGATAAATTAATTCATTAATTCATTATGATCAATGTTTCACGTATAGTTAAACACTGATGCTTTTGGATTAAAAAAAAAATAACAAAAGCAATAATTACGCACACCTGAATAAGGCGTTTTTCACTTCCAGCTTTCATGAAAAATGTATATATCAGTTAGAAAGATTAAATACAAGATTAATGGTATTTATTAAGATTGATGTCGTTTCGAATTGGTAAATTGTGCTTGAAAAAAGTATGATCAGAATACCAACTTGCATAATAATTCTGCATGCACTGCATTTTTCCTCTGCTGTTGTCAGTAATGCAGTGAATGTTGTGATTGGTTGTCAATCATGATTTAGCAGTTTCGTCTCTGATTGGCTGGAATTATGGCATACTGTAACGCTGTGTTGTGGTTGTGTTCAGCAAGCGAGCTGTGTCTGAATTTAGAGAGGACTGAGAGTGGGCATCAGGTGAGCAAGCTAGTGAAACGTTGCACGCCTAAAAGAGAAGTTCTGCACAAATCCAAACACTTATTTTAAATGCAAAATAGATTTTCCTGGGCTCAAATTACTTTCTTTTGTTGAGACGATCGTTTTCTCCTAAAAAAACCTGCAGAATGCACTTTTCCGCGCTTATAACGTGATCCTTCGCTGTCAGAATTGTGGCTCTGATATAACCGATATAACCAGCTGCCTCGGCTCTCGGAGAAGGCGGCAGAACTTCCGGTGTCATCGTCATCAGCCATTTTGTTAGAGGTGTTGACATTCAACCGCTGAGCTCGACGAACTAACGTTAGTTGATATGGGCCCCTCCGGTATAATCCTAATGTAAAACGGAATTTGGTTTAAGGTACTCGGTATAAACCATTGTTAAGCGTTTTCTACAAAAACATCGTATATTAAACGTTAGAACTATAATTTTCCAACATATTTAGGTAGTTTTTTCGGACGCGCTAACAAGTAAGGTTAGCTAATACGTTTTCTAGCTCTGTCGAAATGGCGGTGAACGCGGCACAGCAAGCCCCGAAACCAAACTGGTAAGATTTTTACAGATTATAAATCCTTTTTATCATAACATATATCTTCTGCTTCATCGTTTTGACTCTTGAACGACAGCTTTCTATAAATGGAAACCTTTATCAGACATATTTGGTGTGCAGACGTTGGTGTAACGTTAAATGTCCATAGTTTTTTTTTTTAGTTCGCCAGACTAGTAATGTTAAGTTATCCGCTTTACTTTACGGAAGTTCAGCGAATTCAATCGAATTTTTAAAAACAATTTAGATTGGAGACGTCACTGTTGGCATTAATAGTTAAGCTCCAATGACATTGAAAAGTATATCCACGAGTTTGACTAGTTTTTTAACGTGTGGCCTGTTTATTAAAGGCCTGATTAAGTTACTGGAAATACAGTCTCTAGATTGTAATATTACCGTAATGGTATTTAACCAACACTCTTTTATGCCATTAATTATCTAAGAGAGGCACAGTATGTGTAATAACTAACTTATGTGCGTGACTCAGTATAATTCTAACTTGCAGATTTTAAAGTATGAAGATATTATAACGTTATATACTGGTTGCTAGTGTTCTAGTCATTTTTATTTGTATGTGAACTCTTTTTGTATGTACAGGAAGGTTCTAGATTCGGTGTAACCTAAAGTCATTTGTACCTTGTCATGTACAGGCCGTATGGTGGTAATTCAAGCGCAGATGGGCAAGTCCACGAGAACCCAGAATGGGAAAAAGCCCGACAGGCTCTAGCCTCCATTAGTAAAAGTCAGAACTCTACCAAGACTTCACCAGCTAATAGCAACCCACAACAGGTTAGTGTAGTGTTTTTTTTATGAGTTTAGGTGGTTCCTAGTTATGTTATTTGTCCATGTCTATTTTGTAAGTGTTTGATTCTATTCTGTTTATTGTTAGACCGGAACTTATCAGGCAACAGACTCTTCTGCAATGCAGCAACAACAGCAGCAGCAGCAGCAATACTATCAACAGTGGTATCAACAGAATCAACAACAGTATGCTGGTTACACGTATCCATATAACTACTACTACCCCATGCCTCCGGTAAATAAATGCACTTCTCCATATTCTTACAGCATATGCTTATATCTGTCTGCCTTAAGAATTAGGTCACAATTAGAAGTATATTTCCTAAAATGTGTAGTCTTGTTACATTGATACTAGAATAAAATGCAAGTATAATAGCCTCTTTGCTGTATGATAGTACATAGATCTACATTTTAGCATTTGCATGAGTATTCGTTTGTTTTTGGCAGACTATCCAATCCAAAGCAGTGTTCAGATATGTCAAAATGCTCCTTGCCTTGTAAATGTGTCCCGGTAGATCTGCTGCTGTCTGATGTATTATTAATATTCTCAAAATAATATTGACAAAAAAGAAATCAAATGCTTTTGGCTGGATGACATCAGAGCGTTTAACCAGACCTCTGCTGCTGAATGTGAACAGAAACTGTGCAATTAATTTGCCTGCCTAGTTTTTAAAATCTTTTCAGACAAAAGCTAGTACCATTCAACCCAACCTTTACAGCTGTCCTATTTTGTCCAGTTTCAATAATGATATCTTTCTCACCCCCCCCAACCATTCAGTATGGAGGACCATATCCTCCGGGACAGTATGGTGTTCAAGGGGGCTACCAGACACCAACTACACCCACTGGACAGGTATAGACCTCCATATATAATTCTGAATTCATGCTGGCCATGTATATCAACTAGTTTGATAATATAAGTTTAAGTAATTCAAAGATTATTTCTCCCTCTCTTTTTCAGGCCCCTGCCATGTCTATGATGGAAGATCAGTCATCCAGCTATTCCTCCCAACCCCCTCCTCCTGCAACCCCTCAACCACCCCCTCAGAGTCCTACATCCACTGACCAGCCCCCACCCCCTCCTCCACCCCCTATACCTCCCCCACCCAATACCCAGTACCCCCCTTCATCACCCCAAACCCCTTACAGCCCAAATGGTACCCTGCCTTACAGCCCCACTGATTCAAACCCTATGATGCTGGGCTACAATTCAGGACAGATTCGGCCAGGGTACCAGGGTTACCAAGCTCCAGCATATCAGCCCCCTCAGCAGCAGGCTCCAGGACAGGGCCCGTATGGAGGCCCAGGCAGGGTGGATGCTAAGAAACCCAACAATAGCAATATGAACAAAGGTGACCAGCAGATGTGGCAACGCATGAAACGTACGTATATTTGTGCTTATGTGTGTAAAGTGTGTGCTTTTAATGATATCCTCTTAATGTTCTCTTTCTTCCCTAACAGAGGCTCCTGGAACTGGTGCTGTAAAATTTAATATACCAAAACGCCCATATGTCATGGCCAATCAAAACTTTACTTCAGGTGATCAGGCCCCTGGATTGGCTTCCCCCATTGCAACAAACCCGTCACCTGGGTTTGTTGCTGGAACTTCTGTCACTTCCACAGGAAGTGCCCAAACTCGGTAAGCATACTGGGAAATATTTTAAGTAGAGGTAAATCATTAGAGCCGTCCTAATTTAAATGCAAGGTATCACCCATGTTTACTAAGTGATATTTAAATGAAATTTTTAAATCAATGAAAAAATTTTTTTCATCTCGTAGGCCTCAGGACTGGCCACAGGCCATGAAAGAGTATGTACAGCGCTGCTTCACAGCCTGTGAATCTGAAGAGGATAAGGATCGTACGGAAAAAGTGTTAAAAGATCTTCTGCAGTCCAGACTACAGGATGGCTCCGCTTACACCATTGACTGGACAAGAGAACCACTGCCAGAGTGGGTTGCATCTTGCTTCTATAACTTTATATCCTTGGTTCAGGATTCTTCGTTCATTTAGCTTTAGATATGTTATTTCAAACTATTAACTATTGGCACTAAACAACCACTTGCTTTATCAGTTTGAAGCCAAAGCAGTCTCGCTGGGAAGCGGTTCCTCAGCGTTCTCAGGAGAATGCTGTTGGGAGAGGTGGAGCCATCCGTGGCAGGGGCGGGGCCAGGCTGGGTAACTACAGAAATGTATTTTCTCAAAGAAGCCCCTCTTCAAGCTCCTCACGCTCCTCATCACGATCCCCGTCACCTCACAGCCGACATAGGGACCGGAGTAGACATCATCGCAGGTAATGCACAGGGTTGCAAACTTGCTTAATAATCCAATACAATCACTTTCATTCATCAGTATAAATATGAAAGGATTTGGAGATCTGTAGGATTTGACAGGTGATTGTGTTCCTCCTTCAGTGACTCTGGCTCTCAGTCAGACAGCAGCATGTCAAGTGATCTTCGACTTTCACTGTCCCGGCGGCAACAAAAGGCTGGCCGAGGCCGGGGGGCAGAAAGGGGGCGAGGTAGAGGTGCTGTGGGAGAAAGAGGTAGAGGAAGAGGCAAAGCAAACAGAGGGCGGAGGTGAGATATTGTTGGTAAAACAAAATTAAATGGCATTACCAAAATTTAGGGAATGTTTTTATAAAATTTTGGTCAGTATGACAATTTAAAGTGAAAGCGAAAGTCGTGACATTTGACAAGTATGGTAACCCATACTCTGAATTGGTGCTCTGCATTTAACCCATCCAAGTGCACACACACCGCAGTAGCCGCTTGAATACATTTTTAGTGGTCTCTTTAAATAACTTTTCTGATTCCATCAGGAATATGGAAGACCTATCCAGTGGTCTTGGTAAAAAGCGGAAAGGTGGTAATGCAGGGCTTGACTTTCATGACCCAAACCGTGAAGCGAAGAAGCAGAGCCGTGCAGCCCGTTTCCACACTAAGCTACGCACTGAACCCCTAGTGTTAAACATCAATGTTTTTGACCTCCCCAATGGCACCCAAGAGGGACTGAGTTGGGATGATTGCCCCATAGTCGGCACCTGCCAGGACATCACCAAAAACTACCTTCGACTGACCTGTGCCCCTGACCCTGCAACCGTCAGACCCGTGTCTGTGAGTGTTTCTCAAAGTGTTGCTTTTAGAGCTCTGTTTAAAGGTTAAAGTTGTGTGGTCAACACTGGATGTTGTACTCCAAAGTGGTATGTAGTTGGTAAATTAAGCAGTTTATTTGAAGATTTCTTCACTTCTTTTGTGTTTCAGGTGTTGCGAAAGTCTCTGATTGCGGTTAAAACTCATTGGAAATCCAATCAGGATTACTTGTATGCATGTGAACAAATGAAGTCAATACGACAGGATCTCACTGTGAGTAACACTTAGTAGTACCACTTTTCTGCTTCACATTTTTATCTTTTAGTGTCTTATTTTGAATTCTTGTCATTCAGGTTCAAGGTGTACGTACAGACTTCACTGTGGAGGTGTATGAGACACACGCTCGCATTGCTCTGGAAAAGGTATGTGCATGTAAAGTTAATTCTGATTGAAAGGCGTTTTTCTTTCTTTTAGACTAAACCCGCATTTCAACTGTTATCAGGGTGACCACGAGGAGTTTAACCAGTGCCAGACCCAGCTGAAGGCGCTGTATAAAGACTGCCCGTCGGACAACGTGGGAGAATTCACTTCCTACAGACTTATCTACTATATCTTTACTAAGAATTCTGGAGGTAAACATCGCTTATTGGCTAAACACTATTATGCAGTCCATTACATAGTTTCTCAATCTCGCATGTTAAATGCCTTCGCTAATTTTTTCTTAGACCTGACGACCGAGCTTGTGTACCTGACCCCTGAGCTCCGTGCTGATCCGTGTGTAGCTCATGCTCTTGAACTCCGTACTGCCTGGGCACTTGGAAACTTCCACCGGTTCTTCAGACTCTATAAGAATGCTCCACGTATGGCTGCTTACCTTATTGATAAGTTTGTGGAGCGAGAAAGAAATATTGCGCTGAGGTCCATTCTTAAAACGTAAGTGCAGATGCCAGGCAGATTGCTTACAAAAAGTATGCTATTGATAATTGAATTCTAAAGTTTTCTGTTTTTTTCCTGTTCTGTTACAGGTTCAGGCCCTCTGTGCCAGTGGAGTATGTGCAGTCCAGCTTGGCCTTCCCAGATTTAGACTCATGTGTAGCATTTTTAACAGGGCTTGGGGTTACATTCACCCCCTCTGACCCAAGCAAAATAGACTGTAAAGTCAGCTCAGCCAGTCTTTCAACCTCATAGTATGGGGAAAGGGTGGGAAGTGACCAGAAAATTTTTATTTATTAGAGGTTAAAAAGCCTGACTGTAGATGAGGGCCCTGATATCTGCATAATAGACAGACACACTCAGAGTTTAGTGCCGATCATATTTATGAAAGATAAGGAAGAGTGATGGACTTTCTGACAGATGACACATCCACACACAGGGACTTAGGTTCTATATTCAAGACCCAGTATAGCCTATCACACAGCCCATTTAGTGAAGTATCAGGCAATCAGTTTACTTGAACACTATCCCTTACACCAATAGAGAAAAGGCAAAGATAGGGTCAGCAGGTCACGTCAGGTCCCACAGCCCAGAGCTAAAAAAACAAACATCTAAGCTAACAGTGTTGTGTTCTCATGTTTCTCTTCTCTCAAGCAAACAGCCGCAAAGCTCAAGACCTGAAACATCATGGTTAATCCAGAATATATTGTGAGCCAGTTTCCACCGACAGCGTACCAGCTCATCAAGCCTGTGTGAAGGCTTCTTCTGCAAGGTTTTGATCATTTAAGGGACTTTAAAGCCAAGTGAGCTACAGTGTAATTCTTTAGGCAAGAAGAGGATGGTTTGTATTCCCAATCTTTCTCTTTCCCTGAGATGTCTTCAGTGAGTCACTAGTGGAGGTGTTCGGTTAGATCTCCGGACCCCCTTCATCTCTAAGATCCTAATGCTGAGCATGTAATTGGACTGATCCATAACAAGACAACCATTTTAAGAAATGCAGATTAAGCCCTGTTTTACATCATAAGTTCCGCCCCCTTCCCACACAGTATCTCCTCCCTCACCTGCACATCATCAACAGTCAAGAAGCTGGCCTTCATTAATCATAGATACCCTCCTAATCGTTCCTTGACACCCAGGAAGCACAGCTCAGTGACTCAACCTTCTCTTTAACTTATGCCCCAGCTGTGATCTGAATAGGGCCAGCCATTTTAAAAGTCATCAAAGTCCACTTAGGGCATTCATTCACCACAAGGTTTGATCACCTGCCTCTGAAGAATGAAGTCCCCTACAAAGCATCACCCAGCATAAAAGTTTTGTGCACTTAACATGCAGTCACCCGTCAAAGGAAAAGTCATTCAAGAATGAAAAGCAAGCTCAGTTTTTCTTCACAGCAAGTTGGAGGCTGTCTCCTGTCTTCTCTCCAGATGGTGATCTTTACTAGTTACCTCACTGCTGCAAGGGCATCCACTGTCTGGCTGGGTTTTGGAAACACACGGGTTAGTATGGCTCCTTAAGCTTTGGCCACGTCTACTGGTAATGGCTGGTAAGAAGGACTTGATGCTTTTAAAAGCATATTGGATCTTCATTTAGCTTGAGTTGAGGTGTTACCACTGTTGAACAACATGCTTGGCTTGGTATCTGTTAACTCCTTCTGGCAGGTTGTGAATTTGTCATTTCTCATTTTAAAATGGGCCTAATACTGAACCCTGTTGTACCCCTTATCTGCAAGATTGACACCAAAAGATCCATACAAAAATCTAAAAGATCTGCTAATTTTACATGGATATTACTGTGATAAAGTAGTAAATCTCAGAGATTGATATGGTATCATGGTCTTAATCTAGCCAATGATTAAAGCATGAACACATTGTAGTAAAGTTATACCAATTCAAAGTATTACAAAGTTAATCTAATCTGCCTTGATTTCTAATGGACTGCTTTAAAATTAGAGTTGACACTCATCAATTACATTGTAAATGAACGAGGAGCATGTGCAGCAGCATTTGCAGCTGACATGATCAGGTTTATTTATTATTAAGATTTACCATGGATAAGGCTTGGATCTGAAATATGTGTGCTTTAGCTAGATGTGCTCATGGCCACTGTAAGCAGAAAGCATCCCTTACACCTCATTGGTGAAATTTGTAAATATGTGCTCATGTAAATAATATGCAAAGTGGAATTTATTTCTTTTTCCTTATAGTTGCTTTGATTTTCATAATTATTTTTGTTTGTTTGTACAATGGTAAGTGTAATTTTCAGCTATACGTATATTTTGCTGGCAGTTTTAAAATGTATACTTTTTTTTTGGGTGGTGAGCATGTTTACACTGATATGCGGTTTGGTGCAAAAACAAATTTTTTTTTATTATTATTCTAACATTTCTTGTTCCCTTAGACATTAAATAAGTTACATGTTAGAAAGTAAAACATCCAGTCCATACTCATGAAGAAGTCAGGGATCCATGGATTGTTTATAATATGCCAAATCTCTCCCTTGTTGATCATAATTTACAATAATATTTAAGTAATGTTTGTCATACTTTGTCATCTTAGCTTTTGTTGATCATCCTCACTTCCCAATTCATCTTTTCTTGCTCTCATACCTGTAAAAATTCACTTTCGCACAAAAGTATCCAACAATAAGAGAAAGATTTGGCTTAAGCACAAGCACCAAGATATTGATTCCTTTCATTTGCAACTTTGATTTGACTTAGTAAAAGGAGTACTGAATGACTGCATTGTATTGGTGTTGGGAAATGATGTTAATCAAATTTTTTTTTTTTTTTTTTTTTAGCTCATTGTTGACCTTAGAGCTTCATTTTGTGTTTGATTTGTATATTGTAATTGAATTCCTTGCTGATGCTACTGGTTGCCACACTGACTTTGCTCTCCTCAACCTTTAACCCCTCCCACCCCTTGTTCTCCTCTCTCCTCCTGCACTCCTTCATTGCCAGATTCTCTCTCTCTCTTCTTGCAGTCATGAGTATTTGGAGCAAAGCAAGAGATGAAAAGATGAGGGCAAAACTAATCCAGAGGCACACTGGAAAACGGGCATTAAGACGTCCAGACATCAGCCAATTCAGATTCTTCGTTGTGCCTGTTGTCTGATGCATTTGTCATTTTGAGGAGAGCCTTGTGATTTCAATTTGCAATGTTTTTCTTGATGCCAATCACAAAATCTTTAAGAAACATGACAAAACCACCATGTCAGTCCGATGATGATGTATGGGTTTTATTTTAGGAATTGCTCCATATAGTGTTCAGTAGAATTGCTGATGTATGTTCAGGTGTGTCTTTGTATTAACATTTGCTTCCCCCCCCCTCCTCTTACTATATTAATGTTATAGGTGTTTTTTTTTACTGATGTTTACTGTTGTATTCTTAGGTGTTTTGTTTCTGATGTCTAATTTTGGGGTTTAATGTATGCTGTAGAATTGCATATCGAACACACCTGGACATGCAGATGAACAGAAATGTTCTTCTCATGTAAACTATAGATGTCCAAGCAGCAGGTTATGTAGATGAATCCTTACAGTAATTCCTCATGTCTTGAAAGCTCACTGCATTTTCTAATGGTAATGCTGATTGGCTGCCCATGATGCCTATTACTTCAGGATTGTCCAAAGCAATGTTGATGGTCTTAAATGATTCCACTGGTTACTTTTCTTTCATGAAATGTATTTTTATTCCTTGCTGTCATAGTTGATGTGTATTATTTTTACAGCACTATTGCTAATGGTTTCGTCCCTCTCTTCAAATGTTGTCTGTCCCCTTGCACATCTAATTTCTTTAACTTCTTTCCTTTGCATCAGCCCCCCCCCCCTTCATATTGTTTTTTTATTGTTTAGATTTGTCTCAAAGTGTTCTCTTACATTTCAGCTTTAGCCATTGACTCTTTGCTTTGTCTCATCTTGAATATTTTTTTCAGCAATTTGTTCTTTCTGCATGTTCTTCGTCTCCCTCTTCTTTCCTTGGTTTTCTGTAAAGCAATGTTGTGATTGGTATACATGTAGTCATTGCTTGGCAGTAAGTATTTTGACAAGACTGTACTTGCATCTGTTTCTTCTTTTACAGCACCATCTCTGAAAGACCTAATATCTCTGCCCTATCTAGCGCTCCATGTGTTATTACACAGTGGAGTTCACAAGGAAATGACTGCCATTTGTAGATACTGATCTGTATATAATGTACCTACTTTCTTATCTTGAGAAAAAAAAATAAAGATTTTTTTTTTTTAAATACTAGTTGAAACCATTATTAATATACCAAATATGACAAGTTAAAGATGTTTAAATACACAGTGTGCTCAGAGTCCTGCTTCGTTTTAATTTGTTAGCTTGTATATAGATTTTAATACTTGTTTTACAAACTCTAGCTTTTTAACCATTTCTAATCACACGAACTTGCACATTATAGCCTGATGTTGTAATACAAGAACTTTGCCCCTTCCAAGTATTCCATGCTTTTCTTAATTCATAAGACTGAATATCATGAATTCATACAGAAAGTAAAGATTCTTTAAAGTATTTTGAAACCTACCTAGTAATCTGGGTAATTTAAATGTAAAGTTGCATATATGATGAAGTGATTCCTGCTGTTTAGATTACACTACTGTTCAAAGTGGGTCAAGATTTAAATGTTTTGATTTTGAGAAGGATTTTTTTTATTATAATTTCTAAAGGATCATGTGACACTGGAGTAGCGGCTGCTGAAATTTCAGCTGTTGTATAAATAAATTGTAGTGTATAATAGATTTAAACATTTATTTTTATATTATTACAACTTAATGTACTTGATCAAATAAATGCAGATTTGTTGAGCATAGTAGTTACAAAAAGTACATTTGGCAGAAGCACAATAACTTGAGACAACAGTAAAATTAGGTCTACACTTCCGAAACATTTATTAGAATATTTCTGTCTTACACGTTATAACAAATGACATTGGTTATTACACATGAGCACCTTCTGGATAGGCCACTCAGAGAGACTCTTTGAGGGAAAGGAAAGCATCAGCACAACCACATTAATGGAAATTAGTTTCACTTGAATTAAGAAGACTCCAATGTTGATTGACTTTATCCTAAATTTTTGACACTATTCACAACAATGTCGGTAAACATTATTCAAGTAAAGGCCTGGGCTCTAAGCCCCATGATGGTTCTCATTACAGTCCTGTAGTTCACTACACTAGTAGGAGGGCTAGTAACACACTCGGGTATTTCAGTGGAATAAAACCCATAAGTGTTCAGTAAATGTCTATCTGTCCCTTTATAATACAACCGCAACAACAATCACAATAACACTTTGCAAAGAAGAGCAGGGTTTGTGAGCAGACCTAAGCCTTAGGGTTTAGGTAGATGATAGCTTCATCTCTTTATGCTTTTGCATTAATAATTTCGATAAACTCTGGTTTCAAGGAGGCGCCGCCCACCAGGAAGCCGTCCACATCTTTCTGAGAAGCAAGCTCCTTGCAGGTCCCTCCAGTGACAGATCCTGAAATGGTGGACCAGACAGAGTGACATTTTGACCAAAGATTTTTTTTTTTAAATGTTTATAGGAAAATGTCTCTAAATCTTTTGAAATGTCAAGCAAATCCATTCCTAAGAGCCCTAATGCAGGCACCCTCACTAGTTGTTCATAGCGATATAACTACACTAGTATCATGTTGGAATGCATTTGTGAATGTAAAGCACCACCCACATTAGATACCTCATTTGCATACCCATAATGCCTTTCACGGTTGTCATTGTTTCAGTCACCACCAATGAGGTACTCACTCAAAAATAACAGATTTTGACTTTAACAAGTGTTAGTTCAGAAATTGTCTCTTTTAGTATTTGTCCAGAAGGTTTCCTTTAAAAGGAAACCCCTTCATGACTGTTAAATAACAGAAAGATCCATATTAAGTCTGTCCATTTTTTATTAACAGATATTAACTTGTTATTCAAGGGAAACTTTACAAGTCTTAGTTACTGGTGCTAGAATTAATAGAACAAATATAGGAGTTTCTTTTTTTAAGAATATAAAATTAGAATTGGGTTTTAAAAACCAGGAAGAATCTTAAGATTTCAGGACTTTGGATACGTTTTAAAGGCTTATTTAGCCTTTGGTTTTAGACTTTCTTTCTTGGGCGATATAATAACTATGTGATACAGTTATATAGTACATAATTTCAACTATGCAATGTTGAAAACTAAATAAAATGAAAATTAAAAAAGTCCCATTAAAACAGTTATAAAAAGATATCTTGTAACATTTTAAAAGCACGAGCTTGACCTCTTACAGTAAAAGCCCCTCAAGTCTGATGGGTGACATCACTGGGATATGTTTGAATTTGCATAATAATACATTTCACATGCTGAACTTTCATTCACCTCAGGTCTGTTTCAGTCACCATGAGTGAGATACTCACTTAAAGTAATGAGGAAGAGTAACTAGATAAGGGTTAAGTTAAATTGTCTCTTTAGTATTTGTCCAGAAGGTTTCCTCTAAAAGGAAGCTCCTATCATTTTGTTAAAAAAAAGAAATTAAAATGCAAACTTGTTAAAATGAAATACATGCGGAAGTAAGTTCATGCATGTCTGTGTTAAACACTAATATTTATTGTCTGTGTATAAAGTGATGAAGATTGCCTTGTGAAGCTTTTAAACACATTTTGAAAAATTATTTTGCAAACAGATGACATCACGTGATCAATTATGCCGTTACACCGATAACCATTTTAGAAACATTTCCAAATATCAATGCTTCTCCAATACCGGCGATCATTATGAATCCAAGAACCAGTGTTTATAGTGGTTTAACTAATCTCCAATGGGTTTTTACATTTGCACACATCTTGATATGTACAATGTATTATAAAAAAAGGAAGAGTAGTGGTGAATGGTTTCTTATTGGCCTGTTTAGCCAAGCCCTCCATAAATCAAACAAAACATGCAAATAAAAATACATTTGGACTGCATTTAAAAAAAAGTTTGGTTCTCCCATCAATACTAGACATTGGAAGGTGTTTAAATTTGCATACCCACAATGCCTTTCACTTTAAATGGTTGTTAGATGTTATTCATACACAAATAAATAATTATCTTTTAATTAAAAATGAGAAATAATTTTAACGATATTATATGAATGAGTACACATTCTATGAATTACATGAAACAGTAGTATACTACATTGTTGTCACATGACTTCAACCACAACCTCCTTAAAGGTCCCATGACATGGGTAATCTTTTTATTTAAATGCTTTTTAATGTTTCCTTAGGTGTACTTATATTGTTAGTATGATTTTTACATTTAAAATTTAGAAATAAAAAGCATTTTTTATATCCTGATATTAGCCCTCTGGCTTGAATGCTCTGTTTGAAGGGGCGTGTCTGCTGTGAGACTCCGAGTAAACGACAACTGTTGTGATTGGCTGACATCTTTGCATTTGAAATGCGTATTACATGTGGAACCCCTCTAATATATATATATATATTGATATATAATTATATATGATTATATAATTATTTTTTCGATCTTTTCCTATCACATGAAAGGCTGCAGTGATGAGCATTGAGTAGACAGAGTCTGTTTATCGCGTGAATGCAGTCATCTCATCATTATTGCAACACGTTTTCTCTCACAAAATGCTTTCACCACAACTAACAGCAAACACATGAATACAGTAAGAGCTTTGTTGTGCAGCATAACAGCGTCATTCATGGTAACGGCAGTTTAGTCAAGAGTGCAGATATAGCCTACTCGCGATGTGTGAGAGCTCCGGAAAAAAGGGAGCGTTCTTTGATCGCTCTCTGTAGTTAAATCACAATTTAAATAACAGATTTGTTTCATGCTACTAAGAGAAACAACGTGAAGTTGATCGTTTAGTCACTGGCTTGATTCACTGATGCATAAAAAGTATTAAACGATTTAGAAAGAAAGTCTGTGTGAACTTGAATGATTAACTACACATCAGAAATCACTGATCACAGATCAGGCATTAATGAACACTGTTACTCACTGTTTGTGCCGGTGCTGTCGAATCCATATCATAAAAGTCTGTTTGTAACGCCTGTGCTGACATTGCGACTGAATTATATGTAAATATTTGGGCGGGCAAAGCAGAGAAATGGGAGGTAACATTTCTCTTTACAACGTCACAAAGAGGAGATTCCAGATCAGACCTTTTGAGCTTCCAGGAATGTTATGTGGTGGCTGGCTAAGATGGCGGCCGAGACAGTTGGCAATATTCAAGGCTAAAGAAAAATAAATGATTTTCTCACCTTAAAAGTTAAATTCGATCAGTGCAAACAATTGGAAATATATATTTATATTGCTGTCTTAACAAGAGGACGATTTGGACACTTTTTCAGCGTGAGTTTGATTTAAGCAGACTATTTAGCACAGTTGCTAAGGGGTAAAAAGGAAACAAACTCAAAGATGACAGACAAAAGAACAAGAGATCAAGGTAAAAAGACAAACAAGATGCTTTCATTCACCAATGAGAACAGAGATGTGACGGAGGATGTTATGGAAGTTGTTAAAGTAGGTGATATACATTCCTACACTAACTCTGACGGAGGAGTTGTCTCTCTTCCCGAGTCAGCTCCGTGCACTCCGGTAGCAAAGAGAGGGAAAGTTGAACCTACACTCTCCGAGCTGCAAGATAACATCGTGACTCTTGTGGCTGAAAAAATAAAAGAGAACGCGGACAATCTTGCAGGCCTGATAAAGAAAAATGCGGACTCCATCGAAGCCTTAAAGGAGTCTTCGGAGTTTCTCTTCAACGAAGTTCAAGACATGAAAACAGAAATAACAACGTTTAAAAGTGCAAGTGATGACCATCAGAAGAAAATAACAGGCCTGGATGACAGATTGAATGAAATGGAACGCTATCACAGAAGATGGAACCTGAGGCTGTACGGCTTACCAGAGCGGGAAGGAGAAGACGTAAAACAGCGTGTGATTGACATCTGTAAAGCAGTCATTCAAGACCCCGAAGAAGATCTTCGCACCCAAATTGATGTAAGCCATAGGATCGGGAGGAGAGAGGATGGTAAAACTCGACCGGTGATAACAAGATTTACATCTAGATTGACCAAAGAAAAAGTATGGAAATGCGCGAAGAATTCGGAATTCCTCAAGATAAAGAAGTTAAAATTCGGAGAAGACTTAACTACAAAAGACAAAGAGACACGCACTAAACTGTGGCCACAGATTGAAGAGGCACGGAAGCAAGGGAGAAAAGCCTACTTCGTCGGAGCCAAAGCCATCATTGAGGGTGAAGAAATAAAAATGTAATGAATGATAGTTCTGACGTGATCTAAAAGTGAAGTTTCCTATTTATTTTTGTTGAGAAGTTCAGTTAGCCTATCCTTAATAGACTACGTTTAGAGATATGCTGTTAAAGTATATTTGTTTGACAGTTAAAAAGTCAGATTTATAAACCCAAGTTTGCTTGTTCTAATTAGGAAAAAAAGGTGAAGAAAATCATTTTCTTTCTTTGTTATATTTAAAGCTCAGGCTTTTTCTTTTCGAGTTAACTTGTTCTACTTTTCAAGTTGTCTTTGTCATTTTATTCACTTAACGTGAGAGGTATACGAGAACAGATTAAGAGGAAAGCTGTATTTTTATTTTGTAAATCTTTCAAGGCAGATTTTTACTTTCTACAAGAAACGCATGCATTACGCATTAATTTCTGGAAAAATCAGTGGGGTGACAATATCTGGATGGCTTATGGAAACAGCAAATCTGCTGGCGTTGCCATATTAAAGGGCTCCTTTCAGGGGAAAATCCTTAAAAATGTTGTTCATGATTCAGGAAGATGGGTCATTTTAGTTATTGAATATATGGAGAATATTTTCATTATGGGCAATATATATGGTCATAATAATAGTAATAGAAACACACACCTTTTTGCGGAATTTGATGAACTAATAAACGAGTTATTGAATTCCTTCATCAGCGTTAAACTAATTTTGGGGGGCGATTGGAACTGCATAAGTGACCCCATAAAAGACTGTCAACCTCAAAGATCCTTAAGAGGCACTTATGGAGAGTTTAATAATCTATGCATGTATCTAAACTGTTGTGACATATGGAGACTTAAAAATCCACAGCAAATCCAGTTCACTTGGAACAATAAAGATTTATCTAAGAGATCCAGGATTGACTTTTGGCTTATTTCAAATGTGGAAGAAACCAAAATAGAACCCTCAGTTTTTTCTGATCATAATATGATTACATTAGTACTATGTATAAGGGATCATTCAATAAAATATAAACCAAATTATTGGAAATTAAATAATTCACTTTTGAGTGATAAAATCTTCAAAGAAAAAGCCAAAAAAATCATAAATGAAAATTTGATAAAAGCAAAAAAAGACAAAATATATGGTAAACATTGGGATTATACACAATTTCAGATTCGTAATATGGCCATCAAAAGGGCAAAAGAATTATCTAAGGAAAAAAGACAGAGACAAGATAGAATACTCAAGGAAATAATTTCTATATATGAAAAAAATGAGCAATCACAAGCTGACATCAATAATTTATTTGAATTACAAGCTGAATTGGACAATATCTATGAAAATTTGGCACAGGGAGCTTTTATTCGGTCTAGGCGAAAATGGATTGAACATGGTGAAAGGAATACGAAATATTTTCATAATTTAGAAAAAAGAAATGTTAGTGTTAATAGTATATACAAACTTAAAATTAATGAACAGATTTCTGAAGATCCCCCAAACATTTCTAATTTTGTGGAAGAATTTTATAAAAAACTATACTCTGAACACAACAGTAGTCAGAGCTCATATTTCCTCTCTTGTATAAAAAGTGTGGCTCAAGGTATTGATGAAACTCAAAAATATTTGCGATCAAGACATATCCCTTGAAGAACTTAAAAAGAACTTTAGTAAGTTAAAAGATAATAAATCCCCGGGGAATGATGGCCTTAGAGGTGAATTTTACAAGGTATTTCAAGGTTATATTTCTGAATTCTTATTATTAGTTTTTAAGGAGGCTTTGGAAACCTGTAGGCTTCCCCCAACAATGTGTCAAGGTTTAATTACATTGTTACCTAAACCCAATAAGGATTGTTTGCTTCTTGACAATTGGAGGCCCATAACCCTAATTAATAATGATGCAAAATTATTGGCTCATATTTTTGCGCAAAGAATAAAATTGTGTTTAGATACAATTATAGATGATAGCCAGTCTGGCTTTATGCAAGGACGGCATATTAGCAATAATATTCGATTAATCTTAGATTTAATTGATTATAAGGATTACATAACTGATAATAGTTACATTCTATTTATAGATATATACAAAGCCTTTGATACTGTGAAACATGATTTTTTATTTGATGTACTAGATTTTTTTGGTTTTGGTCAATATTTTAAAAGGGCAATACAAACTTTATATAGTGACTGCAATAGCTCAGTTAAACTTCCTTGGGGAACTACTCGTAGATTTAGCATCTCCCGGGGCATAAAACAAGGAGATCCAGCGGCTCCGTTCCTATTTCTTCTGGTCATGCAAACAATGGCTCTATATATACATAATGATTCTTTTCAAGGCATCAAAATTATGGAAAAAGAAATTAAATGCTGTCAGCTTGCTGATGATACAGCTATTTTTTTAAAAGATATATCACAGGTAAAAAAGGTTATATATTGTCTCAATATCTTTTCCAAAGCTTCAGGTTTATCTTTAAATGTAAAAATTTTTACTCTTTTTCCACTTAAAGAGAATGGTACTCATTTAACCGAATTTGAAGGTATTCCAATTAGGGAGCAAGTTACATATCTTGGTATCAATATATGTAAAAATCAATCGGACAGAGTGCAATCCAATTTCCAACCCCTTATGGGAAAATTAAAAAGAAATTTGATATGTGGCTCATGAGGGATTTATCACTCAAAGGTAGAGTTCTTTTGTCCAAAACTGAGGGGTTGTCTCGTTTAGTCTATCCTGCAAAAGTATTAGATGTACCAAAATCTTTTAAAAAAAAAATTGATTCCACTTTATTTAACTTCATATGGAAAAACAAGTCACACTATTTAAATAAAAATATTTTATGTAATTCTTATAATCAAGGAGGTTTGAATGTGCTTGATTTTGGAACTTCTAATACAATTTTCAAGTTGAATTGGATAAAAAATTATATTAAGAATACAGACAAACTATGGAACAAAATTCCTAATCTTATTTTTGAAAAAGTTGGTGGTATAGAGTTCCTTTTAAAATGTGACTTTGAGGTTAACAAGCTCCCAATACAGCTATCCTATTTTCATAGACAGGCTCTTTTATGTTGGCTTCTTATATACAAACACAACTTTCCCCCCCACAAACAGTTAATTTGGAATAATAAAACAGTTAAATATAAGAATAAATCAATCTTCTATGACAATTGGGTTAAAAATTATATTCTAATGGTCTCACAACTGATAAATAAAGAGGGCTACTTATTTACATATACTGAATTTTTAAAGACATTTGGGATTCCAATATCTCCACGAGAATATAGCATTGTTTTTGATGCAATACCAGCAGGTTTTTTAAGACTTTTGCGAGGTAGTAGTGAACCTTTTAGGCGATCAATGTTTAAAAAACAGGTTTTGCTAAATGGTGTTGATATTAAAGATAGGAAATGTAATAATCAATTTTTCAGATGCCTAATTCATTGCCCTGCAACACCTCGAAATAAATACTTTTGGAATGACCATTTTGAAAATATTAATTGGAGATTGATTTGGACTTATAATAACAAATATTGTATCAATAATAAAGTTTATGAAATATACTTTAAAATTATACATAAAATATATCCAACAAACCAATTCCTAAAAAGATATAAAAATGACCTTCCTGAATCTTGTGCATTTTGCAAAAAGGATACTGAAACTATTTTGCATCTTTTCTTTGAATGTATCTATGTTAAATTCTTTTGGATTGATGTGGAATTTTTATTTAATAGGTTAAGTGGATTTAAAATTCACATAGAGAAAAGAGATGTTATTTATTATTATGACAAAAAGGATATAGAAAAGAGTTACATTTTTATGTTAAATCTTATTATATTACTTGGTAAGTTCTATATACACAAATGTAAATGGTCTGAAAGGATACCCAACATCTTCCATTTTAAGGCTGACATGAAGATTTACTTTGAAACATTGCAAGGACTTTCCAACCGAAAAGCAACCAGAACTATGGACATCTACAAAGATTTAAACTCCTCCTCTGTATTTTGATTATACAAGTAGGCTATACCTCTTTCTGTTTCTATTTTGTTTTATTTTTTTTCCCTTCCTTTTAAGTAATACATAATGAGTATTATAAGTGAGTGTGAAATATTTCTTTATATTGTATTATTACATGTACAATGTTGGAAATAAAAAAAAAAATAAAAAAAATAAAAAACGTTTGAGCTTCCATTTTCTCAAAGGCAGAGAAAGATAGTAAAATCTCGATTTGCACCGATTAAAATTTTTAGAAACTTGGGGACCACATACATGCTAGGGGAAGTCATATTAATGTTAAAAAACCTCAGAAAGTGAAATTTTCATGTCATAGGACCTTTAAAGTTCTTCATTCGCCACGAGTGAGGAAGGTATTCACAGGGACAGGAGAGGTTTCGGGATAAAATTAACCATTTGCAGCTTGATAAAGTTACAAAAAAAAACGTTAAGTATATCTGCGTTTTATTAAAAACATATTTCAGATGTAGGTAAATGGTGACAATATTAATTATAAACACTTCATTGGAACTACTATAGACTCAAAACTGCCTTGAGTACTGAACATATAGTTTAGTGTGTTTATGTAGTTCTGTTCAATGAATATAATAAATCCTTACATGATGTCTGCATATAAATAAACTATAGCCAGTATAGACAAGCCTGAACTGTGAATCTTCCTAAAGCAGCCATAAAGTAACCACTGGCTTAACTTAAACCAAACTTTATTATTTGTTCAGGAGGTTTTCTATAAACTAAAACTTATCTGTATTCATAAACCGAAAGATGTGCAGTGAATAGTCGGCATGTATCTCATTTTGTTGACCTTAGAGCTTCATTTTGTGTTTGATTTGTATATTGTAATTGAATTCCTTGCTGATGCTACTGGTTGCCACACTGACTTTGCTCTCCTCAACCTTTAACCCCTCCCACCCCTTGTTCTCCTCTCTCCTCCTGCACTCCTTCATTGCCAGATTCTCTCTCTCTCTTCTTGCAGTCATGAGTATTTGGAGCAAAGCAAGAGATGAAAAGATGAGGGCAAAACTAATCCAGAGGCACACTGGAAAACGGGCATTAAGACGTCCAGACATCAGCCAATTCAGATTCTTCGTTGTGCCTGTTGTCTGATGCATTTGTCATTTTGAGGAGAGCCTTGTGATTTCAATTTGCAATGTTTTTCTTGATGCCAATCACAAAATCTTTAAGAAACATGACAAAACCACCATGTCAGTCCGATGATGATGTATGGGTTTTATTTTAGGAATTGCTCCATATAGTGTTCAGTAGAATTGCTGATGTATGTTCAGGTGTGTCTTTGTATTAACATTTGCTTTCCCCCCCTCCTCTTACTATATTAATGTTATAGGTGTTTTTTTTTTTTTTTACTGATGTTTACTGTTGTATTCTTAGGTGTTTTGTTTCTGATGTCTAATTTTGGGGTTTAATGTATGCTGTAGAATTGCATATCGAACACACCTGGACATGCAGATGAACAGAAATGTTCTTCTCATGTAAACTATAGATGTCCAAGCAGCAGGTTATGTAGATGAATCCTTACAGTAATTCCTCATGTCTTGAAAGCTCACTGCATTTTCTAATGGTAATGCTGATTGGCTGCCCATGATGCCTATTACTTCAGGATTGTCCAAAGCAATGTTGATGGTCTTAAATGATTCCACTGGTTACTTTTCTTTCATGAAATGTATTTTTATTCCTTGCTGTCATAGTTGATGTGTATTATTTTTACAGCACTATTGCTAATGGTTTCGTCCCTCTCTTCAAATGTTGTCTGTCCCCTTGCACATCTAATTTCTTTAACTTCTTTCCTTTGCATCAGCCCCCCCCCCCTTCATATTGTTTTTTTATTGTTTAGATTTGTCTCAAAGTGTTCTCTTACATTTCAGCTTTAGCCATTGACTCTTTGCTTTGTCTCATCTTGAATATTTTTTTCAGCAATTTGTTCTTTCTGCATGTTCTTCGTCTCCCTCTTCTTTCCTTGGTTTTCTGTAATGCAATGTTGTGATTGGTATACATGTAGTCAGTGCTTGGCAGTAAGTATTTTGACAAGACTGTACTTGCATCTGTTTCTTCTTTTACAGCACCATCTCTGAAAGACCTAATATCTCTGCCCTATCTAGCGCTCCATGTGTTATTACACAGTGGAGTTCACAAGGAAATGACTGCCATTTGTAGATACTGATCTGTATATAATGTACCTACTTTCTTATCTTGAGAAAAAAAATAAAGATTTTTTTTTTAAATACTAGTTGAAACCATTATTAATATACCAAATATGACAAGTTAAAGATGTTTAAATACACAGTGTGCTCAGAGTCCTGCTTCGTTTTAATTTGTTAGCTTGTATATAGATTTTAATACTTGTTTTACAAACTCTAGCTTTTTAACCATTTCTAATCACACGAACTTGCACATTATAGCCTGATGTTGTAATACAAGAACTTTGCCCCTTCCAAGTATTCCATGCTTTTCTTAATTCATAAGACTGAATATCATGAATTCATACAGAAAGTAAAGATTCTTTAAAGTATTTTGAAACCTACCTAGTAATCTGGGTAATTTAAATGTAAAGTTGCATATATGATGAAGTGATTCCTGCTGTTTAGATTACACTACTGTTCAAAGTGGGTCAAGATTTAAATGTTTTGATTTTGAGAAGGATTTTTTTTATTATAATTTCTAAAGGATCATGTGACACTGGAGTAGCGGCTGCTGAAATTTCAGCTGTTGTATAAATAAATTGTAGTGTATAATAGATTTAAACATTTATTTTTATATTATTACAACTTAATGTACTTGATCAAATAAATGCAGATTTGTTGAGCATAGTAGTTACAAAAAGTACATTTGGCAGAAGCACAATAACTTGAGACAACAGTAAAATTAGGTCTACACTTCCGAAACATTTATTAGAATATTTCTGTCTTACACGTTATAACAAATGACATTGGTTATTACACATGAGCACCTTCTGGATAGGCCACTCAGAGAGACTCTTTGAGGGAAAGGAAAGCATCAGCACAACCACATTAATGGAAATTAGTTTCACTTGAATTAAGAAGACTCCAATGTTGATTGACTTTATCCTAAATTTTTGACACTATTCACAACAATGTCGGTAAACATTATTCAAGTAAAGGCCTGGGCTCTAAGCCCCATGATGGTTCTCATTATAGTCCTGTAGTTCACTACACTAGTAGAAGGGCTAGTAACTCGGGTATTTCAGTGGAATAAAACCCATAAGTGTTCAGTAAATGTCTATCTGTCCCTTTATAATACAAAAACAAAAATGAAACAACCGCAACAATCACAATAACACTTTGCAAAGAAGAGCAGGGTTTGTGAGCAGACCTAAGCCTTAGGGTTTAGGTAGATGATAGCTTCATCTCTTTATGCTTTTGCATTAATAATTTCGATAAACTCTGGTTTCAAGGAGGCGCCGCCCACCAGGAAGCCGTCCACATCTTTCTGAGAAGCAAGCTCCTTGCAGGTCCCTCCAGTGACAGATCCTGAAATGGTGGACCAGACAGAGTGACATTTTGACCAAAGATTTTTTTTTTTAAATGTTTATAGGAAAATGTCTCTAAATCTTTTGAAATGTCAAGCAAATCCATTCCTAAGAGCCCTAATGCAGGCACCCTCACTAGTTGTTCATAGCGATATAACTACACTAGTATCATGTTGGAATGCATTTGTGAATGTAAAGCACCACCCACATTAGATACCTCATTTGCATACCCATAATGCCTTTCACGGTTGTCATTGTTTCAGTCACCACCAATGAGGTACTCACTCAAATCACAGATTTTGACTTTAACAAGTGTTAGTTCAGAAATTGTCTCTTTTAGTATTTGTCCAGAAGGTTTCCTTTAAAAGGAAACCCCTTCATGACTGTTAAATAACAGAAAGATCCATATTAAGACTCCCTACTTTTTTAAACAGATAATAACTTGTTAAATGGTCTTTAACACATTAATCTGTTATTAAACAGTTTCCTTGTAAAGGCCAAGTTAGTTTTATTGGCCCATTGCTAAAGTTAATGTTTGGCCCTGCCTGTGCCAACCTAGTGTAAGTAATTTTTGTGGTGTATTGTTTTCTATATAAAATCATCCTTCTTAAAGATGTAAAACATTCTGTGGAAATGATTTTTATACCTATAATATTGACTGAGTAAGGCCATGTCAAAGATTGAAATGAAACTGATGAATGTTGTCTCATAATTGGATTTTGAGAGCTTAGCCTGGATTTCACAGACAGGGCCACATATACTATAGCAAAGTTGTATTTCTGTTTATTAGAGTGCGTTGAAATGTTTGTTTCTAATTGCATCCAGTAGTCAAATGTTCCTTATTATTCACAGTTGCCAAGTAAGTTTCCTTTTAAAGCAAACCCCTTCAAGGGGAACTTTACAAGTCTTAGTTACTGGTGCTAGAATTAATAGAACAAATATAGGAGTTTCTTTTTTTAAGAATATAAAATTAGAATTGGGTTTTAAAAACCAGGAAGAATCTTAAGATTTCAGGACTTTGGATACGTTTTAAAGGCTTATTTAGCCTTTGGTTTTAGATTTTCTTTCTTGGGCGATGTAATAACTATGTGATACAGTTATATACTACATAATGTCAACTATGTAATGTTGAATACTAAATAAAATGAAAATTAAAAAAGTCCCATTAAAACAGTTATAAAAAGATATCTTGTAACATTTTAAAAGCACGAGCTTGACCTCTTACAGTAAAAGCCCCTCAAGTCTGATGGGTGACATCACTGGGATATGTTTGAATTTGCATAATAATACATTTCACATGCTGAACTTTCATTCACCTCAGGTCTGTTTCAGTCACCATGAGTGAGATACTCACTTAAAGTAATGAGGACGAGTCACTAGATAAGGGTTAAGTTAAATTGTCTCTTTAGTATTTGTCCAGAAGGTTTCCTTTAAAAGGAAGCCCCTATCATTTTGTTAAAGAAATAAAAGTGCACTATACTGAACATAGTTTAGTGTGTTTATCTAGTTCGGTTCAATGAATATAATAAATCCTTACATTATGTCTGCATATAAATAAACTATAGCCAGTATAGACAAGCCTGAACTGTGAATCTTCCTAAAGCAGCCATAAAGTAACCACTGGCTTAACTTAAATCGAACTTTAGTATTTGTTCAATAGGTTTTCTATAAACTAAAACTTATCTGTATTCATAAACCGAAAGATGTGCAGTGAATAGTAACGTATGTATTCAAATTCAAAATACTGCAAATCAATGACATTCAAATAGACCCACCTCCATAAATGATCCTGACGGAGTTGGCAACAGCTTCGGAGACATTGGCCTTCATCCACTGCCTGAGCTTGTCATGCACCTCCTGAGCCTGTAAGAACAGAGAGAGAGCGAGTTACGGAGCTAAAAGAAACCTGGGAACATGTCTGAAACGCCTCCATGTTTCAGGTCAAACTGTGTGTCTGTACCTGCTGGGGTGATGCAGTTTTTCCAGTGCCGATGGCCCACACAGGCTCATAAGCAAGGACCACTTTGCTCCAGTCCTTCACGTTATCTAAAAGAAATGATACGGTCTATCAAAAACAAGGAATGTTTTATTATAACATACATATATATATGCCTCACTAAACTGAAAGATACCTGCGATGAACTTGGTCTGTGAAAAAACAACTTTTTCAGTGATTCCGGCCTCCCTCTCATCCAGCTTCTCACCGATGCAGGCGATCACGCCCAAACCACTCTCAAGAGCATGAGCGACCTTCTGCCCAATCAGCTGTCAGGAAAAACCACATCCAGGGAGTAAGATCAGAGGATGCATATGATTTATTAAGAGAGATGACCGATTATAATTGATTATGTGTTACTGTTAAATAATATTAGGCCTATACCTAAACCTGTATTTTATATTTCATCTTGTCAAATTTGCAAATACCCTAATCATCTTGGCATTTTAATCACTTAATACAATTAAAATCACAAGAATGTTTTTGTAATTTTACTGTTAAAAATTGTCACCACAATAAATTTACTAAAAGAAAACTCAAACATAGTGCTAATTTTATCTCTTTTTTGTCCTGAGACGGTATGGGTAAATTTGCAAATTAATCTGCATAAACAAATGCTTAATTAGTAGATGGTGCTCTTATTGCCACAACAGGTTCACATTTTCATAAAATATTTAATTAATCTTCTATTCACCTTAGGTTTACTTCAGTCACCATGAGTGAGATGCTCGCTCAAAAGGATGGATCAGAATCACTGCAGAAATAATAGCTAGAGCTCTTTCAGTGTTTGTCAAGTAGGTTTCTTTTAAGAGGAAGCCAGTTTATAGAAGTTAAAAAGATATTCCAAAATTCTGTTCATGTTGTATTATTTTAAGTACCATAGTTAGATCCATCTGTATAATATATTTATAATACAACTAGCAGTATATCATGCTCACATTTGTATAATGCATTAAATGATTAACTTTCACCCACCCCAGGTCTGTTTCAGTCACTAGAAGTGAGATGATCACTAAAAGTAATAGGCAGGATTCACTAGACAATGTTTCAATTCAACCTATTTTTCTTTTGTTAAAAGGAAGGTTATCTTTAGAAATATCAAGATATCAACTTATTTAAACAAAAGAAGTTTAAAGTCTGCACTTTTGAGGAAAATTCCAATTTTATTAATTGCGGTTTTGTAGACTGACTGGAGGTGTGAGATACTTCAAGACAAAATTATCTCTTAGTAATACCACAGGTAATGGGTATGAAATTTGTAGTTTTAGGCAGAAAGAATGCTTGGTATGCACAAAACTCAACAACTGCTATAAATCAATCCACACACTAGGGACAGTATAAATTCGTTTCAGTTTCAACACCGACTTCAAATACACTTCAAATAAGTAATGCATTCCAAAACCATTTTTAAATTAACTTAATCTTTTGTCAAATAATGAAACGTGTATAATACATAATTGTTCATGATCATCAGAAAAAACCTTGGTAGGACTATTGCTGCGGATTTATACTATAATACAAATTGGGTTTCATTTAACGCGTTTAAGCACTGAGTTACCTCATCACTCTCTCCAAACACATGGCGTCTCTCAGAGTGTCCCAGAATAACCCAGTTTACTCCACAGTCCTTAATCATCACAGGGCTGAAGGAATAAGACAAGTCAATTATAGTGACAAGGGAGTACAACTTGAAGATCGTATTTTCATTACTTGATTATATGAGACTCTTTTTCTGGACAGTAAATTGGATGAGGTGTACCTGATCTCTCCAGTGAAGGCTCCCTTTGCAACCTTGTAGCAGTTCTGTGCAGCCACCTCAATGTTAGGATTCAGCTTGGACCTGGTGTAGTCCAGGTAGATGGATGGAGCGCCACACACAACCTCTGTGAAACAAACAAAACAAACAAGTTAAACCACCAATGTAGAAAAAAAAAAAAAAATTTAAAATCACTGCGAATAGCATATTGAATATAAACTTTTTTTTAAGCAAGTAAAAGGCCTATTGCACAGGTCTTAGTGATTTTATAAAGAAACAAAAACATAACTTCTTATAGACGTTAAGATGAATATTTACTGGACTGAAGCAAAAATGTTAAACTGGATCAAATCTGAATCCGAACAGGCTCTTGAATAACATTTTGCTCATCTTTCAATCATCACTGTATTGCATTGAATTATATTCAGATTCAATCATAAAATTAAGCATTTAAATATCATCTTACTAAGACGTAATATTGGGGAACATCAAGTTACAGTTGATATGTATATACACTATGCATGTAGTCGGTTATAAAAATCTGATTTACATTACAAGCTGTCAGAACGATTATATTTTGGCCATATAAACATCAGCACCAAACAGCAGATTTTGCTCCTCAGTTTGGGACGGTCCACTTAATAAAACTTTACCTCCTTGAGTGTGAACAACATAAAACAAGATTCAATAAACGGTTACATTTATTAAAAATAAACACATGACTACTATGTCATTTGTCAGATTTTATTTCAGAGTTAATGTAACTTTTAAGGTGCTGCTGTATTACAACTGGAGGTGGCATTTATACAGTAAAATTATCAAGGGTCAGACTAATTTAAGCTCACTGTAAAGGGCACTTCATCCCCCTTGATAAAAGGTCAAAGGTAAAGTTGCTCATATGACAGAATACTACAGAGGCCACGAAGTAAAGCAAAACGGCAAAAGCTGGTCAGAGATGTGACAGTCTGACCCCTACTAAAGATATTATCGTTCTTTTTAATGTTATAGTTTTTTTTAATAAATAGCACAAGCTAATACAGCACAGTTATGTTGATAAACCAAGCATATTGATCACAATGTTTTTTGATTTGACCAGCCGTGAGCATGCACATGGTGTCTACGTGCTGGAAATCACACACCCGATCTGAAGCTTTAACCTTCAGTCACGACACACGATGAGCATCAGACCTTCATTACAACAAATAACGGTCAGTCGACTCGTTTATACAGCGAATAGTGCTTTACACCGACTGTGCATTCATAAAAGAAACGGTTTAGGACAACCCTTCTGTCTGGTTACGGATTAATCCTGGTGTTTTTTGAGCTCCAGATTGACTGTAGAAAACTAATCTGATAAATACAACGAGAAAGAGCCTCTTAAATGATGATCTTAAATACGATGCGAGCTGTCAAAAGTCACGCGTGAATGTCATCTCAGGGTCAGCGCAGTGAGTTGCACAACCCCTGAAAGGCCTGTGTTCGCAAAGGCGTGTGATTGAGTCTAGTGAAGAGGAGACTGAAGCAAATACGCACCGGTGTCTGGGTTGAGTTTGGCGTTATTCAATGTATTGGCGAGCTCTTCAATGCTCTTTTTATCGCCGTTCAATTTCCAGTTGCCACCGACGAAAAACTTCCTTCCAGTCATGACTGCAAAACGTTGCTCTCACCAGAAATACTAGGTAAAAGATTAAGCGAAGTACTTCCGGTCGAAGAGACAGCGAGGAAACGCAGGCTGCTCGAGTTTATATAAAGCTGGCTGATAAGCCCCGCCCCTCGGCGATTTCGATTGATTCAAAGACAACACGCCTTCCCAAAATAAAAGTTCTATCCACTGTTCATTTCTGTTATTTTTCTAAAGATCACATAATGCCCAGATGTGTTTTTGATATTATTTTTACTCATGATATTATACTACTTCTACTAAGTACATTTTATATACAGAAATGTAAATATGGGAAAATAAGACTTTTTCAATTTTAAAGGCAGAAATTCAACAATACCTAAAAAAAAATTAAATCTGAAAAATATTTGTAAGCATGTCTTTTGTCATGTGTCTATTTAACTTTGTATGGTTATTTCTATCTTTTAATTGTATTTATTGGTTTATTTGTATGTTCATCACTGCCTGTATTTGTAACATTTTAAAAGTGATAAAAATAATACAGTCATCTGTTTTCTGTAATATACTGTGGTGTGTTCAGCAGGAATGAAAGAGAATCACGTTCACGTGGGCTGACCCATATTCACGGAACAATTCTGAATATTTTAAAATAATTTTTGTCTCATAACTGCACTTACAATGTATAACTTTTGAAACACCCAAATCAGAGCTGTCGAAAAACATATTTTACGGCTCTGACCCAGCGACATGTCTTTATTGGCGGAGAAGGTCTTGAAGGTGGGACTAAATTTGCATATCCGCAATGCTTTTTGCCATGTCAACTATATAAAGACATTTTCCATTATTTTAAGGTCTGTAAAAAAGGATATAGCATGAAATTCACCAATATTTATAAATGAAATAATTATTTCAATTCAGAAATCAGTATTCTAATTTCTTTATAACTTCTTTTGACTTAAATTATGTAGTCACCATAATCGATATTACTGTTGAAAGTAGACAAATCTTTTCGTTAGGCATACCTGTGTGGAAACTTGCTCTTTTAGTATTTGTCTAGAAGGCTTTCTGTAAAAGAGAGCCCACCCTTTAACAGTTTAAAATAACCAAATATATGCTGTTAGACTAAAATATTATTTTTAAAGTCAGATTTATGTGTCAGCTTCTGAATGTTGATAGCGTTGGTGTATAATGATACTCTGTCTGGTAGAGTCATAAGTGTCAGTAATGATTTGTTACATTTAGTACAGATTTAGTGATTCATTACTTTCCTACGAAACACTCATAAAATACATATAAATAAATACCGAGAGATCTGAAAGTAAATTATATCATAAACGTATAGCTGCTGTTTTAGCTGCTTAAAATGATCAAATCCTTTTGAATTGCAAAACCTTGAGCTGGAATCAAATCGCGCAGAGAATGATCAGAGCAGAAGAACACGTTTATGTGTACAGCAAGAGTCCAGTTCGCTGTGCGGAACACTAGAGGGCAGTATTGTGACGCTGCTTTATCAGTAATGTCGAGGCAATCATTGTCAAAATTAACAATAATCATAATTCAGTTTACATGTGTCATTCGTTACATTTGCTGTTTTTTTTCGTTCTTTCTTGTTATTATATTTTATCCAAACCCTGACTTACGGACTAATGATGTTTTCGTTATTCTGAATAGACCACTTCACCGGGTCATTTTAGTGGTTTGAACTGAAATGCCAACAAATATTGCACAAGACAAGGCGTTTGCAAAAGCTAAAAGTAAAGGTCGAGAGTGCGGCCGACTGTGAATGGTGTGAGAGGTGGCGAGAGGAGGAGTAGCAGCACGGAGTTAAGGAGTGCGTGGAGATCTCACGAGCGCCACACACTCACGGAAACACAACCGCAACTACTTCCGCCCACACTAAAGATGGCGGCCTTCTTCATGGAGAATTTAGCCGAATCTTTAGGTTCCTCCGAACCGGCGGTTCGATTGATTTTGTCGATCTTATTAGGTAAGTGAACGGCGCACTAGTGTGATATTTTAGGTTCTGGTGAGAGTTTGTAATGAGTGTCGTTAGGAGTCATAAAAACGTGGACAGTTATGTGGTTGCATTAGAAGTGTGCTCAAGTCACACAGCTGCCCACTGTGCTCCCAGCACCCCCAAAAACACGACTCCAGCACCTACTCTCTCCATTCACACCGACCCTAGCCAAAATCAAAGGTCGACCAGGATGACCTACATGTCAGGCGAGGTTTCATGGTTAACTGCACGTATCTGCTGTGAATCTTCTGACTACAAGTACTTTCAGACTCGTTAGACCTTCGTCTGACAGCTCGCTTTATTTTGCTACTGAATTTGAGTAGTTTGACCTACTGTTAGTTGTGACCTTTCAATGCAAATGAAGCTGGGTTTCAAGTGACACGTTGATATAGGGATGTGAGAGCAGATAGCAGGGTACTCTGTACTTTGGTCAGGTGCACTGCAGTGAACTGCTTCTAACCTCTTCAACCAGATGAATGACACATGGGCTGCTTGACCTGGATAGAAGTGCCTGTTTGACCATTTGCATGCTTTCAGCTCAAAGACTGTTACATTGTTGTCTTTAAGGCTTAACAATGTGGATCTATGGTAGCCTCAGAATGATGCCTACTTATCCTTATGCACACTTTCCAGGGCTTTTTTGCTTGATGCATGAGTCAATTTCTATTGTAAATCTGCAGTTAATGTAACCCTGATTTCAGATATTTATTCATGAACGTGTGCAAATGAAATGCAGAGCTATGTGTCAGAGAATGGTGACTTACTACACACTTAAGTTATTAAAGGCATCAGAAAACACTGAAAAACTGACAAGGGTTGCACAATATATTTTTACATGCTCACTTAAAGCAGTTTAATTTAATAGTTAAACTGCATTAATTTTATTTCAAGTGTTTTAAAATTTTATAGAATCTTAATAGCGATCAGAAGATGGGAATAATCATCAACTAGTAGTCAGTGTCATTCAAAATTTCTATACTGGTCCATCCCTAATTCTTTGCTTAAGATCACACCGCTGTAGGCATCCGATGAGAATTTCAGAAGAGTTCAGTTTTTCTTCAGAAATCTTTTTTTAAATGTATAAAAATCCTAGTTTGACTTTTATCTGACCACACCCTCACAACAGACCTTTCACATTCCTATCTGTCATTCCTATCCAACTGCTGTGGCTCACCCTCAAAAGACAGTTGTTATGTGCCCTAAATGTGTGTTTATTTGACTGTGCAATTGCATCACCTCATATGCCTAATCTGTTTCTCTCTGTTTTCCCTGTAGGTTATCCCTTTGCTCTGGTGTACCGGAGGTTTTTATTTCATCAGTCTGCAACAGTTGTTCATCTCTTCCACACATTCTCTGGGTTGGCACTGGCCATGTTTAATTTTGGTGAGAGAGAGAAGGAAGCAGAGAAAGAGTGAAGAAGTGAAAGATCTGATAACTAGTGTCTTTACAGCTTTAACGTCTTTAAATTAGACCTACTAGCTTTTTCTTAGCTATAATACTATTGGTCATGATAACATGAAAGTCAGTCTTAAGATGTATGGCTTGTCAGTGTAGTGGCTTTTGGTCCATATTTAGACTGGAGCATTTCTACTGTAGTTCAGCTCCCCTAGTTTCTCTAATCTTGAACTTGCTTGGTTCACACACATGCGATTGTTTCTCATCTCATGGCACAAAAGAGAGCATTCTCAGTACTGAACAACATCCAAGCTGAGGGTTTTTGTTTTTCTCACCAGTCATCTTCTCAAATAAAATCTGTAAATTTGTGCTCGAGTTCAAAACATTTTCACTAAATGGGAGTTTTAAAAGGGAAGATTTACAATACTTAAGTAATATCACAGTTCTATTCCAGACGTTTTTTTTTCTTACGTGGTTGATTTAGTCAAAAATATGATCTTCGGCAGATTTTTGTAAATGTTCTTTCTCAGTTTCTTAATTTGAAAGCAGTTGCTATAAAATTAGTAAAATATTACACTACTGTTTAAAAGTTTTTATTTTTATTTTTTATGTTTTTGAAAGACGTCTCATACTTATCACAGTACAGTAATGACACAATAGTATTGTGAAATGTTAAAATTCAATTTAAAATCGTTCCAATATTTTGCTCCTATTATTATTGTTGTTGAAAACAGTTGTTCTGCTTATTTTTTTATTTGATGAATATGAAGTTCAAAAGAACAGCATTTACTAGAAATAGAAATATTTTTGTAGCAGTGTAATTTTTTTACTGTTACTTTTGATCAGTTCAGTGCATCCTTGATTCATAAAAGTTTTTGTTCTTTTCAAAACAAAACAAACAAAAAAGGAAAAGAAATACTGATCCAAGACTTTTGAACAGTAGTGTATATTAATCATAAAGTTAATAAACGAATAGTATTAAGGGTTTTTATTTTTATTATTTATGGTAACATGTTAGATGTCCAATGAAAGTGCTTTGGCTCCTGCCAGATTTCCTCTTGGATAATGTTTCACTTGTTTGACACTGAAGGTAGAACTGTGCTCTGTAAAGTTATTGAATATTTAGTGTCCTTGAGAATAATGGTGGAAAATAAAGGGTATCCTGTCTAACTGCTCTGCAGTCTGTTGTAATGATTTCCTGATGACCGTGACTGTGACTGCGATAACCCCTGGTGGTGAGGCTGTAGTTAATGGGAATATGAGTGGCAGGTTGAAAAACAAACTAATGAAAACCGATGGGTGTTGAGTTGGGAAATGTGAAAACTAACTTGTTTATTTGATTTCTTTGTGCTGCATGCGGATCTAACAGCAGGTCTGTCTCTCTTTGTCGTTATCTGCGACATTTTACTTGTTAATTTTGAGTTTATCACTCACTTGTTTTAAAAAACTACTTTTTCTCTCTTTCTGTCATTTCATAAGACATAGTTCAGACAAAAATGATAGTATTCTCTTTCTCAGAGTCTTTTATTTACAGTCATGTTGTTCCAAACTCATTTGAGTTTTCTTCAGTAGATCACAAAAGAAGAATTTTCAAAGAATGTCCCAGTCGCTTTTTACTTTTATTCCATATAATGAATGTGAATGGAAACTGGGTCTGACAGGCTTCAAAATGTCTAAAGAAATGGACCACAAAATATAATTAATGTACCATAAATGTAGTTAATACAACTATTTTTCAGTCATAATGAATTCATACAGTATGTGTGATGAATGTACCAAAATATATGTAAATGTCCCTTCAACATTTCATTGAAGCTGTATAGTGTTCAAAAAGGTCACACAGACTTCAAATATAGCACGTCAAACACCAGTGGTCCTCACGTGTCTCATGAGCAAATATCTTTTATGTCAAAGGTGTCACCTTTGGTTTGTCAGTAAATAAGTGTAAGATTTCTTTCTGTACCAAAACTGTCGTTTGATTTCAGAAAATGTAGCTTAGAGTGCACTTTTATAGACTTAGAAAACATTACTTTTATTATACTTTTGATGGTGTATGTTATTTTGGAGTATGACATATGTACCCATTCGATTTCATTTTATAGAAAAAGAGAGACCTTCAAAAAGGTCGTCACTCATTCAATAAAAAAGAAAAAATCTCCTTTTGTGTTCATCAGAAGAAAGAAAATCATACTGGTTTGAAATGACGTGAGGTTGAGTAAATGATTACAGAGCTGTCATTTTGTCAGAAGTATTCTGTTCAGTTCTGGTTCTTCACATTGTTGATAAAGTGTTGTATTGTTATCTAATGTTCAGCTAGTACAGGAATGCAATAACACCATCTCTCCATGTCCTTCTCTCAGGGTCTCAGGTCTGTCACTCCCTCTTATGCGTAGTCATTCAGTTCTTGTTGCTGAGGCTGATGGGAAGGACAGTCACATGCGTTTTGAGTAGCTTTATCTTTCAGATGGTGAGAAAACGCACACATTCTCTCTCACACTCACACTATCTCTTTATCTGTTTTTGAACTCTTGATGTGATCTTGTGGATGAAATGTTGCAAGCTTATCAGTGCCCAATTGGATCATGTATTTAACCCTCATTTCTGTGCATGTCTACTGTGGTAAAACAGAGTGTTAAAGATCTAATAACATGTGCCACTTGAGTTGTGATTAGGTCAGAAGAACCTAAAAGAATGTGAAGGGAAAATAAGAGCTTAACACATAAAGATCTTTAGGGTGGCTTTAACCCCAGATATTGACTTTACTGTTTTAATCTCAACAGTACCTGAAGGTATTTTTGGTGTTTTTTTGTTTTTGTGTGGCAGATATATCTGTTGATGGGTTATTACTACACAGCTACAGAGGAGTATGATATCAAATGGACCATGCCTCATTGTGTCCTAACGCTCAAACTCATCGGTATGATACTTGCTTTTAATTCCCAAATCTTGATACACCTCAGAACAAAGATATTTACAGATTGATTCTTTTTAACCATTTATCACAAGGCACTGAAAGTAAATCAACATTTACAAACACTCACAAAATACCATGGTATAAAAATGGCCATGTAGCATGAATGATTTTCAAAGCAATGTCTTGCCAGTACTGATGATGATTTCATTTTTCTCATTGCAGGTTTAGCACTCGATTACTACGACGGTGGAAAAGAAGAAGTGAGTGAGACTTAATGAACTGCTATTAACTTCCACCATTTCTGTCTTCCTTCGTGCTGCTGTTCACCTAGTATCCTCCTATTATTATCTCCCTCCGTTTCCTCTTCCTGCATCACTCTTTGCATTTTTTATGCATGATTTGAGCACAAGGAGGAACTGATGGGGAACCACTTAGTATCTTCTTCAGTTGTGTAGGAGCAGTTCTGCTAAATGACCATTATGGATCAGTGTAATTATGTCTGGCAAGGTGAAGTGTAGTGAAAGTTCCCTGAGATGTAATTGTGTAATCTGTTAGTTCTCTACTGCAGTCAGCTCATCTGTGGCTCAGATTAAACAACTCTGTCCGAAATATTAACAGTAGCCATGACTTGACACAGTTGGCTTCTTCATGTGATGGTGTGTAAGCAGTTATATCTCTTTTGATCGCTCCCTCATTACTGCCACCCTAGAAAGGTGTTTCTCCCTCATCTTAAAGCAATGTTTGTTTGTTTTTCGAGGGTGTAAAGATTACCAGATGACCGATGATAGACCCTGTTTACACCCGGTATTAACTCTGTTCTCAAGTGTTCAGATAGATTAGTAGTTCTGGAGAAACAGACTGTCTGAATTACACTACTCTCCAAATGTTTGGGGTCAGTAAGAAATGTTGTTGATTTTTATTTTTGAGAGAAAATAATACTTAATTCAGCAAGGATGCATTCATTTAATCAAGAGTGAAAGTAAAGATGTTTATAATGTTATGATAGAATTTCAAATAAATGCTGTCCTTTTGAACTGGTTGGATGTGGAGGAGGTATGAAGATATGAAGGGGCAAGATTATGGATGATCTTGAAAGTGAATCACAGAATCTTAAAGTCAATGCGAAACTTAACCAGGAGCCAGTGAAGCTGCTGCAAAACAGGGGAGATGTGGTGAAAGGAGGGGATTCTGGCGATACAGGCGGCTGAGTTTTGAAGCAATTGAAGCTTATAGAGGGATTTGTGAGAAAGACCAAAGAGAAGAGAATTACAAAAATCAATGCGGGAGATGACAAGACTGTAAACAAGAATAGCAGTAGTATGAGGGGTGAGGTAAAGGGTGAAGGCAGTTAATATTACAGAGATGAAAATAGTCGGACTAGATGATTTTATTAATATATGATTGAAATGACAGTGTACTGTCTAAGAGGACACCCAAACTCTTAACCTGAAGAGAATGGAAGACATGAATTATCAACTAAAAGATAAAAACTAGAAGATTTGAATAAAGTTGATTTAGTGCCAACTAGAAGAATTTCCATTTTTGTCACTGTTTAGATTGAGAAAATTAGAAGAAAACCAGCATTTAAATTTGTTGAGTCAATGAGAGCGGAAGGAGGGAGAGTGGAATTAGGTTTAATGGAGAGATAGACTTGGGTGTCATCCGCGTAACAGTGGAATAGGAAGTTGTATTCCTGAAAGATATTGCCAAGAGGAAGACAATAAATGATGAAAAGAAGGGGACCCAGGACAGAGCCCTGAGGCACACCAGTATTAACAGAGGAATTAAATATTAGAATGATTTCTAAAGGATCATGTGATGCTGATTATTGGAGTAATGGAATAAACAAAGCATGGGAATAATCAGAATCAGAAAGAGTTTTTTTGCCAAGTATGCTTGCGATTACAAGGAATTTGTTTTAGTGACATAAGCTTCCAGTACACAGAGACAACAACAACACACAGACAAAAAAACATATTAAAATAGAAAAGTTATTTTGAATTGTAATAATATTTCACAATATTTCTGTTTTGATAGAATTAAATGCTGCCTTGATGAGCATAAAATACATATTTCAAAAACAAAAAAATCTTACCAAATCCTAACTTTTAAATGATGTTATGTTTTTCGATGCATTTTATCTTCTACAGCCAGTTCTAATTTCCCAGCTCCTCTCTTTTAAATCATTGACTCATTAGCTTTTTTCTAACAGTCCCAGATGAGTGCAGAACAGAAGAAGTCTGCCCTCAGCTCTACGCCATCTATTTTGGAGGTCTTTGGTTTCTCATATTTCTATGGAGGCTTCCTGGTAGGGCCTCAGTTCACACTGCTAAGTTACCAGAAGCTGGTGTCTCGAGAGATGTCCGATGTCCCTGGACAACCACCCAGTAGGTAAGTGCACAAGATTTCACAGTCTAACAATCCCATCTCAGTCAGATTCTTTCAAACCAATGGTTTTACCTCTTGTCAACAGTTGTTTCTTACCATTTAGTGGACACTTTTCATCCAAAGGTATTTTCAGGATTAATTTGTCCATTATAAGGATAATTCCTGTCTTGTTACTTTTGTTACTTGTTCAAGGGCACTGTGATTATGAACAAGTCTTAATAACTCATTTGCTCTTTCAACATGCCTAATCTTTTTTTTAAAAATCTTTTTCCATTAGGCTATAGACATTCCTATAGGCACTGGATACTCTGATGTTATTGACTGGCTGCACAACTGGCCCTAGAGTTAGAAAATCTAATTACAAACAAGATATATTTCTTGTAGAAATTCGTTTTCTTACTGCTGAAAATGAACATTCTGTATTTAGTTTTTTGTCTATGAATTGCAGCAGTGAATCATGGATCATATCATGAGGAAAATAAATGATTATCAATGCATGAAAAGTTAATCGAAATGCAGACACGCTTTTCCAGACATTGTTTTTTTTAAATATATCCCTGTATGTGAGCAGAGACAAATCATACAGAACAGTGAAACCATTCACAATAATATTATGCAGAAAAATAAAAGTCTTTGCTCCCATTGTTAGTCGCCACAGATCTCATTTGCATAAAGCTAACTTTGTTGAATTGCCGTGTGCACCCATATCACGACTCCAGTTGTTGCTGTTGCTGGAAATTGAAAATGAATGATATGTTTGGTCACAAAAGTTATTTTCAGTGTGAACAAGATTTAGGCCACACTGTTTTGACCACAACCTAACCAATACTGTTAAGGCCCATTATAATACTTATAGTCTTCTGATAAGTAACAATTTAATTTACCAAATGTTTCCTCTTTTTGCAGTGTGGTTCCTGCACTGAAGCGATTTGGTTTAGGTCTGATCACCCTATCAATCTTTACGATAGGTGGGGTGCACTACACGGATAACTACTTCTTAACAGATGAGTTTGAGGTGAGTGTATCAGTGCATTGTGACTGAACGTAGACAGAGTCACAAAATCACAGTGTATTATTTAGGTTGTACCTGGATCTCGTGTGCCTCCACTTGTTTTTTTCCCAGGATCTTTTCAATCTGGTCCCGATGTCACAGAAAGTTCCTGGTCTGAACGAGAGCGCTATTTAAGTCTGTCAGTTACCATTTTGGCAGCTATTTATATATTCTTGGCAATATGAAACAGTTGCTGCAAGTCATATAACTGCATTTTGAATGCTGCAGAGGAGGGAGTTAAAATGAGTTCACACAAAGAGTGAAAAATGTTGAAAATGATTAATTGTTAGGGCTGTTCATATTCAGCCGACACTCAGTTGTATTCATTTAATTGGTTTAGCTTATCAAATGTCATGTAATACGTTTCAGCATGCATTCGAGCAAATCTGTATAAATCGTTAATCATAATTATTTATTTTTAATAGTTTTTTAAATCATGTTTTCAAATTTTGAATTGAACAGAACATATGGAACACACAGGACACGCTCAGTCCAGCTGTGCGCACACACACACACACACACACACACACACACACACACAGAAATTGTAAAATGAAAAGAAAGCAACAGACCACCTAATCTAGAGATAGGCTGTTTAAAAGTAACTATTCAAAATATATGACGAATTAAAAAAAACACAACACTGAGTGCTGAACTCTCTGCTTATGATTATAAAGAAAATCTTCAGGCAGTGTCTTTTGCAATAACCGCCACACATTCAGATAAACACCAAACCTGCCTATTGTCTTTTTTCAAACCTGCTCTACTGCCTATTTCTTAAGAAAATAATTGAGAAGATTTTAAGAATTGTCACGGAACAACTTCTTGGAATTTATCTTGTAATTTATCTTAAGAAATTTCTTACCTTCTTTCTTTAGATTTTTTTGTGAATCTGGCCCCAGGACAAAAAAAAAAAAAAAAAAATATATATATATATATATATATATTTTTTTTTTGGTTTGTCTTTGTAAGGCAAAATCATGTTTAAAATGAAAGATTCATAATTCATTGGTAGTGATTCATTTTTTCTTATCCTTTGTTTTGATCTGTGTTTCAGGCACATCCATTCTGGTATAAGTGTGTGTACATCTTAGTGTGGGTGAAAATAAACCTGTATAAGTACATCAGCTGCTGGCTAATCACGGTGAGTAAACAGCACAACCCAAATCCCCCATTAAGAGCCCACTTGAGGTAATTGAGAGTCATTATGCTTCATGCTGTGAACCCTGTCAGTGTATCTTTACTATCTTCTTAGAGAGGTGTTAGCTGTGTAACAAGGCAATTACAAACAAGACATGGCCTTATTTTTCTAGCTGAGAATGTGACTCTGACTTCTAGAAGTGCAAATCTAGCTAAACCTGTTCAGGTTGTGGAGACGTTGAACAGGTTTTCTGGCTTAAAACTGTCCATAGATTGTGTGTGTGTTGAAAAAATACATTTAAAATCTTAATTCTGAACAGTCTGCTGTTTTATAATTTAAAACAAAATGATTATGATTTTTTATTTTATTTTTTAAATATATATGTCTAAATACTTTTTGGAGCCACTGTAGCTTTCACTGTAAATCTTTTTTTTTTTATTTTTTATATGGAATCACTAGATGCAGATTTCTATCTCATATGTTTATATTCATATATGTACATACTTAGGAAGGTGTGTGTGTACTCTCTGGGCTGGGCTACAATGGGAAGAACGAAAAAGGAGAGCACCAATGGGATGCCTGCGCAAATGTGAGGGTGTGGCTATTTGAGACCACACCCCTCTTCACAGGCACCATCAATTCCTTCAACATCAACACAAATGCTTGGGTGGCCAGGTATGCACATGCTTTTATAAATGTGACATTTATTGCAATCGGAGTCTTTCAAAATTGTGTTATTTTTTTTTTTTATGTGTGTGTGCTTCAATACATTTTCTCTCAATTTCTCTTTTCTTTCCTCGCCCTTCTTCGGTACAGGCATGTGTTTAAGAGGTTGAAGTTTTTGGGTAACAAGTTGTTATCTCAAATGTTCACATTGTTTTTCCTGGCGATCTGGCACGGCTTGCACTCAGGGTACCTCATCTGCTTCTCCATGGAGTTCATCATTGTCAATGTGGAGAAGCAGGTAACCATGGCAACATTGCTCTACCAGACTTGAGGCTTGAAGTTGTTCAGAATCCAGATGACTAAAGTCTTTGAGTCACTTACTTTCATGCCAACTGAAGGCAGATCTGAAAGTTTACAGATTTAAAGATAGTTTCTGAATTTAGTAACTCACTGAGAAGAATGATTTGAAATTATAATCTTGCTCTTATGTAAGTGATGGAATGAAACAAACTGCATTCTAGGATCCTTATAGGTCAAAAGTAAGGTATCAGTCATTAAATGTATTTTAAACCGCTTACACAGAGTATATATACACACACACACACACACACACACAATACTGTTCATAAGTGGGTTAGAAAGCTTTTTAAAAAAAGAAGTCTCTTATGTTTTCAACACGGCTCCATTTAGTTTGTCAAAGATACAGTAAAAACAATAATGTTGTGACATATTATTTTAATACATTATGCAATATAATTTATTCCTTTAAAATATAAGTTATTCAGCTTTGAAGCTGAATTTTCAGTCTCATTACTCATGTCACACGATCCTTCAGAAATCATTCTAATATGCTTATTTTCTGCTTAAGAAACATTTATTATCAATTTTGAAAACAGCTGTCCTGCTTAATATTACTATAGAAACCATTATACATTTATATTCAGGATTCTTTGAATAGAAAGTTCAGAAGAACAACATTTATTTGAAATGATAATATTTTATGACGTTATATACATGTCTGATTTGCTAATAACTAAAAAAAAAAAAAAAAACCTTTAGAACCAAAAGGTCATCAAAAAGCATCAAAAGGTGCAGTCATTGAGATGACTGATTGAGATACTAAACTGTATTTTTTAATATTTGGAAACGGATGGTGAGATTCAGCTGGCAGTTGACAGTATGGTACTTAAGAATGGCAGTTGCAGTTGTTGCAAGTAGTTTGCTTGTAAAATACTATCTTACAGGTTGCAGACAGCTGTGAGTATGTGAGGGACGCATCTCACCCTTGTAGTCCTATTCTAAAAATGACAAATAGTGCTCACGTCAGAAAATGTGAGACATCAGTAGGCATTAAATGAAAGTCAATGGAATGTTTACGAATGACGTTTCCTGTCTCAGCCAAAACACATTTTTTTGATGAATGCTGATGGTACAGCTTGATCATTAACCTTCTCAGGAGAAAAAGAAAACAAGTAGAAATGTAATATTGTTCAGGCAACTCTGGCTCTAGGCGAGATCGAAACATTGTGCATGTTTACGTGCGGTATGTGTCCACCGGTGCAGAATGAGTGGAGCAAAGTGTTTTCACTTGATTTTTTTTTTCATGGGAACTACGTGACAGGCTCATACAGGGAATCTGACAAAGGAGCAAAGCAAGAAACATTTTTAACAGCATTTATTAATCTAGGTTCATGTTAATGAACCCTTTTCACAGACTGTGATGATGAGTTTCTAAATCTAGTTTATTATATTGTTTTGAAAAAAGGTATTGTACATTTATAACTTCTGTAGCATACAATCTATAATGTACAGTCGTGGCCAAAAGTTTTGAGAATTACATAAATATTGGAAATTGGAAAAGTTGCTGCTTAAGTTTTTATAATAGCAATTTGCATATGCTCCAGAATGTTATGAAGAGTGATCAGATGAATTGCATAGTCCTTCTTTGCCATGAAAATGAACTTAATCCCAAAAAAACCTTTCCACTACATTTCATTGCTGTCATTAAAGGACCTGCTGAGATCATTTCAGTAATCGTCTTGTTAACTCAGGTGAGAATGTTGACGAGCACAAGGCTGGAGATCATCATGTCAGGCTGATTGGGTTAGAATGGCAGACTTGACATGTTAAAAGGAGGGTGATGCTTGAAATTATTGTTCTTCCATTGTTAACCATGGTGACCTGCAAAGAAACGCGTGCAGCCATCATTGCGTTGCATAAAAATGGCTTCACAGGCAAGGATATTGTGGCTACTAAGATTGCACCTAAATCAACAATTTATAGGATCATCAAGAACTTCAAGGAAAGAGGTTCAATTATTGTAAAGAAGGCTTCAGGGCGTCCAAGAAAGTCCAGCAAGCGCCAGGATCGTCTCCTAAAGATGATTCAGCTGCGGGATCGGAGTGCCACCAGTGCAGAGCTTGCTCAGGAATGGCAGCAGGCAGGTGTGAGCGCATCTGCACGCACAGTGAGGCCAAGACTTTTGGAAGATGGCCTGGTGTCAAGAAGGGCAGCAAAGAAGCCACTTCTCTCCAAAAAAAAAAACATCAGGGACAGATTGATCTTCTGCAGAAAGTATAGTGAATGGACTGCTGAGGACTGGGGCAAAGTCATATTCTCCGATTAAGCCCCTTTCCGATTGTTTGGGGCATCTGGAAAAAGGCTTGTCCGGAGAAGAAAAGGTGAGCGCTACCATCAGTCCTGTGTCATGCCAACAGTAAAGCATCCTGACACCATTCATGTGTGGGGTTGCTTCTCATCCAAGGGAGTGGGCTCACTCACAATTCTGCCCAAAAACACAGCCATGAATAAAGAATGGTACCAAAACACCCTCCAACAGCAACTTCTTCCAACAATCCAACAACAGTTTGGTGAAGAACAATGCATTTTCCAGCACGATGGAGCACCGTGCCATAAGGCAAAAGTGATAACTAAGTGGCTCGGGGACCAGAATGTTGAAATTTTGGGTCCATGGCCTGGAAACTCCCCAGATCTTAATCCCATTGAGAACTTGTGGTCAATCCTCAAGAGGCGGGTGGACAAACCAAAACCCCACTAATTCTGACAAACTCCAAGAAGTGATTATGAAAGAATGGGTTGCTATCAGTCAGGATTTGGCCCAGAAGTTGATTGAGAGCATGCCCAGTCGAATTGCAGAGGTCCTGAAAAAGAAGGGCCAACACTGCAAATACTGACTCTTTGCATAAATGTCATGTAATTGTCGATACAAGCCTTTGAAACGTATGAAGTGCTTGTAATTATATTTCAGTACATCACAGAAACAACTGAAACAAAGATCTAAAAGCAGTTTAGCAGCAAACTTTTTGAAAACTAATATTCATGTAATTCTCAAAACTTTTGGCCACGACTGTATACGTTCTATACAATCTCACAATATTTATTCTAAATGTTAATTTATTTAACTTGAATAGCATATTGAGAATTTCCTCTGCACTGGTGGACACATGGCATTAGACAAAGGCTTTAGAAAGTGGATAAAAATAATAAAACTCTTTTGTAAATATTTTTGCAGGCTCAGTCACTGGTCCGGGACAGTCCTTTGCTGGCATCTATCGCTCAGAGTCAACTGTATCCAATTGTTTATGTAGTACAGCAGTTAATTCACTGGCTGTTTATGGGATACCCTCTGGTCCCATTCTGCCTCTTCACTTACGACAAGTGGCTCAAGGTGTGTACTTACTCCTCAGGGCTTCGTTAGTCATGAATCTGATGTTGGATGTCCATGATCCTTACCTCCTGTATCCATCCATATTGTAAAGTGTTGCAAGTGTCATTTACATTTTGAACGTTTTTGTTTTCCAGGTTTACTCCTCTATATATTTCTGTGGACACATATTTTTCTTCATTGCCTTTCTTGTTCTGCCATACCTCCGCAAGGTGTTTGTGCCTCGAAAAAGAGGCAATGAGAAGAAGGAGGATTAATTAAAATGGTAAATTTATCATCTGCCTTTTCTAAACTGTTTGTGCCACCTGCCTGTTCTCACTGTTTTTCTGAGTGTGACTGTGTCATCTATTCTTTCCTGTGTTTTCGGCAGCAGTGGAATCTAAAGCTGCCTTCAGGTCATATTCAGTACTCTTATAAGCACCTTCACAACGTCTTAATTTCCAGTTGGAAACTCAAAATATTCTTTGATCGGTTTATATTTCTGATTATTCTTTTGTGTGATCCAATGTTAAAGATCACAGAAATCATTCTAACATCGTGATTTGGTGTTCAAGAAGCATTTCTTGTTATTATTAATGTTGGAACAGTTGTGCTGCGTATTATTTTTGTGAAAACTACGATAGTTTTTTTTTTTTAAGGATTCCTTGATGAATAAAAAGCATTTATTTGAAATTTAATATAAATAATAACTGACCCCTAGTTTTTGAATGGTTATTATTGTCACTTTATCTATGTTACTGCATGTGCTAAAAACATGAATTCAAAAATGTATACAAAAGAATGAAAAAAAATCAACACACATTGCAAATTTTATTGAATTTTAATCTTACCTGATGTTTTGAGTGGAACCTAATGATAAATACAGTTTGTAATTGTTTAGTGTAGTTTGGTTAAAGTTAAGATAAAGGTAAATATCTGAAAGTGTGATAAAAATTGTGTACATAATGCACATCTTTCTTTAATTCCACTAGCACTAAAAAAACTCCTGGAAGTGGCAAAGGGAGATCCAGTTGCTGTGTCTTTTTTTCTCATTCTGATGCAAATCACGTGAACCCACATCTTGATAACAACTTTTGAACATGTATTTTCCCAGGAGGACTTATAAGCAGCATAATCATACTTCATTAGATCATGGCTGATGATTCAGTTAAAGGCCATAAGCCATTTAATTCCAGCAGAAAGAAAGTATCATCCCTCTGTCTCACATAGCTTTTCACTGGCTCTGCTGCTGAGTTTCATTCATCCAGGTCTTTGTAGAATGTCTGTTTATGTTTGCACCACATTTACTTTTAATTTGAGAATTTTTCCTGTCATCAAAATGTTTTTTGAATAAGACTGAATCTTACTGAAAGTGCTTTAGATGTGACTGTGTGAAAATGTAAAATGATCCACCTTATTTCTCTCTTTTTCTTACACAGGTTTGTTTGCAGCTGTCTAAGTTTGACTGAAGTGAACTGTGACTTTTAAAGAGCACCTGAAGAGGACAAATTTTAAGGCCTTTAGTAATATATTACTATTTACATACAGCACTGATGGATGTGTACAAATGTTAATCCGATGGAAGGATTTTCTCATTCTTTGGGAGTTGTGGTGGACTATAATGAAGGTTGAAAGCTACAGAAACACAAGCTTTTCTATGGTTCATTGTTTGTTAAATAAGATTTACTGATGTTTGGTGGCTCGAAATAGTTATACTGTATCTCATACCATTGCACTCATTACTCAGTAATGATCTCATTTCCTGTTTCCGGTCTCGTCAGAGAACTGGCATTTGGCTGATGGAAACAAATGAGATGTATTGTTTTCCTTTGCTAGGAATATCTCAACCTCACTTACCCTTAAAAAGACAATGAAATGTGAAACAAACAAAAGAGTGAATGGTGATACAGCATCGCCTGGCATTGTAAAATGAATGTTTTTCATTTTTATAAATGTTTTTTTTTTTTTTTTTTTTTTTGATCAGACAACTTTAGATGGGGATTCTTCTTTTTTTGGGAATGGGTTTTATGGTAACTATTTTTTTTTTAAATAGCTTTTTTGACACTTTAATAAAAAGGATCATCATTCTGTCATCTCATACTCTCACTCCATTTAACACAGTCTGTCTATCCATCTGACACTTTCCTGTTCACACCATTTTCTCCAGAAAATATTTTTTGTCCAGTGTGTGAGCAAAACAGAAACCAGAGTAACATTAACACTACTTACCAGAATCATGAATATGATGGTAAATTTGTGTCAGTATTATTAAGAGCAGAGTATTTAAATTATAACAAGTAGTTTAGTGAGCAGTCAACTAAGCTGTGCACACTAATGGCACGATTAAAAACTGCTGTGTTGTGCTGTGTAAAATCTTTAAAAAGTGTCAGTGTGTATTTCTTATTACATATCAGGATTGTTTTTTCTTTGCGATCTGCTCTCAGTAACACTTACGCATATTTGCCTTCATATCTTTTTTGTATGTCATGACATATTGAAGATCCTTGGCACAAATACAGGCCTCCATCACTCTTCAGTGAGGGCTAAAACCTGCACCCAGATTCAATCCAAGGGAGCAGAGGCTCACTGTAGCATCAGAGTTGTTTTATAATATTTATACATGTGGTTGCAAATATTATTGATGTAAAAATTGTTTTTGGGAACAACTACTTCTGCCTTACTGCTACCAAATGTACAAAAAAAAGTGAGTGAGAGAAAAAAAATAACTTTTAAATAAAGCCGTTTTTGTAATATTCATTAAAAATGCTGGATTTTAACAAAGTCTGCTCGAGTGTGTTCTGGTGTTTTTGAATCGTGGTGTCAGGGTTTTATATATCTGTCTGTGGGAGCCGATATGACGTAATCTTGCAGTCTGGGCCCTAGAGCTGAAGCACAGGATTGTGATAGTGAGGAGTTCAAGCGCGTTCACAGATGACATTCAGTGTAATCTCCAAGTGGGAAATAAATGTGTGAGTTTGATGATGAGAAGGAGTATATACCAGCTTCCAGATGCTTCCCTCAAAGCCAAATGTATCACACTGACAGCCACCTCGCTGATTATTTAGGGACCGCTAATCCGGAAGAACAGATACTATGAGCTCTGCGTAGCTCATTAATATTGAGCAGGATATGTTAATATGGTAGCGTCTATTTGGTTGTTGCATATAATCTATTTCTTATGCTATTGCACTAATGCCCTCCAATACTGCCTGGCTCATGAATATTAATTAATTAGCCTACATCCGAGCATTCCATTAGCAGAAAATTAGTTAATGAATATTAATAAGCAAACACTCGCCGCAGTAGGATTTGTAAATTCTCGTTTCACCGAGGCTGAGTCCTGAGCGCGAGAGAGACGCAGTGTGGGCGGGTTAAGAAACTGCGAGAGGGAGGAGATACCACACCGTCTCTCTTTTTTAATTCACGGCATCCGCTGAAAACGGGGACATTGGTTTCTTCGTATCTAATCTTCAAGTTCCAGGTTCGTTCCTTCTCACAGTTCGAATCATTTCGGGAGGCACCGGAGGCCCCAGCGCTCCACCCATCGCGAGCATCAGCCTGTCATAGGTGTGAGTCTGACGGGTGTTTAGAGGAGACTGAGCGGGGTACCATCTCACACCTCACGGTAACGGACATTTGATCCCAACATAATATTTTTAATGTAATTATTGCGCTTAACACAGGGGTTATACTATCTAAACAGCTTGCAAATATTATGATACGGTGATTTTGGAATCTATTTACTTAAAAATCGATTCATGTTTGTCGCATATAGGCTATGTGTGAGATCTATGAGTGCGCTATAACACATTTAACACCGCTCGTTTTAATAACGCGTTTTAAACACAAGTAGGTTATATCACGTAGCTATCAGTCAGTCATCCAAGTTGGAAATGTGTTAATCTTGCTTTAAAAACACTAATGTAAGTAAATGACATAGTCTTTCTAAATCTTTTCAGCTCAGATGTTATTCGAGGTCAAGCGTCATGAATCACGTTTGATATTCTGTTAACAAACCTGCCTGTGATATCCGCGTGCGCGCGCCCATTTGCGAGGATAGGCTACACCTGCACGCGCGTGTGAGCGAGGATGCGCGGACTTCTCTATTTCACGCGCACTCAGTTCGCTTAATACGAAGGTTTTATTGAGTGTTGATTGTCATTACTAAATACGGGATATATAATAACCGACATAGCGTATCTCAAATGGAAGCCAGACCTCTTCGGCCATAATTGGCTACGAAAACAATGTCAAGGCTTTTACATGGACTATAATATTCACATTTACATAGAGCGGAGTATTTGTCTTAATGTTTACGTTTAAGGAAATGCAGGCAAGGAAATATGTCTGTCTCTGTCTCTGTCTCTGCGCTTAACTGTTTCTCCTCTGTCCTCTCTCTTAAACTGCTTCATATCAGGTTAATGCATGTTATTTCCCTCTGTCCTTCCCCTCCTTCCTCCCTCAGATGGCCAGAATGAGTTTTCTCTCCTTTCTCCTCTTTTGCTTGACTTCGGTTGCCCATGGCAACAAAGGTCAGTCTCCTCCATCCTTTTGAATGTTGATACTGAGTGTGTGAATGAGTGTATTAACATTTTTGTTCGCACCTCTGGCACAATCAGTTAATTTAAACCAGAAGCTCAATTCGTTGTGCTGGGTGTTAATTATGAAATCAGTTATTAAATAGATGCCTTCTGTATGAATGACAACAGCAGATTTTGTAGAGATCACAAAAGGTAGGCCACATCTCAAGGTGACGTGGGAAGAGACGACACGCTGAAGAAAGTGAAATCGTTGGAGATATGGGAAAGGATGTAGGAATCACACGTAGGAAGATAATAACGAGTAGATGAAAGTTATGTGGAGAGAAAAATGTGGCGAAGGACAGAAAGGATACTGATATATGTACTGTTGGATATCTGTAAGAAAGAAAGGGGGAGTGAGAGTTCGACTCTTGTCCTTGAAGAAAAGGGTGTAAGCTTATCTTATCTCGTCTCTGCTATTTTTAGACACGTGAGAAACCGGAGATGTGATATTTCTTAATTTACGGCTAACGTTTCTCCATATGTGATCACAGACATGCATTGCTCTTTCTGTCTATCCTCTGTCACAGCTGTTGACAGAGTCGTTCAAAATGCTCTGGTCAGTGTGTGAGAGTGGCACGTGTGAAAAATGGAGTGAGATGCACAGCGTTGTCTCTCACTGCGTAATCCAAGGAGTAATCCAGTGGTCTGATGCTCAGATTAATGTTATATGGCTGAGTGAGGGATGAGAGGGAGGAACGCGGGCGTGGGTGGATGGGTGGGATGAGAGAGCGATAGGTAGAGAAATGGCAAAAAAACGACATACTAACTTGAAATATGAGAAGGAGGTGGTCTGCATGTAGCCACACATGAAACAGATTGGTGAGTTAGTGGTCAGCACACTCTCTAGTACTAGTATAATATCATATGACCAGAGTTTTAAGTCATTTTTATGAAGTATGGCTCAGTAAGTTATTACGATTTTTACTTGAGTTTCCATCATTTTTACTGGCACCACAGCAAGAGAATGATCGATTTTAATTTTTTAGCAATACATATTTGTTAGAAATATTTAGTGATTCAAGTGATTCATTAAATTGATGTTTTTAACACTCATGCTGATATTTTAACATAAATATACAGTTCCATTCAAATGTATGGTGTCAGTAAGATTTTTAATGTGTAGGCTACGTGCTGAATAATATATATACTTTTTTACCGACCCCAAACTTAAAAAAAAATTTGATTGAAATTAAACAGCTTTAATGTAACTCCATAAATAAAACACACTGGAAAACACTGGCATACAAATCTCAATAAGATTGGACTGCAGTTTCCAACACACACCTATGTTCTTAAGACTATCAGGAATTTTTTTTTTTTTACAAATTTGACAGACTCCTCTATGTTAGTCAGCTAGATAACATTATCTCAGTGACAGAGCAGCAGAATTTGCAGCAAAAATACCAAAATGCATCACAGAAAACCAAATGTTTAAGTTGCAAGGCATAAAAATTGAATGTAAAAGTTAATGAATGTAACATTTTTAGTGGCAATGCAGCACCAGCCAGAAAGACCCCAGGCCAGTGGGCCAGCCTTATTGTTCAAGGTTTCTAATATTTTACGGTGTTTAATGTAGGTTTGCACGGTTTGGTGTTCCTCCAAGCATTTTAAGAGAAGCTGTCTGTCTGTATTTGAGCGATAGGCGCAATATACATCTCGGTGTGCGATCAGGCCAAACATTTCTACACCTAATTACTCTGCAAAGCAGCAAGGTGGCATGCTGTGTGTGTGTGTGTGTTTTGTGTGTCAATCCCCATATGGGTATGTTTGTAACTTAATGTGCAAGTGTTATGCATACGTACTGCTAGTCGAACCATTGCACCATCTGTCACTAATGTATTTTAGCATGATTTTTTTTATTTGTTGCAAATTCTTTCGGCTTGAACTGCTTGTGTTCGTCTTTGAACCTCTGCTCACCCACCTTCATAACGGCGTGTTATAAATAGCCTTGTCAAAAAAAAAAAAAAAAAATCTTTGTTCTGAATCACAGATTGTTCTTGTAGCTCTCATGCCTGTCCCTTGCTTTTGTGATTGTTCTTTCTCAGCTAATAAACACAAGCCATGGATCGAAACAGAGTACCAAGGGATCGTTATGGAAAACGACAACACTGTCCTCCTCAACCCACCTCTGTTCGCCCTGGATAAAGACGCACCACTGCACTATGCAGGTAAAGATGCTGATCATGTCGCACCTTTATGTTTTGAGCTGCAGTCACTTTAACTATTTCAATATCAGTCATTTCAGTAGGAATACACTCAATTAGGAATTTTGTGTGAGGACTAAAGATTTCCCCCCTCAGATTTCACATAAGGGTCAACTGGTCATGTTAATATGCTGCGTTGACCAACAATAATTAGCTGCTTGGTTTGTTAAATAAGAGTAAAATCCATTGAACGCACTGTACTCCTATCCCTTATAGACTAATATGGTGTTACCCTGAAGGTCTGTAGACAAATGATCTTATTTGTCTGCAAAATTTCTCTGAAATTAGTGAATGTGACCAGATATTTAGTCATGCTTTGGTGAATAAGCAAATTACGGTGCAATTATAAAATGTAAATATATTGTCTATTGTCAAAAGTAGTTATGACAAACTTGAAACCTTTTTGGTGAAATTTTTCACCCCGATGCTAAATTCCTGATTGCATGGATTCCTATTGAAATGACTGGTGAAAATCCGCTGAACAGCGATAAAAATGATCTTTAGTCATTAAATAGAGTAAATAACCTCTTATGCCTTAAGTGTGAAAAGGAAACAGTTATTATGCATTTAATATTACTAGTGTATCTCCAACTGACAGGGTCTAGTGAAGGGTTTGGTGTAAGGGTTATTTTGAAGGGGAGGGGGCAACTTTGGAGCTTCTAGCAGCTAGTTTAGTACTACGGTAATTATATGTTATGTTTACAAAAATTACACAGGGATTACAGCTGGTAGACCTCCCCCTTCACAGGCTGAGCTAACATTCACAGTGCTGTGTCATGTGTGACAGCATTTCCTGAACGCAGACAAGTGTTTACTTCCAGAAGAGCACTCAGCAGCCCCTTACACATCATTCACATATGTATATGTTTTTATTTTTTACTTGTGTAGTAAATGGCACTTTAAATTAGCATTTGTACAAAGGTTGTCACAAACAAAATATATTTTATTGAAATGTAGTCAATGCAGATGTATTATTCTCGTTTCAGGGGAGATCTGTGGGTTTAGGGTTCATAACGGACCAGGTGGTTCTGGCTCGGCTCAGTTTGAGGCAGTGGTGTTAGATCGCTCAACTGGAGAAGGTCTGGTTCGGTCCAAGGAGCCTCTGGACTGTGAAAGCCAGAAGGAGCACAGCTTCACCATTCAGGCGTATGACTGCGGTGAAGGTCCTGACGGGATCAACAGCAAGAAGTCTCACAAGTAAGAGAATTCTTCTGTTCAGATGGAATTTTCCTAAAAATCTGGTTTCTGCTCATTTCTGCAACATCCGTCACATTCTTACACTGTTACCACACTCTTCCCAGGGCCACTGTGCACGTTCGTGTAAACGATGTGAATGAGTTCTCTCCTGTCTTTGTGGAGCGTCGGTACGAGGCGTCAGTGCCCGAGGGTCGTCTGTTTGATCGTATTGTGCGGGTGGAAGCCGTTGATGCCGACTGCTCACCTCAGTACAGCCAGATCTGCTTCTATGACATCATCACGCCCAACGTCCCTTTCACCATTGACAACGATGGTGAGAAGCACAACTGCCAGCACTGATAAAATAGAGATACACGGTGCACTTTTTATCTCATGTAGGGGTGAACAGGGACTATTGATGACACCTGACAAAAATAGTGATTTTAATTTTAATATGTAAAATTTTAAATGTAAGCATTAAATATTAAATTGATTTCAGTTTAAAGATTTATTTAAATAAAAATGGAATAAGTTTTTTTATATCAAGCAATGTTCTAGATTTTAGTCTGGTCAGTGTTTGAATTTAAACTATAATTTTTTTACTATTTAATCTCCAGGTTGATTATTAAAATGTAACATTATTGAAAGGCTCACCCTATTGCCAGCAGCTTTCATAAAATATCTGATCAATACTGTAATGTTGGATGCAATTTAACTGTAGTTATGAAATGAAGAACTGTACGAATTGAAGGTGAATGAAACTGTATGAACTGAATGTGAATTGAAAAATGTAATCTTTAAAGCACATAATGAACATTATTCAACTAAAGCATGCAGCTCAAGGATGTTTTTTATTCAGCTAGCAACATATTTTATTAAAAGGATTCAAAGGTTTGAAAAATCTGTATTATTTACCCCCATATCTTTCCAAACCTGTTTGACTCCTTATTCTGTGGAACATAAAAGTTGTTAGTTTTTCCATACAGTCAATGTTCTGTTTTGTTGAATGTTTAACAACATTCTTCAAAATATCTTCATATGACATAATTTTCATTTTTGGGTGAACTATCTCTTTATTCAAATAATTATAATGTAAGTCACCATATAAATAAAAAACATTTTAGAAAAGTATAATGTTATTACAGTGATGATATTATTACTTTGAGATAAGCTTTTATTTAAGGGTTTTTCAATGGCCCAAAACTACTGTTACAGTCACCCCCATAATATTATTGTTGTAATACATAATATTATAAGAATTCTTGTGAAGATCATCATTAATTTAATCATTATAATGTTGCATATAATTCAAAAATGAGGCAGCATGTGAATGTTAAGCTGGCTTTTAGGGCAACTCTCTGAAAAGCCCAGTTGCTGCAGTGAGACGGAGGGATAGTCACTATTCCTGATCATTCAGTGCAGACCAGAGCACCCACTGACAGACTGAGGGGGAAGCGATCAATAGCCAATGTGCTGTAACATGTCAAATGCTGATGAAGAAGGAACTGGCCAACTAAAAGAAACCAAAACAAGGGAGAAAGATACAATAAGCAAGCCAAACAAGGGAGAGAGCTCCTCTTTTTAGCCATGACTTTGCAGATTTTTCTGCGGGAGCGTATGTGGTTTGCTTTCGTAATTTGGGTCAGGCTGAACCAGACACCGCTGTGTGAATATCCTTTTATTTATTGTGCCACTTCAATATCGTTCTTTTACTCTCTCTCTCTCTCTCTCTCTCTCTCTCTCTCCTTCAGTCCATTGTTGGCCTACACCCGTCGCTGTCATCTTTCATTGCTGTTTGTTATTTTCCATTTTGAGCTGCTTTTTTTTTAATCACATTCTCAATGTCCCTGATAGCATTAAACCTGCTTTATTATTTACAATCTGAGACTATTTCACCAAAGCTTCTGGCCTTACATTTTTTTTTCAGCATTCTCTGTACTTATTTAGCCCGATATACACCTACCGGCCTTTTTGTTAGGCTGACAATCACCTTAACATTTCGATGGCATAGATTCAGCAACGTGCTGAAAACATCCTCAGCCATTTTGGTTCATGTTGACATGATAGCATCACGCAGTTGCTGCAGATTTGTCAACTGCACATCCATGAAGCGAATCTCCCATTCCACCTCATCCCAAAGCTGCTCTATTGAGATCCGGTGACTATGTATATGTATTTAAGTATAGTAAACTCAACTGTCATGTTCAAGAAACCAGTTCAAGGTGATTTGAGCTTTGTGACATGGCGTGTTATCCAGCTGGAAGTAGCCATAATAAGATGGTACATTGTGGTCATAAAGGGATGGACATGGTCAGCAACAATACTGAGGAAGGCTGTGGCATTTAAATGATGCTCAACTGGTACTAAGGAGCTCAAAGTGTGGCAAGAAAATATCCCCCACACCATTACACCACCAGCTGCAGCCTGAATCATTGATAAAAGACAGGACGTTGTGTATGCCAAATTCTGCCCTACCATTCGAAGGTCTCAGTAGAAATCAAGAATCATCAGATCAAGCAACATTTTTCCAATCTTCTGTTGTCCAGTGTTGGTAAGCCCATGCAAATTGTAGCCTCAGTTTTCTGTTCTTAACTGACAGGAGTTGCACTCAGTGTGGTTTTCTGCTGCTGTAGTCCATCTGCTTCAAGGTTTGACATGTGCGTTCATAGATGCTCTTCTGTGTACTGTTACCTTTCTCTCAGCTTGAACCAGTCTGGCCATTCTCCTCTGACCTCCGGCATCAACAAGGCATTTTTGCCCACAGAGCTGCCCCTCACTTTGTATTTTTTCCATTATTTCCTTGGTATTTCTCCAAGGAAATGCCAAGTCTCTTTTTCAGACCATTCTTTGTAAACCCTAGAGATGTGTGTGAAAATCTCAGTAGATCAGCAGTTTCTGAAATACTAAGACCAACCTGTCCGGCTCCAACAGCCATGTCGTGTTTAATGTCACTTAAATCACCTTTCTTCCCCATTCTGATGCTTGGTTTGAACTTAAGCAGATTGTCTTGACTATGTCTACATGCCTAAATAAATTGAGTTGCTGATATGTAATTGACTGATTAGATTTTTGTTTTAACGAACAGATGAACAGCCATACATTTTCTCTACCTCTTACAAATTCAGGGAACATAAAGAACACTGAGCCACTGGACTCTAAACGCCAGCGCGTCCACAGTTTCTGGGTGACAGCGTTTGACTGTGGGAAGAATCGAGCCCAGGCTGATGCTCAGGTCATAGTCACAGTAAAACCTTCCTGCAAGCCAGGCTGGATTGGTAATTATTTTTATTATTGTTAAATTTAATTTAATTTTATTTATTAAATTTTATATTTTCTATTATTATTTATTATTATTTCTTGATTTATTTTCATGAAAAAAAAACATTATTATTTGCTTTTTTATAATTTATTTTTACTGTGAATTCATCTAAATTGAAAACTGATGTTATGCTACATTCCATGTTATTTTCTGTAATTATATTTGTATGTATTTGAATTACAGGATGGACAAAGCGCCTCGAGTATACTCCTGGTTCTGGCAGTATCCCTCTCTTCCCGAACCTGCACCTGGAAACGTGTGAGGAGACGGTTTGGAACATCCAGGCTACTGTAGAGCTTCAAACGGGTCATATTGGGAAGGGCTGTGACAGGGACAGCTACTCAGATCGATCTGTGCGCAGACTCTGTGGTACGTTTGATTAATGGTGTTGATTCCTGAATTTTTCATTTCTTCTATAAATTGTCTACGGTTTTAATTAGAGGATAACAGATCCTTGTTCCATTAGGATTAGAGATGATTAGTGAACGGAAATTGAGGATTTCAGCCTCTGTTGCCCAACTGTTTATCTCTTTAAGAGCAGATGGGAAAATGTCCCAAATCATTCCATTCTCTTTAGATTAGCTGCAAAATGGAAATCTCTTCAAATTAGGGTGTACTCAATTATTCTATAGTTCTTGCTGACACCAACCCTGTTTTTTAATCAATAATGTGTTGGCTTTTAATGTTTTCAGGTGCTGTGAGGGGTGAAGTCGACCTCCTTCCACCTCCATCTCCTGCAAACAATTGGACTGCCGCGGTGCCGACTCTACCATCTTCTGATTCATCTCTGGTCTTCTCCTTCAATGGCTCCACCCATGTTGCTGTAGTACCTGATTCCATTGCTTCAGCAGTATCCGGTGATCACTTCACCCTGCAGTTGTGGATGCGAAGGGGAGGGGCCAGCACTCAGCCACCGGCCAATCAGGCGAGGGGAAGCCGTAAAGAGGAGGAGACTATTATCTGCAGCACTGTAAAGAATGGTCAGTCTGTGCTGGTATTATCACCATACTAAAATATCAGTAACATTTCAATTCCAATGCCAGTAAAATTATATATATATTATTATTATTATTATTTTTTTTTTTTGTGGGTTAAAAAAAGTTACACACATTCAAAAGTTTGGGGTTGGTTCATTCAATATTTTTGAAAGACGTTTCTTATGTTCACCAAAGTTTATATGAATCATTTTGATCATTTATATGACCAAAAATACTGTAAAAACAGTAATATTGTGAAATATATTATTCGATTTTAAATGAGCTATTTTATATTTTATATATTTGTAAATGTGATTTGTGTGATGGTAAAGCTTTATTTTCAGCATCATTACTCCAGACTTCAGTGTCACATGATATTTCAAAAATCATTTTAATATGCAGATTTGCTGCTCAAGAAACATTTCTCATGATTATCAATGTTGAAAATAATTTTGCTTAATGCTTAATATTTTTGTGGAACTGGGAAACATTTGTTAAGGATTGTTTGATGAATACAAAGTTAAAAAGAAATGCATGCATTTGAAATAGACATTTTTGTTACATTATAAATGTCTTTACTGACACTTTTGTTCAATTAAATTATTATTAATTTAAATATTATTTATTTAAAGTATCTTAATATATCATACTGACCCCAGACATCTGAATGGTAGTGTACATATTAATATAAATATGAATAAGTGAAAATGGTATATAGTCTTCAATTATTTCTAGATAAAATAAGCAACAAACTCTATTTCTAATGCACAAATATGATATTTTGACAGATATTAGATGTGTTTACAATAATATGAAACTTGAAATATGAAGCATGAAACTTAGTACCGAAGTGCCAGACATCCCTGGTCAGTGCTCAATGCTTAAGAACTCAAATTTGAGCGGCTCTACTAAAGAGTTTTGTGGTCTCATTTCCAGATGACTCGTACTCTCACTACTCTTTATCGGTACACGGCTGTCGTCTCTCTCTCTTCTATTGGCCTGATGTGTCCACCGCAAGACCCGTCAAATTCCTTTGGAAACTGGAACAGGTAATCCAACTGTGATGGCAGATCTCGGTTACTTTAATCCTGTCACACACACTCTGTAACAGGAATGGTTTGATACATCTTCTGGAATGTAATTCATCTGTATGTGTACACGTTGTTGTGGAGCTTAGCTGAACTTTGACCTCTGACTCTGACAGGTGTGTGACAGCGAGTGGCATCACCTGTCCCTTAGTGTGCAGTTCCCCTCTGTCACACTCTATGTGGATGGCGTGACCTTTGACCCCGCACTCATCCATGACAATGGAGCCATTCCCAACCCGGCACCTCACCAGCGACTGGTCATCGGAGCCTGCTGGGGTAATTTTACTATTAGTCATATGTGATAAAGCTTAGAGGCTGATGTGACGGTATCAGCAGAAGGTGGAGCAGAAATGTGTAGTCATGTTCTTTTCCCAGACTATGTGTGCTTCAGCTATTAATAGACTCATGTATTATTCAACTAAACAGAATCGTTCTTACACAATGTGGCTCTCGTTTAGTGTGTGTGTGGTAGAACGATGCCCAAGCTTTCCAACTTCTGCTGTTCTTCTAACTGGGTCACCTAGCCTGTGTTAATCACCTCCTAGACTGATGTTTTGACACTGGGCAGATTAATATATCAAATAATTCTGCCATTATTTACCCACCCTCATGTCATTTCAATGTGCTTTAAATTTTTACATGAACTTTTCCTTTAAAATGAATAAATACAGCTTTTATCAGTTTCCTTTCAATTTTCAATCTTTTCATTCCTGCAGAGCCAGAAGAGAAACCGAAAGACATTGTGAACAACACCATGCCAGAGAGTAAAGACACAGGTGAGGTGCACACCATGTCTGTGTGTGGAGGAGGGTGTGCAGGTGTGAGGTCTTCACAAGCTATCTGGGATCAATAGAGATGCTCACTTAAGTGCCGATATGCATTTAATGTTCTTATTGATTCATATTTATATATATCTTCTCATTTTGGCCCATAGTGAGGTTTGTCAGTGGTTACAAAGGGCTTTTGTCAGGAGTGACTGTCCGTCCAGGAAATGTGGAGCCCCACAGTGTGGTGGAGTGTCTGTATGCTTGTCGAGAGGGCCTTGATTTCGGAGACCTTGAGACTTTGGGCTCAGGCATGAAGGTACTTGGATCTTTACACATAATATAGCCCATTTTTCTTCCTAAAGGCATATTATTGGTGCACTACTATAAATGATCTGCTTTGTTTTTTTGTTTTTTTGTCTAACTGAGATGCTAAATTATTTTCTAAAGTCACATTTTTCCTGGAACATCCCTTCCTCAGGTCCATGTGAACCCTAGCCAGTCAGTGCTGGTGTTAGAGGGAGACGACATCGAAAGTTTCAACCGTGCTGTTCAACAGGTGACATACAGGAACTCTCTACGATTCGCCACACCTGGTGTCCGGCCACTCAAACTGACCACCTCTCTCAGGTAGACAACCATCCACACACCCAAGTAATGATCTCTCTGCAGCATTTCAACTTACCCAACTAAAGTCTTGTCAGAAAATGAATTTACTGCAGTGACCAACAGTAGGTTAGTTTCAACTACCCAAGTTGAAATTAAGTAACAAGATATTGTCCATAGATATTTCCCAAGTGCAGAGTAAAGAAAATCTGTAAAATGTCATAATTTCACTAAATACTTTTTTGTTGATAACAGCTCCCGTTTTTTGGCAAGCATGTAGATATTAGGTATTTACTTTACTGCTTCCAGATATTAGGTCAATGGGTTGTGGTGACCAGCTGTAGAATCAACAATCAGATGGAGATTAATTTAACCAGCTGCTCACAGATTAATTGGCATAACCACATAAACATATGGGCACACATTTATGCAAAGTTGCAAACAGTAACATGAATATAATATTCTGATTAATTAATCAAATTAATCACAATTATACATATATAATTCAAAAGTTTGGGGTCAGTTAACTAAAAACTGAAACTAAAATAAATTAATATTTTTAATCAGCAAGGATGCATTACATCAATCAAATTTGACAGTCTTTTTATATATATATAATGAGATGTTTTCTTTTGAAAATTTTATTCATCAAAGACTTCTGGGAAAGAAAATCACTGTTCTCACAAAATATTAACCATCACAGTTGTTTTCAACATTGATTATAATAAGAGCTGTGTCTTGACCAGCAAATTAAAATTATTTCTAAATGATCTGGCGACACTGAAGACTGGCTGCTAAATATTCAGCTTTGCCATTACAGGAATAAATCACATTTTTTAAATTGTTAAAATAGAAAGAGTTGTATTAAATTGCAATAATATTTCACAATGTTACCGTTTTACTGCATTTGCAAACTTGGTAACCATAAGAGACTTTTTACCACTTAAAACATTTTTACCCACCTTTAATAAAATATTACAGAATTGTGAATGACCAATTGACTTAAAACATTGTTCATTATTAATGTGTTCATTTTAACACACTATAATCACAAAATATTCCAGCAAAATGTCTTAAAAAATATTAAGATACTTATTTTTCAAATATGGAGTTATTCTCTTTAAATCATCATAGGTCTCTTTGTCCTTCTGTAGGTGTTTTAGTGAAGAGAGCTGTCTCTCTCTCAGACAGTTGGAGGGTTACCTGGTCGTGCTCCAGCCTGATGCCCCTCAGATCTCTCTCTCTGGGGTGGGACCCCACTTGGCCCGGCCAGCCGCTGAATTTGAGGGCCCTCAAGGGGTTCCCTTGTTTCCTGAGCTCCGTATCGTCTGCTCCTTGTCTCATGCTGTGAACACAGCTGCTCAGGGCATGGAAGGAGGGGGTATGTTTTGAACATCTCACCTAAAACAGTGAACCCACCGCTTGATGGATGACCTCTATAAGGACTTTTTAATCAAAATGGATTCGATTCATTTATCCTTGGAAAATGATATACACATCAGACCCTGTAATAGCCCAGAGGTTCGACTTGATGAATAACTATGAACAAAAGATCTGCAGTCTATGACCTTTGTTGTGGTTTTGTCCAGAGGCGATGCAGCATAGAGAGACTTTTTTTTAATAAAGAAGTCAAGGTCAATGCACTGTCAAATATTTGCAAGTTAGTATGCAAGCATCGTCTCTTGATAGAAGGGAGAGCAAAACAAGCTTGAATTACTTACTGGCCCCCAGGTTAACCTGCACTCACTCTGTTATCGGTGACTTTAGGCTTGTGCAATTCAGCAGACAGACCTTTGCTTTCCTCTCACTTCAGTGTCATGGCCAAAGGGCAGAGAATTACTCCGTCTTTTTCTGTCTCTTTATTAGCACTGATGTCAGATGCCGTGGCTCATACTCTGGATGGGTGTGAAGTCCAGCCCTTGGGGGAGGAGCTGAACCCAGAAAGGGAGGAGCTTCTGGTCGACATGGAGGCATTAAAAGAGAGGGGACTGGACATCATCAACACAACGGCCTACATTGCCATCACTGGTAAAAAAAAAAAAAAAATCATATTAGCTTAATGGCTTATATTGCCTTCACTGGTTATAAAGTTGTTTTAGAAATTGAAATATTAAAAGTTATTTGTGTGTTATATTTTGTATGAATAGTGTTCTGTGCTATACATCTTCAAAATAAATGTCACTTGGTTTCATATTTTATTAAATAATGTAAAACGTGTTTATACATGTTTAAGTGTTAATTTAGTGTCTAAATATGTTTTGGGGCTGTCAATGCAAATTATGTACAGGAATCAGTAAGATTTTCTAATGTTTTTGGGAACAGTCACTTATGCTCACCAATGCTGTATTCATTTGAACGAAAATACAGTGAAAATAATAATTTTATATTTGAATATATTTTCAAATGTGATTTATTCCTTTGGTGTCAAAACTGAATTTTCAGTTATTATTCCAATCTTCAGTGTCATATGATCCTTCAGAAATCATTCTAGAAAACAACAACACCTTGTTTCCTTCCTTTTCTCTCTTTCAGGAGCGGAGTCTATCTCTGTGTATGAAGATGTGTTGCGCTCCATACGCTATCGCTTAGCAAAGGGCTCTGCTCGTTTCGAAAGAAGGTTTCGTCTGTCGTGCTCAGAAATGAACGGCCGGTACACCAGCAACGAGCTCACGCTGGAGGTAATGAACACCACTGAACACAGGACACTGATGTGGATCCTTCAGCCTGACCTACAGCACACACACTTCCTGACTCTTAGTTAACACACACTCTCACTTTCTTTGTCTGGTTTTCTCCCACTCTTGCTTAGGTGAACTTCCTGCACTCTCTGGACAGTCTGTACCATCCGTCTCACCTGCTGGCATCTCAGCAGCAGTTCCTCCACCCATCCCATCACACTGGAGAGCTCAGTGGACACACACTCCCTAACCCACACCGCAACTCAGGTACATGTTTGACATTTATATATATATATAAACACACAAATATTCATCAGTACATCTTATTTTTCATCTCATACGTTATTAAAAGTTTAGCTATAAAAATTCTGAAATATAAAGAATAAACAATGTTTCTCTCTCCTCATGCGTACAGTTGTTCCAGAAGCCGCAACTGTCATCATCATGGTGTGCGTGGGTTTCTTGGTTGTCATGGTGATTCTTGGCGTCTTCCGCATCCGTTCCATCCATCGCCGTAGTGAAGGAGCAGGAGGCGGAGACAAAGAGGCCAGTAACCAATGGGATGATTCGGCCCTCACCATCATTGTGAATCCAATGGAGGTATGAATACTGAAGTAGATACAACTGTCCCAAAGTTTGGGGTCGGTAATTTTCTCAATGTTTTTGAAAAGCCTCTAATGCTCACCAAGGCAGAATTTGTTTGATCAAAAACACGGTAAGACAGAAATAATGTGAAATATTATTATTCTCATTGAATATGACTGTTTTCCATTTGAATATATTTTAAAATGTAATATATTTCCATGTTAGCAATGATCATCTTTAGCAGCCATTACTCCAGTCTTCAGTGTCACATGATCTCTCAGAAGTCATTCTAACATGCTGTTTTGGTGCTCATTTCTTATTATTAGTGTTGAGAAAAGATGTGCTGTCTGATACATTTTTTTTTCAGGAATCTTTGACGAATAAAAAATTCAGCATATAGTGTCTTAAGTGTCACTTTTGATCAATTTAATGCACCCCTGCTGAATTCAAGTATTCAATTATTTAACAAATAAATAATCCCACTGACCCCAAACCTTCTGAATGATATTGTATGAGCATTATTACTAATGTGTGTGGTATCTTTTACGCATCTTTCTTTTTATTTTCTCTCTCAGACATACGAGAACCGCATGGGAATTGCAACAGATATGGAAGGAGAGTGTGACGACGAGGAAGAAGTTGTGGATTCACCAGATGATACTAGTGATGACCAACGAATCATCATCAAGAAGGAGGGAAGAGACTCCGCCCCCAGACGCTACTGAGCCAATTAACCACACCCACATACTAAAACACCACCCACTCATTTAAAATACAGGAATATACAAACACACACAGATGCACCATCAAAGAAAATGAATATTGTCTAACACGCCAGTGACACAATTATAGGATCTCAGCCTCAGTGAATGCAATGCTTCTCTCTGGAATGTACACAGTGCACAATGCATTCCCTCTTTGCCACTCTCAACCCAGATCCCAATATTTATTAATGGCACAATTATATGTTCATTCATCCTACAACCTTTCCAATTTATGTGCTCACAACACTGAACATAATGAAAACCCTAATTGTCAGCTCATCTCAACTAATTGACTCTGAATGTTTCAAATTACAGCCTTTTGTAATTAATATAATGCTTTGTGCTCAGTAAACCGAGTACAAAACAATGTCAGAAGCTGTATATCCTCTGCACAATCTGTCTCTTGATACATTCCTTGAACAAATTCACATGTACAGATGTAGAGGACTAGTCAGTAAAGGTGTTTTGTAATAGTGATAGACTACAGCTAGGTATGCAAGTGCTTTCTTTTAAGCATCACAATGCACACACACACACACACACACACAGAGACACAAATCTTCTGTGCACCTCTTGTCACAACCTCACAGTTGCAGTGCAATGTCCTCTGCTGTATCAGAATGTTAGCTCAACCTGGGCAGTTTTGATTGTACTTAAATGTATGTAAATACAAATGACTACTACTATTATAATCATTTTTTTGTTGTCGGTTCCATTATTTTCGTTCATTTTCAGTCTTTGCACTTTCAGATAGCCTCTGTATTTTTTTCTAATATCTCTTGGTAATATACAGTGATAATGACAATAATAGTATTAGTAATAAGAGCGATAATGATTGGCTTGATGAATGTCTATTTATTTGTGTGTTCAATTGTGTATTTTAAAAACTTGTTAATGTCTGATTCACAGTGGAACAGAAAGGCACATTATTGTTATGCCTAGAACACTTTTCACCTCCGCCATCATCCTCCCTCTCTCTTTTCTCTCCTGTCCATTCTCTATCCGTACACTCTTTAGATATTGCCACTGCTTTTTTGGTTTCTGAATGTACAACTGTGCCACTCACTTCCTCCTTCCAGCTCGCACTCCTCTCTTTTTCCTGTGACTATTTCTCTGTCTGTGTTAGTGTACAGTGGAAACCTGTCAGTAAATAAAGGCCTGTTGTTTTTGCAGTGTGATATTAAGAATGGATAAATTTGCATTAATAAGCTATATTATTACAATTGTTACCATTGGGACAATTAACTTTACTTATAGACACAATGACATGGATTATATGGATTGATTGTTATTGAAAACCGTCTGAAGAAATAATCTGTTCAAAAAAATTCATAATAAAAACACACGGATGACGTCATCAGATGGTCAGTTTTTTTCTTTTCTTCATGTTATAGTATTGAAAAGATGAAAGTTGCAGACAAAAAATATTTAAAAACACACATCGCAAATTAACAAATTACACGTATGATCATAATGTGATTATTTAGAGAGCTGTGGATGGGATATGAAATATTTTAGAATATAAATAATGAATTGCCTGTGCATCCTTCCTCTTTTTCAGGACGTGTCCTCCTGTCTTATTTTTTTGGATGAATCATTCAACCTGCAATTATTAAAGATTTAAATCATATTAGTTCATAACAATATCACACTTAATTAAACATATGTGTGAATTAAATAAACCAACTACTGTTTTTTTGAGCCGATGTCACCATTTCTGCCACATCTCCAGCTGATTCTGAAGACAGACTTTTTGACTGCAAAACTAGCTATAGGAACTATTAGGTAATAATTTCTATAATCAATCAATCAATCAAATTTTATTATATTTTATATTTTGACTTCATTTTTAATTTTTGAAAGGTCTTCAGAGAAATGTTTTAATGAATTTCTGAATTTATGAAACAGAGGGGGTGGGGGAGCATTTCTAGAGCTTTTCCAGAGGATTTCTGTTTTCCGTTTATACAACGTTTATTGCAAAACACTCCTAAATTTCACATGCATATAAATGTTTAAGTTACATTTTTAAGTTACAAGTTAAAGAGCTCAAAATACACTGCACAACAGTAATGATTTTAAAATTGTTGCTTATTCTACAAAATCCCTTTCCTGGATGTTGAAACAATAGGTTATCAATCTGTCACTTAAAGCATGCGCTGTCACTTTAGGAATTTTACGTAACTCCATCGTAAATCTCGCTGCATCCGTCGCGATGCTCAGCGGAGTTCAAAGCGCTGCTAGTCGTTGGTCTTTACGCAAGTTGCGTTTGTGAATAGCCGGAACGTAGCGTGTAGGATTCCTGTTTCTGGTTCGCTCCTGTTTCAGTGGGCCACAAGAGGAAGGTAAATAAAGACAGGACGGTCACCAGCACAGCTTTTACCCGTCAGGTACCGACAACAAACGGGCTGTTAACGTCAGCTGTCTTTATAGGGCCTGCTAAACACCATTACTCTCGGGATAAAAAGAGAAAGAGAGAGGAGAAGAGAGGTGACAACATCGCCTGTGCAGGTGAGATGAGTTTATTTAGCTTATAAGCTAACTGTCTGCAACATAGTTGTCCTGCTAGCTTCACTGTTGTAATTCAAACCTGTGAATAGCTAACCGGTTGTTGTCTATGGCGTTGGTGTGTGCAACTGCCATTTACATGTGAGGAAAGTCACTCTCGCATTTAATGTGGAAGCCAAACTGACATCAGACAAGAGCCAGACTCAGAGCAGAAGTGTCCAGCATGTCTGACATGTTAGTTTTCAGTGCAAGAAGTGATCAGATGACCGATTCAACCTGTGGCCATTCATTGCACAAACACTTCTGTTTGTCTCATTAATTTTTCACCAAGTGTAACTTATACATCTGGGAAGCAGGTTGTTTTTGGTTTGTTGCAAAAGGACAGCAAGTGAAACCAAGGCTGCTTGTTCACACGCAATCGTGGTTAATTGTTAATAGCTGTTTCAATCAGGATCAATGAAATCTGTGTAATCCTTCTAGTCTGATAAGCTGATGGAACATACTGTATGTTTATGCCAGTGGAAAAGTAGCTCAGTCCTCAGGATTTATCTCAAGGCGATGATTCATCGTCTTTCAGTCTCTGTCCGGGCTGGAGATGATTTTGTTTGTGGCAGGTATGTTGGTGTTGGATACAACAACAAGATATTCTTTCTTACTTACTTCCAGAGATGAAATGGTTGACAATAATCATCATTGATTTTTATTCAAATGAACAGACTAAAGCTGGGGACACACTACACGACTAGCTGAAACATCCTAAGACTGAACTCAACACTGTTTCCATTGACTGGAGAAGATTGTACAGTCGTGGTCAAAAGTTTTGAGAATTACATAAATATTGGAAATTGGAAAAGTTGCTGCTTAAGTTTTTATAATAGCAATTTGCATATACTCCAGAATGTTATGAAGAGTGATCAGATGAATTGCATAGTCCTTCTTTGCATTGAAAATTAACTTAATCCCAAAAAAACCTTTCCACTGCATTTCATTGCTGTCATTAAAGGACCTGCTGAGATCATTTCAGTAATCGTCTTGTTAACTCAGGTGAGAATGTTGAGGAGCACAAGGCTGGAGATCATCATGTCAGGCTGATTGGGTTAGAATGGCAGACTTGACATGTTAAAAGGAGGGTGATGCTTGAAATCATTGTTCTTCCATTGTTAATCATGGTGACCTGCAAAGAAACGCGTGCAGCCATCATTGCGTTGCATAAAAATGGCTTCACAGGCAAGGATATTGTGGCTACTAAGATTGCACCTAAATCAACAATTTATAGGATCATCAAGAACTTCAAGGAAAGAGATTCAATTCTTGTAAAGAAGGCTTCAGGGCGTCCAAGAAAGTCCAGCAAGCGCCAGGATCGTCTCCTAAAGAGGATTCAGCTGCGGGATCGGAGTGCCACCAGTGCAGAGCTGGCTCAGGAATGGCAGCAGGCAGGTGTGAGCGCATCTGCATGCACAGTGAGGCCAAGACTTTTGGAAGACGGCCTGGTGTCAAGAAGGGCAGCAAAGAAGCCACTTCTCTCCAAAAAAAAACATCAGGGACAGATTGATCTTCTGCAGAAAGTATAGTGAATGGACTGCTGAGGACTGGGGCAAAGTCATATTCTCCGATGAAGCCCCTTTCCGATTGTTTGGGGCATCTGGAAAAAGGCTTGTCCGGAGAAGAAAAGGTGAGCGCTGCCATCAGTCCTGTGTCATGCCAACAGTAAAGCATCCTGACACCATTCATGTGTGGGGTTGCTTCTCATCCAAGGGAGTGGGCTCACTCACAATTCTGCCCAAAAACACAGCCATGAATAAAGAATGGTACCAAAACACCCTCCAACAGCAACTTCTTCCAACAATCCAACAACAGTTTGGTGAAGAACAATGTATTTTCCAGCACGATGGAGCACCGTGCCATAAGGCAAAAGTGATAACTAAGTGGCTCGGGGACCAGAATGTTGAAATTTTGGGTCCATGGCCTGGAAACTCCCCAGATCTTAATCCCATTGAGAACTTGTGGTCAATCCTCAAGAGGTGGGTGGACAAAAAAACCCCACTAATTCTGACAAACTCCAAGAAGTGATTATGAAAGAATGGGTTGCTATCAGTCAGGATTTGGCCCAGAAGTTGATTGAGAGCATGCCCAGTCGAATTGCAGAGGTCCTGAAAAAGAAGGGCCAACACTGCAAATACTGACTCTTTGCATAAATGTCATGTAATTGTCGATACAAGCCTTTGAAACGTATGAAGTGCTTGTAATTATATTTCAGTACATTACAGAAACAACTGAAACAAAGATCTAAAAGCAGTTTAGCAGCAAACTTTTTGAAAACTAATATTTATGTAATTCTCAAAACTTTTGGCCACGACTGTAGTCTTTGACAGACAGAGAGGAGCACAAACCTAATGACTGAGTTAACACACACTTAATGACTGGACAAATTCTGGCGAACCAAAAAATAAATAAATACAATAAAATAAATAAATCTCACAATAACTTAACTGTGCAAGATCTTATCAAAACAAACAGGGATGTCAACATACATTTGGCAGTATTTATTTGCTATGCATTTTCTGCAGGTGGAAAAAATAAATACAAAATCCCAGTATCTGATTTTATGGTCTACCCACGCTTCCGCCCACCAATGACTACACTGAGGACAACACATGTGCTTTTATTTAATTACTGAAACTTTTTTTTTGTTTGTTTGGTTTTTGTTTGTGCTTAAAGGGGATGTCTAATGCTATTTTAAGCATTTTGACTTTAAATACACTGCTTGAGTTGGATTCTCATACTAAACATGACCAAAATCTCAAAACATGAGCTGGACTTATGATGGAGTACATTTGATAATAATTAAACTGTATATAAAATGATTTTGATTACAGGTGTCATTTTTTTAATGAAAATTTAGTTTTGAAGAATAGCTATTCTTTATCGTTGTATATTTGTTTTGAAGAAAAATTGTTATGAAGAATATTCCTTAAGATGAGAGCAGTCACCGACAGTCTTAATTTTTTACTTTCTTTTGACTGCAAAAAAGCAACAAAAAACATATTAGTCTGAAACCATTTAACTATGCAGTGTTAAATTATGATATAAAAGATACATCACAAGAAGATATAAGCAAGAAAAAAATATTTGACAGAATTAACAATGAAGTATGTTTGATAGTGAGTGCATCTCCACTGCAAAGCGGCATATACAGTCTCTGCTGTCAGTTGCAAATATTAATTTAAATAAAAAATCGTTGTGAAAACAACGTTTCTGAATTTTAAGATTATAATCTTTAGACACCACCCACTAGATGACTACATTTCTGCCGACTGGAATGGACTGGGTCCAACGGCACGATCAGTCTTCAAAACAAAAATACATTCATAATCGTTATGACAGTTGTGTAGAGTATTCTCGCCTTAAGATGTGTTAAAGAGGCCAGGAATGCCACTCTCAGGGGCACTGTGGTGAATCTGGGAGGTAACTAAGGCTACAACCTTTGGACTGCAAGTCTAGACAAGTGGTTCTTAGTCAACGGGCCATATATATATTTTATATAATGCATTTTTATTGGGTATATAAAAAATGTATCCTCAATCTTTATCCAGAAAATCATTAAATAATGTAAAGTCATTGGTTAAAACAAGGTGGAAGCTGGGAATCCTGGACAGCTTAAGACTGGAATACACTATAGATGACTTTTGCCAGATTTTGCACCAATTTACAGTTTGGAGAGAGTCAGAGTCACTACTGGAGATTTGAGTTGGCAGATTTCGCATAGTGTATGATGGTCATTTTTTTTAAGCTTTAGACTATTATTACATCCAGTTGGAGAAAAGAGCATTCAATATTTTGAGCAGATTTTAAAACACATTGTTTTCATTTGTCACACGTCTTCTAGCAACAAGGTGTGTGTTTCTGTGTCAATTTGACGTCAGACTCGAAAGTCAGCTAGTGTGTGGTGCCTAGTGTTTTAAATTCTGTTTAGGTTTTAAAAGTCATGTGATTAATATAAGTGTTGAAAACAAAACTATGGCTGGGGGGCCTTCAAATATTGATTTGGACAATGTGGGTCTTGGAGTCGAAAAGATTGACTTTCATAACAACAGACCAGCCAATGATGATATTCTGTTTACTTGTAGATATCTCAAGGTGTTCGTCGGATACAGCTTGACGGCGTGTTGCCATGGCGATGCGGGAGTTAGTGGAGGCGGAATGTGGGGGAGCCAATCCCCTCATGAAACTGACTGGTCACATGACCCAAGAGGGAGGGGCTTGGAGACACAGATCAACACCCTCTGTAAGTTACTGAACATTTTCTTTATAATCATGATAAAATATTTAGGGCCTGAATGACATGTCGATGCCTATAACATAAATACATGACTTGCGTGGAGTGTGTTGATGCGTCACAATGTTCATCCCCAATGATGCAAGCTCTTCGGCATTCTCAAACTGAGACTTCCTGGAATAAAATTATAGTTTGATTAATCATCTAATAAAAAGGAATTATATAAATCAGTAGATTAATAGATTGAAAAATAATTGTTAGTTGCAGCCTTAAAAATATTCAAATAAAATGAATATTAAAAACTTATTTTTCCCTTTCCCCCATAGGTTACTCCTATTCCAATTGAGATAGCCACTGATAATGAGGTGTGTATTTTGGTCTTTTGGATGTTTCAATATTTCAATGACCTGTTTAGTTTGCCGAGGTCGAATAGTCTTGTGTTCTTACCGTAATGACATTCTGTTGTTTTTGAATCTAGCTGGTCAGTGAGTTTCTACAGGCCCCACAACGTCCTCCTCACAGTTTTGATATGGGTCAGCTGCTGGAGGAAATGCAGCAGATAGATCAGCAGAGCTACAGACCTGCTCCACAGAGAGGTAGACTGCACAAACACACATATAGACTGATTTGAACACTTTTCAGTGTGCTGTAATCATATGTTTTCTTTCCCAGCTCCTGATGTGGCTGCTTTGGCACTGTCTGGTGATTGGACGGCAGAGTTCCTGTCTAATGCTGACTCCGCCTCTTCTTCTGGACAAGCTGGTCTGGATCCAGCCGATGCTGATTGGACCAGAGAATTCATCAGTGAAGTGGCAGGTTAATATCAATTTGAAATGTGCTATTTTAGCCCAGATTTTATCCCTTTTTTTAATTTAGGATGCCATCAAGTTTATTATAATGCCATTGGGTGAGGCTGAAGATTCTTCACTCATCTTTGCTCAGCCGTCCTTTCATTCTCTAAAGCTTCACTGTTTCTGTTGTCTTCTACTATACCTCCAATATATTCAGCTCCCTTCCTCTTGTCTTGTAGACCCTGGCTGCTGGGCAGAGGAGTACCTGGAGCAATCAGAGGAGAAGTTATGGCTCGGAGATTTGGGGGAAAGAGAACAGGACAAAGAATGGTATTTTATATATCTTTTAAGAATAATAGTTTAGAAAGTCTGGGCATAATAACAGTATACACTATGGCATTATATTCTTGCTTTAGTATATATTTTTTAATCCTATCAGGACGCAAGAATACCAGTCAGGTGAAGAACTACGGCAAACAGCGAAAGAACTCCTTGCTAAAGTGGATGACCCTAAACTACAGAAGACAGAGGTGAGAGTAAGAGGATGGTTTAAGGGTTTAAGTGTTCTTTGAGCTGCATCTGAAACACTTTAGGCAAAGTCACTACATACAGAGATATATTAAACAGATATATTATATATTATACAGATATTGCACCTAAATACAAATTGTAAACAGATAGTTCCGCTTCTAAGTTAATATTCTGTTTTACAATGAATAGTTTTGTCCCAGTTTTAACTAATAATTTGTAGAAGAATAGTTTATTCTGTAACTTTTTATTGAACATTGTTGTCTTTAATCATAAAAGCAGCAAGCCACTTAAACCTAAGAGTTGCAGTAAGATTTTTTTTGTCAATCGACATTGGTAAAATCACTGTAGCACATGACCTCTCATGACATATTACTCTATTAAATGCTGCAATTTAAAGGGACTTTGTTAATGTTTTTTTGCAGGACGTTTGAACTTTGATCCATTTCGGAATAAATTTGCTCTGCTTTCACCAATGCCACATCACAAAATTGATCTGTCACAAGGGATCACTTAAAAGTTTACCCATAAAAAAAAAATTTGATAAACATTTACTTAACCTAGGGCATCCAAAATGTATGAGTTTGTTTCATCATCTGAACAGATTTGGCATTCCTGCAGTGAATTGGTGCCATCAGAATGTGAGACCAAACAGCTGATAAAAACATCATCATAATTCACAATTATTTCCCCACTACTCCGGTCCATCACTTAATGTCTTGTGAAGTGAATAACTGCGTGTTTGTAAGGAAGAGGTCCCTGCCCTGTGGTCCTCTCATTAAAACCCACTGGCCCATTTGTTTAGAATTGTTTTGGACTGATTTTGCTAGGAAACGTTGTATGACATGCATATTTCTCTACTGATTCAGATGAGATGGCTTTTTAACCAGGGAAAGTTGCACTTTGCATTTCTGGGTATATATTTAAAAAGGTTAAAGTAATACTTTATTTTTGTTTAATTTTTGACTTGTGGTAGATGATAAAGTGATGTGACATTGTTCATGTTTTCATGGGCATTTCTTTACTTGCTCATATTTCTCTCTCCTTTTCATTTAACTCTGCTCATGCATTGTTATATCATTTGGGACATGTTATGCCTTTGGCTGTTATTCCTTCCTCCTTGTGGTCTACTTTTGCCTGACCATAACTGTCAAGAGGAAACCACTGGTAAACGTGTGTGTGTGTGTGTGTGTGTGTGTGTGTTGAATTCATCGCCAGTGTGTTTCCTGGTAGCAGTAGATGTTTAATAGCTGATGTTGTTGTTGTTGTGTAGTTCTTGAGGTTCATTAGGCAGATTGGCGAAGGCAGTGTGACTGTGGAGGACAGAGCAGGAAAAGAGAACACTGATAGAGCACAGGCCAAGGAGGCACAGCACTGGGCCTCCAGCATTAACCAGGTACGAGCCCTTCCCATCCTTTAGAGCGGGGTTCCTCAAATGTGGACCTCAAAATCCACTTTCCTGCAGAATTTAGCTCTTACCCTAATTAAACACATCTGAGCATGCGAATCAATGCCAATTAATGTCTTTGGGATCATTATAAGATCACAGGCAGGTGACTTTGATCAGGGTTGGAGCTAAACTCTACAGCGAATTGGACCTCCAGGGCAAGATTTGAGGAAGGGGGCTTTAGAGGAAACACCATGAAGGGTGACACTGCGGCCCCTTAGCAACTATCTTGGCTCATCTTAAGCTGCTAGCCAACATTAGCCCTGACTACATAGCATGCTGTAAATCCTTGCTAATGTGCAAGAGAAATACAGTTTTGGAAAGCTTTTAGGTTTTAGAGGTTGGATTCTGTATACAGTGGGGACTGAGACCGTGTGTAAAATTTGGGATTCCAAATCTGTTTTCATCTATTATTTGTGTATATAATATAATATAATAATATAATATAATATAATATAATATAATATAATATAATATAATATAATATAATATAATATAATATAATATAATATAATATAATCAGTTATTCTTTTTTATTAATACTTTTATTCACCAAGGACTTATTAAATGTATCAAAAGTGACAGTAAAGACATTTAGAATGTAACAAAAGATTCAATAAAATACTTTTTCTTTAAATTTTCTATTTATCAAAGAGTTCTGAAAAATCTATCATGGTTTCTACAAAAACATTAAACAGCAAAACTGTTTTCAACATTACTAACAATGAGAATTGTTAGTAATCAGCATATTCGATTTATTTGTATTATAGATTTATGAAGGAAATGACTCTAATGACTGATGTAATAGCTATGAAATTCAGCTTTGCCATCACAGGAACAAATTGCATTTAAAAAATGTATTAAAAAAGGAAAATGTTATTTTAAATTGTAAAAATATTACACAATATTACTGGTTTTTACTGTATTTCTGATCAAATAAATGTAGCCTCTGTGAGCATATAAAACTTCTTAAAAAAAAAAAAAAACTTTTGAAATTGAGGTTTTTTTTTTTGTAATAAAACATTTCATATTTTAGTATACATTTATAATCAGTTTTTATATATACAATTAAAATATAGTTAAATTTAAGTTAAGTTAAGTTTATGACAAAGCATTATGATATAAAAGGAATAAGAAATATTGAGGGTTATGAAACATTTCAAAGTCATTAATAAAATATGTTGAGTTAATGCTTGAGTTTTTGCTCAGATTCACTCAAATGTTACCCATATCATATAAATATGAATTAAATTAGAAAAATAATTTTTACTAGTGGTCTCAGATTTCTGGACCCCACGGTTGTTCAAGCCAAGTTTTTTTTTTCATAGGGAAACTCACAAATGTCCAGGACTAGGTCTACACTTTGCTTGCAAACTGGCCTCTGTTTCTAAAAAAACATTGTTCATTCTATGGTTCAAACAAACAATAGTTTAATTGCGATATTTCCTTTTTCTCATGGATGGCCATCCTGACTTCTTCATCCGTTGAAATCCCTCTTGATACCTTTTAACTTGCATCCATATTTACATTTCCCTACTATCCTTAACAATCCCACACCAAACGCATACTATCCATAAATATCCCTCCCTGTACCCTCTGTCCCATACTGGCTACCCAGTTCCTGGAATCAGGGGAAGGGACTGTGCAAGTGGAAACTCGAGAGGGCAAAGAGAAGAATGACAAAATTAAAGCTAAACAGGCAGAGCAATGGGCTACTATCGCCAGGCAGGTAGGACCCTGATCACCTGGCAAGTCATGCAGTAGTCATGCTGTCCTGTCTGTTTTTAGGCTTATCATTTTTGTTATGTTAACTAGCCCCTGCTAACCAAACCTTTTTTGTCTTGAAGAGAGCGAACTGTTGCTTTAGTTTAATAGTGCTTTTAATGTAATTATCGCTGCAGGACACCAGGACTGTAGAGCTAATGCCCTGCTCACACTGCTTTTCATTTGTGCCCAGCTACTGAAACCACTTTGACTTCCTGCAGTAGTGAAGGTACACTGAACATTGCTTGCTATTTTTAAAATAGAGAGGAAAGGAAAGATGGATGAATGAGGGTGAGATTTTTTTTCCTTCTTCCCTCGGTCTCCCAATTCCTCTATCTTTTTCCATTACATTCTTTCTTTATTCCCCACTCTCATTCATCACAGAATGTGTTGTCTTTTTTTCCCTTTAGCTGAGTAGTGTTTAAGCATTTGCAGGCTCTGTGATGTGTCATTGAGGCAGCTAACAGCCTTGCATGTCACTGTGCTTGGTAGGTTTCTGCAGAATCTGCAGAATCGTGGGTAGATGAGTTTGCCGCTTACGGGCCAGACTTCCAGCAGGCCAAAGCAGCGGTCGAGGTGAGACAGACTGCACACGTGCACGTTTACATGAACTTCAGTGTGATACTGTGTTCACTGGTGCTTGTGTGTTGATATGTTGGTGAGTTCAGAGTGATGTTGATTTCTGGGAGAAACTCCAGCAGGAGTGGGAGGAAATGGCGAAGAGGGATGCTGAAGCTCACCCGTGGCTCTCAGACTTCGACCAGATGCTCAGCAGCTCTTATGACAAGGTATTTGGATAATGTACATCTGTGCCCATTGACGGCATGGATACTTCCACCTAATTAAATCTTCTGAGTCCTTTCACAGGCTGTTGTCTTTACTTTATTACAGTTTATACAACAGTTGGTTCCAGTCTTTGATTCTGCTTTGGCTTCACCAGAAACTATTGTCATTGGCAGAGCAAAAATAAGCAATATAGTGTCTAAATAATTTATTGAACTGTTGATTTAAAGCAATGTCACAATAACACTTTTTTTTTTTTTAATTGCTCAGATTCCAAAAACACAGCTGTTCAAAGGTTTTGGAATGATAAGATTTTTCAAATGTTTTTGAAAGTAGTTTTGAATGAAACCCATACTTACCAGGGCTGCATTTATTGTATAAAAAATACAGTAAAAAAAGTAATTATAGTTAAATATTATTACAATTTAAAATAAGTGTTTTAAAATGCCATCAAAAAACACATATTGGCACTGATAAATACAAATAGTTGTGAATAGTTAAGAGTTATTATAATGTTATATATAACATTTACACTTTTTGTGAATATGTCTTTACTTTTTCTCCTAGGGGTATCAGTTTGAAGAAGACAACCCCTACCTGTCCCACAATGATCCGTTTTCTGAGGGTGTGAAGAGGATGGAGGCAGGGGACATTCCTGGAGCTGTACGTCTCTTTGAGAGCGCAGTTCAGAGAGAGCCAGAAAACCAGCTGGTCAGAGCCTCATATGTATAATCCCGACAAACAAAAACTGATGATACATTTTGACTCAAGGGATTCTAACTGTGTCCTGCTTTCTTCTTCGTCTTTGTGAAACACTGACTGCGTGTGATGATACTGCAGGCTTGGCAATATCTAGGCACCTGCCAGGCAGAGAACGAGCAGGAGTTTGCTGCTATCAGCGCCCTTCGCAGGTGAGAAGTATAACCAGTTTTATGGTGCACACAGTTCTCTGTGACAAATCTGATTTATTTAAATACTGCCCCCACCTTTTTAAATTCAAGTCTCAATTGCTGTTTTCAGATGTATTGAGCTGAAAAAGGACAATCTGACGGCTCTCATGGCTCTAGCTGTGAGCTTCACCAATGAATCACTGCACAGACAGGCCTGTGAGACGCTTCGTGATTGGTTGAGGCACAACCCTAAATACCGGCATGTCCTCGAGCAGCATGAACGAGAGAAGGAGCGGGAGGGTGTGAGGGAGAAAGAGAGGGAGAGATTTGGATCCCTTCTTCCAGAGTAAGCGGATTCTTGAATGCTCTAAAGAAACATTTTGTTGATTGCACCAGGTACACCACACTGAAATATCATAGACTGAAGTACGGCCCTTCTGTACAAAATAAATTTACACACTTATTTAGCAAGGACACGTTTAATTGTTATTAAAGTTATTGATCACAAATATTGATAACTTGATCAAAAGATTTGAATTTTAAATAAATGCTGTTCTTTTGAACTTTCCATTCATCAAAATCCTTAAAAATGTGTTACAGTTTTCACTAAAATATTAAGCAGCACAACTGTTTTCAACATTGATAATAATAATAAATATTTCTAGAGCAGCATATTAGAGTGATTTCTGAAGGATTGGACACTGCAGTAATGGCTGCTGAAAATTAAGCTTTACCATCACAGAATTACATTTTTGTTTATTCCTGAAAGGATTCATGTGGAAGTTGTTGAATATTGGATATTATATGAAACGTTTAGGGAGAATCGTAAAAAATGCAGTATGGACAACATCCTGATAATAGAAGGCAACATTTTTCCATTAAGTGTGGGTTGACAAATAGTTAGGACACTGTGTAAGTGTTACTGTAACACGGAGTGATGAGTCAGAATTATTTTATCCAAGACTTTAACTCGTATTGAACCCAGAAGTCCGTTAAACATTTTTCATGATTGTGCAGTACTGTGAACTGATCAGACGTGGGAGCAGCCGCAGCGGCTTGTTTACAATGCCTTTTTACATTAATGTGAGACATGCATAAGTGAGTGGACGGGGCATTGTAACCTAGCAACCGATTTACATTTGTCACCAATCATAAGCAGGCTGTGCGCTAAAAATATAGAGTCTTACATAAACACAGATGTAGAGTTCAATCTGCAGGCAGCATTGTGGGTAGCTTGCAGCATATGCTCTGTTTTAATCAGTTGACAGTGCAGATATTAAAATAGTTTTTGTTTGACTCAGGAATGCTAATGAATTGTCTTTTGTTTTATTAAAGTTTATTTTCTCAAATAAAATCTACTCGCCATGTCGTTCCAAACCGACATGACTTTCTTTATTCTATGGAGCACAAAACTAGGATTTTTTTAACAATACTTGCCGTTTTGCTTCAAGTAAATTAAAGTGAATTAGGATGTGGTCTCTCCAGTGATGCGAGTATTGCATTTTATTGGGTGGATGACTACTTTTAAGTTGGTGGCTAATGCATTCTGTCACTTGTTCTTCCTCCTAGGGCACTGTTTAATGAAGTGCAGACGTTGTTTTTGAGTGCAGCGGCCGCTGACCCCACATGGGTGGACCCTGAGCTGCAGTGTGGTCTGGGCGTCCTCTTCAACCTGAGTGGAGAGTATGACAAGGCTGTGGACTGCTTCAGTGCCGCCCTGTCTGTAATGCCACAGGTTGGATTCTACACATTGCTTGCTATATTCTGCACATTTATACAGATTGTTCATCAGTGTTTTAGTTCACATTCTTCTTTCTCTCAACCCTATATGAAGGATTATCTGCTGTGGAACAAGTTGGGAGCGACTCTTGCTAACGGGAACCGCTCAGAGGAAGCGGTCGCTGCATACAGGCGCGCACTGGAGCTACAGCCTGGATTTGTACGTAGCCGATATAACCTTGGCATCAGCTGTGTCAACCTGGGTGCACACAGGTTAGTAAGAGAAGGTTTCACCAGGGTGCACATGCCAGAAAGAGCTGAAACACCACAATGAATGGCATCTCTTTATTTCTCAATCAGGGAGGCAGTAGAGCACTTTCTCGAGGCCCTTTCTCTGCAGCGACAGGCCGCAGGTGATGGAGAGGGAGGTGCGGGTCGAGGGCGAGGTGCAGCAGTGACTGTGATGTCAGACAACATCTGGTCCACATTACGCATGGCACTGAGCATGATGGGAGAAAGCTCGCTTTATTCAGCAGCCGACCGGCGAGATCTGGACACTCTGCTGGCACACTTCTGCCAGAGAGAAGGAGAGACAGAATGAAGGATGGAGGAGCGCAGGAAGATAGAATGTGAGTGTGGAGAAGCCTGTTTTGGAGAGCAAACAACACGAGTGGAGGAGTACGTTTCAACAAAGTGGCATGACTTTTAGAGGTGCTACAATGTGAGGAAAAATAAAAAAGAGAACATAACGAGTGTGAAACATCCATTGAGCTCAAGCACTATATTAGAGGACAGACAGATGAACTGATGACTGTTCTTGAGAAAAAAGATGTTAAAAAGTCTATGGTACAAACTTGCTACGGTTTTTGTCAAGTTTACGCTCCCAGAGATTATCATTTTTCCATTTGTTATTCTTGAAGATTACGGTTCTTTCCACTCTTTATCAAAATTGCTGTCATATTTCTCAAAGGGGGAGAGTAAGGTCCCTGCACTGTGAGCTCAAAATACTTGCCTCTGTTTGACACAGAGAGGTATGTGGAGATATAATCGTGTTCTACATCACTTTGGATCCTGTACAAAGTAACAGAAGTGATTTGCAAGCCTTAAAGTAATGTTGGCAACTTCATTCATGAGTGACAGAAGGGCTGCATAAGACATGTCTGTAAGCACTATTTCTTATTGGATATTTGCTTTTGCTGTAAATTAATTTACTTAATTGTAAGTTCTACATGCCATATTGTGTATTGTATCATAATTATTAGTGTTTTGCATATAGACAATTCAAATAGCCATTATGATCTATGTAATTCAAGCAATAAAGCTTTGACAGAAAGTGCTTGGTAACTTTTTATTTAAATATATAATTAAGGATTTTTTTTTCATATTTATAAATATAAGTATGAAATAACTATTTTACGTTTTTAATGTATTCAGCTCGATATCAGCTAAATGAATAAATGTAAATATTAGCAACAATCAAAATAGTAAAACTAAAATATACTTTCAACATATTTTTTTAAATAATTAGCTAACATTAATTCCTTCACTAATGCACTAAACCATTTTTATTGTAACAACAGATGTGCGATTGTTTTCAGTGTGTTTTAACTGAACTCAAAAAGTATTAAAAAAATGACGTCGACAGTCAACACTTGGCTGCTTGTTGTATTTCAAATCGCTGATACACGCCCAATAAAAATGTATTCACAGTCTCAGCCAATCAGAAGCGTCGGGGCAGCGTTCACCCATTGGCCTGTTTAAAAATCGCCACAAACACAGAGCGATCCATTTAAATGCTTTCGCTGGAGTCATACCATAGACAGTAAAAGAAAGTCATAGGGAGTTTGGATTGGAAGGCGACTGAAACAGTTCTTTGTTGAAATCTGCTTTTGTCATACATAACGTTAGATATATATAAACGTGTCATAAAGTTGATCTGATTCAGCGTGGAAGATAAAAGGAACATACAGCGAACTCCACGTGGAACACGTTGAAATTTAAGGTGAGTTTGTGTGAGTTACTGGACAATTAATTTGTCGTGCTGCTAAAACGCTGCATGGCAAGAACTGCTAACGTTTCTTATTTATTAAATTGAATTGTGTTTTACCTGCATACAATGTTCTGGCAAGTTAGCATGAGTTCAGTGTATTAGGGTTTTAACTACTTTTTCATAAATCGTGCAGCAAACCGTGTAAAATGGGTGCCAGTGAAAGCAAGGTGTCTGTGGCATCAACCCCAAAGGTAGAGCCGAGCCAGCGGCCGAGAGCAGCGCGTGTAGCGAGCCTCGCAGACCCGCGGTCACCGTCCTGTGCGATCGACCGCACACCTATACAGGTACAAACAGACCGTGTGACAACACTTCTGCTCGAGTTCCTCTAATTAAACTTTCGCTTATCGTTAATCCAGACTCTGAGATTAAGCATGCAAATCTTCAGATTCCGTTTGAACAGTGAGCAACTGTCAGGATAAGAGTTTAAATGATTGTATTTTCCTGTAGGTGGGCGTGGCTTACTCTCCTCTTCCTGTGGTGGAGTCAGTGGGGCCTGCGTTTGTTGACCCCCGCTCACCCACAGCTGGCGTTACTCGAACACCAATAAAGGGTGAGTGAAGTTTACTCCATTATTTGGAGTATTACATGTGGACTGATACGCATTCTTAAATCATATTTAAACATGTTGAAAAGAGCTCAAGCTGAAAGCGAATTAACAGAATATTAATGAATTCTGATTATAAAAGTACTTGAACATCAGACAGAAAGACAAAGGTAACGTACAAGACAATGAGACATAATTTAAACCGTGTATATTTAGACGTTACATTTTACTTTTATTTTGCTATATATATATATATATATATATATATATTATTCAGATTAAGAAGCTAAAGTGTTTTTTGGTGCGATTCTCTGATTGTTTGAGATTTCTGCAGAATAATGGGTAAAACAATGTAAAACAACAAGTTGAAACGATGCAGGCTGATGATTTCAGCAAATGGACATCGATTTTTAACCTAATAACTCGTATTCGATCTATCTTTAATTGTTTAGAAGTTATTGGTAAAAATCTCTTTCCCTAAAGAGAAAATTAAGTGAAAGTGACATGACCTACAGCCAAGTATGGTGACCCATAGAATTTGTGTGCTGCATTTAACCCATCCAAAGTGCACACACAGAGCAGAGGACATACACACACACTGTGAACACACAACCAGAGCAGTGGGCAGCCATTTATGCTGCGGTGCCCGGGGAGCAGTTTGGGGTTCGGTGCCTTGCACAAGAGCACCTAAATCGTGGTACTGCTGGTGATTTAATATGGTTTTTACTTCCAAAATCCAACACTTGACCTCTGTAATGAATTCGCAGTCCTCATCACTCCCACTTTACTGAAGTTATGACCGCCTTCAGTATTGTGATGTGCATCTGAGTGGAGCGTTTCATCAGAAAGGAAAAAAATGTTTGGTGGGACTTGGTTCTGTTCAGCGGTTGTTGATTGGATGGAGGCAGATCAGAATGCGAGTTTTGTTGATTGTAAGAAAGGGGTGGATTTAATGATTAAAATAAAGTCAAAAAATAGTTTTTTTTTTCTAAATTAATGAAATTAAACGCACAGATTAAACATTTTCATTTGTGACTCTTCAAGCTCAAACTCATTTTTCTCCTTTACAGTGACTGTCACGTCTCTTGCTCGGCGGCTGAGCACCTTCTTTCTCAATGACGTCAAGTCTGGCGGTGACTCTGTTTCTTCGCTTCCTCCGGTCTCCTTCACCAAACACCCCAGTCTGCCCACTGTGAATCAGCAAAATGAGGCAGGCCCCAGAGATCCTCTCCTTCCTCTGGTAAAAGGCCAGAACTCCTCCACCCTCAATGGACACACAGATGCTGTGTCCACTCCTGCGCTGTGCTCCGTTTCAGAGGGCTACGGCTCCATGTGCAGCGGCCCTGTTGTGTTTACTGGAGACATGCAGGTGGAAGTGGATGCTGAGACCTCGCTGGAAGAAGCGGAGGAGGCTCTGATGCTTGGTGATTCATCATTAAGAAAAGAGCTCAGTTTGAGTCTTCTTGCTTGTCGTGAAGGTGTTTACTCCTCTACTCTGGAGGAGCATCCTCTGACTCCTCGTCCTCCTGCTGAGAAACAAGCGAATGAAGATCACTCCTGCGCAGTCTTCTCAGTCCCACCACAATCCACACAGTCTGAAACGTCCACGGCTGTTCTTGAAGCTGTCGTGACCTCGGAGGCAGATGAGGTCCCGTCCCAGACATCTGAAGAACAGGTTTGTTTTTGAGATTACTGAAAGACTGTCTGTTTGGGTTTCTTTCTGTTTTTTTTTTTTTTTTTTTTTTTTTTTTCTCATTTTTCTGTATATATGCATAGTACACTACTGTTCAAAATATCAAAAAGTATTTTTTTTTTTCAATACAGAAATATCAAATGTTTCTTGAGCAGTAAACCAGAATATTAGAATGATTTCTGAAGGATCATGTGATACTGAGGAGTAGATTAATGACCGCTGAAAATTCAGCTTTAAAATATTTTAAATGGAAACCATTATTTTACAGTTAGTGTATGTGTGTGTGTAGTATAATTTATAAATTTCAAAGTTATTACAAATTTATACCAAAAAAATATATAATTTGATAAATCACAGTTTGTATTTGAGAAACATTTATAATTTCATTCAAATAAATATTAAATAAAAAGAAAAGCAAATAAGCTTGATGCATTTTAAATTGATAGTTAAATGGATGTTTTTGTTTTGAGACCAGTGAAAATTTCAGTACAGTTGGGAATCTGAAATATTGGCCCAATTTGGCAAGCAGAACAAATCCATACTGTTGAATGCTGTGAGGGCCTAACTGATGTGTGTCCTTGGTCCAACAGGTGGACGCTGCTCTTCCAGAGTTGAGCCATGAGCAGCCAGAGGAGAGCAAACCTCCCACACCTCAACCTGATGTAGCCCCCAGCAGATCCAGCCCAGTGACTAGCACACAGGTTGAGACGGTCCAGTCCGGCATGCGTTGTCTGAAGTTTGACACCCGTAGCCCAAGTCAGGCCATTTTTAAGCCCCAGTGGTTGGGTGTGGGCTTCGGGACCACTGGAGTCAGAGCGAGAGGGGTACAGGCACGTGGAAAAACATCCATGTCCTCACCACACTCTACCAAAAACACAACCACAAATGAAAATAACAACATGGTTTTGCGTGCCAAACAGAGACCGAGAGGTGAGTGTCTGTTCACCACACAGCATCAGCAGTTTTAAACAGCTAAAATAAGTGGAAGCAGATGATGCCAAAAGCTTGTCGATTTCAGGTTTCTAAATGTCGGCACCTGCTCTTACAGTAGAAGTAATGGATAAAAGACTAACAAAATGATAAATCTGAAGTGTATCCAAGTTATTTTTTGCATAATCTATTTGTATTTCAAATTTTTCTTTTTTCCCAGTATGCACTTTTCTCAGTGGTTATAAACTAGATTATTTGCTTGTTTAATATTACAGAAAAAGTTCTGATTGGGGAGGGCAGATCTCCTCTGCAGATCCTGAGAGAGGCAAATTCACCCAGAGACCGCAGCTCCCAGGTAATCACACTGTTACTAGTTACTGGTTATATTTGAATCTCAGTGCTTATTTAACTATAGAGTGTTATGCAGTCACTTTCGTCTGTTACACCTTCAAACTCTAAATGGATCTTCATGTCTTTCTTCAGATGAAGTTGAAAGTGTCCACCCCAGAAAAACAGAGATTCAGCCAGATGGACAGGAGAGCTCTGATTGTGTCACTCAACAAGGAGAACGAGTGAGACCGACTGAGCAGACCAGGATAAATCCAGCCAACACTATGTATATAATACAGTTTTAAGCCTTTAACTACATGATCGTTCTTTTTCTTTCTTTCTTTTTCTTATTCTTTGCCATTTCTTTGTGTGTATGTAAATAAACACTGTTTAAATGTGAATAAAATTTCGATTTTATTATGAGTTTTGTTTCTTTTAATCTGAATGTACTAGATGTAATTGTTTTCAGAAAACCCCGAATAGATCTGTCTTTGTCATTGACACCAGCTGTTCGCGAAGCATGTCTAGTGGTGAAAATATACGCCACTACTTTCAGCCCTGCAATTATTGAAAAAGACTGTCAGCCAATCAGACGTCTTCACTCTTGTTTAACTCTGATGACCACATCTTTTTGAAAGCATTGTTAACCCATTCATCTGGGGCCCGTTCTTCGTACGTCGCTTATTACATCCGAGATCAAATGACACATCCAAGATGATATCATCATACTAATCATGATCCGGCTAATTGGGTTCTTCGAACACACCTGTTGTGTATGATTAGTATCGCTGGATTGAGTTATCTGAGATAATTGCGCGTTCATGTGTTGGCTTAAAAGGGGATATGTATCGATACTCGAAACCATGATCAGCAGTGAAGCGATTGGCTGGTGGCAAGACGGCAATGTAATGGCGTCATATAATTTAAAATGACACCCGACGGAAAAACTTGACACATTTCTGGACTTTTATAAAGAAACATCCAAGCAAACAAAACTACATAAATGTTATAATAGATACATGAAACAGATAATAGGGTTTTTATTTTTTTATAATTTTTTTCATGATTCCCAATTATTTAGATTCGCAATTTATAATAGTTGTGCAGTCATTAAATTTTTATTTCAGTGTAGAAATTATCTATTCATTTCATTTTATATTTGGACATATTTGTTACGTGACAGCATTAATGAAAGTTTCTTAAGGGTCAATATGATGTTATCTGCATCTCCTGCACTCCATCAAGCAACTCTTATAATAGCAGTCATCACTCAAAATAATGCACGACTCTATTATCTGTATAGCATGTGTGTAAGACTCTAATACAATTATGAAGTAATACTTTTATGACAAATAAATATTTCAGTGAGTAAAACTGGCTGTCTATAGTAGGCTGTTATGGACTACACAGCATTTTTATATTATTTTAAAATATTTTTTAATGATTATTATTTTCCCACGTAGGAGGGGACGTTCTCGTGACCTTGTGCAACGTTCCCTAAAAGTTGTCTAAAGGTAACGAAAGTTCCGAACCTTTACAGAACATTAGGTACGTTCTTGGAACGTCCTCTTTTGGTTATGAAAGTGCTGCAGTTCAAGGTTCCTTAAATGACTTTAGGGGGACGTTCTATTTGGGGCATTTTATGGTCACATAGCAAACGTTACAGAGAGGACATTTGAGACGTTAACAGAACGTTCTCGCATGGTCCTCTGTTGGTCATATAATAACGTTCCCAAAGTGACTTTAGGGGAACGTTCCATACTGGTTGTTATATGGTCATGAAACAACGTTACAAAGAGGACATTCGGGACGTGAACAGAACGTTCCCATACGGTTCTCTGTTGGTCATATAATAACGTTCCCGTTATTACTTTAGGGGGACGTTCGATATTGGTTATTATATGGTCACACAACAACGTTACAAAGAGGACATTCGGGATGTTAACAGAACGTTCTCGCATGGTCCTCTGTTGGTCATATAATAACGTTCCCAATGTGGTTATTATATGGTCACACAACAACGTTAAAAATATGACAAATTAATTAACGCAAAGATGTATTAAATCTACATCTAATTAATGAAAATATTAAATAATAATACAATAAGTATTAAACTTATTTGTTAAATAATAACACTAACATGCTAGCCAATTTATTAGGTCCTCTCTGCTAATTTTGTGGGTAGGATTTGATATTTGTTACTTCAAAATAAAAACTATGGCTTTTACTCTACAGATCTAAAATCCTTGATGTGTCCATAAATCCCTTATTAACAAATAGACATACAAAACAATACAATGTCATAGATCAAGGCAACGTGAAAATAAGCGATGCATAAGTGATGCAGTTCAATTTTTCTGCCACACCCGCGGCTGACTGTATTCAGAAGGGAGAGCTGCAGCCCAATTCAACTGTGAGCCACTGCTGCTGGTGCATCGTCCTTTCTTTATGTGCGGAGTGGGGAGCGCGCGCACTGCAGGGCATGGAAGCGGCCATGCAGTCGCTTGCATTTTTTTCCTGTCAACAGTGTAAACAACTTAAAATACTCAATTTTTGGTCATAAGAATAATACATTATTTAAAGCTTTTATTTGTGTAAACTCACAATATCAAGAAAACTTTAGCAAAATAAACCACCACAAAAAGGACTGTTTTAAATCTGCTATGAATATGAAGTTTGCAGATTGTTGTAGGCTATTGTACTGTATCTTCTATAAAGATGAATATTACATTTCGTTAATTTAAAAAGCACGTTAATGTTGTATAAATAAATAAACTTTTGTTCTGTTAGATGTGTTTTGGCTAGTTTTTGTCAGGCGCGGATATATGGGTGGGCCTGGGTGGGCAGATTGACTGGTGGCCCACCCAATCTGATTAATAAAAACAATTAATTTTTTTTAATTTTAATAATAACAAATTAATAAATAATTTAATTTTAATAGTTTCATGAGGACATTTAAGTAAAGTAGCTACGAAAAATAGCTACAAAATAAAAATATGTCGGCATATCACGTGTCAGTCCAGTGATGCTATCATGCAACACAGCTGGTTCGCTTGTGAATTTGTTTTCTGCACGGGCTGGCCACACGCTCTCCGTGCGCGCACTGACTTAAAAGTTATGCGTGACTGATCCACGACTGTAGGCTACCACAAACACATACTCACTATTTGTATTTCAAATCCAGAAGTTATCAGAAACTTTTATTAAAAAAGTAAAAAAAAAAGGGTTGTCAGCATTGCGATTCTCTTTGTACATATACACTCTTTAATAGACGTTTTAACACAATTTAAACAACGTATTCAGCGCTACTTATATAGATTTATATATTAAGTTGCTCAAACAAGTGGTAAAATATTTAACCATGTAGTACTTCGCAAAATCGCAAACATTTCAAATCTTAAAATTGACAAAAACAGCCGACTAACATGCCTTTTCTTTTGCATTTAAGTTTTAATACAATAAATATTGCATGTCACAAAGAAATTGTTTTTTCACCTCCACCATGAATGAGACGAGAGTTGTACATTATGTTGCCTTGTTGAAGTAAATTTATTTTTCCTTGCTTTACCCCGGTCCTAAAGTAAAAAAAACATGACTGTGTAAAAGAGTATAAATAAATTAAATGCATTTATGGTGAGATTACTACATTTTATTTAATTAAACGCATTTATGGTGAGATTATTATATTTTCATGTCAATCTGTGTTCATTTTGATCACGAACCATGCACCGTCAGCCTGTCACTTTAATTCAGCGCGTGCAGCACATCAGAAATAGACTCGGTGCGGAAACGATCTCTGCACTGCACCGCACATGGAACGGATCGCCGGACCGCATCCGCGCGCAGTGTGAAAGCTCTATAATACAGAGCCCGGGAATCAGGTGTATAAGATTAAAAAACCCGAGGCCCCTCTGTATATTCACCAGGCCCACCTATTAATGACGTTCTGTATCCGCCACTGGTTTTTGTATGTTGTATAATTATAATAGGCCTATATGTATCTAGGTAATGAAAAAAAAAAAAATAATAATAAATAAATAAATATATAAATATATATATACATACAAAAGGAAAGCAGCTGCTTGAACCTCATTCTGGGAGAAGACTTATTTATTTATTTTTTACCATGAAGAAAAAAATCAATGGGATGAGTCAGGTTCTGCACATCTGAGAAGAAGAAACAGGTAAGACGTTTATAATCTTATACATTACAATAATGAACGATTTTTCATGAGAAATGTTCGCCTATCTATAAGACGAATAAAACACGACAATTTTACAACCGGGAAATATGACCTATTGGGTTTATTTGCACATAAACATTTTTAAATAAATTGTAAAAATAATACTAAATTACAATTATTATAATATGAATTATTTATTAGTAAATAATACTAAATTATATGTATATATATTAATTTATACTCATTTAATTTATATATTTGTATTCTAATGTATTATTTCTTGATAACAGGCGCTGCTAAGTATAACACACCGTTGCCATGAAAAACAAAGTGTTGCTATGGACGCAGGTATCTAGACGGAAATGGCTATTTTCTTTATTATTTTCTTTATTATTATTTTTCACATTATCCATTACATAATATAACGTAATTATTAGTATTACAACGCAATATATCATTATATAAATATACATATTTTTTTATAAAATAAAAAACGTTTAACACCTATATAGGTCACAAATTCTAAATCTGGCAGCGGGTATATAAGCTGGGGTCTGTGACCATCGCGCTCACACACAGCGTACTCACACCTCACTCACTCAGTGGACATCCCAACATCCCAACTGTCAGTTTCTCTGAGGTAATTCTTCTAATTAACCATTCTATTTAAATTAAAAACACAAAAACAAAATGACATATAATGTACGTTACATGATATAAATAATAATAATATGGAATTATAAGGACAGTAACGTTAGCTTTTGAGCGAAATTTTCTCATGGTAAAACGGCCGTTTCCACAAGAAATTGAATAAATTGTCATAAAATTGACGGACTTTCTTTTCCAGTAATAAATGTACCACATTTACTCAGACAAACTGTTTTTCCGTCTTTTTCTTTAACTTTATACCACTGGTCCGCACTGTCATCGCCGTTATTTGTCGTTAAATACCGTTATGTTTACGTGATGTCATTTGGTCTAAAGAAGTAGCTTATCCTTTTCAGATAAGCTCATTAATTTTTTAGGGTCTGTCATGTTAACATTAGCTACTTTAAAATAAATTATGAATACAATTAATATCATTTTTGTAAATTATACTTTATTTGAAAATTAACGCGCCTTCTCACAGGCTTGGCTGTGAGCGCGCGCGTCCCTCAACCTCCGCACGAGCGCGACGGTGCCGTCATCACAGTGGGCGCGAGACCCCATTTCGCGCAAATGTGTGCACGGCATTTTTTGTAACTTTGCACGAAACTCCGCTTCCAGAGGTGCACGACTTCGAGCTTATTCTGGCCAAACAGCCAGCACCCAGTTTGCGCTTGCATTTAAAAAAAGAGCCTAGAAATAAGCAGGGAAAAAAAGAAGAAATAAGCCTTTTTGGTGAAAATAAAGGTCCATGTTTAACAAAACATAACAAAACCAGAACAAACTATAAATACATAAATACAAAACACACAAACAAAATAAAATAAAAATAAAATAATAATAATAATAATTATAGTAATAATTATAGAAATTACACTTTAATGCACAACCGGTTAGGCAATTCACAATTCAGGCATTGTATCTAATATCATCTGTATCCTTTGAAGTAACAAGTGTAAATAAAATTGTCCCACGTCGACGTATATGTGATTTCAATTCACTTTTTCTCTTTTTTGTGCTTTCCAGACCCTGCCCTACAGACAGATTACCATGATGTCATCTCAGAAGGTAGGCTTGTCTTGCAAAAAAGGTTTTCAAATTTACAGCATATTGCTGACATGCCAGAAAAGGGATCGATTTCACAGCAATGTGATAAGTTCAATGTTATATCAAGATGTTTTTCACCTTATAATGTGGCGTGAAAGATCACTGTATTTGCCTAAAAATTTACGATCTTTAGGTTTTTTTACTTAAATAACATGCGTGTACACATTTGCAGAGAAAAAAACACATAGCTGTGTCACACAACTGGATGCCTGCAGAAGCTAGGAAAAGAGAATACAAACGACTATGGCAGAGGGTACAACGGAAAATGAGAAATGTGCACATTAACGCAGCTGGTCCTAGTACTGTGCTAAACAATGAAGCACACAATCCCAGGGACACTATGCCAATCTGGAACCCAGGCCTAAAAAATGCAATGACTGGAGAATCTAATAGTGACAGCAATGAAATGTCGTTTGTCAATACTGACATCAGTGCAGTCACATCACTACAACATACAATGGCAGAAGACACAGAGAATATGGTTCTTGAATATTCCAGTAGTGACATGGATGGAGAGTTTTTTCAGAATACTGCCAACATTGATATGCCCACTGAAAATTTAGAAGAGGAGTTAAAGAGGTGGATCAATGAATATAATATCAAGCACAATGCTGCAGAAAAACTGCTCAAAATTCTCAGGAATCACGGGCATAAACACCTGCCATCTACTACTAAAACATTATTAAAAACGGATCCTGTTGAAAGCCAAATGGTGTCTGGTGTGGAATGCATTAAATTAGGAGTGACTGAACAATTAATCATGTGCTTGAATCGGTATCCCTACAATTATGCAAAAGACATCACTGAGCTTGAGATTTCCCTCAATGTAGATGGACTGCCACTCTTTAAGAGCACTGGTAAATCTTTCTGGCCTGTACTCTGCACAGTACATCTAAAACCAGCAAGCACATTTCCTTTGACCATTGCCCTCACTGAGGCCAAGCCCAAATCACTGGACTTCATTAAAGTCATATCAGATGAACTGAAAATGATTCTAATGAATGGCTTTGCATGGGGAGAAACAACACTCAATGTAAGATTGAGATGCATTACCTGTGATGCACCAGCAAAAGCCATGCTGAAGTGCATCAAACAATTCTCAGGTTACTATGGCTGTGACAAATGCACCCAAAAAGGCAACTGGGAGGGGCGCATCACTTACCAACAAGTGCATGACCTCACTTTGAGGAACGATGTCTCATTTAGAGAGCAACACCAACCAGAACATCATCACGAAAATGCTGTGTCCCCTTTCAGCAATCTCCAAATTGACATGATCAAGTCTTTCCCTGCTGACTACATGCACCAGTGCTGCCTGGGAGTGATGAGAAAAATGCTCCTACTATGGTCACAGGGCAAGTCGGGGCATCGACTATCGCCGGCTCAGCTGAGGGAGGTCAATCAGAGGCTAAGGAACTTGAGAAATGACATACCCCATATTTTTGCCAGGAAGCCACGCAGTCTGGAGGAATTGGAGAGGTGGAAGGCCACTGAATTCAGGCAGTTTATGCTCTACACTGGCAAAGTTGTTCTCCGGGGAATCCTGCCAGAAACCCTATACAGTCATTTCATGGCCTTTAGTGTGGCTTTGTGTATACTAGTGTCTCCACATTTAACACAAACCCACAATGTGTATGCCCATGAACTCCTCACATATTTTGTAGAACAAGGCCGGCACATATATGGGAAAGAATTCCTAGTGTACAATGTGCACTCACTGCTTCACCTCACTGCTGATGCCACCACATATGGATCATTAGACAAATGTAGTGCCTTTGCGTTTGAGAGCTACATGCACCAGCTGAAGAAGATGGTTAGATCAGGAAACCATGTTCTAGTCCAAGCAGCAAAACGGCTCCAAGAACGTTCACAGATTCCTATACAAACAAGTGAAGAGAAACCAATACAATTGAAACATCCTAATAATGTTTACATTGTTAGCCCAACATCCTGCTGTGAAGTTCTGGAGAGGACCAACTCCGGAAAGCTCTTATGTAGAGTATTCTCGCACTTAACGTCGTACCTTTACCAGCCATGTGACTCGATGTTCTATGGAGCCTATGTATGTGGTCCATCTAAGATGGAGATACTGGACAAGGCAAACTTGCAAGGAAGGGCAATGATCCTTGAGGATGGGCATGGCCGCAAAGTTGTCTTTTCTCTCCTTCATGACCTTGATTAATGAAATATGGAAATATGTACATAGTTAGTATTATTTTTTTTCTGTCATTGCTTTAATGTCTTAACTTAGATTTCATATACTGAATATTGACCGTCTTTTCTAAGGAGTGTCTGTTCTTCTGTTTGTAATGTAGGTTGGATTTTACATAGTTATTTTTGAACAAGAAAATGCAATTGCTGTGGCGCCTGCATTATGGGTAGAGGAGGTGAATGGGGTAAGGGTACATGCGCACACACACACACACACACACACACACACACACACACGTAATACCGGAAATAACATATTCCCTGAAATGTTTTAGGTTCTGATTTGCTACTGGCCCCGTAGAAACGCTGCTGCCATGGCAAAGGCCTCCCAAAGGCCAGATAAGGAGCTCTGGAAGCGGCACAAAATAAGAATACTCTCCGAGACTGGTGAGAAAACTGAATAAATATATAGTCATATGAAAGTACACTGCCTTTACACAGTAAAATGATTACAAAAACTAAAAAGACAACTCAAATTTACTCTGTCCTTAGACAACTATAAGACAGCCAGAGAACGAGCCAAAAAAGCTGTAGAAAGTTCAAACGTGGACACAGAAGAAGAGGTGCTAAAAGAGCGGAAAAAAAAAGTACCATCAAAATACTGGACCGAGAGTGAAGGTAAACATATGCGATTGCTTTTTGTCATGCATTAGTCCACTGTTTATGTATAAAAATCATGCCATGATTACAGAGAAAACTACTCTATAAAACTAAACTATATATAAACTGTTTCATCCTGAATGAATAGGAGAATGTGAGATTCCTACCAAAAAAAGGAGAAAAATGTCAACATCCTCTCAGAAGCCATCAAGCCTCCCAAAGCCTCCAAGTTGTAAGTAACAGATTTAACTTTTGGTGTAATTTCTTGTGTTGTGTTGATTTGATGGTGGTGTGTCAGCGTCAATTAGTGAACAGGCAAAATAAGTGCATTGCCAGCTGACGGGAAGAAGCTATTTTGTGTGAAATACAGTACAAACAAATTTCTAATGGAAATCCTATTTTAAAAATGTTTTGAATTTGGTTGGAGTGTCTTATATTGTGTGAGTTGCAGGTTGGTATTTTTTGTCATGGCATTTTGTGTAAAAGTACTCAACTCCCCTGAACTGAGTTTATCGCATGCTTTCAATGTCTGTTTTTAGACAAACCACCTACTGACATCACAGCTCACTCACCTGAGGAAGATGAGCCATCCCTTCCAAATCTTTCAGCTAATAATACTTTTCATGGTATGCATTTTTAATGTTGATATTCTATTCATTTGTTAAGATAAATGTTTTTTTTTTTAATCTTCAGTAAATTAAGATTATGGCTGCATTTTCTAATCTCAATCTCTGTTACCTTAAATTATACATTCATCTCTGTAAAGCTGCTTTTAAACAATCTGCATCGTTAAAAGTGCTATATAAATGAAGATGACTTGACTTACTATCCAAATTAGACCAGCTATTGCATCTGGCAATACAGTCATGCCAATGTCTATATTTTATTTCTTGAAGTACCACACATATGCCTGAATACTAAGCAAATAACTAAATGTCAAGATGAACCCCCCCTACCATCATCATCATCATCTCACCCATCTAAATTTTTCAGATTTCCAGCATCTCATCGAACAATCTGAGCAGCGGATGCTCCTCGCAATTGAGAGAATGTCAACAGATATTTCCAATTCTATTGAGCGTCTGATCCAGGCTATTCAACAGAATCGTCCTGGTCCGGCAACCATCACAACACCACCACAGGAGACCATTGAGAAGCCCTGCAAAACATTGCAGGAGCTGCAAGCTTTCCTATTAAAACTTGAGGGCCCAGAAGGGAAAAAAAGGATGGTATGTTGATATAGCACAGGGGTCAGTAACCTTTTTGTCACAAAAGTGACATTTTTAAGTTCAAAATGTAGATCTGTGTGCATGTAGGCTAAATTATCAGAATTAAATACATACACCTCTCGCATTTGCTTGTGTGTCAGCAGTTACCCTGCTCCATGTGGCATTGCAATACTAACAATTGCTTTATTTATCTTTATATGTTGCATAGATACAGTTTTTGAGCCTGATGGGAGGTAGCAACATTGGAGACGCTGTGAGGAGAATCCTTCGGAAAATAGCCACCAATGAGGCCTGGTCAAATTACAGCCTGAAAGGCCGAAAAGGAAAACTGACCTTCATTGGGACAGCCCTCCACCATATTGTTTTAAGTATGCTTTTCAAAACTTCTCTCTTCTTTTCACTTCATCATGCAACTTTTTAAAGAGCAAATGATAAACAGAAAAATGTCTGTACTGTCCCTGTACCTTCGAATAATTTGTTTTCTCGTTTTTGACTTCTAAACGAAAAAAAAAACAAGTAAAAAAAATAAAAAATCATTTTATTCAGCAAGGATGCATTAAATTGGCCAGAAAAGAGAGTTAAGATTTACATTTCAAATAAATGCTGCTTTTTTTTCTTTCATTTATCAAATAACCCTGAAAAACACAAAAATGTGAAGAAGCACAACTGTTTTCATCACTAATAATCATAAATGTTTCATATGGTTTTAGTTTTACTTATTCACTTATTCATATTGCTCATAAAGTGTACTTTTGGATGTCAAAACTTTATTAAAATAAACTAAACAAATAAATGTAAATGTAAATATGAGAATTTAAAAAATAAAATAACAGATGCATTGTGATATAGGTGACAAAATATTGTGAGAAAATATGAATATGAAGTTATTTAATGAACTTCCTCACTTAACCAGTTATCTGTGCTTCCTCAGCAATGAAGTTCCACATTTCCGAACACGAAAATGCATGCAGCAAATAAGCCGTTCACAATATTTTCTTCAGTTAACTCCAAATTTCTCCCACATATTGGACTTGATTTTTGATGACGTATTGTCGACAACTTTACAAACTCCTCCACTAGCTATTCTTTTCTTAAACTCCTCAGAATCCATCTCGACGACTGCAAGCAGATCGCGCGCGCGGTTATGATGAATTTTTAAAAGTGGAAGTATAGTTAACGTTATAGATTCCTGGGAGGGCGTGGCGCGTGGACACAAATAAACTGATATGGATTTTAAATTGTTTTATTAAAAATTATTTTATCAACTTGAAATACAGGCATATTTTTATAGATGTGTTCCTAAAAATATGCATTACGTTTGCATGTGATTGTTTTAAACTCATATGATTGGTTATTGCAACATGAGCTCATCAGATTCGTGTCTGATTGTTTATAATGCTCAACGCTTAAATAAAAATTCATATTTTGCATGTCATAACTGCCTACTGTAATATGGCGTAACACTTTTAATTTATTTTCACATTTTATGTCAATAGTGATAATCGTCATGTATTTATTTAGATTATTTTAACCCCCTTGTAGAATATGCATTTGTATCCATTTTGGAGGGAGCAGGGCAATTGCGTCATCAGCAATATTATTTCCACATCGCGCCGTTCCCCGGTGCTGTCCGAGGCGATGGTGCTGAATCGGTTGATCAGTTCTTATTATAGAATCAATTATTCTCTCGTGCAGGGCTGCTTCACTGCGTTATGTGAAAAAGCGGTGTTCTTTATAAAAGTACTACAGAAATAGTTGAAATCGCATCTATTAGGACTAATGGGATATTATAACAAATATAAAATAAAAATATAAAATAATCCAAACTATAAAAATACCTATAATAGCCTAGTCTACATATTTAAAAATGTATAACAATAACGTCATAATAATGGTCCATTTTAAATGTTTAAGTGTCTCTTTTTTCAATTTTTGTTCGGTGGAGCTGTGACTATTGTTCTTGTAAAAACTTTTCAGCATAGTTTTGAGCCCTGAGACTTTTCACATTTATTTTGTTACATTTTTTTTTCTCTTCTAGGTGCTTGTGCCAAACAATTTCCGAAACGCACAGAAAAGGAAATTGATACATGTATAGGGGAAACCCTCAAACATGCACCTCACCGTGCCAAGTTGGTCGCAACACCTGTAAGTTGTTTTATTCAATGAGAGCTCTCTCTCTCTCTCTCTCTCTCTCTCTCTCTCTCTATTCTCTAGAATAACATAACTGTTTTGATTTATTTACTTAGTACCGGTACTTATAAACAAAGTGGAGTTAAAAGTAATTAAAAAGTCGTTGAAGTGATTGGTAAATATAATGTTAAATTTTTTCAGGCAGCGGAAGAAGAACTTCGGGCACCTCCTGAGGATGGAGACAGTGACTGATACACACACACACACACACACACACACACACACACACACACACAGTATATATTTAATATAAATTATTGTTTTTGTTATTTGTTGTTCACCATTTACGCAACATAAAATGAATATATGTGTTCTTGTTGTTATTACTGTTTCCTAATATTTGTGTGTGTGTATAATATATATATATATAATTTATGTAATATATAATTTATTTATAATCTGTTTTTGTTCACACAAAATAAATGACTGATTTTATCTTTGAATGTGTTAAACGTGCATGCTTATTCCTATTTAAAGTTCTGAAAGAACAAGTGTTTTTTGCAGTAAAATTCTAGTTTGGTTCCCTACAGGTCCTTGAGACCAGTGGGGACGTTCTGAAAACGTTCACATAACGTCCTGAATGTTCTGTGAAGGTCCTCAAAATAACATCCCCCGACCCTTTAAAGAACTCCACATCATGACCGTCTACGAACGTTCCCGGAACGTTACTAGGCGACGTCCTTGACACCAGTGGGGACGTTCTGAGAACGTTCTGGGAACATCACATTTGCAAATATAACATGGTCCCCTAAACGTTCCGATAACGTCCTGAATGTTCTGTGAAGGTCCGCAAAATAACGTCCCCCGACCCTTTAAAGAACTCCACATCATGACCGTCTCCAAACGTTCCTGGAACGTTACTAGGCGACGTCCTTGACACCAGTGGGGACGTTCTGAGAACGTCCTGGGAACGTAGCATTTCTAGCTGGGTTAAATTATTGTCCCTGGATCAGTACGATACACTTGTAATAAAGTAGCGGTGGTAGCAGACATATTTTGAGTATCAGTTCTGGTTGAAAAGAAGCGATCTAATCCTGTTTCCATGAAATAAGCCTGCTCCCGAGCAGGTTAAGCTTACGGACCTGTTGCTATGACAGCAGCTCCGGGATGAGCTTCGAAGAACCAAACGATCCAAGATCATGCCAAATCGTCAACAATCAAATCCAGCTAACTGAGTTAGCGACGTACGAAGAACGGGCCCCTGAACTATTTTTAACAACAAAAGAGTTATCCGATATCTGTGTGCTACTGTTCAAAAGTCTGAGGTCTGTAAGATAGATAAAAGGATATAGATGGCATTTAAAAAAATAATAATAACAGTAAACTTTTAAAAAAAGAAGCTACCATCAGACAGTCTCACTTAAACTTATTTAGCTAGTCTACCTCTAGTTTGTAAAAAAAAATTACACAAATTTTATAAAAGTGAAAATATCATTCTATGCAGACTCAAGTCATTGTATATTCGATCTTGTGCAACTATTTTGGCAACCTTTGTCTTATAGGTTTGATAGCACAGGACGTACTAAGATATCAGTGGGCTTGATCCAACTAGTGTTGAAAGTCTTATCTTCTATGTTATTATTGATGATATGCTGTGACACCCATTTGTTAATGACCCCACCCAAAAATGACCTCACAAATCACCAAATAGGTAATGGCTTTGTAAATGCAGTTAGCAGTCCCTGAAAAACAAGTTTAGTGTTGGCCAACAGTAATGATTAAAATGCCAGTTTTAATGTAGCAGTCTATGCAAGCCATGTCATAAAAAAATAAAAAAGGTAATTTTGAGTTTATATCTCACAATTCTGGTACGAAAAATCATTCTCTCTTTTTCCCTTGGCTCAGAATCATGAGTTTATAATCCTGCTCTTCTGGCTTTATTTCCTCAGGATTGACAAACTCGAAATTGTTGAGTTGACTTAAGTTACTAGGAGATAAACTTACATTTGCAAGAGAAATGTTAGATAAAATAGGTAAATGTTATGTAAAATGTTATAGGTTTAAATAGTATTTCATGTTTTAACTGTAGGGTTAATACAATATGTCCCCTATGTGAATATTATATAAACCTATTTTTCAAATCTAATTAATGCTTTAAAATTGGGTAATCATAGCAGGTTTCATCCATAGTTTTTCCCATTTAAACGTCTAAGCTGAGCTTCAAATGGCTTCTTATAACAAGTTATTATATAAAAACTATTTGCATTCTGATTCAGACATCCAAAGGTGCAACAATACATTTTTTCTCTATATTGATATATACAGTATATAAAGTCAAAATGTCCTTAGTTTATGATTAAATTATAAATAAGCTTCTATAGCAGCTTTAGAAAGAACTGAAACCATCTCAGACCTGCTTTTGTACTCCATGTCATTTAAAAAATAAATAAATACATCTCCCTCCTGCACACAATGTAACCACTGTTTGAATCATCAGTTGCCAATTCTTTAAGTAAATGTACTTACAGGCTGTGAGTCAGGAGCTCCAGACTGTCCTTACAAAGTTGAAATTGCCCCACTGTATAAAATCAGACACCGGCATTGTAGGCTACTCTCCCAGGAAACAGTTCTTATCCTCCATAAAATGCGCAGAACACATCTGAATATTTGGGTTGAACTATTCTTCTTACTCTTGTGAAAGTAATATCGCTTTCACAAAGAAACACAGAGCATCTCAACAACATGGCAGCAGCGGCAATAGTAAGAATCAAAGTTACGCCTTCTTTGCGTTATGCAAATATTCGCACACCGTGACGTAGACATGTGGGGGCATATTAGAACGAGTCATTTTAGGTAGGAGTTGTTGCCTCTTAACTTTTATAAAGAATATCTTTATGGGTTTGAGACTTTAGTCTTTTCAACTTTAAAGATCTTCTTTATGCACCAAGAGTTTGTAACACTCCAAAGAGAAAGGAAAAACTGAAATCGCATCATATGACCCTTTTAAATGACCTTAATGATATGGATGATTCATACATAAAGAACAACTTTTAGGTGTATCCATCTCATTGAAAATATCTGTTTACTTTATCATTAATTTCACTTATCTTTGCCAAAATAAAGTGTAATGTGTGTTTATGGGTGTGCTCGTACATGTGGAACATGGCATAGATTTTGGCCAGATGTCCTCTCAATGTCTTCCTGGTCTTTAGCTGGACTCCTCCTACAATAGCTGTCTCCGTCACATGATCCTGCAGCATGAGGTCCTGCACTGCTTTACGAGCCGACTGTAGAGCACAAAACATACACTAAACAGTTGACTGAGATGTGAGAATCAATCTGTGATATTCTGTAAAGTAACATAGATGTTTGTAGAGTTTGACCAAAAACAATAAATCTTAATTTAATCAGACATATTCTTGACACTTACAGTAATCTCATCTTTCAGGCTCTCCGCCTCCTTTCGCAGTTGCCCCATTTCACCCATGGCAACAGTAGTCAGGCACGGTCACCCTCTGGGGGGAAAACTATCCTAAACATGAATATACATTTCATTGTTACATCAATCATGAATGCAGTTTATTTAACTGGTTGTGGGAAGAGGTTGTTGTTGCTTTACCTGTATATATCCTCGTTCAACATCTATTTGCAATTCAAACTCCCTTCAAACTGGTTAGCAAATCCTCATAAATAAGGATGCATGTAAAATTACCACCACCGCAAACAAACAAGTGCGTAATGAGTCAGAGCCGAACAAGAAACTAATATTAAACGTCCATACACCAGCTTTTAAATAGTCAGATATTACATATATAGATGGTTTAGTTCATAAATACATTAGATACATCTACAGTACATAGGTTTTTGGGTAAGTCCACCTGCTCCAGTGAACAGAAATAATAATAATGCTTAACTGCATAACAATGATTACTGTGACTTTATTTATAATCCAAAATGAATGTATTAACACATCACATGAACCTTCATTTGTAATATTCTTGAGCTTTCAGAAACTAAGAAAAAAAAAAACAATAAATTAAAATGAAAGATTTTGCCCTTCACTTTGGATGGTTCACCCCAGTCTGCTTGTATAATTAGAGTGTGTCATTCGCCTTAAAGAACAGCATTTTTAAAATAAATATTACGAGTTAGTTATTACGAGAACATCATGTCTTACCTTACAAACAAGGATAAATGTAGGCTATTTCCTTTCGTTGAATCGTTTATTTTTGTTTGAGAGGAGAAAGTGAGAGAACAAAGGGTGTGGATGGGAGAGACGTGGACCAGCGGGAGGGAGCTGTCCTGTAGTGGACATCAATATATATTCCTATTCTGGTAAACACCATACCTAGAGTTTTTGTATTTGTTGTCAGTGTGGACTAAACGGCAAGGCAATGTTATTACCAATAAGACCGTCAGCACCAAACCTCATGACCAGAAGAGACTAATAAGAAAGAGAGAGACAGGAATTTAAGGGAGGCCTTTTGAATCAAATCTAATTCAATCTGATTATTGACTGCTCTTTGCATCTGGATAAGAGCTACAGTAGAGATAGGGAGATGGATAGAAACAGAAAGAAAGAGCTGGGAATGAGTGTGAAAGTGTGGCCTAGCCATCGTTTGAATTTCGAGTTTTCATCAAATGACTTTGTTGAAAGCAAAGACAGTCTGTAATAGTAGTATGCAGTCATTACCAAACTGTCTATGGTTAATGCATTATACTATGGTTAATTATTAATTATAAGGTAATTTAATATAATTCAAAACATTATTTTAATATGTGCTTTAAAATAAGTGAAAAATAAGTAAGAGAAGGAGAGACAGGGGGATAGGATAGGGCAAGGACCACCAAATGGGACTTGAACTCTGGAAACCCAATGAGCAACGGTGCTATATGTCTGCCCACTTCTATATATATTCTTAAGTAAAAACTAAAGCTGTAGCAAAACATAAAATTAAAAAAATGTAGAACTGAAAAATGTCATTACTTACCGGTTCCACTGGGATGTTTCTCAACTCTATTTGTATTTCTTATTCCTTTCCGACTCTCTATCCACTTGCCTTTTCATTGGGACTGTGTTCATTCAGGTTTTCCCCTTTACGCACCTTCTGATCCCTCTCTCTCTACCTCTCACTCTCTGTAAATTCTGTGATGCTTTTGTGATGGGCAGATGAGGATTGGAGTGGATGAAGTGAGATCAGGGCTGTAATGATAAAGCCTGGGATGGAGAAAGTGAGAGGGATGGAAATCTGTTAGGAGAGAAGAGACATTAATGACATAATTTTCATTTTTGGGTGAACTATCCCTTTAAACACTTGTACCTTCTGTTTTTTTTTTTTGTCTCGGTTTTGATTTTGAGAAAACAATAATAAATTCATAAATGATAAATTAAAGGTGCACACAGCTGAGTTGATAGCTTTGACAGTGGTCTTGGATTTATATTGACAACTAGTGGTATGGATCCAGTATGAACGAGAAAGAAAAAAAAATGAAGCAACCTACACCATGTTAAATAAAGTAGCGTTTAAGACTACTGATATTATGTGAGTGTAAAACAGTCACCCAAACAATTTGGATAAGTTTGTTTGTTTTTTGGATCAGATTTTGCTTACCAATGGATCCTCTACAGCAGGGATAGGCAACTCCAGTCCTGGAGGGCCACTATCCTGCAGAGTTTAGCTTCAGCCCTCATAAAAACTCACCTGCCTGTATCTATCTAGTAATCCCGAAAACACTGATTGACTTGTTCAGGTGTGTTTAATTAGGGTTGGAGCTAAACTCTGCAGGACAGTGGCCCTCCAGGACCGAAGTTGCCTATCCCTGCTCTACAGTGAATGGGTGCCTTCAGAATGAGAGTTTAAACAGCTGATAAAAATATCACAGGAGAAGTGAAGTGACCAAGTATGGTGAGCCATATGTGGAATTTGTGCTCCGCATTTAACCCATCCAAATTCGCGCACACAATAGTGAACACACACACCGTGAACAGTGGGTAACCATATTGCTGTGGTGCCCAGGGAGCAGTTGGGGGTTCAGTGTCTTGCTCAATGGCACCTCAGTCCTGGTATTGAGGGTGGACGAGAGCACTAGTTATTCACTCAACCCACGACAATCCCTGCCGGACCTGACACTCGAACCCTCTACCTTTAGGGTTACAAGTCTGACTCTCTAACCATCGTCTCAAAAATCGTAGCAATACGAGATTAAGGTCAAAATATTTTGAGAATAAAGCCGTGGCCACTCTATAGATTAAAAAAAAAAAAACTAAAACCAGCCTAAGCTGGTTGGCTGGTTTTAGTTGGTCATCCAGCCTGGCTATAGCTGATCAGTGGGCTGGTTTTAGAAGGGTTTTGGACACTTCTTTAGCTGGTTAGAGAGGGAGACCAGCTAAAAGCAGCTACTTCCAGATTAAACCAGCTAAGAACAGTCAACCAGTTTAGGCTGGCATTAGCTTTTTTTTCAGCAGGGAAGGCCAGTATATTGAGTGAATAATGTTAGGTCATCTGAAAATTCTGCCACCTACTCAGCAAAAAACATCCAACCTTTCATTCTTCACATGTATTTAATTAAAAACAGGAATAAAACATTCTAAAGGTTGAAGTGGGCTCCAACACTTTAACTTGAGACATATTGTTGTCTTTTCTGAGGTAAATAACGTTAGGTAGCTGTTCACAAGCAATTTTACTGATTTTTACTACACTCTGTCTTTCATCATCTGAATCTTCCGAATTTAATGAATCAGTGAAAACAACATATCCAGATTGAGAAAAATATCATTTATCCTATTTTTTTGTGAATTTTCTTTGTGTTTTGCCTACAGTACATCTATCATGTACACATCTGTGCACCTAAGATCTCGATGAGTGTAAGTTGGGGCTTCTCTCCAGCACTGCCTGGTTTCTGGCTCCAGGATGCAGTTATCCACATGAACTGGGTGAGAAAGATCCAGACGCCCCTCCTGATGACCTTCATACACATAAAATCATATATGCATGAAGAAAGATTTTATCCCTGTTAATAATGTGTGTTTATGTGGGAATGACTGTTCCTATTAGAGGAACGTGTACCTGGGATGGCGGAGAAGCACTCCAAGTGTGTGTAAGCAAAGTCGAGAACAGAGTGACTTCTGAAGTACGAGTCAATCAGAACTTTAACAGTCTCCCCGATCTCGTGTAACAACCTGGCAACCAGCCCATCTTGAGCTAACTGGAAAACAGATATTTTCTATATTATCTAGGGTATATGTGGTCTATAATTTTATGAATCATTGTATGTGTAATGACTGAGTAATATTTCACCTTAAGTGCTCTGAGAACAGTCAAACCCTCAAACTTCTCATGCGGCGTGTGAGGAGAGCGTTGCCCACGGTAACCATCAGCCATGGATGCATCGACCTATCATTAACACATGCAGAATGTGATTTGAGATTCTTCCCGCTGCTCTAAATTAGTAGGCTGACCCCGCAATGCACTGATTATTGAACAGTAATTCAAACAGCAGATTTCTGAATGATTAATCAAAAGCTCACAGTAGCAAGCTGCATCACACGATCACATTCAGATTGGGATAAGACTCCATCCAGAACCACACGGTTGGTCCCATTCAGCCCATGATCATCCATAGTGACTGTTACGCCAACCACAGGAACATGACCCCCTGAGTCAAAGAGACACTGAGTGGAAAAGACATAAATGCAGGAGGAAGAAAAGAAGAATGTTTTAAATATATAAGCTTTTTTGTAATTTGTTATTTTTATAATAATGATTTTTATAATAATGATAACCATTTTTTCTATTATTATTATTAAAAACCTAAAGCCTATATTTCTGTGTGTGTGTATATATATATATATATATATATATATATATATATATATATATATATATATATATATTTGTACCTGCATAAAATCCACTGTCATTCACCTCTTGCACTTTTTTAGCCTTGCTTCAGTTTCTCATGAAGTTTCTCTTTCTCTGCTCTGAGAAGAAGAAAAGTTTAAATCTGCCAGGAAATGTATTTCACCAAATCCTTTCTATTTTCTATAAAAAAAAAATTCTATTTTCCTGTCTCACCTCCAGGTTTCTCTCAGAGTTTCGGGTACAATGTTCTCGGGTGTCCACAGATCCTGATGGGGACAGAGATTGAGACTGAGGCCTTTTTTGTCTAGTGTCAGAAAGGAGAACAAAAGGTCAGAGGCGTAAGACAAAAAAACACCCTCAAGAACAGCATAGAGGTATATACCGGGAGACTGAATTTAAAGTCCAAGTTTGTCATCCCAAAGTACAATAGTATCTTTTCTTGAAAAGCTCTGCTGATATACTTGGCAATTTCCTTTGAGAGAGAGAAAAAAATATATAAAGTGGTCATTTAAATACTGTATTGATCTGGACCATTGACTCATCTATTCATCCATCCATCCAATAGACTGACCCATCTATAAATGCAGACATTATTCTTTCTACCCCATCTCCCATGCATCAGTTACTCCAACAGACCACGTATCATACCCGCATGGGGCCTGTTTCCTGAGCCTCTGTGTCGCCCTCTAGAGTCTGAGTGTAGAGCTCCAGATTACTCAGAGTCTGAATCTGTGGGGTAAAAGAGCAGCAAGGAGCGCAGGGTCTCTACCACCTTGGACACCAGAGAGAGGTAACTAATAATTATTCAAAAATTATATATTTTTTAATAATAATAATAAAATTACCTTGGCAACTAACTGAAATAAATATAAAAAGTCTGAAGTACTAAAATTACTAAAAATGAAACGGAAATAAAAACTAATAATAATAAAACTAATAAAAACAAACACACATAACAAAAACTAAAACTCAGAATAAATTTAAAATGAAAATCTAAAAATAAAAACTAATTCAAAATTATTAAATACTATAATAGTATAGAAATAATACTAGCATAATGCTTTTCACATTCACGTTATTAGATAAATAATGTAGAGTCATTAGAAAGTTATAGTCTTTGACACTGGCATTGAAATTGTATACAGAGCAGATATTAGAAATATAACATAGGAAGATCAAAATAACAATAAATACAATTAAGATGCAAATTTAAGTTGTATCAGGAACCATGAGAGAACCGTTGTGTTGATGTATTACACTGGTGCCTTTACATATACTTTATTCAACCAAGTGGAATTATGTTTTTGAAAAGGAAACAAAATAAATATTACCAAAAATAAACACTGAAGAACAAAGATATAAAAAATAATAATCATTTGTAAATAATCCAAATAATTTGTGCGTAAACACTGGTAGGAAACATCAGTGCTCGTCTTTCAATGACATCTGACCTTTGAACTGTGCACTATGTAAGTGCTCGAGCTGGAAGGGCAGGAATTCCTCCAGAGCAGAAACCCTTCCAGGTCACGTTGACACTAAGGTCACACACATCTGTTTGCATGACAGCAAGGAGAGAGGGAGGTCTAAAGAAACACAGAAAGACTGATTTGACTGAACTGTTATATATAATTACCAAAATATACCATTAATGGTGCAACACACCATTTAAACTGTTCTTTTTATAAACAAGTGAATTATTTGCAAATAAAAAAAGACTGGACTTTTACTATTTCCTGAAATAATCTGATGTTATACTACTGATAGTGGCTGCAATCACTTGATAGACTTGGTAAATATACATCCTTTTTCACCTGCAGCTCTCTCACAAACTCCCTGAATGGTGTCTGGCTCCTCAGGAATGACCCGGGACGCCATCACACATTGAGCTCTGCACTCTTCTGTCTGCTTGAGCGTCTCATTCACACACTCCTTCCACCCAATCAGATGAGAGCTCAGCAAGAATGGCTGCATCATACATCTCCTAAAAATGATGAACACTCTTACAAAAAGATGGTAGAGTAACAGCGGACAGTGGTATACAGGACAGCTAATGCCGTTCATTTAAAGAGGAGTGAGAAAGAGAGATGAGTGAGGATAGTGAAGTGTAGAACTAGTATATGACTGACAGACACTGTCATTCTCCAAATATCTGTCTCAAAGGCAAAAGTCTGCTCAGCCAACGTGGGAAGAAATTGGCAACACAACACCACACAACCCAAAACCAAAATAACTTTTATGATTCACAACGATGCAATTATACTGTGATGTGACATTCAGCCAAGTATGGTGACCCATACTCCGAATTCGTGCTCTGCATTTAACCCATCCAAAGTGCACACATACACACACACACACACACACACACACACACACACACACACACACACACACACACACACACACAGAGCAGTGAACACACACCCAGAGCAGTGGGAAGCCATTTATGCTGTAGCGCCCAGGGAGCAGTTGCGGGTTCGGTGCCTTACTCAAGGGTACCTCAGTCATGGTATTGCCGGCCTGAGATTTGAACCCACAACCCTAGGGTTAGGAGTCAAACTCTCTACCACTAGGCCAAGACTTCCCCACTACTGCCCACAGATATGAGAACTGCTCAGACAGTATGCACACGAGCACATGCAATTTCACACATTTTATTTTAACTTTTATTTGAGTATTATTCATGGTCATCTTTAAGATTTATTTTCATCCTCCTACACAATTTTCCAAAATAAATAAATACATACATAAATACATGATGTTACATCTTAGCTGAAAAATGGTCTGAAGCCTTATCATATTTTACCTATCCTTGTTTCATTATTATTCTAAAAAGCATCACTTAAACTAATTTTAAATTATACCAGATACAAAAGCAGTTACATAAGAAAACATTTCTTAAGCCAGTCATAAAAAAATGAAAGGTACATTTTTCATACATTACTGACATATAAAAATGATTCAATGTTTATGTACTTTATATTATATTTACATCATTATAGTATTTTGAATAAGCTTTGATTTTCAGTTCAACTATTTTCATTTCTCATTCAAACTTTAGTTTAAATGTTAATTATTGTGCTTTTGTCATTTTTTATTCTTTTAATTATTTCTAAGTGTATTTTTATGTTAAATTTAGCGCAATATTTTTCTTTTTTTTCTTTTTCATTTTACCTATAAAGTTACCTAAAACGTCATTAAATTATTTAAATAGCTAGTTTTAAAAAAGTCACTTGTGAACATCTACATTATTATTTTTTTTTAGTAGTAGTAAATGGTTATGTTTAACTTGTTTGAAATTATTTTAAAGGAATAAACGATTTAATTTCAAATTCATCTTTATTCTGAAAATTAAAAAGGATTCCTTTAGGGCTAAGGTAACTATACCCGTTTTAATTCTATAAGATTTCACGTTTGTTTCCATCTGAAAAGCGACACAATCACGGACAGCCAATCAGAATCCCCCAGACTTTAGAGCGCTCGAGGATTTACAGCGGAAAATGACAAAACTGCAGGGCGCGCTTTTAATTAATAAACAAAACCTTCTTATTTAGGGTTTATATTGGCTTGTTGTAATCGTAATGAGTTTATATAAAAACAACATAATGTGATATGTCCTCATTTAGTTAGAAGTAACGTTGCTAGCGATACTTATAAGTATTTACATTTTGATTTTATTGTAAGATTTGGGCTAAATCTATAAGGATCAAATCCAAATACATGATAACCAGTAACTGTCTACACTAAACCCAAAGCAACACCGTCTATACATCACATATTTTTTAGTTGCAATCTAAAAAAAAAATAAAAACATTTTTGCGCGCATTTAAACACCCAGCCGCACGAGGCCAGTATTATTATTTACATGAGGTAAACATTTCCGCTTTCTCATTTCGACAAGTGTCATGACTTCCATTTTTACCGTAATACACAAAACACACGCGAATCAACAATAAAGGTTTACGTCTCTTCAGTGGTGAACTGATAAAAAAAAAAATTGTTATGCCAATATTGCTGTATTGCGTAAAACGATCATTTAAGTTTTGCATAAAGACGTTACGCTAACGTACATATTAGTATTATTATGTCACAATTAAATTAGCATCGTTAAATTCGCGTATGTGCGCGTTTTTGGCGCTTTACGGTCAAACACTTGCGAGTGTGTGTAGCGCCCCTGGCCTCGAATGAAACACACTGGACCAGCAGAAGCAGCTTTCCATTGAGGGGAAACAGAGAGAAAGAAGGGGGCTGTCAGAGACTTCAAGCGGGCTGTATTTCAGGAGCGGGGGCCAAAAAAACCCAGGCGGGCAAGCTTGTGAAGGCAAATCGTGTTTAACCAGATATGACGGAGGTTAGCGAGATATTGAAGTCGGTTCTGTCTACGATTCGGGTTCCGAGGCCCGGAGATCGTGTTCATAAAGACGAGTGCGCTTTCTCATTCGCCAGTCCGGTGAGTTCAGTAACGTTAGTGGCACGCGTCATCGCGCACTTTCGCGATTTATTTATTTATTTTTGCATAAGATTGCCGTTTTGCTTTAGTCTTCCCATGAGCTGTGATGTTTGCTAACAAATTTGCACTATTTTCCTTTATTATGTAAAGTGAGCCATCATCGCAATGTAGACTGTGCACTCTTAAATTATCAGTGTGTATATGACACTTAAATTATCAGTGTGTACATGCAACTTTAGCTGGTTAGTTATAAGGCTAAGATGAGCTAGAAGCTGCAAAAAAATAAATAAAACATATTTAAGTCTGTGTGCTTCTGTATCATGCGCATGAGCCAGCCACAGTCTCTGAACGCTTGGTGCTCACCAACAGTATTAGTTTCGATTGAAACAATTCTTTCCATTTGTTTCAGGAGAGTGACGGAGGCTTGTACGTCTGCATGAACAGCTTTCTCGGCTTTGGAAGCAAGTATGTAGAAAGACACCATGCCAAAACCGGTCAGAGAGCTTACCTGCACATCACACGGACCCGGAAAACACAGGTAAGCAACATTACACATCATTCTGTGCATTTATAAATAACAATCATGCATGGCTTACGTTCATAAATATTTAAAGTCTCCAAATGGAAAAAAAAATGATGGGCATCAAACAGGTTTCCTGGACACTCTTCCTGTCTTTCATTGGCCAGACACACAGATAGTCCCTCCCCCAAACTCATGCCATTTGTTCAATTTGGGTGGGACAAACGGTAATGTTTGATTTCAGCAGTTGGGTTCTGGATGTTAAAATCCCATTTATTTTCTCCATAGGGGAATTGTTTTTTCAATGATAATTTATAAACCAGTAAAACCTGACTAACTGTGAGCAACAAGGTTGCTAATCAATGATATATGCTTTTGTTAAAGCCACCTGGCCATATTATTCAACTGATATTTTAAAATAAGCATGTTTAACAGTGGAATTCTTGAAAAACTACATTACCCTTGATTCTCCAAAGAAATTTCCACCAATATGAGAATCGTGCACTGAGTTGGTCCGTGCCAGGGATTTCACTCTGGTGTCAGATGCAGGATTTCTCAGATCATTTTGTCCACTCAAATCCCACCCCTGCAAGCTTATTTTCATTCATCTCCACTTTTGAGTGCCCCGCCCACATCTCAAAATCCAATAATTGGATATCCAACTGATGGATAGAACGAAAGATATTCCAATACACTCTGAAGAAAAGATCAGTTGCTAACTTCTGTTTCTGTGACTTTAAGTATAGTCTTGAACTTTTGTCTTTTGGTCCAAGTTTTGTATACTTCAAAGTTTGTAATGTTGTGATTGTGAATGTTGTAAACACTTTTATGAAATCCTTTTTTAAAATCTCTATGGAAAAAAAATGAATGAAAAACAAGGAACAAAAGACAGCTGAAAACGTGAGTGGGCACTATATTGTTTTTTTAGATTTTTTCTGGAAATCAATATACACATGGCTTATGTCTTTGCAAACTAATATGGTATAGAAGGAAATATTTTAACATATTACATCTTCATGTATTATGACTGCATTTTAACTGCTGATTCATGGCAAATATAGACATGATCATGTCTGTGTATCAGAAGGAGGATGATAGCAATTCTGGATCAGGCGACCCTCCCAAAAAGAAGCCCACAAGACTAGCAATTGGTAAGCCCCTGCGTTCTTTAGCCCTCAATCTTTGCTACATATTTTAGTACATGTTAGTTTTCCCAGTTGTGTGTTGTTAGTAAGTTTATGTAAAAGCCTGAAAAGGTTGTATTTGTTTCTTGCAGGGATCGAGGGAGGGTTTGATGTTGAGCAGGAGCAGTATGAGGAAGAAGTTAAGCTGGTTCTGTTCCCAGACCGACAGGAAGTGACATCAGATGATCTAGCATCCATGTCAGATGTTGTTCGGGAACGGGTGAGTCATTTTATTATTAGATCTTTTAAAATAATTTTTCACCATGTAATAATATATAGTCATAATTAGGTGAATGCTAAACTTTTTGACGGAGCGGACTTTGATTGGCTGTGTTGGTGTCTTTCACTCTTGCAGGTGTCTCTGTCGATGGCGGGGCTGCAGGCAGCAGACTCAGTGTCGCACACTTTGCAGGTGCAGCAGTGGGACGGAGAAGTGCGACAGGAGTCAAAACATGCAGCTGAACTTAAACAACTCGACAATGGGGTCAAAATCCCTCCTTGGTATACACATGTGTGACTTTGATATGTACAGCAAGGCTCTGAAAACATGATCCGTGGTGGAAGTTCGAGTAAGTGATTGTTTACATTTACATCCTTCCATCTTTCTTTCAGTGGTTGGAGGTGTGAGGTCTGTGACCTACAGGAAAACTTGTGGATGAATCTGACAGACGGGAAGGTTTTGTGTGGGCGGAGATATTTTGATGGCTCAGGGGGCAATAACCACGCCCTCCTGCACTACCAGCAGACTGGATACCCACTGGCTGTCAAACTCGGCACAATAACACCTGACGGAGCAGGTGAGATTGTCACACAAATCTGTGGGAGTCTAATTAAATCATGCTGACGTTGAATATTTCAAGCCAGTGATGTTATGTATGCTTTACTGTTAACTAGGACTTATATATATAAAATAACAATGTGTGATGTATGTGTCTTTGCAGATGTCTATTCATATGACGAAGATGATATGGTATTAGATTCTAAGCTTCCAGAACACCTTTCCCACTTTGGCATTGATATGATGACTATGGAAAAGGTACTGTCATCCCAAAAATCTCTGCTAGATGGGCTTTCATTCTTAAAGTGTTTAGGAAGCTGTATTTTAGTGTGTCCCTCTCTCTTTGTTAGACGGAAAGAACCATGACTGAGCTGGAGATCGCAGTGAACCAGCGTGTGGGAGAGTGGGAGGTGATTCAGGAGTCAGGTACCACTCTGAGACCCCTGTGGGGCCCGGGGCTGACCGGAATGAAGAACCTGGGAAACAGCTGCTACCTCAACTCTGTCATGCAAGTGCTCTTCACCATCCCAGACTTCCAGACCAAGTCAGTGCCTCTCAGAACGTTTGCCAATCTGTCCGTGAGTTTTTATGTTGGTGCAGTAATATTTCAGCCAGATATATGAGCATATACAACATACCCATAATCACTACTGTTCAGAGATTTGGAATCAGTAAGGGTTTTTTTTTTATTCATCATTAAATTAGTCAAAAGAGAAATTAATGTCACAAAAGATTTGTTTGAAATGGTGTTATTTTGAACTTATTAATTGAAGACAATGAAAAAATTGTATTATTAATTGTATTATTATTAAAAACACTGAATATTATTTAAAATAAGGAATTAATATTCAGCAGCACAGCAGTTTGCAACATTGCTAATAAGAAATGTTTCTTAAGCATCAAATCAGCATATTAGAATAATTTCTGCAAGATCATGTGAAACTGAGAAAAGGCTGCTGAAAACTAATTAAATTAACATTTTAAATCTTCAATTTTAATGAATTAAATTATTTAAAATATATTAAAGTAGAAAAGGTTTTTTTTGTCTGTTTGTTTATATGGAACTATTGTTGCTGAATTAAAACCTCTAAATGCATCTTGTTTTCTCTCACTGATACTTAGATACGTTTCCAACATTGACAAGATCTTTAATGAGGCGCCCAGTGACCCAACCCAGGATTTTAAGACTCAAGTGTGAGTACCTGTCCCACAAACTCTCACATGCACACATACTTTAAAATATCTAATTTTGCTTTCAAATCTAATTTGCACTTCCACATACAGTACATTTTAAGCCACATTTGGTTAAACAAAACAAAGCATTTCCAATCACTGATGTCAATTAAGTTTTTATGCTCAGTGTTTGAAAATATACCATAAATGGTCTGTTCCTCACACAAAGCCCTTGCATGACTTAAGAAGACCAGGAATATAGAGCAGTACAGGTTTTATGGACCATTTTTATATTTCATATTTGGAGATTGACAGTTTCAGTGTTCATGAACAGTTTCATATTCCACAGCAGAAAGAGTGTCATACAGGTTTTGAGCTACATAAGAGTGACATAATGAAGAAAGAATTTTAATTTCAGGCTGAGCTCTTTAGTTCTGTTAGTGATGATACTGAAGGGGCTTCAGTGATAACATATATCCAGCAGAGGTCGCCATACATCAATTCTCCCTGCTACCTGAAAGGAAAAGGGGAAGAAAAAAAAAAGCATCTGCTTCAGTTGCATCAAACAGCTTAAACACCATTAACAAATTTATTAAGTAATCGAAATTTGTATCTTCCATCATTTCCACTCTTTATTATCAGAGCAAAGCTGGGCTATGGCCTTCTGTCAGGAGAGTACTCTAAACCGGCCCCTGACCCCGGGGATGACCCCAATTCCTCCACTGAACCCAGGGTATGTACACAAACATCGGGTCTCATTCATGAAAGATGAGTAGACTTTGTTTATATATTACATTAATATTTTTGGTATGGAATGAGACAATGCAGGAAAAATACAGAAATTGATTCTGCTCATCATTGGAAAAGCAATTTATAGATATGATTTTCTTTGTAAAGGGTGACCAGGTTGGCATAGCACCTCGCATGTTCAAAGCTCTGGTTGGACAAGGCCACCCTGAGTTCTCTACCAATCGGCAGCAGGATGCACAGGAGTTTCTTCTTCACTTTATAAATATGGTGGAGGTAATGATGATGACTTTCTCTTGCAGTGTCTGTTTTACACTATTTACTTTAGCATTCACTCATTTTGCCTATTTATTTATGCTGTCTAGAGAAACTGTCGGTCTGGCATGAATCCCTCAGAAGCTTTCCGCTTCCTAGTGGAGGAGAAGATTGTATGCCAGCAGTCACAAAAGACCAAATATACCCAACGAGTAGACTACATAGTCCAGCTGCCTGTTCCCATGGACCAGGCAACTAATATGGGTTAGACACTCATACTATGCTTCTGTGTATCCATACGGCTTTATCCTTCCTCTCATTTATCATCTTCTCTTTCTGTTTAACAGAGGAGCTACAAGAAGCAGAACGTCACCGGGAGGAGGCGGAGTCATCTGGAGCCCCTCCCTCTGCTGCACCACGTGCTCAAATTCCATTTGCTTCCTGTTTGGCTGCTCTCATTGAACCCGAAACACTCACAGACTTCTGGAGCTCTGCAGTGCAAGCCAAAACCACTGCCACTAAGTAATAATGTTTGTTTAATTATTAATTAGTCTTTGATTTTCTTGCGTGCGTAATAGTATCTTTATATCTCTTTGTCTCTTAGGACCACTCGCTTCGCTTCATTTCCTGACCATCTTGTCATCCAAATTAAGAAATTCACCTTCGGCCTGGATTGGATTCCAAAAAAATTAGGTGAATTATATATTATTAAGCTATTTGATAATGTAACTTTTTCATTCTGCACGATTAATTATTTAGAAAAATAATGCACACCCGAGGTGGTGATGCACACCTCAGAACATTTGTCAGCCAATCAGATTAAAGCATTCAACAGCCCTGAAGTATAAATAATTTTCTGTTGCTCTGTTAATTGGTTGACAGCCCTAGTTTAAATACTAATGTACTATTGTAATAATTGTAATAGATGTGAGCATTGACGTTCCTGACACACTGGATCTGAGCGCGCTCCGTGCCATGGGACAGCAGCCAGGGGAGGAGCTTCTGCCAGAGGTGGCTCCACTTCCTCTCATGACCCCTGATGTGGAGGTTAAAGGTATCCTGGGCTCCCATGGCAACGAGGACGACGACTCTCTCTACTCCCCACTGCTGTGTCAGTCTGTCTTTTCTCTTCTTTCTGACCTAATCTGTCTGCCACTTGAGCCTGTCTTTCATTCTTTTTTTCTTTTTCCTTTGCTCTCATCTTTAAGTGTCTAATTTGGTTTTATTATATTCATTTGTTTTAATGTACACATGTATTTGCTCTATATAAATGATACTCATACAGCCTTAGTCTTAATATTTAGTTTTCAATTAAATGTAATTTATTTTGGATTTAAAGGAATAGTTCACCTAAAAATTTGCTCAATGTACTCTCCCTTCTTCATCGGGTCAGATTTGGAGATATTTAGCATTACATCACTTGCTCACCTGTGGATCCACTGCAGTAAATGGGTGCCATCAGAATGAGAGTTCAAACTACTGATGAAGATGTCACAGTAATCCACACAACTCCAATTCAATTAACTTATGAAGTGAACAGCGGCATGTTTATAGGAAACAAATCCATCATTAAGCCATTTTAATTTTAAAGCATTGCTTCTGGCCAAAATAGCTGTCTATAATCCATAATAATGCTTCGCCCAGTGAAAAAAATCCATCTCCTATGTGTGTGAATATATATATATATATATATATATATATATATATATATATATATATATATATATATATATCTATATATATATATATATCTATATATATATACACACAATATATTGGCTAGAACTGTTTTGAACGGTTTTCACTTTTAAATGGTGATTGTTCTCATGTTTATCTCCTGATTCAGATGAGATAATTTCTCATTGAAAAAACAAACAAACATCTTGATAAATTTGCTTCTTAAAATTATGCTTTTCACTTCACAAGATGATAATTGGTAGACTGGAGACATGTTGTTGGATTATTTATCAGCTATATGAGCTCTAATTTTGGTGGCACCCATTCACTGAAGAGGATCCATTCGTTAGCAAGTGATATATGCTAAATTTCTCTAAATCTGTTTAGATGAAGAAATAAACATACTACTCTTAGGTTATCTGAGGGGGAAAACATTTTTAGCAAATTATTATTTTTTGGTTAACTATTCCGCTAAGCATTGGTTTAATTTAATTAATACACTTTTCATTAGCATTCAGTGTATGTAATTATTGAAACATGTCTGTAGAGCACTCTGTCTCTCTGTATGTCTCTCAGCTCCGGTGTTGGATGACTCTACAGTGTCTCAGCTGTGTGAGATGGGCTTTCCTCTGGAGGCGTGCCGGAAGGCTGTGTACTACACGGGCAACACTGGCATTGATGCTGCTATGAACTGGGTGATGGGACACATGGAAGACTCTGGTAAATACATTCATCAATGAGTGTCAGCTGTGAAGAGGGTTACAAGTAGGATGCAGATTTCCAGTAATAGTCTCTATGTGAACTTCTGCAGATTTCTCCGCACCTCTAGTGTTGGCTGGATCTAGTTCTGCTCCTGGCACCACACCCACAGAGAGTCTACCTGAGGAACACCTAGTAACCATCGTTTCTATGGGATTCAGTCGAGACCAGGCCACTCGTGCTCTCAGAGCTACGGTGAGACACTTCCCTCTGTCTCTGTTAACCAGTGATACAAAAAGATTCCAAAAGTTTCCCCCATTTTGCATGCAACCCAATTGCTACAATGGTTTTAACCTCAGTATAAATTTTTTATTTTATTATTTATTAAATTGGCACCCATGAAGTGGCATCACTGAGATTCTCTACTTAATGTTTATTGCTTAAAAGCATTTAAGTCACACAAATCATGGTCCTAAATTTTAGTAACCGCTAGCCAAAACTGTAAACTTCATAATATAAAAAGACATTTAAACCTATTAAGGTTCAGCATGCTAAAAATCAGTATGTTACAAATGCTTTTTGCTTCCTTTCACATGACATTTTGTTAATTGATGATTTCTTTGAGATTCAAATCCTATTTGTCAATTTTTGTATTTGTAGAATAATGTTCTAGAGCGAGCTGTGGACTGGATCTTCTCTCATCTGGATGATCTGGAGTCCATGGATGTGTCTGAGGGTGGACGCTCAGGAGGAGAAAGTGAAGCCAGTCGGGAACCTCCTCCAGGAGCACGTGTACGTGATGGAACAGGAAGTATGTGTTTCTGTTGTATTTATTTAATTGTAATTATCATATAATATTTTATCTTCTAATGATTCACATCTTTCCTGTTCTTTTGTCCTGTAGAGTATGAGCTTTTTGCATTCATCAGTCACATGGGAACGAGCACAATGTGTGGTCATTATGTCTGCCACATCAAGAAAGACCAACAGTGAGTGAGATTCTCTATCCATCTGTCTTTCTCCATCATTCATATGCAGCGCTTGTACAGCAATATCACTTTTCTTAGTATTAATGTATTCATTGTCATTCTTTGCTTCTTTCAGGTGGGTAATCTTCAACGATCAGAAAGTTTGTGCCTCTGAAAAACCACCTAAGGACCTGGGTTACCTGTACTTTTACAGAAGAGTAGTGGAATAGAGTAAACTAGGATAACATTTTTCTTTCTCACAAATGCACACACTTCTGTGTCTGATCTACTGAAATAGTAGGCCCAGATTCTGCTTCTGAAATGATGCACCATTTAATAAGTCAAAGCACTTCTCCATCAAATATATTCACTACCAAGAGAAAAAAAGACATAGGATTTGAGGATTAGTGTTCTTACTCGAAACGCCCATGTTGTACACCACCTTACCACACACACACACAGTAGTCTCCTTCGTTCCTCCCCCTGATTGGATAGTGGCTATTGTGACATCATCACTTTTAGAGCTAAGCTCCACCTTCCTGCCCTTTATGTGTGCCAAAATGTTTCTGCAAATGTTTAATGGCAAGTAAATACCATTTAATCACACACACACAAAAACAGCTAAGTATTATATATTGGCATTTTAAATAAAAGAATGCAAAAGATATTGTGTGGTTTAACATTTTCCTTGTTTTGTTATTTTTTTGGGGGGAGGACAAAATAAATCCTATCTGCTATCCAGTCTGTTGTGATAGGCTGAATACCTCAAGCTTGTGATGGAAATGTTACACCCCTTGCCATACTGTGACATAGTGATGGGAAGTTAGGATCATTTTACTGACTCTGTCCTTTGAGTCTCGTTCAGTAAAATGAACAAACCTTTTTTTGAGTCATTTTGGCAAAATGTAAGTAAAATGTTATGTGTTACTTACCTAACACATCTAAAGTTAGTACTTAAGCAAACGTTGATCACACTACAAACAATACAAAACTATAATGCTATAAGAAACGGAAAATATTAATTATTTACCTGGGTCTTTAGCCTATGATGAGCTCACCTCTTGTCTGACAAGTCGTTCCTTCATCATGTGATCATGTTTGAGTCGTTCCTTCATCATTTGACAGTGCCATAAACTAAACCTATGCTGGCAGAAAATACAAAATGTGCAGAGCAGGGGGGCATGAGGACTGGAATTGAGAACCACTACTCTACACAAGAGGTCTACACGGAGGACCTGGGACCCGACCCAGGATCCATCCATATATTTTAAATGGTCAGCCAAGTCCAGGTTGGGTCCCAGTCTATTACTTCGGGTCATGGGTCTGTTTAACATTGTGTGTAATAAGCTAGTCGATCGGACTCTGAGAACACCCAGTGTTGTCAAAGTCAGCCAGCGCTATGCATGTATTTTTTTTTTTACTTTTAACTTTCACAACAAAACAGTGTCTCCACAACATGGCTCCGGTGGCAACAACGAGATTCAGAGTTATGCTTTCTTTCTTCGTATGAACATTTGGGTGACTATGCAAATCGTCCCACATAGTGACATAGACATTTGGGGGGGTTGGATGAGTCTTAACTTTTATAAAGAATATATCTTTGGGTTTGAGACTTCAGTCTTTGTGTCGGCTGGTTTTTATCAGCAGGACTAAAGGCACAGAACTTCCCTCAAAATTACTCAACACATAAAACAGCATCCAAATGTGAGTATAAAAAGAAGAGCGTTCAGCTATAATTAAAAAAAATATATGTATTAAGTAAGGCTGAAACGATTCCTCGAGTAACTCGATTACAAAAAATGATCGAGGCAAATTCCTCTGCCTCGAAGCCTCTATTAATTTATTTTAAATCTCACGTCAGGTTCTTTCGCAATGATTTTTTTAATGTGACAACGCGTTTACGTCACCCACAAAACGGAAGGAGACACAAGCGCTGCGTCCGAAATCGCATACTGCAAGGAGTCAGGAGTGTTTTGATTTGAGGGCGTGGGCAAACCTAAAGAGAACGTCTTGGCGTGTGTCCATTGCAACATAGAGCTGGCATACCACAACTAGGGCCCTATGATTTCCGCAATGCAGAAAACGTGGAGGGAATCGTGAAACATCAAATCATGATATGGACTAATATCTGTAAATATTAAGCCGGAGCAGTCTATTTATGAATCCTGCACGTTCTGCGTGTATGTGTTAATGAATGGAGCAGAAGCGCGACTTCCTTTATTAACACACACTGAAGCGCGCGTGACGCTCCGGTGATTTCAATGTCTGCTGTCTCACTAAATAAGGACGTGAAGACATGAACAACATCTCCAGAACTGCTCTGACAGTCACTTCATGAGCATTTGACCGTTTGATTTGAGTAAAACTAGTGTCACATCACATAAACAGAACTTAAAGGTACATCAACCCGTCAAAATAAAAGTCCGGTTTAGTTTAGTTATTGCGGTTTAGTACCAAAAAGTTATGTTTGCTTAATTTTCAATAATTAAAAGATAAATTAAATTGATGTTTTATGTGTTTAATGTTTAGACAGACAGACAGAGAAACGATGGGTACTAATTAAATGTTTATTTTTGATGTATGCATTGCGTTCTAAGCATTTAAAAAATTAAAAAAAAAAAATTCTAAAAAAGGAAACTTAGTTGTTTATTTTAAGAGACCCAGGAGTCTCATTTTCTCTTCCATAATTAATATTGCACTTTAATTAAGCAAAAACACATTTTATCCGATTACTCGATTAAACGATGGAATTTTTGGTAGAATACTCAATTACTAAAATATTTGATAGCTACAGCCCTAGTATTAAGTATTATTAATTATTGTTATTCTAGGCTCAAGTGGCATTCTGGGTAGCCACTCTTGGAATTTGTGGCCAAACTGTGACATATTGATGGGAAGTTAGGATCATTTTACTGACTCTGTCCTTTGAGTCTCGTTCAGTAAAATGAACAAATCTTTTTTGAAGGGCTGTCTGGCCCTTCCTCTTACCCCTACCCCTCCAACCAAAAGAGACTCGAGCCACCCCTACCCCTTTATGTGCATGTGCGAAACAGAGGGGTTGGGGAAAGGGGAAGGGCTAAGGGGTAGAATTGGGATTGGGCCTAAGCCGCAAGCTCGACTCATGGTGGTGCCCTTCCGTCAATTCCTTTAAGTTTCAGCTTTGCAAACATACTCCCCCCGGAACCCAAAGACTCGTGGTTTCCCGCATGCTGCCTGGCGGGTCATGGGAATAATGCCGCCGGATCACGGGTAGGCATCGTTTACGGTCAGAATTACGATGGTATCTGATTGTCTTCGAACCTCCGATTTTCATTCATGATTAATAAAAACATTCTTGGCAAATGCTTTCACTTTCGTCCGTCTTGCGCCGGTCCAAGAATTTGACCTCTAGCGGCGCAATACGAATGCCCCCGGCCGTCCCTCTTAATCATGGCCCCGGGTTCCAGAAACCCACAAAATAGAACCGGAGTCCTATTCCATTATTCCTAGCTGCGGTATTCAGCGGCGACAGGCTGCCTGCTTTGAACACTCTAATTTTTTTTCAAAGTAAATGCTCTGGGCCCCGAGGTGACCGGACACCCAGTTAAGGGCATCCGGGGCAGCCGGGAGGCAAGGCCTGGACAGGCGGTGGCTCGCCTTGCGGCGGACCACCACCCCACTCCCGAGATATAAACTATGAGGTTTTTAACTGCAGCAACTTTAATATACACTATTGGAGCTGGAATTACAGTGGCTGCTGGCACCAGACTTGCCCTCCAATGGGTCCTTGCCCATGGGTTTATGATACGCTCATTCCAATTACAGGGCCCCGAAAGAGACCTGTATTGTTATTTTTTGTCACTACCTCTCCGAGTCGGAAATGGGTAATTTGCGTGCCTGCTGCCTTCCTTGGACATGTTAGCCATTTCTCAGGCTCCCTCTCCGGAATCGAACCCTGATTCCCCATTACTCGTGGTCACCATGGTAGGTGCCTAAAGTACCATCGAAAGTTGACAGGCCCGAGGTTATCTAGAGTCACCAAAGGGACGGATGGGTTTTGGATCTGATAAATGTACGCGTCTCCACCCGTGAGGGAGGGTCGGCGCTTGTTTGCATGTATTAGCTCTGGAATTGCCACAGTTATCCAACTACTAGGTGGAGCGATCAAAGGGACCATAACTGATTTAATGAGCCATTCGCAGTTTCCCTGTACCGGCTGTGTGTACTTAGACTTGTATGGCTTAATCTTTGCCAGAACCTAAGTCCGCAAAATGATGCGTTCGCCGAAATCGCAATGGCACGTAAAATCTATTTTATCGGGCTGACCTCCAGAGTCGGGGGCGAATCCCCGATGGTGACTGGGGATGAGGTGCCTTTTTCCGGCCTTACCCGATGCCTGGGGGAGGGTGGATGTCTGGCCAAAGCCCGCATTTCCGACTGCCACTGGTCACCCCGCGAATGGATCTCCCCGGAGGGGCGGTTGTCTTTTGACTCCCCCCGGCCACGGCGAGCATGCGTGGGCCAGGCATTACCGTTTGACAGGTCAAACTAGTCAAACTCCCCACCTGCCACTGTCCCGGGGCAGTTCGCGCCTGGAACCCAGACTGCAGGGACGGGATAAGTCCTTCCAGCCTCACGATGCCCAATCCTCCTGGAAGCCTCCCGTCGACTCCCATCTGGTTCGAGACGCCTCGTCAACCATAACGATGGGCAAGGTACACTCAGCTTTCTCTACGCCATCCAGTACCAGGGCGGCAAGCTTAGCTTGGTCACTCTGGTACAACCTCTGGTGCACCCTGTATTCTCAGCCCTTCAATGCTCGGTTGCCTTGTCCGTCATCACCCTCCATCATTGGAGTGCTACCCCTCCCTAGCCTCTGGATAAGTTCCAATGCCAAAGACTCAAAAGAGCTTTAATTAAGTTGTACGTAGTTATATGACTGTCGGGGGGCCTAGACAGATCCACTGATTATTGTTTTGAGCTTTAAATAAGTTGTACATGGGTAGCTGAGGGGGACTAAACGGAAATACTATTTAAAATATGGTAAGTATGGGTAACCTATTAAATACTATTAGTCATAACCTCTGACTACTGTTGAGACTGGCGAGTTTGTGATTGTGGGGCACACGTAAAAGAACGGCCGTCGTGGGGCACCCTGAGCGACATAGATTCCTAATGAACAATTAAAATAAAGTAAAGAGTTAAATTAGAATAATCAAATGTCAGAAGAATACCAATTATAATTAGAGACCAACAAACAACCAATTTGCCTTTCAACCTAAATTCGAGGTCATACTAAAATGGAGTCAGATTAGATAAGAAAATGGAGTCATATTTGACAATAAAAGGGAGTCAGATTTGAGTTAAATCTACTACGCCTAAATTGAATAAATCTACGCGCTGAAAGACCGAACACGCAGGAAACCTTCATCCAGCACTGGATACCTTCCTTGGGCCGAGTGCCTGGACCTTATACTGGTTTAAATGGAAAATCTCATAAAGACTTGGGAAAACTTGTCATCTGAATTTATGTGGGGAAAGTTTTTTTTTCTACTGGTAGTAACTGAATCTTGACCAAATGTATAATAGTTTGTGCACTTTGTCAGCACTGTGTTATGCAGTATGTGATAAACGGTATCTTTTCCATTTTAATCAGAGTTCTTGTCCTAACCAGCTTCAACAGCAACCCCCGGTTCTAGTTTAGAAATTGTTTCTATTTCTGCGATGTTGTGGCTGCAATAACAACATACAAACTATGACAGTGATGATCTCAGGTACTGATTATGTGCTTTATTTAATGTTAAAAGTTAATTTAGCACTTTGCTTGACCTTTATAGCCACACTGAAAGTGACAATAGATAGTTTACCTCAGATTTTGAAAATAAATGTGATGAACTTTGTCAGCTAACGAGTGTGTTCTACAAAAAACATTGTATCAGTCTCTCAACAGAAGTTTCTTTTCCCCACGTAGTCATGAAGAGCAGAATTAGCTATATAGACCAAAACTACTTTTTGTACCAGGCTGTAAACATATTTTTTTCTGCTGTAAAGTTGGGCATTTTAACATGGGGAGTCTATGGGACCGACTCACTTTTGGAGTGATGAATTGCAGTTTTAGTCACTTCCGTGTTGGTTTCACGAGAGAGACCGGAAGGTTGCCGTTTGGGTGTCACCCATTCAGAGCACCACATCAACTGAATGCCAGTCGTGGGGCCTATGGGGTGCTGAAATATTGGTTAATGTCTTGCTCATATGCAAGTCATATGCGAATTTATTGTAAATGTATACATCACAAATCCCACAATTTACAAACTTGATTAAATGCTTAATTTATAATGAGGAGAATGTTTTAATGGTACAAAGACCTATATGTCAAAAAGATCAAGGTAAATTTGATTTCTCATGTCATTTAATTTACTTACTGTATATTCTGTCTCTCTTTGCTTTTTTCTCAGGTTTAAATTCTTCAACATTTAGAAAGTTTTTGCCTCCAAGAAAGCACCTAAGAACCTGAGTAATCCAGACGTGATAATAACAGAAGGAAAAAAAAGATAGGTAGGATGTCAATGTCAATGTCAATGTCACCTTTATTTATATAGCGCTTTAAACAAAATACATTGCGTCAAAGCAACTGAACAACATTCATTAGGAAAACAGTGTCAATAATGCAAAAATGAGAGTTAAAGGCAGTTCATCATTGGATTCAGTTATGTCATCTCTGTTCAGTTAAATAGTGTCTGTGCATTTATTTGCAATCAAGTCAACGATATCGCTGTAGATGAAGGGTCCCCAACTAAGCAAGCCAGAGGCGACAGCGGCAAGGAACCGAAACTCCATCGGTGACAGAATGGAGAAAAAAAACCTTGGGAGAAACCAGGCTCAGTTGGGGGGCCAGTTCTCCTCTGACCAGACGAAACCAGTAGTTCAATTCCAGGCTGCAGCAAAGTCAGATTGTGCAGAAGAATCATCTGTTTCCTGTGGTCTTGTCCTGGTGCTCCTCTGAGACAAGGTCTTTACAGGGGATCTGTATCTGGGGCTCTAGTTGTCCTGGTCTCCGCTGTCTTTCAGGGATGTAGAGGTCCTTTCCAGGTGCTGATCCACCATCTGGTCTGGATACGTACTGGATCCGGGTGACTGCAGTGACCCTCTGATCTGGACACAGACTGGATCTGGTGGCCACGGTGACCTCGGAACAAGAGAGAAACAGACAAATATTAGCGTAGATGCCATTCTTCTAATGATGTAGCAAGTACATAGGTTGTTATGGGAAGTGTTTCCGGTTCCGGTTTACCTAATTAATGCAGCCTAAAAATCCTTTAACGGATTTGGATAATAAAAGCATATTAGTATGTTATGTGTATGCCAGGTTAAAGAGATGGGTCTTTAATCTAGATTTAAACTGCAAGAGTGTGTCTGCCTCCCGAACAATGTTAGGTAGGTTATTCCAGAGTTTAGGCGCCAAATAGGAAAAGGATCTGCCGCCTGCAGTTGATTTTGATATTCTAGGTATTATCAAATTGCCTGAGTTTTGAGAACGTAGCGGACGTAGAGGATTATAATGTAAAAGGAGCTCATTCAAATACTGAGGTGCTAAACCATTCAGGGCTTTATAAGTAATAAGCAATATTTTAAAATCTATGCGATGCTTGATAGGGAGCCAGTGCAGTGTTGACAGGACCGGGCTAATATGGTCATACTTCCTGGTTCTAGTAAGAACTCTTGCTGCTGCATTTTGGACTAGCTGTAGTTTGTTTACTAAGCGTGCAGAACAACCACCCAATAAAGCATTACAATAATCTAACCTTGAGGTCATAAATGCATGGATTAACATTTCTGCATTTGACATTGAGAGCATAGGCCGTAATTTAGATATATTTTTGAGATGGAAAAATGCAGTTTTACAAATGCTAGAAACGTGGCTTTCTAAGGAAAGATTGCGATCAAGTAGCACACCTAGGTTCCTAACTGATGATGAAGAATTGACAGAGCAACCATCAAGTCTTAGACAGTGTTCCAGGTTATTACAAGCAGAGTTTTTAGGTCCTATAATTAACACCTCTGTTTTTTCAGAATTTAGCAGTAAGAAATTACTCGTCATCCAGTTTTTTATATCGACTATGCAATCCATTAGTTTTTCAAATTGGTGTGTTTCACCGGGCTGCGAAGAAATATAGAGCTGAGTATCATCAGCATAACAGTGAAAGCTAACACCATGTTTCCTGATGATATCTCCCAAGGGTAACATATAAAGCGTGAAGAGTAGCGGCCCTAGTACTGAGCCTTGAGGTACTCCATACTGCACTTGTGATCGATAGGATACATCTTCATTCACTGCTACGAACTGATGGCGGTCATATAAGTACGATTTAAACCATGCTAATGCACTTCCACTGATGCCAACAAAGTATTCAAGTCTATGCAAAAGAATGTTGTGGTCAATTGTGTCAAACGCAGCACTAAGATCCAATAAAACTAATAGAGAGATACACCCACGATCAGATGATAAGAGCAGATCATTTGTAACTCTAAGAAGAGCAGTCTCAGTACTATGATACGGTCTAAATCCTGACTGGAAATCCTCACATATACCATTTTTCTCTAAGAAGGAATATAATTGTGTGGATACCACCTTTTCTAGTATCTTGGACAGAAAAGGGAGATTCGAGATTGGTCTATAATCAACTAGTTCTTTGGGGTCAAGTTGTGGTTTTTTGATGAGAGGCTTAATAACAGCCAGTTTGAAGGTTTTGGGGACATGTCCTAATGACAATGAGGAATTAATAATAGTCAGAAGAGGATCTATGACTTCTGGAAGCACCTCTTTCAGGAGCTTAGATGGTATAGGGTCTAACATACATGTTGTTGGTTTAGATGATTTAACAAGTTGCACAAGGATGTGCAGATTAGTGTGTTCTTACTTGAAATCCTTATGTTGTACAATGCCTTAAAGGGGTCATATGATGCGGCTAAAAAAGAACATTATGTTGTGTATTTGGTGTAATGCAATGTGTTTATCCTGTTTAAGGTTCAAACATAAGGTAATTTATTTTTTCCACATAATGAACAGTATTGTTGCTCCTCTATGTCCCGCTTTTCTGAAACGCATTGATTTTTACAAAGCTCATTGTTTTGAAAAGCCAGGTGTATACTTGGCTGAATACCTCAATGCTGTGATGGAAATGTTACGCCCCTTAACATACTTTGATGCACTGTGTCCTGGTGCGACAAGAAAAAAAATAAGACCCATTATAAACTAGGTATTTGTTGCATCCAGTGAGGACAGAAACACTGATTATAATGACTTATGTATTTTTACGCATTGCGTTACGTATCGCACTGCGTAAATATTAAACCATGTCTGCATTTGTGATTGGAGAAACAACAAACACTACACTGCACAGCTCAAAACTCGCATTTGAATCATCAGTGGCAAATTCTTTAAATATGAAAAACATACTTACAGGCTGTGAGTCAGAAACGCCATACTGTCCTTGCAAAGTTGTAACTGAGGAACGGCCGGCAGACTGAGTGAGGGGTGGCTGGTGGACTTGAGAACGGCATAGCTGGCAGGCAACCACATATGATGACCCCAGGCTGGACTCTGCTTCATCCACGGTGAAATCCGATCTGGCGATTCACAGTGCTAAATTAATACACACAACCAGTGGTCAACTGTGGTATAATAAAAGCTCTGCTGCTTTCAAGCCATGTGTCATGTTCGTAAAGAGGCCTTGTTTCGCTTCAACGGCTTTCTGCCTAATCCTTCATTCTATGATGTTAATAAATCATTAGCTCATCCATGAACATGATTTCTGCCCGAGGATTGCATCGCCTGTGGGGATAAAGAAGACAATGCCCATGATGGCGTTATCAAACTACTTACCTGGTCTTTATTTTGAATACTCACCGTCTAGCGTAAAAAAATTACATAATATGCCTTAAAACCACATTAAAAATTTTCCTTTGGAGGACACACCTGCTTGTCTGCATCTTATGTGCTTTATTAAAAATGTGTTTAATTAAGACTGAATTTGGTCCTTTGAAATCTCAGTGTTAATGCATTAAGCCACGTTAAGCGTTTATAATGACCCCCGATGGTTAGTATCATCCTCAGATGTCACGCCGATGGATTGTTGGCTAAACGTCTGATGCAAACACTTCATCGTCAGATTGGTGGAATTATACAGGAATTTCCGCGAGATGTGTGTGTCATTTTCTTTAATGTTCTGTCTGGAAACACAGATACCGTGGTGCCAAACCCTCTCAAAAAATTAGCAGGATCAGCTAAATGCTGGATTTTCAAAAGTATGTGAAATATTTAACATTTGCAGCATGGAATCTTTAAAATATGTCAGAGAGTTTTAAACATTTCCACACCTCGAAACGTGAGGATAAAAGAAACGAACTGTGATTGGTTGTTGGACATGTCAGTCAAAAGGCTTTTTGGGTGGGCCTTTGCCAATAAAAGCTTAAAGCTGCCATGAATTCATGAACGCAAGACTACCCGGTTGTATGTGCAATTTATTTTCATGTTCTGGGCTATTCAGCTTGTCTGTAAATAGTATTAATGAGGTGTGTTTTCCAGTGTCACTGTTTTAGTAGGATATATTAAGCCACGTTTAAGCATTTGTGAAACAGTTACCCCCCGCGCTAATGGTACCCTACAGCCCACAGTGCAAATTGTAAAATAAAAAATTTAGTAATAGACATTTTTTTTATTTTATTTATTCAAATGATCATTTCTGAAGTCATAATTTAGCAAAACTAAAATTGACAAAAGGGGGTGGCAATTGTTAATTTAGGAAGCAGCTGAAAATAAAATGAATAAAATGAAAAACATTGTATAGATTTATTTTTGCATTTGCTCCATATGATCTGAAAAGCAAACTGTGAAGCGTTACCCAGACCTTTATACAGATATACAATTTTTGGTGCCATGCAGTCCGAGTTATTTTCTGTTCATGGCCAGTTCATTCAATAAAGACAGTTAACAATCTAGCTTCTGAGTACTAAGTTATTAACCCAACAATAGCGGGGTCAGTTAATTTTATGCAGTGGGCCGTGAGTTGAAAAAGGTTAGGAACCACTGTTTTAGCCTATTTATTTATTTGTACTAGGCTATTTACATGATTTCAAACAGGGCCCACAGTACAGCCTTTACATATGCCTGTGAATAATGGGACAAACTGTTGCGTATGTCTTTTGAACAGATCGCTCCTTTTATGTGTTAAATAAGGGACGATTCTGTATATTATACCGAACTGTTGGCAATCCCACTCAGCCATATGCTGTGGTCTGTCAGTCCAAATCCGACAATTTTTTATGTTTTTAAAAAAAATATATAATATGTTTGCATAGCATTCTTACAATTATACATTTTGCCTGTGATGTTTTTACAGTATAGCCTATTATCAACACGCATTTAGTTTTTATTCATTTTTAAATACTTTTATATCCCCCATCACCCAACTTGTTTGCAAACATGAAGTATGTTACCTAAATTGATATTTTAGTCCTTTATATTTACAATATAAAGAAGGCTATAGTTAAGCTGAAAGTATTGATCTATGAATGTTTATTTTGTCATTTTAACTTTAACAAATTTCATCTAATAATTTTATATTTTATGTAATACTGCTAAAAAAAGACCTGGGGAGGTGGGCTTGTCATACAACATCAAAACATGTAATATACTAATAGAAACAGATGTTAGTGTGTGAGAAATTGGACGTGTGGCGTGAGAGTGTGTGAACTGTTTCGGAATGTGTGAGATTTGGCAGCAATTTGTTGGCTTAGTCGAAAAAAAAAACCTTTTAATTTTTTAATTCATATGTATTGTTACCCTATTGTGAATCTAGCCCTCATTTCAAGAATTTCCCACTTTAGAAGTGCATGTGAGAGGCGTTTTTCTGCCCTACTCTGGTTGTTCTACATACAACAATTTTTTTTTCTTCCGCTCTCATAACTCATTTCATTTCCTCGTGCAGGTTCTTTTAGTATCGGCTGTTTTCTCGCACAAGGTTTTTGCCAGTTGGACTAAAGGTATAGAACTTCTCTGAAACTTTGTCAACAGAATATAAAACAACATCCAAGTGTGAGTAAGAAAAGCACGTCATCTGTGAAATATAATAAGCTACTTAACTTCTGTGTAATGGTTTCTTATATAAAATGGAAAACCAAGATGAAAAGAGATGCATCAGAATTTTGGATTGATAAATCATTCTTCATACTCTGGACGAGATACATGCAGATACCGTTTTGAACAACAAAAGATCTGGAGCCATGATGCTCATTTATAATGTTAACTTTAATTATTTGTAAATATATATATATATATCATATAAATGTCTATGAACTTAATTGCACTTACTTTTTTCACATTTAAAACTGCTAATTTTAAGAATTGAAACGTAAATGAAAAATACGCAATCATAAGTGTTTATGAAAATTTGTCAGCTTGTAATAATAAGCTGTAATGACATGAGAAATGCTCACTTGCGCTACAAACATTCTAAGGGAAACCTGTGTAAATCAATATACATTTAAGATACATTATAGCATTGATAAATAATAAAAAAAAAATATGATAATAATAATAATAATGTAAGCATCTTATCCATCATTTGTTTCTTATATGTCTACCAATGCTTGTTTTTTTAAATATGTGTAAAATTTGGAGCTATTGCATATTTGCTGGTAATAGCTTGTTAAGGTTAAAAGTAATGTAAGTGTCTTAAGCATTTATCTCAGATTACTCAAATTTTATGTTAATAGTTTAATAGTCATTTTCTAGTCTGATCATTTGCTGTGGGGAAAAAATGAGAACGAAAGAGAATGAAACAAGCTTACTGAGGGGAATGGCGTTTTGTTTTCCTGTTTGCTCTTTTTTCTTCGCAAAAGCATGAGCCTCTTTTTATGAATACAAATGTATTAATCTCTGATGTATAAAATTTATTTAAAAAGTAGCTCATTCTCTTTTCATTGACCAAATTTTTCAGAAAAAAGAATGGCAACTTGCAAGATCCTCTTTTTTGGTGAGAATAAATGAATTCATAAAGTGCATTGCATCATTCTATAGCTGTACAATACATTTTATTTTAAACAGTCTATTACTCTGCCTGTACAGCGTTCTCTGTCTTGCTGTTTAATGCTCCTTGCTCTCTGTCCTTCCCTTCATCAGCACTGTTTATATCATGTGGGAAATGTGATGTGTTCTATAAGCAAGTCGGGGATGAGGTTACCCTGAAGTGTGGAGCACCTTCAAACAGTGATACCGAATGGAAATTTAACAACGATATTATCTTTAACATCAGAGGCAAAACTGGAACTAAACGGAAGGGTATCAGTTTTTTTTCTCCTCTCGATACAAAAATGATTTGAATATGAAGTTTTGTGAGTTGTCTCACTGTAATTGATTTTATTTTTAAAGGTCTTTCCCATATTGCATCAAAATATTGCATCAAAAGCAAGTGTAACCGGAGAAACTTTGAAGGTTCCCAGACTGGAGACAAGAGACTCTGGAAACTATTTTTGCAGTCATTCAGGGTCAGTGAATAAACACACAGTTAATGTTGTGTCAGGTGAGAGGCGACAGCAGTGGTTGTCATTTTTTTGTATTTATCTATTTTTAGAATTATAGTATTTTATGTTTTTTTCATATTTACTCCTTTTTCTCTCCCAGTCTTTGCTAAACCAGGCCCAGTGCTTGTGCAGTCTAGTGATGCAGAGCTGCACTGTGACATTACAGGAAACACAGATACTGAAGTAAAGTGGCTGAGACCCCCTAATCATGAAATATATAATGGAAAAAATCAAATAATTCGCCTGAAGTCTGTGATTTCAAAAGATGCAGGCCAGTGGACGTGTCAAGTCAAGGATGCTTTGAATCTCAGTGTTACATTGACTGTTGTTGGTTGGTGTTACTCAGTAGTTGTTACTCAGTATGAATGTTTTTTTATTACTATAATAGTTCACATTGCATGATGTCAGTGACATTTGTCTGGGTCTCCAACAGGTAACCAGACTACAGCTGTAAATGTATCTGAAGGGGACGACACAGTGCTGCCCTGCTCTCTTCCTCAGAGTGTATCTCAGCATGTTGTGGGTGGGAAATGGGAGGCTGAGCACCTTTCCGAAGTCTCTTTCCCAATCCTGAAGAACACGGAAAACAAAGGCTTACACTGGAATGGCAAGGATTCAGAAAAAGTCAAGTTTACTACTGAGCAACTCGGCACCAACTTTGATGTCACATTGAAAAATGTGAATACCTTAAACTGTGTTTAGAACATTTTAATAACCTAAAGAACCCTTTTCATATATAAAGAACTATTTGTGGAAGTAAAATGTTGTGAAAAGGATGTGAAAGGTTCTTCATGGAATCATCCAGGCCAGTAAAGAGCCATTTTTAAACGTTGACAGTAATTTCCTTTCATATTCTCACAGGTGCAGCATAGAGATGCAGGGAAGTTTGTGTGTACAGTGGAGTTTGAGGGTGGAGCGAGACTAAGTGTCGAGACGACTTTGTGGGTTGTGGCCAAAAATTTAGGTAAAACAAAACTACAATGCACAACTTTACAAAATCAGTCTTGTAGTGATGCACACTTTATATCAGAACCTTCTCAATCATTGTTAGATGTTAGATTAGTCAGTAATATACATATTGACATCGGACACAGAATTGTGTTTGCTCATATACCCTATATTTACATTTAGATTATGTTAGCTGTCATCTAACTCTCACTTAAAGTTAATATTTAGATTAATTAATAACTGAATAAATAAATATAATTTTCAATAAATACATTTATTTTTAATTTAATTTGACAAAAATATACAGTTTTAATATCAGCCATGTTTTGGTTATTGGCAATAACATGAAAATAAGTAGTGGTATCAGTATGAATTTTAATATTACTGAATCCCTAGAAACATGAATTCTCATTCCACAATAGAATTCAGGCTCTTTTATGTGCACTAAGCAAAATACCAGATAAAGGACTTGGTGTCTGTTTGCATTGATAACTGAACAGGTGGACAGGTGTTAACTAAAGGCAAAGGGAAAACTCTTTCAGTTAAGGAAATCTTGACCAAGGACGTGTATGGGCTAGAGCTGTGGGTCTGGATTGCTGTAGGAGCCAGTTCTGTGGTTCTTATCGGACTTATCATTGTGACCGTTCTCGTCCGACAAAAGAACAAACGGATAAAGGTGAGAGATAGAAAGGAAGAAAGCAAGCAAGAAAGGAAATGGCTCAGCTAAGTTTTTTTTCATTTTATTTATTTATTTATTTTTACCTAGAAGAGGATGAGGAAGCTGAGATCCATGTGGCAGCCTCTTACAGCCAAAGACTACTGCCAGTGCAACAGGTGCTTCCTGTTCTTCCGTTACTCTGTGTAATACAATGATAACAGTATTACTAACAGTCAGGTTTACTGTAAGGTTTGTACAGCCTTTATATTGCCTTAAAGGGATAGTTCAAACAAAAATTTTAATTTTAACCTAAAAGATGTAGTCTAATGTTGTAATTGCATTATATTCTTTTAAAATTAATTTGACCCTATATTAAAATTTTCAGTACTGGTTAGCGTTGGAAATTTAATTGTTTGTGCTTGTTGCATATTTTTACATTTAGATTGCCTTTGCTTTTATTTATTTGCATTACAATGATGAGTATATTCACTTGGAGAATTTCAAGAGATTTTAGTCTTATTTTACAGATCATTTTCACAAAATAGTGTAGAGTTTTAAGATCTGCTATTTATTAGTATTGGACTGAATAATATACATGGATCTCTGTTGTTCACACTATATTGTATACATACTGGTAATGTCAAAATTAATAAATTTAGGGATGTTATATTTACACAGTCCATATATCTATGTATTCTGGGGAACAACAATTGTGTATTTCCTAATTGGTAGTTAACAGTTCATATAGATTTAATTGCCCTATAGTAACTGCTACAGAAGTCTTACAGCATGTGTGTGTGTGTTTTTTGAGAATGAATCTGAGAATGAAGTAGAGCTGGATCAGGGAGCGAGGTCACTTCCAGTGTCCAGATGAGAGCACAACCCACGTACACGTACAGCAGGCCCAAACCACACCAACTGAGAGGAGTAATTGTAATGCAAATAAATGAGAGGAGCAAAGACACAGAAAAACACACCCTGTGCTTTTAAATGTGCTTCTTGATTAATAATGCTAAATAAAACATGCACTTTTCAAGATTTACAGTAGAACCAGGCTACACATATGTGATGTTTACTGTACATTAAAAACAAATCCTGTTGCAGAGTATATAATATAAATATTTTCACAACTGTACTTTTTGAATGACAAGAATGTTGAATGTTGTTTTTTTTATATATAAAATTGTAATATTTTTTAAAAATGCTTCTGCGTGTGTGGACTGCTCTATGTGTGTGTATTTCCCAATTTTTTTAATGAGCAGAAACTGGCGCAGCTGAGATTGTTTTAGTTCACAGGTGTCCATACATGCACAGCTGTTCACAGACAAAAAAACTTACAGAAAAAAATAGCATCTTTATTTTTATGTGCAGCAATTTGGAAGAATACTATATTATAAATAACTTTTTATTAGATTTTAACTTCAAAAGTGTGTCTGTGTGTTTTGATATATAGTATTTAAAAAAAGCTACAATTCTGTCACTGTGGTGGTGTGCTAAAATACAAAAGCTGAAATGTACATCTTTGTGCCTTATTTACCCCTAAATAGCACATATTACTACCTTAAATGTAAATATTAGTACTTTAAAAGTACATATTAGTAACAGAAGTGTACATATTACTACCTTTTGAAAGGGTACTGTTTTGTATCTTTTTTCTGGGTGTAGGATAACATAAAAACACACTATTTAGAAAGACGAAGAGAAAGGAGCTTTAAGAAAGGCTGTCTGATGCAGACAGAAGGCCGTTGGTGTGATAAATGGTGTGTGACACTGAAATGGGGTAAACAGTGCTGAAGAGTAGTCCTGAGCAAAAACGTAAAGCATATGTTACCACAGACACATGAGCGCAGAACTGCACAAATCACGTTGCAGTTTCCTGCCCTGTGTATGACAAAGAAAATGTCAGTGTAGCTCTGAGACCCTGAACAGAACACACACTCATCTCATCACAACTGTAAGTATTGTTCTGTTAAACAAACCATGCTGCTTTTTGTTATTGTTATAGTCTTTCATTTGTTTTCTCATGTAAAAAGCCAAAAGTGTTTTGTCTTCTGCTAAATGTCTGACACAAATGACGAGCTATAAAATACTCCAAACAAAATGGCAGTGGTGGAGATGTGTTTTTTAGTTAATGATGTTCAAAAGCAACTTGTTTTGATCATTACAATCATATGGTCCTATATACTGTTTTAATTGTAGCGTAAAGTTTTGTTTAAACATTTCGGATGCCGATCTTATGTTTCTGGTGTGCTGTTTGTAGTAATCACTGTGTTGAATGATCAAAGGTTCAATAACCATAGCATAAATAACCATTCGAAGAGACATTTCTACTCTTATTTACATACAAATATTTGAGGTTGTTTTTCATATATTTTATTGCAAAATTGCATGCTTTGAGTAATGTTTTTGTGTTTGCTAATTAGTGTTTATAGATTACATCGTATTGCTCTTATTGCTGTATATGAAATATATTTGAAAGTGTAAAACTTCATAATGCAGAACATATTAACAGATATCAGGAGTTTTAATGTTGTGTTAAAGTCTATCTGTTCTGGAGGCCAAGGTCTCAGTATGAACCCTTAATTGAATTTTCAAAATGAATTGTTGTTAACAAAGTAGACTTTTGTAAACTGGGTGAAGATTAAGTAAAAAAATATTGTTAAGTATTGTTCAGTTTTAGCGTTTTGTGTGATAAGCTGAATGTTTTTGAAGTTTCACGTTTTGTGATATGTTAAATGTTCACACGGTTACACTGAATCGGTCAAATGGGATACTTTTTCTATTTGACTTTTTGTATTTGCAACATTTAATTGAATTCATATTAAGTCACTGAGATATAGATATAAAAATAAAAAAGTAAGGTAACGTAAACAAGCCACAAGTTTAAGTTTCTTAAACGACATAAAACATAATTCACAAATTGAAAGATTTTTACATTTATACTGAAAAAGGTATTTTCATGTTTAAGTCACTAATATACATCGCATATTAATATATTGATAAAAAAATGTGCAGATACAGAGGACAGCTTTTTCACTTAACAGCGATGAATTTATTATAACAGACAACATCCTCATCCTCCACCAAGTTTTACTACCGAAAATCATTTTATATATATATATATATATATATATATATATATATATATATATATATATATTTTTTTTTTTTTCTATCCAGTGCCCACTTTTAAGTCAGACTTAAAATCTCAGGTCATTACATTAGATATAATATCAAATACAATATAAAAATATCAAAGCAAGAGCGAAAATAATGCTGCTAGAACTTTGCTCTTTAACTATCTCTCTCTGATTTATGTATGACATGGTGTTAGTAACGGCAAGGCCATAGGTTTGATTCCCAGGAGAATCTGATTAAACGCAACCGAATGCAATACAAGTTGATTTGGATCAAAGTCTGTCAAATGCATGCACTTAATACTGGCTTTAAGATGTTGTGTAGTAGCTTCATGAATTTACCTTAAGATTACACAGGTGTCTTAACCACAGGTGTAGATCATCACATTATCTTGTCTGACGATCCAAAATTATCCAAATACTTCTAGTCTTCAATTGAACAGTTAAACGTTTGCTTTATTATCTAATATAACTCAACAAATAGTTTGCTTGAAAATTTACGTATTGAAAAAAACAACAATGCCAATTAAATGTGATGTTTTGTTATCTAATGCAATGATTTTTGTATGTTTAAGTGTGGCCTAGGTGTCCAAATACATTCTGAGGCCGCTTTATAAAAAACGGATGCCCAATAAAAAAAAAAACAACAACAATTGTGCGTCTTCATCAGACATTACCATCTTCTGTTGAAGTTCTTATTTTACAACAAATAAATGATGGAAGAGATGTAGGTCTGTTATTCCTTGCAAACATATTAATAAATAATTATAATAATAAAAAAAAATTCAATGTAACACATTGCATCTCTCATGTGAATAAAACTTGCAACAATTTTGCAAGCATGTCTTAGATGTCACAAAGGCATTAAATTTGTCAGGATATTTTATTGTACTCACAGATTTCAGGGTATGGTTATCCTTTTTGCTTTCTATGACATGCTAATTTTATTCAGAAAATATCATTATCATTCCAGCATGACTAACTTTACGTAAGTCTACTGACTTTAAGCAACAAAACACCTGTGTTTTGAACATGTAGTGTTCAGAGGAACATGTAGTAGAGACAACTAAACTCTCGAAGCTTTATTAAATTTTTGTCTTGTTCTGTCATGGCAGAAAACAAAAATTACATGCCAAAACATCTTCCCAAAATTCAACCCATCAAGAGCACTTTTGACCTCGGGTGTAGCAGATATGCTAACGCTGCACAGTGAAATCATTGACATATATTTTTAATAATCACCACTTTATTAGGGTGACATTGTTACAATGTAATTACACAAGCGAGTACTGAGTAATACTAATTAACTATGTATACTTACTATATAGGGTTAGAGTTGGGGTTTGGTTTAAGGATAGTTGCGTGTAATTATGCATAATTTACTATTACTAAACATGTAAAAAGGTTAATAACATTACCTTAAAATAAAGTGTTACCTCGTCTTATGTTTTCAGTTATTGTAGATACAGCAGTATTAACGATGACAGTGTTAAATCAGTCATAATCAGTGTTGCTGAAGGGCTCTTGTTCAGTGATAGAAACGTTTGTAGGACAGACACAGAATGCTTTTGGATACAGTCTGAGACAATCTGAGAACAAATCCTGGATCAAAATGATTCAATGAGCATAAAATGTAATGTAATATCAGCTATTTGCACACACCTTGCGAGTATTAAATGCCTTATTATGTGTAATATAATGTATAATGTACGAGACATACAGAGCCTCCGTTTCTCAGGCAAGGATTGTTTTGCTGTTGCCGAGACCTTTTGTTATCATGCTTTTCTGTCCAATAACATAATACTGTGCTCATTATAATACATTACGTTTAAAATTATCTGTACACACAGAAAAAGAAAGTACAGTATTTTTTTCAGTTCTTTTTTTTTATATTCAAAAAATCATTAGCCAAATACATACATACACAAAAAACAAAATTCAATTTTGTGCATACATGCATTTATCTAACCTTGTTTGAGTGATGTACATATGCAATATGCCATACATATGTATAATAATCTTTAATGTAGCAGCACTCCTGCATTAATATGCCAGTCATTACATGTTTATTGTAATGCTGAGCCAGAGACGTTCGGATCCAAATGCAGCGCTTTATTAAAGAATGGTCAAACAGGCAGAAATCAGGAATGGCGTCAGGTGTGTCAGGGATAACCAGAGTCGAAACCAGAAACAAGCAGAGATCGGGGCAGGCAGCAGAGAATCAGAGTCGGAGTAATCAGTCCAAAGATCAAACACGGGAATGACAAAACACAGGGAGAAACGCTCGGAAATGTTAGACAGGCTAAACAAGACTTCGCAGTGAGTGAGAGTGAGTGTGCTGCTTTTATGTGTGTGTGTAAATGAGGTGCAGGTGTGGCAAGGAAATTGGCTGATGAATGAGGTGCAGGTGTGGCAGGGTGATTGTGATGCAGTGACTCATGGGTAATGTAGTTCGGGTGTGGTGCAACAGTATGAGAGGTGGAGCTGGAGCCCACCAGGGAGGAGTAGAGGACCACCACAGCTGAGAAGATGGGACAGAAGCCCACCAGGGCGGAGCAGAGGACCACCACAGCTGAGAAGACGGGACAGAAGCCCACCAGGGCGGTGCAGAGGACCACCACAGCCGAGCAGACGGGACAGAAGCCCACCAGGGCGGTGCAGAGGACCACCACAGCCGAGCAGACGGGACAGAAGCCCGCCAGGGCGGAGCAGAGGACCACCACAGTGGAGTCGATGGCACCGGACCACAAGTCTGCTCAGGTGGGACTGAAACAGAGAACATTGACAGGTTAATAGCGGCCTCCGTGGCCGTGATGAGATGGTAGCTGGCCTCCGTGGCCATTACAGGGCAGGCGGTTAGTTCATGGAGGACCTCCGTGGCCATGACAGGACAGACAGAGAGTTGGTGGATGGTCTCCGTAGCCTAGACCGGAATGAATGAGAGCTCATTGACGGCCTCCCTGGCCGTGACAGGATAGGACGAGAGCTCTGAGATGTGACAAGGCTCTGGGAGTTCGGCTGAGATGTGACGAGGCTCTGGTAGATCTGTGCTGATTTGATTGGGTTCATGAAGATCAGCTGTGACTTGACTGTGCCCATGAAGATCGTTGGTGACTTGACTTGGTTCCTGAGGATCAACTGTGACTTGACTTAGCTCACGGAGGTTAATGGTGACTTGACTTTGCTCATGAAGATCGTTGGTGACTTGACTTTGCTCATGAAGATCGTTGGTGACTTGCCTTGGTTCCTGAGGATCAACTGTGACTTGACTTAGTTCACGGAGGTTAATGGTGACTTGACTTTGCTCATGAAGATCGTTGATGACTTGACTTTGCTCATGAAGATCTTTGATGAATTGACCCTCTTTATTTGTATTGCTGCACACTCTTAAAAATAAAGGTGCTTCAAGCGATGCCATAGAAGAAACATTTCTGGTTCCACAAAGAACAATACAGTCATCTTTCTTACCTTTTTATAATCTGAAGAACCTTCTTTCGCCATCTTTTGTGAAACAGAACGGTTCTTCAGATGTTAAAGGTTCTTTATGGAACCATTTAAACAAAAAGGTTCTTCTATGGCATTGTGATGCACCTTTATTTTTAAAGAGTGCAGTTCTTGACAATGAGTGTAAAATGGTGACTGTAACAAAGTCTTAAAATAGAGTGCGTCTGTGTTAGATTTTGGTGTTTGTGTGCTGCTGTTATGAAGGAGGGAGTGATTTTCATAATGAGAGCAGGATTCCCTCTTTCACAAAGTGTGTCATACAGATATTTTTCTGTTTCTCATCCTCTCACTTCAGCTTTGTCCCACACATACTACACATTTTGTGAGAGGGTTTTCCTACCTGACCCTTAGTTTTATCATGGAACAGAAAAGGCAATTCATTAGAAAGAAATCAGCAAATGTGGCTTTATGTATGAATGCTGTTATGGAAGAGGCATTCAAAAAGTTCTAGTTAGTATGTTTTTGAAAATAAAAGTAGTATTTTTGTCACACTCAGTATGTCTAGTTATTTGTTCTACTCAAAATATAAGCAACCATCATCATATCCAAATATGAACTGTAAAAAAAAAATATATATATATATTTCATATTTCAGAGGAACAAAACTCCACGTGAAAATGAAATCACATAAATACAGGAAATGACACTGCACTGCACACGACAGATTCTTGAAAATGAGTATGACCTCTTTATAATCATTTCTGTGAAAATACATCAATAAATATGGGCAATTTGCAGATTTCTGCTGAAAAAAAAAACACAACATGCAAGAAATACAATGACGTGAACATAATTACGCAATGGAACACAATCACCATCTGTACCATGAGGTTTCGAAATTTGCCTTCTAAAATATGATGTAATCTTCTGTACATTAATCTAAAAATACACATTTTCGTAAGCTCAGTCCAAATGTCAGTAATCTCTCTTTCTCTTAACATCTCTTTCCACTGACATTTAGTTGCGCTTGCATTTCAAACCTACAAGACTTCATTAAATGGAGGAGGTTTGTAACTGAAAACACAAGAACGAAAGAGACAAATGCAGTTTGTCTTTCTTTGTAATTTCCACTTACTTTCCAAAACACTTTTGTTCACCATGTGAAACTCTTACTCTAGAAAACCAAAAGCAATGGCGTCCATCTTAGCCCTCTTTAGTGCTCTGCACTCCTCAGACTTCTTCAACGTTTCCTACGGCCCACTGTCTAAGCAGATGTGTGTGAAGCATTGACAGTTTCTGAGGATTCGGATCTGTTAGAGGAATCCCCTCTGGGTCACATAACCATAGTGAACCTCTTACAATATAAGCATATACAGTTCTTGCCAGTTTGAATACTGTAGATTAAATGGCAACAAAGAATAAAACTGCAGATTATTCTCCCCAAAAATAACCTTGAAGTTATGTGTGGGAGACAAAGTCAATATCAGTCCTCGGTTCTTCAGGCGAGTACACACAGAAATGACTTGCTGAAGGGGAAACACGTAATGAAAACCTGTATGGGACATATTGAAATAAATCGCCTACTTTTTCTGCGTGCTTGCTTTCTCTCTTTCAGTAATGATTATGTTGGTGTCTCAACACCTTTTGAGTCTGTGTGAGTAATGAGGGATCCCTCTAAAATGGGTCTTTCCTTTCAGCACTGAGAGAAAAAGGATAAATACTTAGATAGACAGAGAGACAGATGTTGATGGTGATATAAAGAACTGTGTAAAGCTAAAGGTATTTTTTGAAGAAGATGAACAGAACATGGCAGGAAGAGAGAGAATAACAGAGGGGTGAAACCTCAGACACAGATGTGAGGCAGGCAAAGTGTTTGTTTCAACCTTCATGTGGTTCCCCTTAGCAAACCACTCCTGTCCTACAGCGCTGAAACATGCTCTACACTACCTGTCTCTCTCTCTCGCACTTTTCTTTAATATAGTTGTTCTTTTACAGCAGGATGCTTTATTCAACCTTAAACATGTTACAGTATTACATACTTATGGCACTGGAGAATCCACAAAGAACTTTGTTTTGTGTTTAGGTCTTTGCAAAATCAATGAGCTGGTGCTTACACCTGAAGAACTCATAATCTGAGATGATGGGTTTTGTTGGTTCTTGCTAAAAATTGTGTTTTTTGCCAAACACAATATTCTGCAAAGAATGACTGAAGTATCTTCTTTTTTAAGAGTGCAACTTGGTTAGATAAGTGTGTATTAAGACTTGTGCATTGCTTATGGGCTTCTAAATCCTCTGTAATGCAAATTTAACACTATCATCAGAATGAGAGTTATAAATCAATAAATTTGCACTTATGAGCCATTTGATTTGGTGAGTGCCAAACAATAAATGTAAACCGTGAGCAGCACTAAAATGAAGAATTGCGCAGAAATATGCTGAACAGAACTACCATAAGACTTTTTCTTGAATGCCTTTAGAAAAAAAATAAAATAAATAAATAAATAAATTAGTTCTCTTTTAAAAAAACATGACTATTGTATTCCATGAGCTTTCATTTCAGTATTTGTTTCATTTGTTTTCCTCTATGGAACCACATTGGTTCAAATCAGCAGAACTTATAGCAGAAGTGATACATTACAGAGAAACCTTCTTCCAGGTTTTAAAAAACAGGCAAGGTAACATATTGGATTTGTCCATTTTTAGAGGAAGTTGAGCTGTGATAATTTGTTGCGTTTTAATAATATCTGAAACAGCAATCTTCATTTTATCCATAATGCTTCTTTAAAATATATGATTTATATATGTGTATATGTGAATGCATTTAATCATCATTTGCCTCATAATTGCATATCACATAAGTATGCATTAAATGCTGATAACTGGATTCAAAGAATTTACACTCAACACACTGAGGTCGTTTGTAAAGGTTACAATGATTCTCGTTCTTATACAAATTGCAGTGAATTATCTGTTCATAGTGCAGGCGTTATATGTTAACATTCCACCTATATTTGCTCAAGATACATACACACTCAGATTCATATGAAGGTTGACATTAGAATGAAGCATCTATTTGGATCTCTTTAAAAAAATAATAGATTTAAAAAAAATCATAATTTTAAGGACAATGAAACACCTCCAGAAAAAAAAAAAAAAAAAAGCAGAGAAATAAAAATAAATGTTTTAGAGTTTATTCTGTTGGGCTCGGAGGGTCAGCACTGATTAAGAAGTGTTTTTAAATGGAGTAGATTAGGTTATTATAAAAAATGATAAATAGCTCCATAGCAATGCTCATGGTTAATAATAGGAAACTGATATTTAAAAAAAAAAGTAGATAGAGAAGATAAAGTCAGTTATAAAACAATGTGGCAAACAAACAATGAAAAAAAAAACCAGATAAGCTTAACAAAAAATTACACAAAAACCAGTAAAATCACCAGTGTTTCAGAGAACACGTTGTTCTTTACATGATAATCAAATACATCCGTTACGTACTACAGCCAGAAAAACCTACTCAGAAAAAAAAAAAAATTTTTGAGCGTAACACAGCGATGTGTAATTTTTAAAATTTATTACAGGAAAACATTCCAGTTTTATTTATTCATTTAATTTAATGATTGCCTTTGAATTTTTCCCCATGTTATTATTATTTATTATGAAATTTTATATTGGTCTAACTATAATGTTTTGTAGGGAGAAATAATGTGGTTAGATAAAATAATTATAATACACAATTACAAGTGATAACTTGTTTGACAATTAAAGATATTCAGTGGGAAAATGTATAACTAATTTATTTATTTATTTATTTTTTAAAATCTGCTTAATTCAACAGCCTCATGTCAATAACCGGACGTCTTCTTTTACCTCTCAGGCCAATCAGACAGAAGGGAGGCGTCAACATTTAAATAGAAATATTTTGGCCTGTAAGTGAACACATCCGCTGCACAACTTTGAAGAGGAACGATAGTATTTTGCTCATAAGGTGAGTATATTTATCTACACATGGCAACTTTAACTACTTTTTATTATGGATGATTTAATTTAATCTGTTTTTATGTCAGATCAGAATAGGAATATTGTAACATACAATATATATTCTACATTGCTGAAAACATGGTTCCTGCTAAAGTTTCAAACAGAAAGTTGAAAACCTTCCAATACACAATATATAACATTAGACATCAAATGTACGGGATGTAAAACAGAAGTATATTCAGTGAATGCGCTGCTGAGAGTAGCTGTGAAAATGATCTTCAGATCTGTTATAACATAAACCATTAATCATATACAGGTTATTATGACATCAGTGTGTCTATTTCCACTGTGTTTAGTTTTTAAATAAACTTTAAAATAGCTAGGAATTTTATCAGAATAAGTAAAAAAATAAATAAAACCCAGACATGAATGAAAATAAACATGCTTAATCTGTCAAGTCCATTAATTTTTTTTTCTTTAAAAGTTTTGTTCGGCATTTAGAAAAGGAAGCTTTTGGTCTTTGGTTCCCCTCCCTTCTCCTCCATCTCTGTGCGTCTGTTTGCTGTTTAACCTCCATCCTGACCACAGCCCTGATCATCTGTCTTTCTGGGTTACTTGTTCAGGTGCAGTCTCTGGCTGTCTTTATCTCTACATCTATCGTTGCATTTCTTTGTGTGCATCTCCTTCCTCTGTTTCTGTTTCTCATTCTTCACAAACTTTTCTCTCATTTCTAACACATTTCTGTGCTCAAGTTTACAATTTCCTCAGATGTTTTTATAATAAATGGCAGCAAAATCTAAGCAATTCTGCATCAATTCTGTATCAGAGCAATAAAATGATCTGGACTTTACATACAAATGGCTGAAACTATTATACTTGTATGTCTCAACTAATAGTTTTACATTTATTTGTATTGGTTTAACAGCTTACATTCACAGGATGCAACCACTGGTCATTAGGTGACACTGATTCTGTTTAGCTGTTGATAACGTGTCTGCAAATCGTTTTTGAAAATGGCACTTTTCATACTGAAATTCACCACTTTAAATTTACCCAAATCATAGACGCATAAATAGCCTACACCATGAGGCCAACGTGAATATTTAGGACCACACTCTGTAAAAAAAATGTATATTCCATATGGCTGATTACACATTATACTTTTACGTATTATGTTGCTGTAAATTTTGCTCCAGAAGTAATATTTACTAAACATACTAACCATACTATAAAAAAGCACATTTGTCACAAGAAAGAGCTGTTATTTATCAATAATGTGCGTGTAGCACAGCATCGCTAGATCTTGTTTTTTTTTTTAACAGAAATTCAATGATTCATTCTACAAATCTTGAGCCACTTATTTTTTTTGTGTGTGGTTCTCAGTGGTGAACAGGCAAAAGTATAACAAATAATAATAATACAACATAATTTTAAGACTAAAATCACTAAATATTAAAGTTGGAAATTGAACAATATATTTGTCTGTATATGATTATTTTCTTAAATGTGCATTTAAGCTTGAGCATAATTTACATTTATTCATTTGTCAGACAATTTATCCAAATAGAAATTCATTGCATTTAAATATATTATTACATTTCATGCATTTCTTGGTAATCAAACCCAAGACCGTGGTGTTTCTAGTTCTAGAAATCAAAAGGGTTTACAGAATGTAACAAATAAATTAGGTGTCTCCTAAATAAATTAGGTGGCCCCATTTTTCTTGTGTAATCTCTTCAAAGGGAGTAAAAAGAGAGATTTGTGTGAATCACATGCACAAAAAGAGAGAAAAGCAAGATCAGATAAAATAGGCATAGCACACACCGCACTCCAAGCTCAGCGACGCCACCAGCAGTGCCATGTGGTGTTCTTTTTTCTGTGTGTAAGCGTGGAGAGATCCGCCTTTCGTGGAACAAGGGAGGAAGAGAGGGGGTGATATGGAGGAGGAGGAGGAGGTGAAGAGGTGAAAAGGAGAGGGATAAGAATCTACTCCCTGTACAATCTCAGCCCACCACAGACACTCCTCTAGCTGTCTTTTTCTCACCGTCTTTCTAGCTGTTGTTCTTTCATGTTTCTTCACTGGCACTCGTCTTCCTTTATGTCTGTAACCTGTAGCCCACCACAAAGTTTCTGTCTCCCCCTCACTATCCGACACTCTTACGGTTTCTCTCAAGCAAAAAAAAATCTGAGCCCACCACAAGCCCCTTCCTTCCTCTGTATTTTTATGCTCTTGGTGACAAATTTTCTATGGCTATGTCTCACAGATCCCCTCCATCCTCTCTGGTTCTGCTCTGAGGACAGAATGATGTTGTGCTGGATACTAATATCACTGTTTGTTGGATTTCTTAAAGCACAAGGTCAGTGGCAATCTTAAAGGGATAGTTCACCCAGAAATGAAAATTCTGTCATTAATGACTCACCCTCATGTTGTTCCAAACCTGTGATCACTGCAGTGTAGTGATATCCGTTTCGGGAACGAATCACTCGATGTAACCGGATCTTCTTGAACCAGTTCACCAAATCGAACTGAATCGTTTGAAACGGTTCACATCTCCAATACGCATTAATCAACAAATGACTTAAGCTGTTAAACTTTTTTAATGTGGCTGACACTCCCTCTGAGTTCAAACAAACCAATATCCCGGAGTAATTCATGTACTCAAACAGTACACTGACTGAACTGCTGTGAAGAGAGAACTGAAGATGAACACCGAGCCGAGCCAGATAACGAACGAACGATTGACTCATTCTTGAGTCAAGAACCGGTTGCATCGGTTTTCGGATCACCAGTAGTTCTTTCGGACAGTTCGATTTAATAAACCGGTTGAAAAAAATGGTTCACCAGTTCTTTTGTGCTCGACGTAATGACGTCATTGATGATAATTGCCCTTGATTCAAGCTTTCGGTTTACCCGCGCTCATAACATTAGCACAGAATCCGTTCAGAATCAATAATCAAAAGAATCAATTCAGTTCAGACGCTCTGTGTGTCAGTTTGCTTCACGCTGAATCACACAACATGTGCAGTATCATCAGCTCCTCGGTTCTCGAATCAGACGCGTCTGACAGAAACGGTTCTTGACTCGAGAACGAGTCAATCTTTCGTTCGTTATCTGGCTCGGCTCGGTGTTCATCTTCAGTTCTCTCTTCACAGCAGTTCAGTCAGTGTACTGTTTGAGTAAATGAATTACTCCGGGATATTGGTTTGTTTGAACTCAGAGGGAGTGTCAGCCACATTAAAAAAGTTAACAGCTTAATTCATTTGTGGATTAATGGTTATTTACATTTACATTTACATTTACATTTAATCATTTAGCAGACGCTTTTATCCAAAGCGACTTACAAATGAGAACAATAGAAGCAGTCAGGTCAACAAGAGAACAACAACAGTATACAAGTGCCATGACAAGTCTCAGTTAGTCTAGTATAGAACGCACATTGTTTTTTTTTTTGTTTTTTTTTTTTAAATTAAAAGACAAGAAAAGGAAAAATGCTAGTGTTAGTTGGTTAAGTGCAGGCAAAAAAGATGAGTCTTTAGCCGTTTCTTGAAAATGAGTAAAGACTCAGCTGTACGAATTGAGATTGGGAGGTCATTCCACCAGCTGGGCACAGTCCAGGAAAAGGTCCGTGAGAGTGATTTTGAACTTCTTTGGGATGGTACCACAAGGCGTCGATCACTTGCAGAGCGCAAACTTCTGGAGGGCACATAAGATTTAACCAATGAGTTTAGGTAAGTTGGTGCCGTGCCAGTGGTCGTCTTGTAGGCTAGCATCAGTACCTTGAATTTGATGCGAGCAGCTACTGGTAGCCAGTGTAACCTGATGAGGAGAGGAGTAACGTGAGCTTTTTTTGGCTCATTGAAGATAACCCTCGCTGCTGCATTCTGGATCAATTGCAGAGGCTTGACAGTACATGCAGGAAGGCCCGCCAGGAGAGCATTACAATAGTCCAGTCTGGAGAGAACAAGCGCTTGGACAAGAAGTTGGGTTGCTTGCTCTGACAGGAAGGGTCTAATCTTCCTAATGTTGTATAAGGCAAACCTGCAGGACCGGGTAGTTGTAGCAATGTGGTCTGTGAAGCTTAACTGATGATCCATCATAACTCCTAGGTTTCTAGCTGTCCTCGAAGGAGTAATGGTTGATGAGCCCAGCTGTATAGAGAAGTTGTGATGAAGCAATGGGTTAGCTGGAATCACCAGGAGTTCTGTCTTCGTAAGGTTAAGCTGAAGGTGATGGTCATTCATCCAGCTAGAGATGTCACTCAGACAGGCTGAAATGCGAGCAGCTACCGTCGGGTCATCTGGTTGGAATGAGAGGTAGAGTTGGGTGTCATCAGCGTAGCAGTGATAAGAAAAGCCATGCTTCTGAATGACAGATCCTAATGATGTCATGTAGATTGAGAAGAGAAGTGGTCCAAGTACTGAGCCTTGAGGAACCCCAGTAGCAAGGTGGTGTGATTTTGAAACATCACCCCTCCAAGACACACTGAAGGATCTGTCAGAGAGGTAGGACTTAACCCACAGGAGTGCAGTTCCAGAGATGCCCATCTTTCTGAGGGTGGACAGGAGAATCAGGTGATTAACAGTGTCAAAAGCAGCAGAAAGGTCCAGTAAGATGAGTACCGAAGATTTTGAAGCTGCTCTTGCTAGTCGCAGGGCTTCAGTAACCGAGAGCAGAGCAGTCTCAGTTGAGTGGCCACTTTTGAAGCCAGATTGGTGGCTGTCCAGGAGGTTGTTCTGTACAAGGAACATAGAAAACTGGTTGAACACAGCTTGCTCAAGTTTTTGGTTATTGGTTATTTGGTTATTGGAGACACAAACCGTTTCAAACGATTCAGTTCGATTTGGTGAACTGGTTCAAGAAGATCCGGTTAAATCGAATTATTCATTCGCGAACCGGATATCACTAAACTGTAGTGAACGTGATCACAACAGACCCGGAAGAGAAGACAATGCTGAATAAAGTCGTAGTTTTTGCTATTTTTGGACCAAAATGTATTTTCGATGCTTCAACAAATTCTAACAGACCCTCTGATGTCACATGGACTACTTTGATGATTTTTTCTTACCTTTCTGGACACGGACAGTATACCGTACACACAGCTTCAATGGAGGGACAGAAAGCTCTCGGACTAAATCTAAAATATCTTAAACTGTGTTCCGAAGATGAACGGAGGTCTTACTGGTTTGGAACGACATGAGGATGACATCATTTTGATTTTTGGATGAACTAACCCTTTAATAGTATTTATATGGCGAAGAGTGTGAAATGCAGCCTGAATAAGAATTATTTTCTGTCCAATATGTTTTCTATCATCGGAAAACCCAGAAGTAATTTATGCACAGGTAGGAGGGACTGTTACCCTACCTAGAGAGGAAATAAAAGCAGAAAATGTTTATGTGAACTGGTACCGCGGGAACAACGAATCTATAACTATCGCTAGGAATCCTCAGAGTGGAATCATAAGGGGTGAGATGCATGTTTTTGAGTTTATGGATTTTCACTCTACAGTAATAATCAGGCTCACGTTTAATAAAACTGCACATGTATGCTGGTCTTTTGTAGGTAAAGATACGAAGACAAACATCGATCTGTCGCAAGATTTCTCTCTTAAAATCTCACCAGTACAGGAATCTGATTTTGAAATTTGGCGCTGTGAACAACATGTATTAACAAGTACTTTTAAAAAGACCTACAAACTGTACCATGGTAAGTGTGTGTGTGTGTGTGTGTGTGAGAGAGAGAGAGAGAGAGAGAGAGAGAGAGAGAGAGAGAGAGAGAGAGAGAGAGAGAGACAACAAGTAAAAAAAGTATCCAAATTACATACAGTGAAAGTCACTGGGGTCCAAAACCAGCACTAAATACAGTATATATATATATATATCCTTTGTGTTCAGCAGAATAAACTAGTTTGATTAAATGACAGATTTTTACTTTTAGGGTGAACTATCCTGTTAAGTGCTCTCATTTAATTTCCGCCAAATTAAATTGAGAATTAAAATTAGTATTTTTCTATCAGTTAGTTTTTTCGAATATGAGGAAATGACACTACACCTACTGTTGAGCTCTAATCAGGATGTGAACACAGAAGTAAACTTCCCCCCTTTGTCATTCGGCTGAACTGCAAAAAAAAAAAAAAAACATGACAAATTAATTGATTAATTTCACCTGCAATCTTCTATCTACATGTTACACACATGAAGGCAATTATTAATCATGTGTAATTTGACTGTAATATGTGGATTCTGCACTGCATATTTGACCGTATGAACAGAATTAAATAGGTTAATCTGGATACACAAACACTTTTTGACATTATTGATAGTTTGTGGTGTAGGCTATAACTTTCACATTACATGATAACATTCCTTTAAAGTTATCATATTCCATGTTTCAACAGTTTTTTCCTCTGTTTCAGTCACTATACCCAAAGTGCCTGCTGTGATAATTGGTGAATCTCTGTCTCTGGAATGTCAAATGGAATATAATCTAGTTAAACCCAAAGTGACATGGATTCCACCGGAAAACACACATTGTTATCAAAGAAATCTTAAGGGCGAGAAAATTGTAGTCAACAGTGTGTCTAAATGTCATAGTGGTGTTTGGACATGCAAGTTGGAGTATATGAAGAAAACATATTATACGGAAGCAACAACAACTGTTTATGTAATAGGTGAGATTATTGTGTTATTAAACTCCTTCACTCTTTCTTTCCTAATATATCTATCCATTTACTTGAGTTTGCTCATTCTTAGAGTTGCTTACAAATCAATAAATAATATAATGTACGTCTACAATACACGAAAATCATGCAGTCAGGATCTATAAAGGGAAGATTGAATGAATGAGAGCACTGATCAAACCTTTTTCAACCTCATTATTTTTTCATTTTGTTTTGCATGGATAACCCCCATCTATTTACCCATTTATTATTATTTTCTTTGCAAAACAATAACATCAATGTTTCCTTTATTTTTTATCCCTTTTCCTCCAGACCTCCCCTCTTCTCAAGATCCCATTTACAAATCATCCTCTAAGGTCCTCATTCCTTGTTCTTTGTCTTCTAACATTCCCTGGTCCATCTTGAATGAAACCGGTCTCATCAATGGTATCTGGAGCTTCACTCCTCTCAGCGACCCGAAGTCAACTCATTCTCTCCTCAGCCTTAGCATTGGTTCGGTGGTCAGATGGAATGTAATACAGGACACAGTCAGTCCTGTCAAGGCCAAGGAAATCGAGTTTAAAGATAATGATCTATCGATTCATCTGCCAGTATCAGAGAACATAAGGGGGGTTTACACATGTGATCTGATATTTAGCAGAAAGACTCTCAGCACAAAAGTTCAGGTGGAGGTTTTGAAGGGTAAGTGAAAAGTCTTGGGGGTCTAGTAACTAACAAACTACAGTAACTACTAATTTATTTACTTTCAGTCTGTAGTGTGACAGAACTATAATGTAGTTTTCACAATAATGAGCTCCGTTTTCCAACAAGGAAACATTACCGATTGTATATAAATAACATAAATAAAATATATTATGTAAATTAACAGATAAAAACATATTTGAGAGGTTGACATTTAAGTTTTTTTTCTCTTTATAATCAAATATTTTATAGAATGATGGGACAATATTTTTAGATCCTACATGCATTAAAGTGTTGTACTTGTAATCTGTTTTAACGCCTTTGTCATGACAAGTCGAGTCATGTCTTTGGTCTCCATTAAGTGCACTTGAAAAACTAGTAGAAAAAAAAAGTTTCAGTAACAGGGTTATGAAGACAAAAATACCACTAGTATTAGTCTGGTCATGTAATCATATATAAAATAATAATAAACAAATATTTCATTAGTCAATTAATACAATGTTGTCACCTCAGAGAATGATTATTATTATTATTATATATGATATTATTGAAAGTAAAAGTTTAAGTGTTCCTTTAAATCAAGAGTAACTTGTAGCTTTAAGTTGATTCCCCAACAGTGCAATAAAGGATTACTGTGTGTTAACTGTGGCTTGAAACAGAGAGTGTTTATGTTTTTGAGAATTTTCTTACTGCACTTACAATGCAAACATCTCTTGCCTTATTTAATCGAAATTTTCTAATTTTCTCCTTCTATTAGTTTCCTCTTCTGGAGGTTCTCGAATATACGAAGGCCAAAGTGTGAATTTGACATGTACATTAGGACATCAACTTACCTCTGACTTCGAGATGAAATGGAATTGCTCGTCTTGCTCCGATTTGTCCGGTCTCAATCTTCATCAGTCTACTTTGTCCATACCCAAATTTAAATTGGAGCACAGTGGAAACTGGACGTGTAAACTCTTGAAAAATGGGGAGAAGCTGACATCTGCTGCGCTATCATTAAAGATTGGGTCATTCCATGAAATCAGTGCTTTTTGTGTCCGTAAGAAATAATCAAACATAGAATTATAACTTAACTTAAAAACATAACCATACTATTCATTCTTTCAAAAAGATTACACAAATTTAAAGTCAATTAAACATCATTTTAAATAATTATATTTTAAATATGATTTTTCTCTTCCAGTAGGACTTTTAATTTGCAAAATGAAGGCAAAATGATACAAAAATCACAATTGCATATTAAATGCAAGTACAGTCTCATTGTTTTTGGAATAAGTATATATATTTTTTTATAAAATATAATAAATAATTTTATCTGTGTCCCCTGATTTCATGTCAGCCCAGTTACCAGGTTTTTTTTAAATCAAAAAACCCATTTAAAATAATGGTACATTCAAGTGACATCACTTCTTGGAGGTTAAATGATCCCTCAACCAGGATTGCAACACTTAAAATATAAGCATGTTGCTCTCTCTCTTTTATAATGTACTATTTTTGACGATTTATGAGGTTTGACTGCATGAGGGGGATAGCGTGCCATGTCAATACTCTCACCATTATTAAAGTTTACATTTGAACAATTACTTAATAAATGTAATATAATCAATATCCACAAGTATTATAATTTGAAAGTTTACACCATGTTCTTATGTGACCTTGATTATTAGCTAGCAATTAACAGATAAGTTTGAAATCATCAAACCTGTTACTGTCTGCCCTGTTACTTTTAAAAAATGTTTATAGGCCACCCATAGTGTATTATTGAGCTAATGTCTATATACTGTAATTCAGTGTGGTTGTCATTTGAGCATCTGTTAAATTTTTAGTTAGTATTGTAGGTATTGTTACTATTACTATGATTGTTGTTATAATGACTGGGATAAGATGATAAATTTTCTCATAAGTCATTATCATAATGTATCCATGTAAATGCAATTATAAACAAGAGCAAGTAAGATCACTGCAGGCCCTCCCCCCTAGTCCTGCAATGTTCAAGAAAGTCAAACCAAATTTCAGCATCAAGATTTTGGTCTGGTTTTAGATGATCATAGGAAGATCAAAATTTTAGATCTCTTAGAAATGTAATCTGCTTCACTAATACAACTATGCCAAGCAAGTAAGTGCAAAACAATATCATGCAATTTAAACCTGTAAAACTTTACAACATTATGTAAACAAATATGTGCAGCGTATGCTGAAGAATGTGTGTCTTGTCCTGTCATCCCTGTTACTCTGGTCAATCCTGTTGCTGTCATTAATTTCTTAAAAATTACATTTTATATGGCCTTCCAGGTTTTTCCATTGTAACTTTTTGGACAAAACCTTTTTTTTTTTTTTTAGATCTTTCTAGTAAAATTATATATTTTTCTTAATTGACGTGGTCACCCTTCAAAATTATGATATTCTTGGTCATCTGAATTACATATATAAAAGATTTAATCATATATTATTTAATTATATTGCATGGAATCGATCTTACTGATATAGATATCGTACCTCAAAGTGATGATAAAATAGACAAAGATAAACTGCAGTGCTTTACAACTATAAGACAGGAAGAGCTAAATAAACTTATCACTATCTAAACCAACAACATGTTTATAAGATCCTGTACCCACTAAATTAATGAAAGAGTTGTTATCTGTAGCCGAAGAACTGCTTCTCAATATTATTAACTCGTCGTTATCTTTAGGTCACGTCCCAAAACCATTTAAGCTGGCAGTTATTAAGCCTCTTATTAAAAAAAAAAAAAACTAGATCCTAGTGAACAGGCAAATTATAGGCCTATTTCAAATCTTCCATTTATGTCTAAAAAATTTTAAAAAGTTGTGTCTGCTCAATTTAGCTCCTTCCTGCAAAAAAATGATCTGTATGAAGAATTTCAGTCAGGTTTCAGGCCCCAACATAGCACAGAAACTGCACTTGTTAAAATTACAAATGACCTGCTTCTTGCGTCAGATCAAGGCTGCATCTCATTTCTAGTTTTACTGGATCTTAGTGCTGTGTTCAACACCATAGATCATGACATACTCATAGATCGATTACAAAACTATACAGGTATTCAAGGGCAGGTTCTAAGATGGTTTAGATCCTACCTGTCTGATCGCTAACATTTTATTTAAATGGGGAGTCATCTAATTTATCACCAGTAAAATATGGAGTGCCACAAGGATCCGTCCTAGGTCCCCTTCTATTTTCAATATACATGTTGCCCTTCGTAATATTATTAGAAAATACGGAATTAGTTTCCACTGTTATGCTGATGATACTCAGCTATATATCTCAACGAGACCAAATTAAGCTTCTAAATGATCTAAGCTAACAGAGTGTGTTAAACATGTAAAAGATTAGATGGCCAATAATTTTCTCCTATTAAAATCGGATAAGACAGAGATATTAATTATTGGAGCAAAAAACAGTACACAAAATCTCGTAGATTACAATTTGCAACTAGACGGATGTACTGTTACTTCCTCTACAGTGTTATATTAGACAGCAACTTGTCTTTTGAAAACCATATTTCCCATGTTACAAAAACTGCATTCTTCCATCTTAGAAACATTGACAAGCTACGAAACATGTTACCTGTTTCTGATGCAGAAAAGCTAGTTCATGCATTCATGACCTCTAGACTGGACTATTGTAATGCACTTCTAGGTGGTTGTCCTGACATCTTCAATAAACAAGCTACAGGTAGTCCAAAATGCAGCAGCTAGAGTCCTTACCAGGTCAAGAAAATATGATCATATTACCCCAATTTTACAGTCTCTGCACTGGCTACCTATTAAGTTCTGTATCAGTTTCAAATTATCATTACTTACCTATAAGGCCCTTAATGGTTTAGCTCCCGCATACCTAACTAGCCTTATACCACGCTACAATCGATCACGCTACCTAAGGTCACAAAAGGCTGGACTTTTTGTAGTTTGGGTTAAATTAATTAATTTTACTTTGTTGGAACAGCAGCTATGCTAATGATGTCTCTATTTGTTTCTATGTTTTGCCACGGGATTTACATCCCGTGGTAACTCGGATGTACACAAGCTCCAGTCTGGATCCACAACACCTGAGAAGAGATGATGTGACCCTCAGATGACCCCAGATGATGCTAACCGTGAATCAACAAATGGAACTAACAAATATTGCTACAAGTGTGATTGCATCATATAATAATTACTGTTAATAATGTTCATCGTCTTGCTGGTCTTGTATTAATTTTTCTGAAAAATCTTGTCATTTATTTTACAAAATAAAAAATTATTTTACAACACTTCTTTTATGTGTTAAATAAGGGATGATTCGGTATTAATACCGAATTGTTGGCAACCCTACTGCCGACAGGAGGCCGGCAGAGACAACTTGTTGTGACAACTTGTATCTTACCCCCTTGTTGTTCCAAACCCGTAAAAGCTTTGTTCGTCTTCGGAACACAATTTAAGATATTTTGGATGAAAACTGAGAGGCTTGTGACTGTCCCATTGCCAATGCCAAAAATAAAATAAAATAAAGAAATGGGCTTTATGTACTTCTCAGAAATATACTTAAAATTACATTTACAAAATCTAAATATATTTGAGCTATTTCTAGAATCCATGTTTTCATTATTATATGGTAGAGGGCGCTAGTAAATACCTTCTGTATAGAATTTCCAAATAAACACAAGTGAAGAAAAAGAAACCCCAGCTACTGACGCATGTAATCGAACATGATCATTTGACATGGAACAGCATCAAAACAGTAATATTATGGAATAAAATGTCGACCAATGAAGAGGTAATCACAGTCAAGCGTTGGGGTGTTGATCGACTCCATCTATGTTCTGATTATCATTCTGAATCCAATTCATAGTCTATTTTCAGCTTTTTGTTCAAAATTTTATTTCTTTGTTTTTTTTTATTAAACATACCCACATTAAAGAATGCATGAAGCTAGAATAAAATGTTTTTGATTACGAGCAGATACCCTGTTCTTTCTTTGGATGTTTTGTATGTTCAGATATTCATGTAACAAAATAAATACAAATTAAAACCTAAATAGAGACATAGTAGTATAAAGTATGACGTAAAGTTCTCTTAAAGAAAACTTATGAGTATACTTGCAGTATAAAACTACTAAACTAGTAGTTTAATGAGACTATACTTCAAAGTGTACAAAGTATTTAATTAGTAAACCATCAGTAAACATAAGTTCACTTTTATTATGATTGCAGTACAAAATAAACATTTATAGATCAGTAATTTCAATTTAAGGGGTTAGTTCACCCAAAAAATTTAAATTAGCTTTTACTCTTTTTACTGTTTTACTCACCTTCTCGGCATCCAAGGTGTTTAGGACTTTCTTCTTTCAGATTAATTCAGTCGTTATATTAAAAATTGTCCTGGCTGTTGCAAATCAGTTCAAAGGGGAAATATGAACAATCAGTCATAACTAGTTATGAGTAATTATAAATATTTAGATCCGCTGCTAGTATTTATTTGACCTCTCAGTGTCAACTGTCTGTCAATTCTGAGAACGTTAATTTCCTGGTCAATCTGCATGATTAGGGACTTCAGTTATGAGCAAACAATGAACAACCTCAAGTGTGATACAAATAAGACTTTAACTACATAAACACTTAAACTAGTCAAACACACAAACACATGCATACAGTTAGCATAGAAAAAAAAAATGAAAGCTTCAGCAGTAAAGAGATTAGAATAAAGACATGAAGCTATATGTGGCGGTGCGATGAAGGGCAAGAATTGACACTAGTATACAACTAAAAATTAGAGCAAACTACGCCACCCTGTTTCTGTGAACGGGGAAATTTCTACCCAAAATATAGCACACGGATTCGTTACCACTGAACACAAGAGACGTGGATATATGTGACGACTGGGTGAAGGAGGAGCTGGAAACTATGGAATGCCAAAGCTGCCAATTTAAAAAATAAATACATACATAAATAAATATACAAATTAATGTAAATAAGAATAAATAAATAAATAAATAAATAAATATATGAATAAATATACATAGAAAAGCAAAAAAACGAAAATAAATAATTATTTATACATTTATTTCCTTATTTATGTATATATTTATTTTTTCCATATTTATTTATTTATTCTTTTATTTATTTATACATTTATTCATTTCTACATTTATTTATTTATACATTTATTTTTTTACATTTATTTATTTATACATTTATGTATTTCTACATTTATTTATTTCTTCATTTATTTCTTCCAACATTTCTTCCTGCGCAGGGTAATGAGGAGGGCGTGGTTTACCTCAGACATAGCAAATCGAGCTCAGAGTAAGCGAAGGCGAAGGGTTGAGGCCACAGCCTATTGTGTGGCGACAATTAGTATAGCTCACTGACGTTGATACGGTCTGTGACTGCGAGGTACATGGTCAAAATCCTAAATCTTACTGTGTGACATGGATAGGCTACTCTTATTCCGGACATGGCCGTAGAACATTGTTTGGTCTGGATTTGTAAAATGTCCTGGGCTAACAAACATGAAACAGGGACTCTGCCGTGCTTAATTTGTAAATTGCGAGGTCCCGGAACAAAGTGGGGTAACGGATCCGGCATGTAATTACAGGAGGGAGAGGTGACGGAGCACTCGCGCAATCACATTGGTCAGCAGTTTAAGTGATTGACTGCATGCATCAGTTGCTTTTAGGGTCTGTATGTTCATGAATAACATGGAAATGCCATGCAATTTTAAAACAACAATTTCTGTTATCGTGTCATGAAATGTAGTTTTAAAAGTATTCCAGGCGAGAATGTAGTTGTTTTAAACTCAAATATGTGATTTATTTAGAAAGACAGTGTCTATTTAAAAAAATGTGTTTCGCCGATTTCGGAGATGAGCTCCATGCGATCAGCCAGAGCTCAGAGCTCAAGTATCCGCCGACAGCAGCCTCACCTCGGCTAGACCCTCTGACATTTGCCGCTGGCTCTGATGTCTCTTTAGTGGTTCAAGTTAAAATATAATTTGTTTGGGGTAAAACGAAATGTTTCTTATCTTTGGCCTTTATTCAATTAATCTATTAATATGTTTTATATATATATATATATATATATATAGGTCCTTTTTATTCCTGTCTCTATAGAAAAATGAACTTTTGTCATATAGCTACTGTTGACTGCTCACTGACAACATCAGTCGTTCCTCCTTGTTGAATGAGTGGAGAAGGGTATTCCTGCACAACCGGAGGCTGCAGGAACATCCTATTGAATGAGTGACTCCTAGCAGGCTCCAGATTGGTAAACGCGGCGCGAATTGACGCCAAAGTTCAAATTTTTCAACTCGGGCGGCAGACGCGAATTCGCGTCAAACGCTTAAATGCACAAAAGCACCATTCGCGCCTAACGCGCGTATCGTGCGAAACGTTGATTCGCGCGTTATTCGCGCGAACTAAACGCGCGAATGAGGCGAATTCGCGTCTTCCGCGCCGCGCTAAACGCCTCATTCGCGCCGCGAGACCTCCACACGCGCGGAAACGTGCCTTTGCATTGACTTAACATTGAAATCATTCGCGCCAGACGCTCTGTTCGCGTTTGGTGTGAACACAGCATAATGGTTTGCCAGCTGATGATGATGATGATGATAACAAAAGCTTAATAATAATAATAATAATGATAAAAAGAAAGAAGAAGAATAATAATACAAATTAAAAAGTTATGTAGGCTACTAGCTATTTTTTAGTTTTGTTTTTGGCCTACAGAAATTTTTACAAAATTTAACAATAAATAGCTTCAATATTTGATTACTATGGTTGGTTACAAAGACTTTACTATTCTGAAAATAATAACGAGATACAAACCTGTAAATATTCAATCGACTTTTCTTAAATTCAAAACAAAATATTAATGCATTCGTAATTTCCATTTCTGAATAGTTGCTATATGGTCACGCAGGTTTGCTCATTAAACTCATGTTCCCGAAAAATTGTCTATCAACAATTATGTTGTTTCCCCGAACATGACCCCTCTCTGCCAACTTTTTGAACATTTGGTCATTTATTTATTATTATTATTATTATTTAAATAACGCATAGGCCTAAATAGAAATGATCAGAAACAAATCCACAGCTAAACCGCTTCAACACGTTGAGTTGTTTTTGATTCGGTGTATTTTAAGGAATCAAACGAGTGGATTGAACTCACTCATTAAGATTTTCTGTCTGTTCTGACTTTAAGTCTTTCTGCCACCTGGTGTCTGTTTTAGTTTCATATTAAACGTAGGCCTATCACTTCATTGATTCCATCATGTCATATTTATGTCTTCAAAATGTAAAACACTTCATAAAATTCTATGCACTTGTAGGCTAATTGCTGTGTAAATGCATTAAGATCTCTTCTGTATTGATGGCTCTGATGAAGCTCTGGTTGGATTTTAGTGGTAGGCTAACTGCCCTACAGTCTTATCCTCTAACTGAATTTATTGATGTGGATTAACGTGACGTTCACACATTTAATAAGGTTGCCCCTGGGCATGAGTTTATGGAGGTAGGCTAAAGACTACCACCGCTTAATAGAATAAAAAAAAATGTTTCAGTTGCTGTCAGTATTGTTTTTGGAAATTAGGCTACATTAAAATGCAATGGTCTCATTTCAGAAGCATTGGTCAATATGCTTGTGTCGACTTCACTGTAGCCTATATGTGCCCTGCTTCCTTTCCGTGAGTTCTGACCGAAAAATGGAAAATATCAAGCGCTTCCGTCTCAGAGTCCCAGGGCTTAATTTGTGCCGCAACACGCCAGATCCGGATCCGGCTCCTCCGAAATCCGATCAGGCACCTCATTTTGGCGGATCCCCCTCCTCCAGGGGCGGCGTTTCCATATGGCAGACAGAGAATAGCCAGATGTGCCGTGAAAAACTATCCAAAATTCATATCTCTATTATAATTCGTTACTATTATTTATTTTCTTTACTCAAACGTCTGTAAAGGCTAATGTTTTTGTGTGTTTGAAGACTGTTTTTTCGCAAGCCAATATAGCCTACTTTTGTACATTTTAAATATCCTGTGCATAAGCGCTTAATCGTTTATATCATGAGATTTTTGCCAAGTGAATTAAACAACAAGAAAAACAAATCGCCCATATAGCAACAATAAACGTTATATAACCTGTAAGAGTTGATGAAAGTGTATAATGTGATGCACTTGCCTCAGATGCGCGCGTTCTGTTGACAGACAAAACAAAGATCTCCTCATTCGCCAGCAAAAACCTTTTTATTCCATTTGAGCTTGTTTTTCATATAGCCTCATGTTAAGTGCAAGTGTCCGATACAATACCAACACTGACGACGCAGTGTTGTTTAATTATTGATTTTTTTCCCCTTTTCTTTATTTTTTCCCCATGCGTTTAAGTAGAGTGTGCCATAATTGTTTTTATTTGTCAACACCCACAACAGACATCATATTGTGTGTATTTGATTGCTTAAGCTCAACAAACTACGGAAAATAACTCATATAATAGGCTACTCGCGAGGCGTCTTTATACGCGTGAACTTTGGATGTGACTGTGAGGGCACATAATACAGCCTTCGGAGCGCGTGAGTACCATATGGCTTAAAATACTTAAAAATGTGTGCAAATTATACATTTTTGTGACAATGCAACAATGACCCGATTAGTCAAGTGACAGTTCTGTCAGCTGTCCCGAGATGCGAGTGAAGTCTTGTGTCGCAGCGTGCAGCAGGTCGCTGTAGTGCAGACGAGATGCGCTGATGAGAAGCGCGCGAGAGAGTTCATGGATTCGAAGACTGGTTTCGAATGAATTATTGAATCTTAAATTTTGCGTGGATTAATTTTATTATTCAAACCTACAAGCTATGTTGAATAAATGCAGGAATTTTCCTCATTATAAACTTGAAAGCTGCGAGAATTATTAAAACCATGCGACATAGCTACACAGTCCCCCACTGAAACTTATTTGTTAAATAAAATTCCACAACTTTTTCAAAACGTTTTTTAGGCCTGGAAATTGTTGTTTTAAAATTGCATGGCATTTCCATGTTATTCATGAACATACAGACCCTAAAAGCAACTGATGCATGCAGTCAATCACTTAAACTGCTGACCAATGTGATTGCGCGAGTGCTCCGTCGTCTCTCCCTCCTGTAATTACATGCCGGATCCGTTACCCCGCTTTGTTCCGGGACCTCGCAATTTACAAATTAAGCACGGCAGAGTCCCTGTTTCATATTTGTTAGCCCAGGACATTTTACAAATCCAGACCAAACGATTTTCTACGGCCATGTCCGGAATAAAGAGTAGCCTGTCCATGTCACACAGTAAGATTTAGGATTTTGACCATATACCTCGCAGTCACAGACCGTATCAACGTCAGTGAGCTATACTAATTGTATTTCGCCACACAATAGGCGCCACTGTGGCCTCAACCCTTCGCCTTCGCTTACTCTGAACTCGATTGCTATGTCTGAGATAAACGACGCCCTTCTCATTACCCTATGCAGGAAGAAATGTAGGAAGAAATAAATGAAGAAATAAATAAATGCAGAAATACATAAATGTATAAATAAATAAATGTAAAATAAATAAATGTATAAATAAATAAATGTAGAAATGAATAAATGTATAAATAAATAAAAGAATAAATAAATAAATATGGGAAAAAATAAATATATACATAAATAAGGAAATAAATGTATAAATAATTATTTATTTTTGTTTTTTTGCTTTTCTGGGTATATTTATTTATATATTTATTTATTTATTTATTTATTCTTATTTACATTTATTTGTATATTTATTTATGTATTTATTTATTTTTTAAATTGGCAGCTTTGGCATTCCGTAGGAAACAAGTGCGAGTTAAACAGTTTAATGAATATGAAACAGACAAACAAGGGTACAACACAATGCTGGGAAGACGACAATCCAAGATGGCGGTGAGGTGGTGAGGAATCCGGATGGTGAAGATGAGAAGGCAGCAGGAGAGGATGGCACAGAAACTGCAGGGAATCGAGCCGAAGGTAAGTCGTGATGCTTTGTGGAAGTGCGGAGAATGGATGAGGTTCCGGGGGAAGACACAGACATCCAACGCAAACAACACAGAAGCAAGAGACAGAGATCAGACATGAAACAACGTGCTCACAAACACAAGATGTGAGACAAGCCAATATATAGGGAGTGTGTAATGAGTGACAGCTGCTGCTGATGACAATTAACGGAGACGCCCACAAACTAATCAGTGCAGACGCGAAACACACAGAATTCACCACAAAGTGCAAAACCCAGAGATCATGGTTTACCAACCGTGACAGTACCCCCCACCCTCTAAGAACTCCTCTTGGAGTTCCCAGAAGGGCCTACCTGCTGATTGTAATCATCAACAAGGGAGTGATCCAATATGTCCCCAGCAGGTACCCAACTCCTCTCCTCCGGACCGTAACCTTCCCAGTCCACCAGGTACTGGAATCGTCGTCCCCTCCGTCTCGAGTCCAGAATACGATTAACAGAATAAGTCGGTTCCCCATCTAACCGGAGTAGGCGGATTAATACGTGCATAAAACACGGGTATAATTTTGGACACATGAAAGGCGGTGTGTATCATCCTGTACGCTGGAGGTAGTTTGAGGCGGACTGTCACCGGACTAATGATCTTGGTGATAGTAAACGGGCCAATAAATTTGGGAGCTAATTTATTAGATACGGAACGCAGAGGAATGTTACTGGTAGAAAGCCACACCTTTTGACCCACGACGTAAATGGGAGGCTTTGACCGCTGGCGATCGGCCTTGGCCTTAGTGCGCTCCCTCATCCGGAGCAGAGTCTCACGGGCTCTGGTCCAGGTGCGGTGGCACCTCTGGACAAACGCGTGAGCGGAGGGGACCGAGACTTCAGATTCCAGACTGGGAAAAACTGGTGGCTGGTAACCTAAACTGCACTGGAATGGAGAAAGGCCCGTAGCTGACACTGGTAACGAATTGTGAGCGTACTCCACCATAGAGAGTTGTTGACTCCAGGAAGAAGGATTCTTGGAGACCAAACATCGCAACGTCCTCTCTAAATCTTGGTTGGCTCGCTCAGACTGTCCGTTACTTTGGGGATGATAACCCGAAGACAAGCTAACTGACGCTCCTAGCAATTTACAAAACTCTTTCCAAAATTTGGATATAAATTGAGATCCCCTGTCAGAAACCACGTCTACCGGGAGGCCATGAAGCCGAAAGACGTGATCTAGGACAGTGGCCGCTGTCTCCTTGGCTGTCGGTAATTTGGGCAAGGGAATGAAATGTGCCGCCTTCAAGAACCAGTCCACTACGGTCAAAACGAAAATCTAGTGCGATGTGGGACCAGGGTCTCGAAGGGACAGACAGCGGTTGAAGGAGCCCATCAGGAGGTCGGTTAGATGACTTCCCACTGGCGCAAACTGAGCAAGCCAAAACAAAATCGCGGACGTCACGAGCCATACGTGGCCACCAGAATCGTTGTTTAACCAACCCATTAGTTCGACTTATCCCTGGGTGACAAGCCACGTTAGAGCAGTGACCCCACTGGATGACTTCGGACCTTAACCCCTCCGGCACAAATAAACGGTTCGGTGGACAACCGGGCGGAGGCGTTACCCCTTGTAAGGCCATCTTGACCTTCGACTCGACCTCCCATACGAGTGCTGAGACCACTAATTTCTCAGGTAAAATACACTCTGGAGTCACCGGGCGGGCGGAGGGGTCAAAAAGACGTGATAAAAAATCGGGTTTGACATTTTTGGAACCCGGGCGGTACGATGAAGTAAAATCAAAGCAATCGAAAAAAAGTGCCAACCGAACCTGCCTGGAATTGGGTCTTTTGGCAGTTCTAATGTATTGTTATATGTATTATGATTGGTCCAAACAATGAAAGGTACCCCTGAGCCTTCCAGCCAGTGACGCAACTCCTCTAAAGCTAATTTGACTGCCAACAACTCTCTGTTATCAATGTTATAATTGCGTTCAGCATGAGATAATCGATGGGGAAAAAAATGTGCAAGGTTGTACCTTATCGTCCGAGACAGCACGTTGGGACAACACTGCTCCTACCCCCACCTCTGACGCGTCGACCTCCACCACGAACTGCCATGTGGGATCAGGGGCCACAAGGATGGGAGCCGAAACGAAGCGGCTTTTGAGGTTAGGGAACACAGTCTCAGCTGTGTCTGACCACCTGAACTGAGTACTGGGAGAGGTCAAGGCTGTCAGAGGTGAGGCTAGTTGGCTGAAATTGCGAATGAAACGGCGATAGAAATTGGCGGACCCCAGAAACCGCTGTAGGGCCTTACGGGAATCTGGAGATAGCCAATCTATCACAGCCTTAACTTTGTCAGGGTCCATACGTATTCCCTCGGACGAGATGATATACCCTAGGAAGGGAACAGACTGTGCATGGAATACGCATTTCTCCGCCTTGACAAAAAGCCCATTCTCAAGTAACCTCTGGAGCACTCGTCTGAGATGTTGCACGTGTTCCTGGAGAGATGAAGAAAAAATCTTTATGTCATCCAGGTAAACATATATAAACTGATCTACCATATCTCTCAACACGTCATTAACGAGTGCTTGTGTAACCTGTTGTATCACTCTAGTTAACTGGAAATAAACTGATCAGGTTAAATGGGCACAGTATGTTAACGTCTAGGTCCCTAAGGAGGATTTGAGACAGCAATTTCGACACAACTTTAGAAATTGAAGAAAAAAAATTACTGTATTTGTTTATCTGAATTGACAACAGATATAAAATCACATGAAATTTCAGATCTTTCACTTTTCTTCAGTTGTATATTAACTTGTTTTACAAAGAAAATCCTGGTAGAAAATGCTTAAATAAACATTAAACAGAGCAATGTCTGACATATTATTATTGTATGACTCAAAACAGTAAATAAACTTACTTGGATTGTTTTACAACAATATCCTCAGAGTTAATTAACATCCTCGAACTATCGTCAAATGGCTGTTTACACAAACTAATGCATATTAATTAGTATGTGACGCAGTTGATTTTAACATCACATTGAAATTAGCTCCGATTGGTTTAATGACAAAACTATGCTTTATCTCTTTGTTACAATATGCATATTTCAATATTTACTCATCATCAGTTAGTTATCAATCATATTTCTTACGATTGAGATTATTAATTGAACACATATGACTGATTACAAAGCAACAACAGAGTAACCAAACACTCACCGGAGTTCATCGAAATAAAAGTATGACAAGACGTTTCTTCCCACAGGATTTCACTTGAAAACTGTTTTTCTTTACACTCTATTACTCTCTATTATAATATTTACACTCTGAATCATCTGCTCTCTTTCTCGTTTTTGCAAAGAATGGCGTTTCTTCTACATTATTTCACTCATCACGGAGAAACGCCCTCTAGTGGAGAACATCAGTCACAACACTTTTTCTTCAAATTAAGAGTCTCTTTACTTCTTAAATTTAAAGGGGTTACATCCCCCCCCCCCTAAATCTGCATGCGTCTCTGCATGTAGTCAATTTATACAATTTCATGAGGTAATAGGGAACTAACTCTAGGGCTCATGTCATAGCCAAGGGCTTGGGAGAATGCTTTGTCGAGTCCACTAAATAGAGATTGTATAACAAGGATTAAAGGATTCCCTAAAGTCGAGTAAGTCAATTTGTGTGGTGGAACTCTTTGTCTAGTAGATCTTCTTGGTGCAAAATGTTCCTGCAGCAGTTCATCACTTGATTGAGGTATTCCTTCAGTTTCAGAAGTGTCAGACTCTTTAGAGACATCAGCTTTGACTTCATCTTACTCTTCTTGGCCTTTGAATAATTCTTCTGGGACAGTCAAATTTGTTTCTGCACCAACTGACAGGGTGTCAGTCGATTCAGTCAACACTGATGTTGTCGGCGGATAGAATGGTTGAGCTTCTGGGCTTAAGGTTGACTCTGCATAATCCTCATGTTCAGATGTCTTAGCTCTTTCCTGAGACTGCACAGGACACACCTTTTCTAGTACAGCAGTCTCTTCTTCTGAACTATATACTTCTCCCTCAGGTTCAACCACTCGTTGGCCTGGAAACAGGAGGTCAATTGTTTCGACCCAAGACAGTGACTGGGGTGAGTAGTACTCTACTACATGATCCTCAGGAATGTGATCTGAAACATCATCAAGTTTATCTGTAGGAGCATCCTGGGGTACACTGAAACTCTCCATTTTTGGTTTAGATTCTGCACTTGTAGATTCGTCTATAGAGGTAGACAGAAATCCACAGAGTAAAAGTAGATCCCTGTGTAGGGTTTTCTCTGGACCTTCTGAGTCCACAGGTGCAACAACATAAACGGGTGAGTTGTCAATCTGCTTGACAATCCTATACACAATTTTGCTCCATTTGTCAGCAATTTTATGCTTTCCTCGAAGTCCCACATTCCTTATGAGCACTTTGTCACCAGACTCTAGGATGGATTCCCTTACTTTGAGGTCATATCGTTGTTTGTTCTTTTGTGCGGTTCTGTCACTCTGTTCAATGGCTAGTCGGTAACTCTCTTGAAGGCTCTCCTTCAATTTGTTTTCATACTCTGAATGTGACACTTTACTAGTGTTCCTGAGAGTCAGGCCGAATGCAAGGTCAAGGGGAAGGCTTGGTTGTCGACCAAACATCAGTTGGTATGGGGAGAATCCTGTTGTGTCATTCTTTGTGCAATTATAAGAGTGCACTAAAGGCTGAACAAATTCCTTCCACCTCAGCTTGTTTTCTTCAGAGAGTGTCCCGAGCATCCCCAAGAGAGTCCTATTAAACCTTTCCACTGGATTGCCACGTGGATGGTACGGCGTTGTTCTGGTTTTCTTTATGCCTAGCAACTGACAGAGGTCTTTTATGACAGCGGACTCAAAGTCACGGCCCTGATCACTATGAAGCCTCTCTGGGAAGCCATAATGAATAAAGAAGTGGTTCCATAAGGCTGTCTTCGCCTTCTGATCAGAGGTTGGCACAGCAACGGCATATTTCGTGAAGTGATCAGTGATTACAAGTATGTTCTTTGTGCCCTTTCCATCTGGCTGTAAGGATAAATAGTCCATACAGACTAATTCAAGGGGACGGCTTGTGTTTATGTTGACAAGAGGAGCGCTCCGCTCTACTCTTGCTTTGCGTCTCACACACCTCTCACAAGACTTAATTCTCTCCTCTACATCCAGCGCCATTCTGGGCCAATAAAACCTTTGACGCACAAGGTCTACTGTCCTTTCAATGCCCAGGTGACCAACAGAATCATGCAGTTCTGTAAGAGCCACTTGTCTGAAAGCTTTAGGAAGGACAAGCTGGAATAGAGGCTCCCCTCCAATGATGCGCTTCCGATACAAGACATCATTAGTAAGAACAAACTGGTCTACTACTCTCAACATCACTTGGACTTCTCTATCCTCCTGCAACCTAGCACGGCAGGAAAGGTGCTTGTGTGACTTGACGATATCAATTATTCGGTTCACAGCAGGGTCATTCCGTTGCTCACGAGCCCAATCCTGCTGGGACATGCTTGTAAGAGTGCTAGATCCAAGGAAGGAATCTTCGGATAAGAAAGCAAGAGGAATAGCTTCTTGACTCATGGCCAGACACTCAATAATTGCTGGTTCACTATCTGCTCCATCTTCAGAGTCTGCACTGTCGAGTATGTTATGTCTCTGACACACTGCTTTTACAGCCTCCTCAGAGAATGCTGGTTCCGATCCTTCTCTCACAAATCGAGAAATGAACTGTTTTATCCGATCGTCCTCCTCCTTGGAACTATAATCGGACTCATTCTGGGTGTGTGGTCTTCGGGATAAACCATCTGCATCTTGGTTTCTTTTTCCGGCTCTGTACTCTATACTGAAATCAAAACTTGAGAGGGCAGCTAACCATCTGTGTCCTGCAGCATCGAGCTTAGCTGAAGTCAACACATAGGTTAACGGGTTGTTGTCAGTCATGACGCCAAATTTGGCCCCATAAAGGAAATCAAAGAATTTGTCAGTAACTGCCCACTTGAGGGCAAGAAATTCAAGTTTGTGGACAGGATACCGCCTTTCACAGTTAGAAAGTCCGCGGCTTGCATAAGCGATGACTCGTTGCTGGCCATCCTGTTCCTGATATAAAGCCGCTCTGAGTCCATGCAGACTGGCGTCAGTGTGCAATATATAAGGCTTCCTCGGGTTTGCAAACCCCAAAACAGGTGCAGTTGTCAGCTTCTGTATTAAGGTCTGAAAGGCCTCTTCACACTCTGAAGACCACTTTTCATTGAAAGGTCGTTTCCAGTCTGCAGGGGAAAACTGAGCTCTTTTCACACCAGACAGCCTTTTAGGTGAGAGATATCCAGCAGTTAGACTGTTGAGAGGTCTTGCAATTTTTTAATAATCTTTCACGAACCTCCTATAGTATCCTGTAAATCCAAGAAAGGATTTCAGCTCCTTGATGTTATTGGGTCTAGGCCAGGAGGTGAGTGCTGAAATCTTTCCTGGATCGGTTTCTACACCTTTCTCGGACACTACATGCCCAAGGTACTTGACAGAGGTTTGAAAGAAATGGCATTTCTGCATGAGAAATGAGAAATTATGCATGAGGCGATCTTCATGTTCCTCAAGAGTACTGGAAAACACAATAAGGTCATCAAGGAACACTAATACTTCTTTTAAATTCATACTGCCTACACACTTCTCCATCACACGTTGAAACGTGCTTGGCGCATTAGTGACCCCTTGTGGCATGCGATTGAATTCCCAGAACCCTATTGGGGTCACAAATGCGGTCTTGTGTTTGTCTTTTTCTTCAACCTCGACTTGATAATAGCCAGATTTTAAATCCATGACTGAAAACCACTTGGATCCAGTCAAAGATGCAAAAGCCTCCTCAATGTTCGGTAGGGCGTACGCGTCCTTAATGGTCTGGCTATTCAATTTTCTATAATCAACACAGAGTCTTATGGCACCATTTTTCTTTTTCACTACCACAATGGGTGAAGCAAAAGGGCTCTCAGACTCGCGGATTATGTTAGCGTCGCGCAGCTCTTTAAGATGGAGTCTCACCGCTTCAAGGTCTGCTGGATGAATTGGCCTTGCTCGTTGTTTAAACGGAGTAGGATCAGAAAGGCGAATTCGATGTTTGACTTCAGTAGTATGGCCATAGTCCAGATCACTTAAAGCAAAGACTTCTGGAATGGAATTAAATTATTGCGTGATTCTAGCTTTCCACTCTTCTGGCAAAGGAGATTCACCAAAGTCAAGAGTGATGGAGCCTTTAGTGTTTGAGCACTCTGTACATGGCACTGCAAGCGGGGGATCTTTTGTTACAGTTTGTGTAGGATTGGAAAGAGAAAGAGGTACTGAAAGCTCTGCTATGATCTTCTTTGACGGTACTGTAATGTCATGATCTGTGCAGTTTTGCACAAGAACAAGCACCTTGAAAGAAGTCCTGGTTGGGCAAGTGAGAACATAATTACAGAACAGAAGCCCACTTGGTAGATTGGAATGGGAAAAGGGCTCGACAATAATAGGTGTACCCAAAGGCAGAGAAACATTCCTTGCATATCCAGTCAATACCATCTTCTGACCGGCGGAAACTGTATGGGCCACTTTGCCTTGGAGCTTCACATTCGCAACCCTCCCATTACTCAGCTCAATTTTTTAACTTTCACGATGACTCTCAAGACCTTTAGTACAAACTTTGCACAATGCATCCAGAGTATTTGTCCCAACTAAGGCTGGAATTTCACTGTTGGTTTTGCAGTCAGGAACCACCAGAGCTAATGTATGGACTTCTGCTGTCCTTCAAGCAATTTCTTCAGGAAACTCAATCCTAAGATGAAGGTATCCCAAATAGGGTACTACTTGCCCTCCAGCACCCTCAATTTCGAGTAAATCATCAAGAGACAAGATTGAATGTGACTGCAAGTATGAGTTATAAAAAGATTCTGACACAGTGGTCACTTGTGAACCAGAATCGAGAATGCATTCACAAGGGGTCCCATCAATGACAAGTAAAGCAGTGCAACGGGGCCCCACCAATCCATTTAGGGGACCTTATGGGAAAGACTGAATTGGTGTATGAGTATCACTTTGATTCAAATTGGGACGATGGATCAATGGATCATCTTGAGCCTCAATATGTCCCTCTATCGAGACCCTTTCTAGTTTAAATGTGGACCATACTTCGTTTTCCACTTGTTTTGCTTAGCCTTCAACTCCTTGTATTTCTGATCCACAACATCTTTGTTAGGAGGATTCGCACACTGTCTGGCTATATGGCCATCACCACCGCATCTGAAACAAAACCATGCCTTTGGCTGGGGCTTTGACATTGTTTGATATGCCTGAACTTCTGCTTTTACTGTGTGCTCTTTTCCCTTCTTAATCTTCTCTGATTCTGCTTTCTGCTCCTTCTTTGACTTTTTAGAATTCAGCTGCATTTTCAACTCCGCAACTTGTCTCCTCAGATCCTCAGTTTCAGCCTGGTAAGCAGTGAGAATGGTTGCATTCGAATCATAGGGTAGTGAAACCTCATTTACTGTATGAACATTCAAGAATGGTTTTGCCCTGGAACTACCCAAGTGACGCTGTAATCTTTCAAGCTTTGCAGCTCGTCTGTCTTCCTCAGTTCTAATCTGGAGCAAAAGCTGAGCAAATTCAGGTTTGTCTGGTTTTGACTCTAGCTGTAACAGCAGAAGCAGGGACTGATCCCAACAGCCTCGAGTAAACTGCTTGAGTAACTGTCGGTTGGAATCTGTTTTCTTCAACCCATTTCTTTTCACAGCAGAACTGAGGAGAATTTGCAATCTTTGGAGGAAATCAGAGGCTTTCTCACCTGAGTTCTGATAAGTGTTGAGGAACTTAGCGAATATCTCATCCCCATCCTCCACAAGACCATATGCAGAATCAAGAAGATCGACATATTCTTGTGGGGAAGCAGAAAGACCCAGCTGTTTGACAACATCTGATGCTGGTGGAAGGAGGCTTTCCAGAATTTTCCTGCGCTGTACATCAGTTGGCAGATGATTTTGAAACATCAACTGAACGTGTAAACACCATGTCTCAAAGTCTGCCTCACCAGGTGGTCTTGGAATGCGACCCGAGAAATATTTCAGCCATTTTGACCCTGGAATGGATGAAACTGCAGAAGTGTCATACTTAATCACATGTTCAACACATGTTCAGATGGGTTCAACATATCAGAGGGGATGGAAGTAACAGGCTTCTGTGCAGGTGTGGATTTTGGCACTTTAGGTCGAACAACTGTTGCAGTGGTAGTCCCTTGCACTGAGCCATGATACTGAGCTAGGCCTAATATTTTTGTCTTTCCTTTAAGGAGAGGGGTTTGACTACCATCAGTGTCAGAGCTATTGAAGTCTGTATCTGAACCTGATTCATCAGGCGAAGCAAGATCTACTGGATTCACAGTCTGGTCAGTTTTCTTTGTCAAGACATTTACATTATCAACTAGCCATGTTACTGTAGCATCAGCTACATTTGGTACATAGCACGGGAAATCTGGCTTCAAAATACTCAGAATCAAACATCAGAATCAAACTCTACAATTGCTTTGGTGTTACCGGCTCTGTCCGGTTTACCGACCCGTACAACCTTAGTTACTTTTCCGTAAGTAGCAAAGGATGCCAATAGGTCATCATTAGAATTAGTCCCAGGAAGATTTAACACACAAAGGGACCTCTGCACATCTACTCCAAATGCACTTTCAAGATCCATTTTTTTTTCAAAAAGAAAAACAATTAATAAGAAACAAAATACAAAACTTTGTTTTTAAAGAATTTCAGAACACTTGAATTTGAGCTTTGAATGTCAATTAATAGTAATGATCAAAATTAAAGCTGTCAAAAAGAATCCTCCTGGCTGGCTCGCCACTTTTGGTATGTAACCTGTTGTATCACTCTAGTTAACTGGAAATAAACTCATCAGGTTAAATGGGCACATTATGTTAACGTCTAGGTCCCTAAGGAGGATTTGAGACAGCAATTTCGACACAACTTTAGAAATTGAAGAAAAAAATTTACTGTATTGGTACCAGTTTATGAGAATACAATAAAAAAAAATAAAATACACTCAGGCCTGTTTTGTATAACAAATCAAATAAATGGTTCCGCAAACGCAGTTCCGAATGTCTTTTCCTTGTGTTATTTGTCTCAAAAAAAAGTCTTAGTCTATTGGTCCAAAAAAAAATGTCCAATCCTTCCAGGAAGAAATATTGAAGTAAGAAAAAAAAAGTAGTCACGTGACAGGAAAAAGAAGAAAAAGAATGTACTACCCGGGTAGTTTTAAACTCACAGTTTCACTCCAAAGAGTATGGTGTGTTGTATTCTCTTATCTGTTTGATCACAGATTAATGATACTGAACTCGCTCCAGAGAAAGAGGTGTGGTGACATCAATTAGGCACTGTTGGCTCGCCGTTCATCTCGTCCACAGTCAACTCAAGAAGTACACATCAACCGGAAACAATTAGGAAGAAAAAAAAACAACCTGCATAATGCAGAAAACTTGTCACTCATTTCACATCATCTGAATTGACAACAGATATAAAATCACATGAAATTTCAGATCTTTCACTTTTCTTCAGTCGTATATTAACTTGTTTTACAAAGAAAATCCTGGTAGAAAATGCTTAAATAAACATTAAACAGAGCAATGTCTGACATATTATTATTGTATGACTCAAAACAGTAAATAAACTTACTTGGATTGTTTTACAACAATATCCTCAGAGTTAATTAACATCCTCAAACTATCGTCAAATGGCTGTTTACACAAACTAATGCATATTAATTAGTATGTGACGCAGTTGATTTTAACATCACATCGAATTCAGCTCCGATTGGTTTAATGACAAAACTAAGCTTTATCTCTTTGTTACAATATGCATATTTCAATATTTACTCATCATCAGTTAGTTATCAATCATATTTCTTACGATTGAGATTATTAATTGAACACATATGACTGATTACAAAGCAACAACAGAGTAACCAAACACTCACCGGAGTTCATCGAAATAAAAGTATGACAAGATGTTTCTTCCCACCGGATTTCACTTGAAAACTGTTTTTCTTTACACTCTATTACTCTCTATTATAATATTTACACTCTGAATCATCTGCTCTCTTTCTCGTTTTTGCAAAGAATGGCGTTTCTTCTACATTATTTCACTCATCACGGAGAACATCAGTCACAACACTTTTTCTTCAAATTAAGAGTCTCTTTACTTCTTAAATTTAAAGGGGTTACACTTGGAAAACTCCTGGCGAGTTGGAGAGCCCGAACGGCATCACCAAGTATTCAAAGTGCCCTCTGGGGGTATTAAAGGCGGTTTTCCATTCATCCCCCTTCCTGTTGCGGACCAAATGATAAGCATTACGTAAATCCAATTTTGTGAATACGGATGCTCCCTGTAACCTCTCGAAAGCTGAAGACATGAGTGGTAACGGATAAGTGTTCTTTATCGTAATGTTGTTCAGCTCTCGGTAATCAATACAAGGTCACAGAGAACCATCCCACAAAAAAGAATCCCGCCCCCGCTGGAGAAGAGGAAGGACGGATGAACCCAGATGCTAAGGAATCAGAAATGTATTTCTCCATGGCCTCCCTCTCAGGAATAGAAGGAGAGTATAACTTGCCTTTAGGCATAGACTTACCTGGCACTAAATCTATGGCACAGTCGTAGGGACGATGCGGAGGAAGAGAAGCAGCACAGGACTTACTGAACACCTCCTTCAGGTCCAGATACTCTGCGGGCATGTTTGGCAAAACCATGTTCTCCTTCTGAAAGACAGAAACAGGGACAACAGGACAAGCAGAAACCAGACACGACTCATGATAACTTTCACTCCACAATGTGACTCTGTTGGAACCCCACTCCACTCGTGGATTATGTTTTATTAACCAGGGGTGACTTAACACAATGGGAGCTACAGGGGGGTCCATGAGGAAAAAGGTGGTTTCACAATGATTGCCAGAGGTGAGCAGATTGATGGGTTCTGTGTAGTGTGTGACGTGAGGCAGTTCCTGGCCGTTGAGTGCGGTGACATGGATGGGAAGAGACACAGAACGGACAGGAATGTTCAGGTGACGTGCAAGGAGTGAGTCGATGAAATTACCTTCGGCTCCGGAGTCCAGAAGGGCTTGACAGTCATGAGTGTGATTCTCCCACCGCAGTTTCACCGGAAGGAGAGTCGATGATGTTGTTGAGGACTTCCAGCGGAGATCCCACCTGGTAGTAGCCTCAAGTTTACTACCAGGCTGGCTCTTTTACCGGGCAGGTGAAGATGGTATGTCCTGAGCCTCCACAGTACAGGCATAGTCCTTGGGACCTCCGCCGTTCTCTCTCCCTCCGGGACAGCCGAGCTCTACCCACCTGCATGGGTTCATGGTCGTCAACGGGACCGACCACGTTCTCTCGACTCGAGCGCCCCCTGTCCAGAGAGATGGTATGGCGCTTAGGACTGGTCTGACGACCCAGGCGATTAATCCGGGCATCAACTCGTAAGGCTAAGTCAATAAGACCGTTGAGTGTGGGGGGCAGCTCGAGGAGGTAGATCTCCTTTTAAACACGGTTGGCCAGCCCATGCAGGAATCGATCCCACTGCGCCGCCTCGTTCCACTGGCACGCGGCTGCCAGGGTGCGGAACTGAATGGAGTATTCCGTGACCGAAGAGGTTCTCTGATGTAAGTCTGAGAGCTGGTGAGCGGCTTCCCTGCCAGCCGTGGCTGGATCGAATACCCTCCTCATTTCCTCCGAGAGGGAGTGGAACGAGGCGCAACACGGATGTTGATTTTCCCACACCGCCGTCCCCCATAGGCCGGCCTTGCCCGACAGTAGAGTGAGCGTGAACGCTACTTTAGATTCCTCTGTGGTGAAGGTGCGGGGCTGCAAGACAAAGTGCATGGAACATTTATTTAGAAAAGTTCTGCAGAAAGCTGGCTCACCGGAGTAGTTTTCTGGCGCCGGAAGTCTCGGCTCTGGCCGGAAGTGGTCCTGGGGGGTCTCCCGGGGGACGGGAGGCACAGGCGATGTGATGGGCACAGTGGGAGAAGTAAGCTGATGGATCTGCTGGGTGAGCTCGGACACCTGTGCCACCAGCGCTTGGATAGTGTGTCCGGTGTTAGAGATACTCTCCTGCTGCTGATCCATGCGTTTGACGCTGTGGTGCATAAAGTCTGTTAGAGTGTTGGTGCTCGCTGCTTCCATGATGGTGAGAACGTTCCGAGACGACTGGGTGAAGGAGGAGCTGGAAACAAGTGCGAGTTAAACAGTTTAATATATATGAAACAGACAAACAAGGGTACAACACTATGCTGGGAAGACGACAATCCAAGACGGCGGTGAGGAATCCGGATGGTGACGATGAGAAGGCAGCAGGAGAGGATGGCACAGGGACTGCGGGGAATCGAGCCGAAGGTAAGTCGTGATGCTTTGTGGAAGTGCGGAGAGTGGATGAGTTTCCGGGGTAACACACGGACATCCAACGCAAACAACACAGAAGCAAGAGACAGAGATCAGACATGAAACAACGTTCTCACAAACACAAGACGTGAGACAAGCCAATATATAGGGAGTGTGTAATGAGTGACAGCTGCTGCTGATGACAATTAACGGAGACGCCCACAAACTAATCAGTGCAGACGCGAAACACACAGACTTCAACACAAAGTGCAAAACCCAGAGATCACGGTTTACCAACCGTGACAATATAACTACAAAAATGCTTTTATTTCACAATAATTAGTTAAAATGTAGAAAACTGTTGACCAAACAAAGAGAAAAGAAATAAAGAAAAAACAAGAAACTTTCCAGCTGAGGCTTACCAGTAGGGCAGCTAGCTGAACAGTAAGCATCCTAAGACACACCACTCACCCAAATATGCCCCGCACAAACACTCACACCACACACACTAAGTGAGGGAGATGCAGATATCAAAGGCAAAAACACTCTTGAGAGAGAAACACCACCACCACAGGGCCAAGACAGCTAGCTTCCCTCACTGGGGGCCTTCAGCTCCTGAAATAAACAAAAAGAAAAAGTAAAAAAACCAATTAGTTCAACTCACATTCCATCCAACAACTTGCATTAGAATAAGTTCAACCATGAAGGGGAACAACAACAGACAATTTACTGGCCACAGGGGTCAGACAGAGAGATGTAAATACTCAACTAGGTTTGTGCCAAAAGCTCATGAACCTAGACATGCCATGGAGCAGCAAGAGGTTAAAGAGAAGAACAAAACCAGAAAGAAGAAATAAAGGAAACAATACAAGTGAAAACAGCAGGCTTCAAATTAAATCACATGAAATACATAAAAAAAAACAAATTAACAAAGAACAAAAACTTAAAGCTGAAAAGAACTTTAAGAAAAAAAAAAGCCACCTGATCTTCCCAGTTACGAGATATTACCAGATATTTCCACGCCGTCCCTAGGAAGAGCGCAGATCAGAAATAAAACAAAAACAAAAACAAAACAAACACACTGCTGGTGGCTATATAACAACCGGTGGAGCTAAACAGGCACCGTTAACGGTACATCTAGCTTTAAATGACGGCTAGGACAAGCCACCCTTCACCTAAACCACCAGCATGAGCGTGAAAAAACAGAAACAAACAAAGCAAAAAAGTAATAATCTAATACAAACGAACTCAAAAGACATTAATCATACAACAAGGTCATTTTTGAAGATTAGAAATCACTGTAAAAAAAAAAATATCTTCATCAAAGTTATTTTGCCATCAAATGGACAAAATTTAAAGCATAACCAATAATTATAATAAATAATAATAATAAGTACTATGCACCGATTTGTAAGGAAGGTTGTAAATTAACTAATTACTCTAGCCAATGTTGTCACGTCACGTAACAAAAGAACGAACAACCCCAAGACCCGAAAGATGAACTAATCAATTCTCTTTCCAGCTCAATACCGCATTGGTTTAACGTATGGGTCTGTCACGTGATTAAGGAACGAGTCAAAAACCCAATAGACCCGAACTATGAACTAATCAATTCTCTTTCCGGCTCAGACTGCATTGGGTTAGCGTATGGGTCTGTCACGTGATTAAGGAACGAGTCAAAATCCTGAAAGACCCGAACTATGAACTAATCAATTCTCTTTCCGACCCAAGACTGCATTGACTGAATCTGTTTTCTTCAACCCATTTCTTTTCACAGCAGAACTGAGGAGAATTTGCAATCTTTGGAGGAAATCAGAGGCTTTCTCATCTGAGTTCTGATAAGTGTTGAGGAACTTAGCGAATGTCTCATCCCCATCCTCCACAAGACCATATGCAGAATCAAGAAGATCAACATATTCTTGTGGGGAAGCAGAAAGACCCAGCTGTTTGACAACATCTGATGCTGGTGGAAGGAGGCTTTCCAGAATTTTCCTGCGCTGTACATCAGTTGGCAGATGATTTTGAAACATCAACTGAACGTGTAAACACCATGTCTCAAAGTCTGCCTCACCAGGTGGTCTTGGAATGCGACCTGAGAAAGATTTCAGCCATTTTGACCCTGGAATGGATGAAACTGCAGAAGTGTCATACTTAATCACATGTTCAACACATGTTCAGATGGGTTCAACATATCAGAGGGGATGCAAGTAACAGGCTTCTGTGCAGGTGTGGATTTTGGCACTTTAGGTCGAACAACTGTTGCAGTGGTAGTCCCTTGCACTGAGCCATGATACTGAGCTAGGCCTAATATTTTTGTCTTTCCTTTAAGGAGAGGGGTTTGACTACCATCAGTGTCAGAGCTATTGAAGTCTGTATCTGAACCTGATTCATCAGGCGAAGCAAGATCTACTGGATTCACAGTCTGGTCAGTTTTCTTTGTCAAGACATTTACATTATCAACTAGCCATGTTACTGTAGCATCAGCTACATTTGGTACATAGCACGGGAAATCTGGCTTCAAAATACTCAGAATCAAACATCAGAATCAAACTCTACAATTGCTTTGGTGTTACCGGCTCTGTCCGGTTTACCGACCCGTACAACCTTAGTTACTTTTCCGTAAGTAGCAAAGGATGCCAATAGGTCATCATTAGAATTAGTCCCAGGAAGATTTAACACACAAAGGGACCTCTGCACATCTACTCCAAATGCACTTTCAAGATCCATTTTTTTTTTCAAAAAGAAAAACAATTAATAAGAAACAAAATACAAAACTTTGTTTTTAAAGAATTTCAGAACACTTGAATTTGAGCTTTGAATGTCAATTAATAGTAATGATCAAAATTAAAGCTGTCAAAAAGAATCCTCCTGGCTGGCTCGCCACTTTTGGTATGTAACCTGTTGTATCACTCTAGTTAACTGGAAATAAACTCATCAGGTTAAATGGGCACATTATGTTAACGTCTAGGTCCCTAAGGAGGATTTGAGACAGCAATTTCGACACAACTTTAGAAATTGAAGAAAAAAATTTACTGTATTGGTACCAGTTTATGAGAATACAATAAAAAAATAAAATACACTCAGGCCTGTTTTGTATAACAAATCAAATAAATGGTTCCGCAAACGCAGTTCCGAATGTCTTTTCCTTGTGTTGTTATTTGTCTAAAAAAAAAGTCTTAGTCTATTGGTCCAAAAAAAAATGTCCAATCCTTCCAGGAAGAAATATTGAAGTAAGAAAAAAAAAGTAGTCACGTGACAGGAAAAAGAAGAAAAAGAATGTACTACCCGGGTAGTTTTAAACTCACAGTTTCACTCCAAAGAGTATGGTGTGTTGTATTCTCTTATCTGTTTGATCACAGATTAATGATACTGAACTCGCTCCAGAGAAAGAGGTGTGGTGACATCAATTAGGCACTGTTGGCTCGCCGTTCATCTCGTCCACAGTCAACTCAAGAAGTACACATCAACCGGAAACAATTAGGAAGAAAAAAAACCAACCTGCATAATGCAGAAAACTTGTCACTCATTTCACATCATCTGAATTGACAACAGATATAAAATCACATGAAATTTCAGATCTTTCACTTTTCTTCAGTCGTATATTAACTTGTTTTACAAAGAAAATCCTGGTAGAAAATGCTTAAATAAACATTAAACAGAGCAATGTCTGACATATTATTATTGTATGACTCAAAACAGTAAATAAACTTACTTGGATTGTTTTACAACAATATCCTCAGAGTTAATTAACATCCTCAAACTATCGTCAAATGGCTGTTTACACAAACTAATGCATATTAATTAGTATGTGACGCAGTTGATTTTAACATCACATCGAATTCAGCTCCGATTGGTTTAATGACAAAACTAAGCTTTATCTCTTTGTTACAATATGCATATTTCAATATTTACTCATCATCAGTTAGTTATCAATCATATTTCTTACGATTGAGATTATTAATTGAACACATATGACTGATTACAAAGCAACAACAGAGTAACCAAACACTCACCGGAGTTCATCGAAATAAAAGTATGACAAGATGTTTCTTCCCACCGGATTTCACTTGAAAACTGTTTTTCTTTACACTCTATTACTCTCTATTATAATATTTACACTCTGAATCATCTGCTCTCTTTCTCGTTTTTGCAAAGAATGGCGTTTCTTCTACATTATTTCACTCATCACGGAGAAACGCCCTCTAGTGGAGAACATCAGTCACAACACTTTTTCTTCAAATTAAGAGTCTCTTTACTTCTTAAATTTAAAGGGGTTACACTTGGAAAATCCTGGCGAGTTGGAGAGCCCGAACGGCATCACCAAGTATTCAAAGTGCCCTCTGGGGGTATTAAAGGCGGTTTTCCATTCATCCCCCTTCCTGTTGCGGACCAAATGATAAGCATTACGTAAATCCAATTTTGTGAATACGGATGCTCCCTGTAACCTCTCGAAAGCTGAAGACATGAGTGGTAACGGATAAGTGTTCTTTATCGTAATGTTGTTCAGCTCTCGGTAATCAATACAAGGTCACAGAGAACCATCCCACAAAAAAGAATCCCGCCCCCGCTGGAGAAGAGGAAGGACGGATGAACCCAGATGCTAAGGAATCAGAAATGTATTTCTCCATGGCCTCCCTCTCAGGAATAGAAGGAGAGTATAACTTGCCTTTAGGCATAGACTTACCTGGCACTAAATCTATGGCACAGTCGTAGGGACGATGCGGAGGAAGAGAAGCAGCACAGGACTTACTGAACACCTCCTTCAGGTCCAGATACTCTGCGGGCATGTTTGGCAAAACCATGTTCTCCTTCTGAAAGACAGAAACAGGGACAACAAGACAAGCAGAAACCAGACAAGACTCATGATAACTTTCACTCCACAATGTGACTCTGTTGGAACCCCACTCCACTCGTGGATTATGTTTTGTTAACCAGGGGTGACTTAACACAATGGGAGCTACAGGGGGGTCCATGAGGAAAAAGGTGGTTTCACAATGATTGCCAGAGGTGAGCAGATTGATGGGTTCTGTGTAGTGTGTGACGTGAGGCAGTTCCTGGCCGTTGAGTGCGGTGACATGGATGGGAAGAGACACAGGACGGACAAGAATGTTCAGGTGACGTGCAAGGAGTGAGTCGATGAAATTACCTTCGGCTCCGGAGTCCAGAAGGGCTTGACAGTCATGAGTGTGATTCTCCCACCGCAGTTTCACCGGAAGGAGAGTCGATGATGTTGTTGAGGACTTCCAGCGGAGATCCCACCTGATAGTAGCCTCAAGTTTACTACCAGGCTGGCTCTTTTACCGGGCAGGTGAAGATGGTATGTCCTGAGCCTCCACAGTACAGGCATAGTCCTTGGGACCTCCGCCGTTCTCTCTCCCTCCGGGACAGCCGAGCTCTACCCACCTGCATGGGTTCATGGTCGTCAACGGGACCGACCACGTTCTCTCGACTCGAGCGCCCCCTGTCCAGAGAGATGGTATGGCGCTTAGGACTGGTCTGACGGCCCAGGCGATTAATCCGGGCATCAACTCGTAAGGCTAAGTCAATAAGACCGTTGAGTGTGGGGGGCAGCTCGAGGAGGTAGATCTCCTTTTAAAAACGGTTGGCCAGCCCATGCAGGAATCGATCCCATTGCGCCGCCTCGTTCCACTGGCACGCGGCTGCCAGGGTGCGGAACTGAATGGAGTATTCCGTGACCGAAGAGGTTCTCTGATGTAAGTCTGAGAGCTGGTGAGCGGCTTCCCTGCCAGCCGTGGCTGGATCGAATACCCTCCTCATTTCCTCCGAGAGGGAGTGGAACGAGGCGCAACACGGATGTTGATTTTCCCACACCGCCGTCCCCCATAGGCCGGCCTTGCCCGACAGTAGAGTGAGCGTGAACGCCACTTTTGATTCCTCTGTGGTGAAGGTGCGGGGCTGCAAGACAGAGTGCATGGAACATTTATTTAGAAAAGTTCTGCAGAAAGCTGGCTCACCGGAGTAGTTTTCTGGCGCCGGAAGTCTCGGCTCTGGCCGGAAGTGGTCCTGGGGGGTCTCCCGGGGGACGGGAGGCACAGGCGATGTGATGGGCACAGTGGGAGAAGTAAGCTGATGGATCTGCTGGGTGAGCTCGGACACCTGTGCCACCAGCGCTTGGATAGTGTGTCCGGTGTTAGAGATACTCTCCTGCTGCTGATCCATGCGTTTGACGCTGTGGTGCATAAAGTCTGTTAGAGTGTTGGTGCTCGCTGCTTCCATGATGGTGAGAACGTTCCGAGACGACTGGGTGAAGGAGGAGCTGGAAACAAGTGCGAGTTAAACAGTTTAATGAATATGAAACAGACAAACAAGGGTACAACACTATGCTGGGAAGACGACAATCCAAGACGGCGGTGAGGAATCCGGATGGTGACGATGAGAAGGCAGCAGGAGAGGATGGCACAGGGACTGCGGGGAATCGAGCCGAAGGTAAGTCGTGATGCTTTGTGGAAGTGCGGAGAGTGGATGAGTTTCCGGGGTAACACACGGACATCCAACGCAAACAACACAGAAGCAAGAGACAGAGATCAGACATGAAACAACGTTCTCACAAACACAAGACGTGAGACAAGCCAATATATAGGGAGTGTGTAATGAGTGACAGCTGCTGCTGATGACAATTAACGGAGACGCCCACAAACTAATCAGTGCAGACGCGAAACACACAGACTTCAACACAAAGTGCAAAACCCAGAGATCACGGTTTACCAACCGTGACAATATAACTACAAAAATGCTTTTATTTCACAATAATTAGTTAAAATGTAGAAAACTGTTGACCAAACAAAGAGAAAAGAAATAAAGAAAAAACAAGAAACTTTCCAGCTGAGGCTTACCAGTAGGGCAGCTAGCTGAACAGTAAGCATCCTAAGACACACCACTCACCCAAATATGCCCCGCACAAACACTCACACCACACACACTAAGTGAGGGAGATGCAGATATCAAAGGCAAAAACACTCTTGAGAGAGAAACACCACCACCACAGGGCCAAGACAGCTAGCTTCCCTCACTGGGGGCCTTCAGCTCCTGAAATAAACAAAAAGAAAAAGTAAAAAAACCAATTAGTTCAACTCACATTCCATCCAACAACTTGCATTAGAATAAGTTCAACCATGAAGGGGAACAACAACAGACAATTTACTGGCCACAGGGGTCAGACAGAGAGATGTAAATATTCAACTAGGTTTGTGCCAAAAGCTCATGAACCTAGACATGCCATGGAGCAGCAAGAGGTTAAAGAGAAGAACAAAACCAGAAAGAAGAAATAAAGGAAACAATACAAGTGAAAACAGCAGGCTTCAAATTAAATCACATGAAATACATAAAAAAAAAAACAAATTAACAAAGAACAAAAACTTAAAGCTGAAAAGAACTTTAAGAAAAAAAAAAAGCCACCTGATCTTCCCAGTTACGAGATATTACCAGATATTTCCACGCCGTCCCTAGGAAGAGCGCAGATCAGAAATAAAACAAAAACAAAAACAAAACAAACACACTGCTGGTGGCTATATAACAACCGGTGGAGCTAAACAGGCACCGTTAACGGTACATCTAGCTTTAAATGACGGCTAGGACAAGCCACCCTTCACCTAAACCACCAGCATGAGCGTGAAAAAACAGAAACAAACAAAGCAAAAAAGTAATAATCTAATACAAACGAACTCAAAAGACATTAATCATACAACAAGGTCATTTTTGAAGATTAGAAACCACTGTAAAAAAAAAATATCTTCATCAAAGTTATTTTGCCATCAAATGGACAAAATTTAAAGCATAACCAATAATTATAATAAATAATAATAATAAGTACTATGCACCGATTTGTAAGGAAGGTTGTAAATTAACTAATTACTCTAGCCAATGTTGTCACGTCACGTAACAAAAGAACGAACAACCCCAAGACCCGAAAGATGAACTAATCAATTCTCTTTCCGGCTCAATACCGCATTGGTTTAACGTATGGGTCTGTCACGTGATTAAGGAACGAGTCAAAAACCCAATAGACCCGAACTATGAACTAATCAATTCTCTTTCCGGCTCAGACTGCATTGGGTTAGCGTATGGGTCTGTCACGTGATTAAGGAACGAGTCAAAATCCTGAAAGACCCGAACTATGAACTAATCAATTCTCTTTCCGACCCAAGACTGCATTGACTGACAGGTGAATTACTACTAGCGGAACAGAACCTATAGAAATATTGCGCATGCGCGACTGAACGAATCACTCCCCGAGACGACTCATTCTTTCCCTGACACAAGCTTAGCATGGTTTTGAGGGCTCTTAGCTCAGCATCTTCTCCTGGAATTCCTGAATCTAAAAGATCCGCCCTGATCTGGAGACCAGTAGTCTACATAGGGGGATGAATTCACACCCTCAAGATTTGAGTGAGCCAATGAGGAATGGTACCCTTTGGAGGGAAGTTTTACAACTCTTTGTCTGTAGTCTGGTGTTTTGCATATGAAATTAGATTGGGGGGTTCAAAAGAAGAATCTTTAAGATTCTTAGAAAACTAATGTGTTGCATAGGCATCAACATATAATATACACTCTCATTTAGATCATGAAAATACGAACTCATAGATAGCAAACATCATATAGATGATTTATATTTATATTAACTAGTGAGCCATCATAAGCATGTATAAAACATGTACAATACCAAAACACAATATACAAGTAACAGTAACAGTATACACAATGCCCTAAAGAATATGTGAATTAATTCAAAGAAAGGTTTTTCTATGAATTAATTAGAGAGGAGTGCCTTTTTATGTGCATTATGCGCATAAATGTAGTGTTATCAGATAGTGTGCCTTTGGTTGCTAGGGAACCAGAGGCCTGTTCTGTCCGTTTTGAGGTGATAGCTTCCTTTTGGGGTTAGGGTCCATAGACCCGTTGGTTAGATGAGGAGGCGTTGGATATTATTTGTTTGTGACAGAGTTACCTGTTTACCTGTCCCTGTTGGTTAGCGCAGCACACACACACACACACACACACATACACACCCACCCTCTTACCTCATCCTCCGTTCCCTGCTGGGGCGTTGTGGGTGCACACGCATGCCATTAGCACGCTGGTCATCATACACACAAACATAGCCACTCCATTTCCATCCCCGTCAGAATCCCTGCTGCGCATAACAACATGCATACATACCTGAGTTGTGTTTGTTTCTGTTTCCATGTTTTATGTTCCGTCATGTTATGTTAATACATACCTGTGTTCAGTGTTTGTCAGCGTCTGGGTTGCCGGTCTTTCGCGTTGCTTCTCCACCATCGATCGACCGAACCCGAGCGCCACCAGCGGCCTGGATAAATAGTGCCAGGACCGCTGTGTGTGGCCATAGACTGTATAAAAACATGGACGTAGTGTCCGTGACGTCACTCGTAGACTCCTGAAGTGTGTTTTTGAAGCCTAAAGTGTGTAGAGCGGGCCGTCGCCATCTTGGCAGCGCGTCACCGCGCGACTCTCCCGGACAATCAAAAATGGGCAAAAAGGCGGGAGCTAGTTGCTGAAGCCACACCCACCTAGCGCGACGGCAGTGTCAGCAGCGGCAATCCACCTGTCACTCAAGTGGCTACGCCCTTAATTATGCAGAACTTTAAGTCTTAATATAATTTAAACGGATGAGTTATAAAAAAATTCACCCCCTCACAGTTGTCATGAAGGGCAAAATTAGCTATTTAGACCAAAATCATTTTTTGAACCAGGCTGTAACATGTTTTTTCCTGCTGTAAAGTTGGGAATTTTAACATGGTGAGTCTATGGGACTGACTCCCTTTTGCAGCCAGCCTCAAGCGGCCAGTCGATGAATTGCAGTTTTAGTCACTTCCTTATTGGCCTCACGAGAGAGAGCGGGAGGTTGGCGCTCGTGTGTGGCCCATAGACTGTATAAAAACAGGTGTGGCCACGTCGGTGCGAAGCAACCGGAAGTCGGCTCGTCCATTGTCTTTGTCGTTAGGGGGAATAATGGAAATTTGTTATTATTATTATGCTAATTTTTATGTGTCTACATTTGTATTTGTTATTTTTGGTTTGGAGTTTGTTTCTGTAAATATTTTGCTATTTTTGTGTGTATATATTTTTGTGATGTTGTGAAAATTGTACATACTCCCCTGAAATACTTACCCACTAATTTAGGCAATGGTTTTAACAAAAGGGGCGGGGCTTGGACTATAATGAGGAGCCCCAAAGAACTTTTGGGGGGGAGTTAACCTGGCGAGCGAGCGTGCAAGTGTGGTGCCATGAGCAATCTATCATTGGAGGAGTTTGTGTATATATATTGATATATATTTTTGGTTTTCTTTTCCTTTTGTATAGTGTTTATTGTTTCAGTTTTTTTCTCCTTTGTTACTTTTGTATATAGCTTTTGGTCGTTTGTGTACTGGGACTGTTTCACCTCTCGAGCATCGTAAATAAACATCACTTTACACCTTACATCTCTGCGAGTATTGCCATATCTTTTTTCTCTTTTTTTTTTTTGGGGGGCAAACCCAGTTTCGCCTGACAGCGGGCCTGTGAAGACCCGTTGTCCCACATATGGTGTCAGAAGTGGGATTATGCGCATAAACTTAGTGTTATCAGATAGTGTGCCTTTGGTTGCTAGGGAACCAGAGGCCTGTTCTGTCCATTTTGAGGTGATAGCTTCCTTTGGGGGTTAGGGTCCATAGACCCGTTGGTTAGATGAGGAGGCGTTGGATATTATTTGTTAAATGTAACAAATAGTTGTGTGTCTGATTGGTCCAAATGCTACATGGCTATTCCAAGCTCTATGCAGTCAGTGGGTGTTGCAGTTGAACAGTCCACAAGTCATTAAAAAAAAAAAAAATTGGACGTGCGGCGTGAGAGTGTGTGAACAGTGTCGGTTGTGTGAGTCTCACGCTGAATGTGTGACATTTGGCAGCAATCGGTTTAGTTGAAAAAATACCTTGATTCATTTAAAAAAAGCTATTGTGACCCTATTGTGAATCTAGCCCTCATTTCAAGGATTTCCCGCTTTAGTAGTGCATGTGAGAGGCATTTTTCTGCCCTACTCTGGTTGTTGCTCTCCATACCAAATGTTTTTTTTCTTTCTTCTGCTCTCATAACTCATTTTTTTTCCTCGTGCAGGTTCTTTTAGTAACTTGCACACAGTTTTTGCCAGTTGGACTAAAGGTACAGAACTTCTCTGAAACTTTGTCAACAGAACATAAAACAACATCCAAGTGTGAGTAAGAAAGCAGAGCGGTCAACTAAGAAATATAATACTTAACTTGTGTGTAATATCTTATATAAAACAGGGAAAACCAAGATGAAAAGAGAAGCATCGTACAGATACCATTTTTAACAACAAAAGATTTTCTTTAAGACTCAGTCTGGAGCCATGATGCTCATTTATAATGTTTTAGATTTTCGTTGAGTTAACTTTAATGATTCTTAAATATATATAATAATTGAAATGTCTATTGAAAAAAAATAATTTAATATTTGAAATGTGAATTAAAATACATACTTGCACTACAAACATTCTAAGGAAAGCCTGTGTTAATGAATGTACATTTGTGATATATATATATATATATATATATATATATATATATATATATATATATATATATATATATATATATATATATATATATATATATATATATAAGCATCTTATCCATCATTTGTTTCTTTTATGTCTATCAATGTTTGTTTTTTAAATATGTGTAAAATTTGAAGCCATTATATATTTGCTGGTAATAGATTGTTAAACTTAAAAGTAATGTGAGTGTCTTAAGCATTTATCTCCTAAAATTAAATTTTAATAGTTGAAATTACAAATACCTTTTTCTAGACCAAACATTTACTGTTGAAAAAAAAAATGAGAACGAAAGAAAATGAAACAAACATACTGAAGGGAGTAGCATTTGTAGATTGTACCGTACGTTTTGCTCCTTTTTCTTTGCAAAAGCACGAGCCTCTTTGCATGAATAAAAATGTATTCATCTCTGTAGAACTCTGGGCTTTTGATTTAAAAAGAAACTCAGTTTCTTTTTATTGATCATATTGAATTGCAACTTGTAAGATCCTCTTTTTTCTCTTTCTTGGTGAGCATAAATGAATTCATAAAGTGCATTGCATCATTCTATAGCTGTATAATACATTTTATTTTAAACAGTCTATTACTCTGCCTGTACAGCGTTCTCTGTCATGTGTTTTACGCTCCTTGCTCTCTGTCCTTCCCTTCATCAGCACTGTGTATATCATGTGGGAAATGTAATGTGTTCTATAAGCAAGTCGGGGATGAGGTTACCCTGAAGTGTGGAGCACCTTCAAACAGTGATACCGAATGGAAATTTAAGAACGTTATTATCTTTAACATCAGAGGCAAAACAGGAGCTAAACGGAGGGGAATTCATTTTTTTTTTCTCCTTTCGATACAAAAATGATATGAATATTAAGTGTTGTGAGTAGTCTGTAATTGTTTACTTTTAAAGGTACTTCCCATATTGAATTAAAAGCAATTCCAATCAGAGAAACTTTGAAGGTTCCCAGACTGGAGACAAGAGACTCTGGAAACTATTTTTGCAGTCATTCAAGGTCAGGGAAACAACACACCGTTTAATGTTGTGTCAGGTGAGAGGCGACAGCAGTGGTTGTCATTATTATGTTTGTATTTATTTATTTTTTAGAATTATTGTATTTTTCATATTTACTCCTTTTTCTCTCCCAGTCTTTGCTAAACCAGGCCCAGTGCTGGTGCAATCTATTGATGCAGAGCTGCACTGTGACATTACAGGAAACACAAATACTGAAGTACAGTGGCTGAGACCCCCTAATCATGAAATATATAATGGAAAAAATCAAATAATTTACCTGAAGTCTGTGACTGTGTCAAAGATGCTTTGAATCTCAGTGTTACATTGACTGTTGTTGGTTGGTGTTACTCAGTAGTTGTTACTCAGTATGAATGTTTTTTTATTACTATAATAGTTCACATTGCATGATGTCAGTGACATTTGTCTGGGTCTCCAACAGGTAACCAGACTACAGCTGTTAATGTATCTGAAGGGGACGACACAGTGCTGCCCTGCTCTCTTCCTCAGAGTGTATCTCAGCATGTTGTGGGTGGGATTTGGGAGGCTGAGCACCTTTCCGAAGTCTCTTTCCCAATCCTGAAGAACACGGAAAACAAAGGCTTACACTGGAATGGCAAGGGTTCAGAAAAAGTCAAGTTTACTACTTTAATACCAACTGATGTCACGTTGAAAAATGTGAATACTCTACACTGTGATAAAGGGTTAGTTCAAACAAAAATTAAAATTAGCTTGTGTTTTACTCACTCTTGGAGCATCCTACTGTAGCTATGTGACTTCTTTCTGATGAATCCAATCGGAGTTATATAAAAAATTAGATTTAGATTATGTTATTGTCATCTAACTCTCACTTAAAGTTAATATTTAGAATAATTCATAACTGAATAAATAAATATAATTTTCAATAAATACATTTATTTTTTTTATTTAATTTGACAAAATATACCATTTTAATATCAGCCGTTTTTTGGTTATTGGCCATAACATGAAAATAAGTATTGGTATCAGTATGAATTTTAATATCACTGAATCCCTAGAATCCTCATTCCACAATAGAATTCAGGCTCTTTTATGTGCACTAAGCAAAATCCCTGATAAAGGACTTGGTGTCTGTTTGCATTGATAACTGAACAGGTGGACAGGTGTTAACTAAAGGCAAAGAGCTGTGGGTCTGGATTGCTGTAGGAGCCAGTTCTGTGGTTCTTATCGGACTTATCATTGTGACCGTTTTCATCCGACAAAGGAACAAACGGATAAAGGTGAAAGATAGAAAGGAAGAAAGCAAGCAAGAAAGGAAATGGCTCAGTTAAGAATTTTTTTTTTTTTTTTTTTTACCTAGAAGAGGATGAGGAAGCTGAGATCCATGCGGCAGCCTCTTACAGCCAAAGACTACTGCCAGTGCAACAGGTGCTTCCTGTTCTTCCGTTACTCTGTGTAATACAATGATAACAGTATTACTAACAGTCAGGTTTACTGTAAGGTTTGTACAGCCTTTATAAGGGATAGTTAAAAGGGATAGTTAAAGGGATATTAAAGGGATAGTTCAAACAAAATTTTTTATTTTAACCCAAAAGATACAGTCTAATGTTGTAATTGCATTATATATTCTGTTAAAATTAATTTGACCTTATTTAAAATTTTTCAGTAATGGTTCGCGTTGGATATTTAATTGTTTGTGCTTGTTGCATATTTTAACATAGATTGCCTTTGCTTTTATTTATTTGCATTAAAATTATGACTATATTCACTTGGAGAATAAAACAAGAGATTTTAGTCTTATTTTTCAGATTATTTTCACAAAATAGTGTAGAGTTTTAAGATCTGCCATTTATTAGTATTGGACTGAATAATATACATGGATCTCTGTTGTTCACACTATATTGTATATATACTGGTAATGTCAAAATTAATAAATTTAGGGATGTTATATTTACACAGTCCATATATCTATGTATTCTGGGGAACAACAATTGTGTATTTCCTAATTGGTAGTTAACAGTTCATATAGATTTAATTGCCCTATAGTAACTGCTACAGAAGTCTTACAGCATGTGTGTGTGTGTTTTTTGAGAATGAATCTGAGAATGAAGTAGAGCTGGATCAGGGAGCGAGGTCACTTCCAGTGTCCAGATGAGAGCACAACCCACGTACACGTACAGCAGGCCCAAACCACACCAACTGAGAGGAGCAAAGCGCAAGACACAGAAAAACACACCCTGTGCTTTTAAATGTGCTTCTTGATTAATAATGCTAAATAAAACATGCACTTTTCAAGATTTACAGTAGAACCAGGCTACACATATGTGATGTTTACTGTACATTAAAAACAAATCCTGTTGCAGAGTATATAATATAAATATTTTCACAACTGTACTTTTTGAATGACAAGAATGTTGAATGTTGTTTTTTTTATTTTTATAAAATTGTAATATTCTTTTAACATGCTTCTGCGTGTGTGGACTGTGTGTGTATATTTCCCAAATTTTTTAATGAGCATAAACTGGTGCAGCTGAGATTGTTTTTGTTCACAGGTGTCCATATTCGTGTACAGATGTTCACAGACATCTTTATTTTTTTGTGCAGCAATTTGGAAGAATACTATCTTATAAAGAACATTAATGTGATTTTAACTTTAAAAGTGTGTCTGTGTGTTTTGATTTATAGTATTTAAAAAAAGCTAAAATGTTATCACTGTGGTGGTGTGCTAAGGTACAAAAGCTGAAATGTACATCTTTGTGCTTTATTTACCCCTAAATAGCACATATTACTACCTTAAATGTAAATATTAGTAATTTAAAAGTACATATTAACTGAAGTGTACATATTACTACCTTTTGAAAGGGTACTGTTTTGTATCTTTTTTGGGTGTAGGATAACATAAAAACACACTATTTAGAAAGACGAAGAGAAAGGAGCTTTAAGAAAGGCTGTCTGATGCAGACAGAAGGCCGTTGGTGTGATAAATGGTGTGTGACACTGAAATGGGGTAAACAGTGCTGAAGAGTAGTCCTGAGCAAAAACGTAAAGCATATGTTACCACAGACACATGAGCGCAGAACTGCACAAATCACGTTGCAGTTTCCTGCCCTGTGTATGACAAAGAAAATGTCAGTGTAGCTCTGAGACCCTGAACAGAACACACACTCATCTCATCACAACTGTAAGTATTGTTCTGTTAAACAAACCATGCTGCTTTTTGTTATTGTTATTGTCTTTCATTTGTTTTCTCATGTAAAAAGCCAAAAGTGTTTTGTCTTCTGCTAAATGTCTGACACAAATGACGAGCTATAAAATACTCCAAACAAAATGGCAGTGGTGGAGATGTGTTTTTTAGTTAATGATGTTCAAAAGCAACTTGTTTTGATCATTACAATCATATGGTCCTATATACTGTTTTAATTGTAGCGTAAAGTTTTGTTTAAATGTTTCAGATTCCGATCTTATGTTTCTGGTGTGCTGTTTGTAGTAATCACTGTGTTGAATGATCAAAAGTTCAATAACCATAGCATAAATAACCATTCGAAGAGACATTTTCAGGTCTACTCTTATTTACATACAAATATTTGAGGTTGTTTTTCACATATTTTATTGCAAAATTGTATGATTTGAGTAATGTTTTAGTGTTTGGTAATTAGTGTTTATAGATTACATCGTATTGCTCTTATTGCTGTATATGAAATATATTTGAAAGTGTAAAACTTCATAATGCAGAACATATTAACAGATATCAGGAGTTTTAATGTTGTGTTAAAGTCTATCTGTTCTGGAGGCCAAGGTCTCAGTATGAACCCTTAATTGAATTTTCAAAATGAATTGTTGTTAACAAAGTAGACTTTTGTAAACTGGGTGAAGATTAAGTCAAAAAATATTGTTAAGTATTGTTCAGTTTTAGCGTTTTGTGTGATAAGCTGAATGTTTTTGAAGTTTCACGTTTTGTGATATGTTAAATGTTCACACGGTTACACTGAATCGGTCAAATGGGATACTTTTTCTATTTGACTTTTTGTATTTGCAACATTTAATTGAATTCATATTAAGTCACTGAGATATAGATATAAAAATAAAAAAGTAAGGTAACGTAAACAAGCCACAAAGTTTCTTAAATGACATAAAACATAATTCACAAAATTAAAAGATTTTTTCATTTATACTGAAAAAGGTATTTTCATGTTTAAGTCACTAGTATATATCGCATATTAATATATTGATTAAAAAAATGTGCAGATACAGAGGACAGCTTTTTCACTTAACAGCGAGGAATTTATTACAACAGACAACATCCTCATCCTCCACCAAGTTTTACTACCGAAAATCATTTTTTATATATATATATATTTTTTTTTCTATCCAGTGGCCACAAAAGTCAGACTTAAAATCTCAGGTCATTACATTAGATATAATATCAAATACAATATAAAAATATCAAAGCAAGTGCGAAAATAATGCTGCTAGAACTTTGCTCTTTAACTATCTCTCTTTGATTTATGTATGACATGGTGTTAGTAACGGCAAGGCCATAGGTTTGATTCCCAGGAGAATCTGATTAAACGCAACCGAATGCAATACAAGTTGATTTGGATCAAAGTCTGTCAAATGCATGCACTTAATACTGGCTTTAAGATGTTGTGTAGTAGCTTCATGAATTTACCTTAAGATTACACAGGTGTCTTAACCACAGGTGTAGATCATCACATTATCTTGTCTGACGACCCAAAATTATCCAAATACTTCTAGTCTTCAATTGAACAGTTAAACGTTTGCTTTATTATCTAATACTGTAACTCAACAAATAGTTTGCTTGAAAATTGACCCATTGAAAAAACAACAACAATGCCAATTAAATGTGATGTTTTGTTATCTAATGCAATGATTTTTGTATGTTTAAGTGTGGCCTAGGTGTCCACAAATACATTCTGAGGCCGCTTTATAAAAAATGAAAAATGGATGCCCAATTGAAAAAAAACAACAACTGTGCATCTTCGTCAGACATTACCGTCTTCTGTTGAAGATCTGGTTTTGTTCTTATTTCGTAACAAATAAAATATGGAAGAGATGTAGGTCTGTTATTCCTTGCAAACACATTAATAAAATAAAAGTTCATCTTTGTAACACATTGCATCTCTCATGTTAATAAAACTTGCAACAGTTATGCAAGCATGTCTTAGGTGTCACATAGGCATTAAATTTGTCAGGATATTTAATTGTACTCTTCTATATGCTTTCTATGGCAGAAAAAAAAACAATTACATGCAAAAACATCTTCCCAAAATTCAACCCATCAAGAGCACTTTTGACCTCGGGTGTAGCAGATAAAGTTAACGCTGCACAGTGAAATCATTGACACATATTTTTAATAATCACCACTTTATTTTAGGGTGACATTGTTACAATGTAATTACACAAGCAAGTACTGAGTAATACTAATTAACTATGTATACTTACTATATAGGTTTAGAGTTGGGGTCTTTGTTTGGTTTAGGGTTAGGCATGTAATTATGCATAATTTACTATTACTAAACATGTAACAAGGTTAATAACATTACCTTAAAATAAAGTGTTACCTCGTCTTATTTTTCAGTTATTTAAGATACTGCAGTATTAACGATGACAGTGTTAAAACAGATTAAAAGAGTGGATTTTTGTCTTCAGCCGTTTGCTGTCTAATGCAGCGGCCTGTAGTTGCTGAAGGGCTCTTGTTCAGTGATAGAAACATTTGTAGGACAGACACAGAATGCTTTTGGATACAGTCTGAGACAATCTGAGAACAAATTCTGGATCAAAATGATTCAATGAGCATAAAATGTAATGTAATATCAGCTATTTGCACACACCTTGCGAGTATTAAATGCCTTATAATGTGTAATATAATGTATAATGTACGAGACATAGGCTACACAGCCTCCATTTCTCAGGCAAGGATTTTTTTTGCTGTTGCCAAGATCTTTTGTTATCATGCTTTTCTTTCCAATAACATAATACTGTGCTCAATATAATACATTACTTTTAAAATTATCTGTACACACAGAAAAAGAAAGTACAGGATTTTGTTTATCAGTTCTTTTTATTTTTTATATTCAAAAAATCATTAGCCAAATACATACATACACAAAAAACAAAATTCAATTTTGTGCATACATGCAATTATCTCACCTTGTTTGAGTGACGTAAATATGCAATATGCCATACATATGTATAATAATCTTTAATATAGCAGCACTCCTGCATTAATATGCCAGTCTTTAGATGTTTATACTGAAAACTGGAGGAATCAATGTGAATCAGTCGGACAAACTAACAAGCCGTTAACTCAACAAGAGTGTAGAGTATTTATTTCATTAAAATTTACAGAACTATTAATACCTTCTCATCACGTTGTTTCAGTAGCTGAAAATGTAGTTAGTTATTTTTTTTTTAAAAATATAATGAAAGTCATGATTGATTGACAATATTTGATGTACTCTTAAATAAAGTCACCGGACAAGAACCTGATCTCTTGATCTTCTGAGAATTAATTCTGGCCAAAACATCCTCCTCTGACTGTAAATAATGAAAAATAAGCCAGTAATAGTCTTGAAATCATAAAGTCAAGAGAATAACATATAAACAGCAAACCAAGTGAAAAAAAAAAAAAATTGGAGCAAAATGTAGTGCATTCTCAAGCACAGAACACGTGTTTCACAGATTCTGCATCGCTGAATGTGGAATTGAAATAAAAAAATATTGTAAATGTGTTTTAATAGTCAAGAAAACAACTTTTCAGGTGGTTCAGCGTTACATCACAATGGGCCAAAAATGAATAAAGTGACCCTCTTTATTAGTCTTGCTGCACACTCTTAAAAATAAAGGTGCTTCAAAAGGTTCTTCAAGCGATGCCATAGAAGAACCATTTCTGGTTCCACAAAGAACCATTCAGTCATCTTTCTTACCTTTTTATAATCTGAAGAACCTTCTTTCGCCATCTTTTGTGAAATAGAATGGTTCTTCAGATGTTAAAGGTTCTTTATGGAACCATTTAAACAAAAAGGTTCTTCTATGGCATCGTGATGCACCTTTATTTTTAAAGAGTGCAGTTCTTGACAATGAGTGTGAAATGGTGACTGTAACAAAGTCTTAAAATAGAGCGCGTCTGTGTTAGATTTTGGTGTTTGTGTGCTGCTCTTATGAAGGAGGGAGTGATTTTCATAATGAGAGCAGGATTCCCTCTTTCACAAAGTGTGTCATACAGATATTTTTCTGTTTCTCATCCTCTCACTTCAGCTTTGTTCCACACACATACCACACATTTTGTGAGAGGGTTTTCCTACCTGACCCTTAGTTTTATTATGGAACAGAAAAGGCAATTCATTAGAAAGAAATCAGCAAATGTGGCTTTATGCATGACTGGTGTTATGGAGGAGGCATTCAACAAGTTCTAGTTACAGGTCCTTCTCAAAAAATTAGCATATTGTGATAAAGTTCATTATTTTCCATAATGTAATGATAAAAATTAAACTTTCATATATTTTAGATTCATTGCACACCAAATGAAATATTTCAGGTCTTTTATTGTTTTAATACTGATGATTTTGGCATACAGCTCATGAAAACCCAAAATGCCTGTCTCAAAAAAATTAGCATATTTCATCCGACCAATAAAAGAAAAGTGTTTTTAATACAAAAAAAGTCAACCTTCAAATAATTATGTTCAGTTATGCACTCAATACTTGGTCGGGAATCCTTTTGCAGAAATAACTGCTTCAATGCGGCGTGGCATGGAGGCAATCAGCCTGTGGCACTGCTGAGGTGTTATGGAGGCCCAGGATGCTTCGATAGCGGCCTTAAGCTTAAGCATCCAGAGTGTTGGGTCTTGCGTCTCTCAACTTTCTCTTCACAATATCCCACAGATTCTCTATGGGGTTCAGGTCAGGAGAGTTGGCAGGCCAATTGAGCACAGTAATACCATGGTCAGTAAACCATTTACCAGTGGTTTTGGCACTGTGAGCAGGTGCCAGGTTGTGCTGAAAAACGAAATCTTCATCTCCATAAAGCTTTTCAGCAGATGGAAGCATGAAGTGCTCCAAAATCTCCTGATAGCTAGCTGCATTGACCCTGCCCTTGATAAAACACTGTGGACCAACACCAGCAGCTGACATGGCACCCCAAACCATCACTGACTGTGGGTACTTGACACTGGACTTCAGGCATTTTGGCATTTCCTTCTCCCCAGTCTTCCTCCAGACTCTGGCACCTTGATTTCCGAATGACATGCAAAATTTGTCCAAAAGCCCAGTGCTGCTTCTCTGTAGCCCAGGTCAGGCGCTTCTGCTGCTGTTTCTGGTTCAAAAGTGGCTTGACCTGGGGAATGCGGCACCTGTAGCCCATTTCCTGCACACACCTGTGCACGATGGCTCTGGATGTTTCTACTCCAGACTCAGTCCACTGCTTCTGCAGGTCCCCCAAGGTCTGGAATCGGTCCTTCTCCACAATCTTCCTCAGGGTCCGGTCACCTCTTCTCGTTGTGCAGCATTTTTTGCCACACTTTTTCCTTCCCACAGACTTCCCACTAAGGTGCCTTGATACAGCACTCTGGGAAAAACCTATTCGTTCAGAAATTTCTTTCTGTGTCTTACCCTCTCGCTTGAGGGTGTCAATGATGGGCTTCTGGACAGCAGTCAGGTCGGCAGTCTTACCCATGATTGCGGTTTTGAGTAATGAACCAGGCTGGGAGTTTTTAAAAGCCTCAGGAATCTTTTGCAGGTGTTTAGAGTTAATTAGTTGATTCAGATGATTAGGTTAATAGCTTGTTTAGAGAACCTTTTCATGATATGCTAATTTTTTGAGATAGGAATTTGGGGTTTTCATGAGCTGTATGCCAAAATCATCAGTATTAAAACAATAAAAGACCTGAAATATTTCAGTTGGTGTGCAATGAATCTAAAATTTTTGTAAATATAAAAAATTATTTGTAAAGCAACCATCATCAAATCCAAATATGAAATGTAAAAAAAAAAAAATTAATTCAGAGGAACAAAACTCCAAGTGAAAATGAAATCACATAAATACAGGAAATGACACTGCGCCGCACTTGCCAGATTCTTGAAAATGAGTATGACCTCTTTATAATCATTTCTGTGAAAATACATCAATAAATATGGGCAATTTGCAGATTTCTGCTGAAAAAAAAAACACAACATGCAAGAAATACAATGACGTGAACATAATTACGCAATGGAACACAATCACCATCTGTACCATGAGGTTTCGAAATTTGCCGTCTAAAATATGATCTAATCTTCTGTACATTAATCTAAAAATACACATTTTCGTAAGCTCAGTCCAAATGTCAGTAACCTCTCTTTCTCTTAACATCTCTTTCCACTGACATTTAGTTGCGCTTGCATTTCAAACCTACAGGACTTCATTAAATGGAGGAGGTTTGTAACTGAAAACACAAGAACGAAAGAGACATATGCAGTTTGTCTTTCTTTGTAATTTCCACTTACTTTCCAAAACACTTTTGTTCACCATGTGAAACTCTTACTCTAGAAAACCAAAAGCAATGGCGTCCATCTTAGCCCTCTTTAGTGCTCTGCACTCCTCAGACTTCTTCAACGTTTCCTACGGCCCACTGTCTAAGCAGATGTGTGTGAAGCATTGACAGTTTCTGAGGATTCGGATCTGTTAGAGGAATCCCCTCTGGGTCACATAACCATAGTGAACCTCTTACAATATAAGCATATACAGTTCTTGCCAGTTTGAATACTGTAGATTAAATGGCAACAAAGAATAAAACTGCAGATTATTCTCCCCAAAAATAACCTTGAAGTTATGTGTGGGAGACAAAGTCAATATCAGTCCTCGGTTCTTCAGACGAGTACACACAGAAATGACTTGCTGAAGGGGAAACACGTAATGAAAACCTGTATGGGACATATTGAAATAAATCGCCTACTTTTTCTGCGTGCTTGCTTTCTCTCTTTCAGTAATGATTATGTTGGTGTCTCAACACCTTTTGAGTCTGTGTGAGTAATGAGGGATCCCTCTAAAATGGGTCTTTCCTTTCAGCACTGAGAGAAAAAGGATAAATACTTAGATAGACAGAGAGACAGATGTTGATGGTGATATAAAGAACTGTGTAAAGCTAAAGGTATTTTTTTGAAGAAGATGAACAGAACATGGCAGGAAGAGAGAGAATGACAGAGGGGTGAAACCTCAGACACAGATGTGAGGCAGGCAAAGTGTTTGTTTCAACCTTCATGTGGTTCCCCTTAGCAAACCACTCCTGTCCTACAGCGCTGAAACATGCTCTACACTACCTGTCTCTCTCTCTCGCACTTTTCTTTAATATAGTTGTTCTTTTACAGCAGGATGCTTTATTCAACCTTAAACATGTTACAGTATTACATACTTATGGCACTGGAGAATCCACAAAGAACTTTGTTTTGTGTTTAGGTCTTTGCAAAATCAATGAGCTGGTGCTTACACCTGAAGAACTCATAATCTGAGATGATGGGTTTTGTTGGTTCTTGCTAAAAATTGTGTTTTTTGCCAAACACAATATTCTGCAAAGAATGACTGAAGTATCTTCTTTTTTAAGAGTGCAACTTGGTTAGATAAGTGTGTATTAAGACTTGTGCATTGCTTATGGGCTTCTAAATCCTCTGTAATGCAAATTTAACACTATCATCAGAATGAGAGTTATAAATCAATAAATTTGCACTTATGAGCCATTTGATTTGGTGAGTGCCAAACAATAAATGTAAACCGTGAGCAGCACTAAAATGAAGAATTGCGCAGAAATATGCTGAACAGAACTACCATAAGACTTTTTCTTGAATGCCTTTAGAAAAAAAATAAAATAAATAAATAAATAAATTAGTTCTCTTTTAAAAAAACATGACTATTGTATTCCATGAGCTTTCATTTCAGTATTTGTTTCATTTGTTTTCCTCTATGGAACCACATTGGTTCAAATCAGCAGAACTTATAGCAGAAGTGATACATTACAGAGAAACCTTCTTCCAGGTTTTAAAAAACAGGCAAGGTAACATATTGGATTTGTCCATTTTTAGAGGAAGTTGAGCTGTGATAATTTGTTGCGTTTTAATAATATCTGAAACAGCAATCTTCATTTTATCCATAATGCTTCTTTAAAATATATGATTTATATATGTGTATATGTGAATGCATTTAATCATCATTTGCCTCATAATTGCATATCACATAAGTATGCATTAAATGCTGATAACTGGATTCAAAGAATTTACACTCAACACACTGAGGTCGTTTGTAAAGGTTACAATGATTCTCGTTCTTATACAAATTGCAGTGAATTATCTGTTCATAGTGCAGGCGTTATATGTTAACATTCCACCTATATTTGCTCAAGATACATACACACTCAGATTCATATGAAGGTTGACATTAGAATGAAGCATCTATTTGGATCTCTTTAAAAAAATAATAGATTTAAAAAAAAATCATAATTTTAAGGACAATGAAACACCTCCAGAAAAAAAAAAAAAAAAAAAGCAGAGAAATAAAAATAAATGTTTTAGAGTTTATTCTGTTGGGCTCGGAGGGTCAGCACTGATTAAGAAGTGTTTTTAAATGGAGTAGATTAGGTTATTATAAAAAATGATAAATAGCTCCATAGCAATGCTCATGGTTAATAATAGGAAACTGATATTTAAAAAAAAAAGTAGATAGAGAAGATAAAGTCAGTTATAAAACAATGTGGCAAACAAACAATGAAAAAAAAAAAACAGATAAGCTTAACAAAAAATTACACAAAAACCAGTAAAATCACCAGTGTTTCAGAGAACACGTTGTTCTTTACATGATAATCAAATACATCCGTTACGTACTACAGCCAGAAAAACCTACTCAGAAAAAAAAAAAATTTTTGAGCGTAACACAGTGATGTGTAATTTTTAAAATTTATTACAGGAAAACATTCCAGTTTTATTTATTCATTTAATTTAATGATTGCCTTTGAATTTTTCCCCATGTTATTATTATTTATTATGAAATTTTATATTGGTCTAACTATAATGTTTTGTAGGGAGAAATAATGTGGTTAGATAAAATAATTATAATACACAATTACAAGTGATAACTTGTTTGACAATTAAAGATATTCAGTGGGAAAATGTATAACTAATTTATTTATTTATTTATTTTTTAAAATCTGCTTAATTCAACAGCCTCATGTCAATAACCGGACGTCTTCTTTTACCTCTCAGGCCAATCAGACAGAAGGGAGGCGTCAACATTTAAATAGAAATATTTTGGCCTGTAAGTGAACACATCCGCTGCACAACTTTGAAGAGGAACGATAGTAATTTGCTCATAAGGTGAGTATATTTACCTACACATGGCAACTTTAACTACTTTTTATTATGGATGATTTAATTTAATCTGTTTTTATGTCAGATCAGAATAGGAATATTGTAACATACAATATATATTCTACATTGCTGAAAACATGGTTCCTGCTAAAGTTTCAAACAGAAAGTTGAAAACCTTCCAATACACAATATATAACATTAGACATCAAATGTACGGGATGTAAAACAGAAGTATATTCAGTGAATGCGCTGCTGAGAGTAGCTGTGAAAATGATCTTCAGATCTGTTATAACATAAACCATTAATCATATACAGGTTATTATGACATCAGTGTGTCTATTTCCACTGTGTTTAGTTTTTAAATAAACTTTAAAATAGCTAGGAATTTTATCAGAATAAGTAAAAAAATAAAAAAATAAATAAAACCCAGACATGAATGAAAATAAACATGCTTAATCTGTCAAGTCCATTAATTTTTTTTTCTTTAAAAGTTTTGTTCGGCATTTAGAAAAGGAAGCTTTTGGTCTTTGGTTCCCCTCCCTTCTCCTCCATCTCTGTGCGTCTGTTTGCTGTTTAACCTCCATCCTGACCACAGCCCTGATCATCTGTCTTTCTGGGTTACTTGTTCAGGTGCAGTCTCTGGCTGTCTTTATCTCTACATCTATCGTTGCATTTCTTTGTGTGCATCTCCTTCCTCTGTTTCTGTTTCTCATTCTTCACAAACTTTTCTCTCATTTCTAACACATTTCTGTGCTCAAGTTTACAATTTCCTCAGATGTTTTTATAATAAATGGCAGCAAAATCAAAGCAATTCTGCATCAATTCTGTATCAGAGCAATAAAATGATCTGGACTTTACATACAAATGGCTGAAACTATTATACTTGTATGTCTCAACTAATAGTTTTACATTTATTTGTATTGGTTTAACAGCTTACATTCACAGGATGCAACCACTGGTCATTAGGTGACACTGATTCTGTTTAGCTGTTGATAACGTGTCTGCAAATCGTTTTTGAAAATGGCACTTTTCATACTGAAATTCACCACTTTAAATTTACCCAAATCATAGACGCATAAATAGCCTACACCATGAGGCCAACGTGAATATTTAGGACCACACTCTGTAAAAAAAATGTATATTCCATATGGCTGATTACACATTATACTTTTACGTATTATGTTGCTGTAAATTTTGCTCCAGAAGTAATATTTACTAAACATACTAACCATACTATAAAAAAGCACATTTGTCACAAGAAAGAGCTGTTATTTATCAATAATGTGCGTGTAGCACAGCATCGCTAGATCTTGTTTTTTTTTTTAACAGAAATTCAATGATTCATTCTACAAATCTTGAGCCACTTATTTTTTTTGTGTGTGGTTCTCAGTGGTGAACAGGCAAAAGTATAACAAATAATAATAATACAACATAATTTTAAGACTAAAATCACTAAATATTAAAGTTGGAAATTGAACAATATATTTGTCTGTATATGATTATTTTCTTAAATGTGCATTTAAGCTTGAGCATAATTTACATTTATTCATTTGTCAGACAATTTATCCAAATAGAAATTCATTGCATTTAAATATATTATTACATTTCATGCATTTCTTGGTAATCAAACCCAAGACCGTGGTGTTTCTAGTTCTAGAAATCAAAAGGGTTTACAGAATGTAACAAATAAATTAGGTGTCTCCTAAATAAATTAGGTGGCCCCATTTTTCTTGTGTAATCTCTTCAAAGGGAGTAAAAAGAGAGATTTGTGTGAATCACATGCACAAAAAGAGAGAAAAGCAAGATCAGATAAAATAGGCATAGCACACACCGCACTCCAAGCTCAGCGACGCCACCAGCAGTGCCATGTGGTGTTCTTTTTTCTGTGTGTAAGCGTGGAGAGATCCGCCTTTCGTGGAACAAGGGAGGAAGAGAGGGGGTGATATGGAGGAGGAGGAGGAGGTGAAGAGGTGAAAAGGAGAGGGATAAGAATCTACTCCCTGTACAATCTCAGCCCACCACAGACACTCCTCTAGCTGTCTTTTTCTCACCGTCTTTCTAGCTGTTGTTCTTTCATGTTTCTTCACTGGCACTCGTCTTCCTTTATGTCTGTAACCTGTAGCCCACCACAAAGTTTCTGTCTCCCCCTCACTATCCGACACTCTTACGGTTTCTCTCAAGCAAAAAAAAATCTGAGCCCACCACAAGCCCCTTCCTTCCTCTGTATTTTTATGCTCTTGGTGACAAATTTTCTATGGCTATGTCTCACAGATCTCCTCCATCCTCTCTGGTTCTGCTCTGAGGACAGAATGATGTTGTGCTGGATACTAATATCACTGTTTGTTGGATTTCTTAAAGCACAAGGTCAGTGGCAATCTTAAAGGGATAGTTCACCCAGAAATGAAAATTCTGTCATTAATGACTCACCCTCATGTTGTTCCAAACCTGTGATCACTGCAGTGTAGTGATATCCGTTTCGGGAACGAATCACTCGATGTAACCGGATCTTCTTGAACCAGTTCACCAAATCGAACTGAATCGTTTGAAACGGTTCACATCTCCAATACGCATTAATCAACAAATGACTTAAGCTGTTAAACTTTTTTAATGTGGCTGACACTCCCTCTGAGTTCAAACAAACCAATATCCCGGAGTAATTCATGTACTCAAACAGTACACTGACTGAACTGCTGTGAAGAGAGAACTGAAGATGAACACCGAGCCGAGCCAGATAACGAACGAACGATTGACTCATTCTTGAGTCAAGAACCGGTTGCATCGGTTTTCGGATCACCAGTAGTTCTTTCGGACAGTTCGATTTAATAAACCGGTTGAAAAAAATGGTTCACCAGTTCTTTTGTGCTCGACGTAATGACGTCATTGATGATAATTGCCCTTGATTCAAGCTTTCGGTTTACCCGCGCTCATAACATTAGCACAGAATCCGTTCAGAATCAATAATCAAAAGAATCAATTCAGTTCAGACGCTCTGTGTGTCAGTTTGCTTCACGCTGAATCACACAACATGTGCAGTATCATCAGCTCCTCGGTTCTCGAATCAGACGCGTCTGACAGAAACGGTTCTTGACTCGAGAACGAGTCAATCTTTCGTTCGTTATCTGGCTCGGCTCGGTGTTCATCTTCAGTTCTCTCTTCACAGCAGTTCAGTCAGTGTACTGTTTGAGTAAATGAATTACTCCGGGATATTGGTTTGTTTGAACTCAGAGGGAGTGTCAGCCACATTAAAAAAGTTAACAGCTTAATTCATTTGTGGATTAATGGTTATTTACATTTACATTTACATTTACATTTAATCATTTAGCAGACGCTTTTATCCAAAGCGACTTACAAATGAGAACAATAGAAGCAGTCAGGTCAACAAGAGAACAACAACAGTATACAAGTGCCATGACAAGTCTCAGTTAGTCTAGTATAGAACGCACATTGTTTTTTTGTTTGTTTTTTTTTTTAAATTAAAAGACAAGAAAAGGAAAAGTGCTAGTGTTAGTTGGTTAAGTGCAGGCAAAAAAGATGAGTCTTTAGCCGTTTCTTGAAAATGAGTAAAGACTCAGCTGTACGAATTGAGATTGGGAGGTCATTCCACCAGCTGGGCACAGTCCAGGAAAAGGTCCGTGAGAGTGATTTTGAACTTCTTTGGGATGGTACCACAAGGCGTCGATCACTTGCAGAGCGCAAACTTCTGGAGGGCACATAAGATTTAACCAATGAGTTTAGGTAAGTTGGTGCCGTGCCAGTGGTCGTCTTGTAGGCTAGCATCAGTACCTTGAATTTGATGCGAGCAGCTACTGGTAGCCAGTGTAACCTGATGAGGAGAGGAGTAACGTGAGCTTTTTTTGGCTCATTGAAGATAACCCTCGCTGCTGCATTCTGGATCAATTGCAGAGGCTTGACAGTACATGCAGGAAGGCCCGCCAGGAGAGCATTACAATAGTCCAGTCTGGAGAGAACAAGCGCTTGGACAAGAAGTTGGGTTGCTTGCTCTGACAGGAAGGGTCTAATCTTCCTAATGTTGTATAAGGCAAACCTGCAGGACCGGGTAGTTGTAGCAATGTGGTCTGTGAAGCTTAACTGATGATCCATCATAACTCCTAGGTTTCTAGCTGTCCTCGAAGGAGTAATGGTTGATGAGCCCAGCTGTATAGAGAAGTTGTGATGAAGCAATGGGTTAGCTGGAATCACCAGGAGTTCTGTCTTCGTAAGGTTAAGCTGAAGGTGATGGTCATTCATCCAGCTAGAGATGTCACTCAGACAGGCTGAAATGCGAGCAGCTACCGTCGGGTCATCTGGTTGGAATGAGAGGTAGAGTTGGGTGTCATCAGCGTAGCAGTGATAAGAAAAGCCATGCTTCTGAATGACAGATCCTAATGATGTCATGTAGATTGAGAAGAGAAGTGGTCCAAGTACTGAGCCTTGAGGAACCCCAGTAGCAAGGTGGTGTGATTTTGAAACATCACCCCTCCAAGACACACTGAAGGATCTGTCAGAGAGGTAGGACTTAACCCACAGGAGTGCAGTTCCAGAGATGCCCATCTTTCTGAGGGTGGACAGGAGAATCAGGTGATTAACAGTGTCAAAAGCAGCAGAAAGGTCCAGTAAGATGAGTACCGAAGATTTTGAAGCTGCTCTTGCTAGTCGCAGGGCTTCAGTAACCGAGAGCAGAGCAGTCTCAGTTGAGTGGCCACTTTTGAAGCCAGATTGGTGGCTGTCCAGGAGGTTGTTCTGTACAAGGAACATAGAAAACTGGTTGAACACAGCTTGCTCAAGTTTTTGGTTATTGGTTATTTGGTTATTGGAGACACAAACCGTTTCAAACGATTCAGTTCGATTTGGTGAACTGGTTCAAAAAGATCCGGTTAAATCGAATTATTCATTCGCGAACCGGATATCACTAAACTGTAGTGAACGTGATCACAACAGACCCGGAAGAGAAGACAATGCTGAATAAAGTCGTAGTTTTTGCTATTTTTGGACCAAAATGTATTTTCGATGCTTCAACAAATTCTAACAGACCCTCTGATGTCACATGGACTACTTTGATGATTTTTTCTTACCTTTCTGGACACGGACAGTATACCGTACACACAGCTTCAATGGAGGGACAGAAAGCTCTCGGACTAAATCTAAAATATCTTAAACTGTGTTCCGAAGATGAACGGAGGTCTTACTGGTTTGGAACGACATGAGGATGACATCATTTTGATTTTTGGATGAACTAACCCTTTAATAGTATTTATATGGTGAAGAGTGTGAAATGCAGTCTGAATAAGAATTATTTTCTGTCCAATATGTTTTCTATCATCGGAAAACCCAGAAGTAATTTATGCACAGGTAGGAGGGACTGTTACCCTACCTAGAGAGGAAATAAAAGCAGAAAATGTTTATGTGAACTGGTACCGCGGGAACAACGAATCTATAACTATCGCTAGGAATCCTCAGAGTGGAATCATAAGGGGTGAGATGCATGTTTTTGAGTTTATGGATTTTCACTCTACAGTAATAATCAGGCTCACGTTTAATAAAACTGCACATGTATGCTGGTCTTTTGTAGGTAAAGATACGAAGACAAACATCGATCTGTCGCAAGATTTCTCTCTTAAAATCTCACCAGTACAGGAATCTGATTTTGAAATTTGGCGCTGTGAACAACATGTATTAACAAGTACTTTTAAAAAGACCTACAAACTGTACCATGGTAAGTGTGTGTGTGTGTGTGTGTGTGAGAGAGAGAGAGAGAGAGAGAGAGAGAGAGAGAGAGAGAGACAACAAGTAAAAAAAGTATCCAAATTACATACAGTGAAAGTCACTGGGGTCCAAAACCAGCACTAAATACAGTATATATATATATATCCTTTGTGTTCAGCAGAATAAACTAGTTTGATTAAATGACAGATTTTTACTTTTAGGGTGAACTATCCTGTTAAGTGCTCTCATTTAATTTCCGCCAAATTAAATTGAGAATTAAAATTAGTATTTTTCTATCAGTTAGTTTTTTCGAATATGAGGAAATGACACTACACCTACTGTTGAGCTCTAATCAGGATGTGAACACAGAAGTAAACTTCCCCCCTTTGTCATTCGGCTGAACTGCAAAAAAAAAAAAAAAACATGACAAATTAATTGATTAATTTCACCTGCAATCTTCTATCTACATGTTACACACATGAAGGCAATTATTAATCATGTGTAATTTGACTGTAATATGTGGATTCTGCACTGCATATTTGACCGTATGAACAGAATTAAATAGGTTAATCTGGATACACAAACACTTTTTGACATTATTGATAGTTTGTGGTGTAGGCTATAACTTTCACATTACATGATAACATTCCTTTAAAGTTATCATATTCCATGTTTCAACAGTTTTTTCCTCTGTTTCAGTCACTATACCCAAAGTGCCTGCTGTGATAATTGGTGAATCTCTGTCTCTGGAATGTCAAATGGAATATAATCTAGTTAAACCCAAAGTGACATGGATTCCACCGGAAAACACACATTGTTATCAAAGAAATCTTAAGGGCGAGAAAATTGTAGTCAACAGTGTGTCTAAATGTCATAGTGGTGTTTGGACATGCAAGTTGGAGTATATGAAGAAAACATATTATACGGAAGCAACAACAACTGTTTATGTAATAGGTGAGATTATTGTGTTATTAAACTCCTTCACTCTTTCTTTCCTAATATATCTATCCATTTACTTGAGTTTGCTCATTCTTAGAGTTGCTTACAAATCAATAAATAATATAATGTACGTCTACAATACACGAAAATCATGCAGTCAGGATCTATAAAGGGAAGATTGAATGAATGAGAGCACTGATCAAACCTTTTTCAACCTCATTATTTTTTCATTTTGTTTTGCATGGATAACCCCCATCTATTTACCCATTTATTATTATTTTCTTTGCAAAACAATAACATCAATGTTTCCTTTATTTTTTATCCCTTTTCCTCCAGACCTCCCCTCTTCTCAAGATCCCATTTACAAATCATCCTCTAAGGTCCTCATTCCTTGTTCTTTGTCTTCTAACATTCCCTGGTCCATCTTGAATGAAACCGGTCTCATCAATGGTATCTGGAGCTTCACTCCTCTCAGCGACCCGAAGTCAACTCATTCTCTCCTCAGCCTTAGCATTGGTTCGGTGGTCAGATGGAATGTAATAAAGGACACAGTCAGTCCTGTCAAGGCCAAGGAAATCGAGTTAAAAGATAATGATCTATCGATTCATCTGCCAGTATCAGAGAACATAAGGGGGGTTTACACATGTGATCTGATATTTAGCAGAAAGACTCTCAGCACAAAAGTTCAGGTGGAGGTTTTGAAGGGTAAGTGAAAAGTCGTGGGGGTCTAGTAACTAACAAACTAACAACTAACTTATTTACTTTCAGTCAGTAGTGTAACAAAACTATAATGTAGTTTCCACAATAATAGCTCCGTTTTCCAAGAAGTACCCAACAAAAGGAAACATTACCGATTGTTACTTTGTTACTCGTTCTCGTTGGCTTGTTGACTCACTGGCTTCCCAAACAAGCGATATTCACCAAACTGACTTTTTTGTCATTACAGTCATGAATATTTACTTATATAAACTGTATCATGTAAATTAACAGATAAAAACGTATTTGAGTGGTTGACATTTTAGTTTTTTTTTCCTCTTTATATTCAAATAATTTATTGAATGATAGGACAATATTTTTAGATCCTACATGCATTAAAGATTTCATTAGTCAATTAATACATCAGTTTTCACCTCAGAGAATTATTAAATGTTATTCAAAGCAAAACTTTAAGTGTTCCTATAAATCAAGAGTAACTTGTAGCTTTAAGTTGATACCCCAACAGTGGAATAAAGGATTACTGTGTGTTAACTGTGGCTTGAAACAGTGCTTAATATGTTTTTGAGGCTTTTCTTACTGCACTCTCAATACAAACATCTCTTGCCTTATTTAATCCAAACTTTCTAATTTTCTCCTTCTATTAGTTTCCTCTTCTAGAGGTTCTCCAGTATATGAAGGCCAAAGTGTGAATCTGACATGCATATTAGGACATCAACTTACCTCTGAGTTCGAGATGAAATGGAATTGCTCATCTTTGTCCAGTTGTTCCAGTTTCAAGCTTAATTCATCTACTTTGTTCATACCTGAAGTGAAATTGGAACACCGTGGAAAATATACGTGTGAACTCTGGAAGAATAGGAAGATGGTGGCATCTGCTGATCTATTTTTAAAGACTGGTAAGATAAGTGAAAGACAGGGGGAGAGAGTGATTTATGTGCAATAACAAGTGAGTTAAACATCTGCTGACATTAAAATGTTTCACAGAGAAAGCTCCAGTGGACATCTGGCTGTATGTTGCCATCAGCAGTGGAGTCGTGGTCTTCATCTTGCTCCTTGTGGTCATCATCATGTGCATTCGCAGATACAGACAGGTTAATGTGCACTATGATACTCAGTGCAGTTTTATCCAATTCAGCACAAGGTGAAAGGTGAAAAACAAATGCCTTATACATTTCCTTTCATTCTTCTTAACAGATGATGATGTACAGACGACGCAAAACCAAATTCTGCTGCTGCAAAAAGTGAGTTTGGTGGTTATGCTGCTTTCAGAATAACACATACAGTTGCCCTAAGATGTATTTAGACACTTAAGCCACACTTAAAATGTATGGATATCATTGAAACTTGAACTAACATTTATTTTTTTTAAATACAGCACAAATAGTTGTTTCAGGAATAAAACATTTTACAAAAAGCTGTTTCAATTGATAATATACTGTTCAATATTTGGAATTGTTTTTCAGTTGCTGTATGACATGTTCATTGAGGTTACTCTGATATGACAGCTGTTTGAACAGCTGCTTGACTGCAAATATTACATTTTGATAACTAATGAAAAATAATCCTATTTACATACAACTTTAAGTGTCCAAATACATTTTGTGGTTACTGAATACATTAATACATGAAGATAAATCATCCTTATAATCATATATATTATTTTTATCTGTCTCTGTCTCAGTCCCCAGCAGAATCAAAAGGGATTCTACAAGACGTGACGATCTTCTGCTTTTCGTTTTTATAATCATATTAATGTACAGTTTCCTGAACAAATTCTCCTGTGCCAGAACTGATGGTCTTCACTCTGCTGGAATATTTTTTATTATTGTGTTAAATACTCTCATAGCCACTTTATATACTTGAACATGCTTGATCGCAAACTATGTTATATGCAACTTAAACAATATGCTGTATGTCTTTTGGTGTATATAATATGATATAATTTGTTTGGAAGATAAATGTACAATTTCCAATAACATAGTAGAATACAAAACAATAAAATGTTGCTTATTGTATAGGCACAGTGAAGTTATTTGTATATTTTATAATTGCCTAAAGTGCATCTTTAAAATTTTCTTTTATTTTCATCCACTCCTGCTTGCTTACTTCCATATCTTTCGAATGCTCTTTTACATTTGTAAATTGACTTTTTTTTTGTATTTGAGAAAACAACTAAAATATTGATAAAGTAAAATAAAATATAGCCTACTTGATGAAATTAAACTGTATGATCATTCTCACTCCAAAAATGTCAAACCACTAACAATCGCATGTTCTCATTTGAGCCACTTTCAGAACGATTTTTTTTCCTTCTGTTGAATGAGCTCAGAAATTTAAATCATTGGAGGAGCTTGCGCATAAAACAGACAGATGATATCGTCCACTGGTGTGGATGCTAATATACAGTAGTTATCTTTACAGTTATTGTTCTTGGTGTGAACAGGCCTTTAGATGTGTATAAAGGATACATAGATTTTTCTCCATTAGATGGCAGTCAATAAAACTCATTTGGATGCTTGGAGAGAAATGCTGGAACAACCTGAAACCAAACAGTTAGGCCTATAATTTATGGAAATTACAGTCTCTCTTATTATATCAGATATGAGATTAAAATACGCATAATTAGTTGTATTGAATTAATAATATTTAACTATTCAAAACAAATATCTACAAAAAGTGACACACAATGTAGCCTACTACAACTGTGATACCTTACAGGTTACTGAGAAAAATGTAATCAACAATTTATTTATCTATTTATTTATTGCAGTGATGCAGTAATATTTCCTGTCTGCACTGTAGGTTATTTACTTATTTCACATAGCACAGGAAACCACATGTGTAGTGAGTATGGAGACTCAAGCACAAGTTTTTTTTTTTTTTTTTTTTTTTTTTTTTTTTTACTGATGTCATTTTGTCACCTAACAATCATCTTAACAATCAACAATCAAAAACTAGCGTTTTTAGTGAGCACACATTTATCTTAAAGTCCGCGTGAACCGGAATAGGGCTTGGGTGCCGCGTTGCATTCTGGGACGTGGCGGACCTGTTGATAGCCTCGCGAATGTAAACATACAGCAAGTCGAACAAGAAGAAGCAGAGTTGGGAGAAAGAGAAAAGATGGTAAAATCGCGAAAGGGTTGTGGGATTTAAAGGGATACACAAAATAGGGATGTCAGGGACCGGTATGTGCACAAAATCGGCACTATTAATGGTTTGGATCCATATGAAATTCCCAACAAAGAGTGGAGCACCGATGATTACTTGCTGCCGCACTTTTGCATTACAGATATCCTCGGCTACATTGTTTGTTTTATGAGCGCCTACACTTCAGAACAGTTCTGAAGCTACAAGTCATTGGAGTCTCATGTGCAGTTCACAAATGGATATGTTCAGGAGTTGCAGATCATAAAACCGGCAAACAGTATACGTTACAGTAATCTGGACAAAGGTAAGCTGCGCTACACCTTGCTGCTAGTTTGGTAAACGTTAGTGCTAACAGCCATTCACACATGTACTTTTAACAAAAGTGTAGTTAGAAGCTGTCAACCCTCCCGTTTTTATCCGGGGGTTCTCACGTATTTGAGCTCTTTTCCCGCTGTCTTCCCGTTTTAGTCCTAAACTCTGGAATAACCTACCTAACATTGTTCGGGAGGCAGACACACTCTTGCAGTTTAAATCTAGATTAAAGACCCATCTCTTCAACCTGGCATACACATAACATACTAATATGCTTTTAATATCCAAATCCGTTAAAGGATTTTTAGGCTGCATTAATTAGGTAAACCGGAACCGGAAACACTTCCCATAACACCCGATGTACTTGCTACATCATTAGAAGAATGGCATCTACGCTAATATTTGTCTGTTTCTCTCTTATTCCGAGGTCACCGTGGCCACCAGATCCAGTCTGTATCCAGATCAGAGGGTCACTGCAGTCACCCGGATACAGTACGTATCCAGACCAGATGGTGGATCAGCACCTAGAAAGGACCTATATTGCCCTGAAAGACAGCGGAGACAAGGACAACTAGAGCGCCAGATACAGATCCCCTGTAAAGACCTTGTCTTAGAGGACCACCAGGACAAGACCACAGGAAACACATGATTCTTCTGCACAATCTGACTTTGCTGCAGCCTGGAATTGAACTACTGGTTTGCATTATTGACACACTGTTTTCCTAATGAATGTTGTTCAGTTGCTTTGACGCAATGTATTTTGTTTAAAGCGCTATATAAATAAAGGTGACTTTGACTTTGACTTAGTATTTTCCTGTAAAATATCCCGTTAGCCCTTCGATCGGACCTGTCGGTCTCTGTACTGTTGTCCAGTTGCTACCCCTTGCCCTTCCAACGAAACATATGTTTTCAAAGCATCGTTTTGCTTACTTGAAAGCAATCTTAGCGTGATGTTATGCTTTTTAAGATAGCGTGGTTGTTTTGAGAGCAAGATTTCACGCCAATCTGCAACTAAAGTCACGTTAGACCTAGCTTCACAAATCGCTTAACGTTAGTTAATGCAGCAGTTTTGTAGTACGACTTTTTACTGTCAGCAGAGGGATAGCAACAAAAAGATGAATGTTGAAATTTCCCGTATTTTGGATGTGTAACCCGAGAAATTTCCCTTATTCTCAATGTTGACTTAAGCTATATAAATTAATATTCAGATGTTATGGTCTCCGACTCTCCGTGGTCGCGCCTACAAGCAGGAAAGCGGTGTAAAATTAATCCATTCTCATTTTATTTTCCCCATGGAGATTATGTGTTGCGCTATTACACCCCACAATACAGCAACGGTTTACCATGGTTGAAATAGATTTTTAATTAATTAAATTAAGACACACGGATGAGAGGGAGTATGTCTAAACACTGCGCAGTAGTCCGAGTAGCAGTAAAGGAGGCTATCAACGTGGCGGCCCCGCCAAGTAATGACGTCACAACGCCCAAGCCCTATAGATACAGACGGTTGGTCTGGGAACGCCCCCGGGAACGCCCCGTCACGTGATGTGAATTTAGCCCATGGGGGAAAACATTGCCTTGGCGCCAATTGAAATACATGGGACAATCATGCCGAAGAGTTGCTGTGTCGTTTTCTGTACCTCCAATAAACTAACAAATTATGAATTGAAGTTCTACATCCTTCCTAATAAACATACAGAACCGGAAAGGATGACAAAATGGCTACAAGCAATAAGTTGTGAGGATGATCAAGGGAAGTTGTGGAATCCCAAGACTAAGCATGTGTGTGTGTGCAGTCGGCATTCATCACAGGCAGGCTATATTAACATCGTGTTCATTATTAACGTTATCAAAACTGTGTAAGGTTGTTTCAGAAAGTGGAATGCATATATAATTAGCCTTATCGTTCTACCTGAAGCAAAACTATGTAATGTTAGCCTAGTGTCGAACATAAACCCACTTAAAAAAGCGTGTGGACACGTAACAACTTAGAGCAGAACGTCAAGGATTTTGGCTATTTTTGAATGAATACATCTACATTAGGGCTGTAAAATATATCAAATATCGATATGGACTTGTGTATATGAATATTAAAGTTAAAAGAGACTACAATTGTTCTACGTGTCTCTGGGAATGAGCGCTCAATATGAGCATTTTTGTCATTCAAATACACACGATGTTCGCAGTGTTTTCCCCCACGCCGACTCCGCCCTCGCCACGCCCCCAGCTATGACTAGATGCCGACTGTATCTATTCACAAACAACTTTTCTCCATTGTAGTGACATATTTCCGAGAGAAATAAAAAATTAAATGAGGAAAAATAGTGGGCGTGGCTTTATTTTCCAACTAGCACCTGATAGGAATGGAGGCAGATCTAAAAGCAAACAATCGGTTTTTGAAGCATTCGTGTGTGAAGTGCTTCGAGCACATCCGTGACCTCTCTGTTATCCCTCCTTCCTCGAAATTTTAAAATTCGAGCCATCTGGACCATAACGATAGCCTGGCTCCGCCCTCCTACGTACTTCCGCTCAATTTCATTTCCCTTCAGTACTCCGTCTGGGTTTGCAAAATATTCTTAGGTTTCCAGAACCAAATTTTTTGTAGGACCAATCAGCGAACAGAGGGAGTGGCTGAGAACGATGACGTTGATGTAGTGCGTCAGTTTGAGTTGGAGTAATGGCAGCGGAGATAAACGTGAGTAAAGCTATTTGGTCCGTTGTTGCAAAACTGCCGAATATACAGAAGTTAAAGCCGGAGCAAGAACAAAGTTTGCAAAGTTTTGTTGGTGGCCATGATGTTGTGGCCCTCCTTCCCACGGGGTTCGGGAAAAGTTTGATTTTCCAGCTCACTCCACTAGTGGTGAGTGAGTTAGCTAAGGCGAACGATAGGGATGCAAAGCCGATAGTTGTTGTCGTCTCCCCGCTTGTTGCACTAATGGAGGACCAAGTGAAGGAGGCAGAAAAGTTAGGAGTTAGTGCTGGGCAGCTCGGTGTGCACGATGACCGTGACATTTTGGACGGACGCTTTAGCCTGGTGTTCGGAAGCCCCGAGTCCTGGCTGCTAAACAACAAATGGCGTCAAATGCTAGCCTCGACAATATACCAGGACAACCTCGTTGGCATCGTTGTGGATGAGGTCCACGTTACATACAAATGGTAAGTTAACACTTAAATACGTTTAAACAACATAAGGGCTGTTTTTAGCATAATCGATAGCTTAGACAATGTTGTAATTTGAGAATATGATACAAGATTCATGAGAAATGTTACACTCTCTATTTCGTTTACCTCAGGGGCGAGGCTTATTACTAATGATTAGACCCAGCTTCGACAATTGACTGAATACACCACTGTCCTTTTTGTCAAATATACATTTAGAATGTTTAATTGTTCCTTGAACTCTTAAATTCAATGCACGACCACACGTTAGCGATTGGCTATGGCAGATCCTAAGTGACTCTGGGCAGATCCAATAGTTTAGAACTTTAACAGAGAACCCGCCTACAAGGAAGTAAATGTTTCTCAATGGAGCGAGGCCAGACTCTCTGTACAAATGAAATGTACGAGAGTCTGGTAGAACCAGGCTACCATAACGAGGGAATTTTAGGGAATGGGAAAACCAAAAATGCACCTCCTCGCCATCTCTCCTTTCACGCGCTGTCAATGCTCGCAAACACACAGGCAGCCTGTCTACTGTCAGTTGGAGGGGCGTGGTTACGGATTCTAAGCAGACACCCAAACCGTCAAACCTACGTCATCAGGGAAGGTCCTCCAATGCAGAGGGGAGGGGCATTTTCAGATTTTGATTAAAGATTACTAAGACAAATTTTTTTTGTGTGTGGATTGACTTGCATGGATGAATTGTTCACCACAAAACGATCAGTTTAGGCAAACAATATAAATGTGGTCAATTTTGATTTCAGTTGGACTTTAAAGGAATGCTTTTTTAAAGATCATTGTGTTTTGTTTCAAACAAAGTATTTTCGCTTTCAGAACAAAACAGCATCTCCACTCGCAGCAACAGGAAGAATCAAAGTTACGCCTTCTTCCTTTGCGTGAATATTGGGGCGGCGTTATGCAAATCTTCCCACTTCGTGGGAAATACTGATGAGCTCGGGAGGCAGTAAAAAATGCGGTGCATGGACAATTATGTCAGACACTTCTCCTCTCTTTGCTGAACATCCTAAGACTATGGTTTATAAACTCTTTACAGCACACAGTTGAGGTTCGCTGATCAGAGGGCTGGATTGGCGCTTTATTTGCGGAACAGTGCGGTTTATTTCTATGTGTGTAGGCTATCTACATGTGTCCCAGAATTGGCTCTGTTCACAGTAAATTCTGCTCCACATGAACAATTATCATTTACAGGCGCGGACTACCTCAAACTCCATCTTTACATATTGCTGTGAGTTGTTTGGGAACAATGTGCACCATTCTATCATACTGATAAGGTACATAATGTATAAACCTGCGCCAACACAGGAGAAACCATTATCTTTCTAAATATCCTAACATTAACTGTTCATCCTGATTTCAAAATAAAAGTTAAACCCTCGCTCTGAGTTTGGAAGTTTAGAAGTCAACATATTCTTGTTCAAGAAATGACAGTGGAGGTAGTATTTCTATCATAAAGAAGTACCAAAAATTTAAGATTAAGGGGACATTTTAATTGTTTTGTCAATATTAAAGGAGGATTAGATCACACTGTAAAGTGTAAAAACAGTCATCAGGCCGTTGGCGCCCTCTGCTGAAATGTGATATAATTCACAATGTGCATAAATTAAGATTAAATGGTTTTATTACGTATTTTAACGGTTTGTTCAGTAAAACCATATAATAATTTGCTTTTGATATTTTATTTGAACTATTTAGCTTCATTGCTATTATATGTATTTTAGTCGTTTATTTTTATTACCACACAAGCACACATACATGTATGCACACACTCATCTGTGTCAAAAAGAATAATAATCACTTCTTATGATATGAAGTGAATAAGCCTCCACAGCCTTGCTGGTGTTTTTTGTTTGTTTGTTTTTTTTACCCCGTTTCCGAATGTGTGTGTTTTTTTTTTTTTTTTTACTATTTACAAAATTATTCTTTATTATTATATATTAATAAGTATTTATCATATTATATAGAATACACAGCAGGCTTCTGGAGGGGATGTAGAGTGGGAGAAGGTAGGAGGCTGCAGAGAGCCTGTACACAAGCATCAATGTCTTAAACTTGATGTGTGCTGTGTGGAAGTAAACAGAGGTGTGATGTCAGACCAGTCGTGCTGCTGCATGTGTGACCTTTATTTAGGGTGACCATATTTTAGTTTTCAAAAAAGTGGACAATGGGTGCAGGCTGGCAGGGCAGGGGACTGGGGTGTGGTTGGTTGGTGGTTAAAGTAGTGCCCAAAGTAGCGCCCAAAGTGACCATGTGACGCAATGACCATATTCCAAATATAGAAATCTCAAAATATGTAATTTCCATACCTAAAATACATATTTTAAAGTCACTGTTATGCATATTGAACATAAACACAGCTAAAAAGCTTCCTACCAGTGGTCCTCCTTTACAAAACTTAACATCTAGCATAGTTTTATCATAGGTATCATGCAAAATCAAGCCATTGCAACATAAAAGTAGCCCAAAAAAAAAAAAAAAAAAAAAAAAAAAAAATATATATATATATATATATATATATATATATATATATATATATATATGTGCAGACTTGATAACCCTACATCCAACATGAGCTGCAGGAGTCAGATTTGGCTGATCATGGGTTGAGAGGAGAGGTGACTGACAGACCATGCTGGAAGATTTGCTGCTCAACAAATCCTGAGCTCATTAAAAAATATCTGTTCATCCTTTACTCAGAGTGCATGTGATCGCAAAATTGAAAGGGAAAGTTAACAACGAGAGACCATTCAAAAGAGATTTATATACTCTGCAAAAATTATATGCAGTATTAGACTCTTTGCAGGACTGGACACAAAAATCGGGATTAAAAAAACAGTCCCTTGCAGGGCTCTAAAACAAAAATGCACACGTTGAATGGCGACTGTGGAAAGCAAAAGCCAAATCCCAGACATTTTGGGAGATTTAGAAATCCCATCCAGACGCAAAGTTCAAAATGAAGACATGTCCATGCAGGAAAAAGAGGATGTACAGTATGGTTACCCTTTATTTATTTAGAAATTTATACAATACAGTTTGTTTCAAAGCAGCTTTACAGGGATAAGCTCTAAAAAACAATAGTGCCATTGTTTAGCTGATGTCAGCTCAGTGTTGGTTCAGTTCCATTCAATTAATGTGTAAGGATTGTCAATTATGAAATGAGTTCTTCTCAGCTGTAAAACAGCCCTGTAGAAATCAGTGATGTCATCATCCAGCTCAATTCAGTTCTCCTTCAATAGTGTCAGTACAGTCAATTTAATTATACTAACTGCTGAATATTAAGTGTCCTCTGCTAAGCAGGTGACATTGGCAAGGAACCCAAACTCCATCAGTGACAAAAATAAATATTTGCCTTTTGCCAGAAGAACAAACATGATGTGGTTTAATTCCAGGCTGCAAGTCAGATTCATTCAGTTCCTTCTTGAATATCAGGACTGTTCCAGCATTTGGTGGGCAGAGTTGAAGCTGCCCATAGGATCTGTACAGAATCTGGTTCTCATGGTCTCGTGTCAATGAATATTTAATTCTAATATGGTCAAATTAAGAATATGATTGATTAGAGATCACCTATGTGGATGTATTCTGAGAAATTAGCTATTGAAAAAAAAATGAAATTTTAACTCCCTTCGCTGAATGAAATGACTTGAAATCTTTTGTCAAAATCTTTTGTGAAGAAAGTTAAACTAGTTTCAATAAATAATGAAAAATGGTTAACAATTCTGCTCTCTAATTTAAAATCTAATTTCTCTATTAGGCCTAATTTGTTTTTCAAATAGATAAGAAAATGACAGGCCACCTACTGTTGAGCTCGAGTCAGGATGTGAATACTGCAGTAGTAGTAGTTTGTCCTCTTGTGTCACACGGATGAACTGCAGAAAAGAACAATCAATTAGTTTATGAATTTATTCTGTGTTCGCCTTTCTCCATATTACACTCATTAAGGCTATTATTAAATTGTGTGTAATATGACTGTTAGAATTATTTTAACCTTAATACTGCATTGAATATTTGACAGTATGAATAAAAATAAATCGGTTACTCCACTCATACATGATTTGACATTGTTGATCATTTTTGGTGTAGGCTATACATTTTCATTCGGTGGTCAGCTGGGGTGCGAACCATATTGTCAAGGAAAGAGAGTTTAAAGACCAGGATCTATTGATTTGTAATCTGCCTGTATCAAAGAAGACCGGGGGGGACCAGAGACCAGAGATTCTGTGGGTACATTAAGTGAAATGCCAAGTATTGGGGTTCAACAGGTGCATCTAAAAAAATTTGAATATCATGAAAAAGGTCTTTATTTTTTGTCATTTAATAAAAATAAAAAAAAACACCAAAAAACTTTCTTATATTCTAGATTCATTGCACTCAAACTGAAATATTTCAAGAGTTTTTTTTATTCTGATGGTTATGACTTACAGCTTAGAAAAATGAAAAAAATACAGTATCTCAAATTTGAATATTCTATTTTGAGCTTGATTACTTTGTTTAATTTAGAGCATAAATATTGGGTACCTCTTGGGCTAATTTAGAACATGCAACCACAATTATGGAAAAGACTACTGACTTGACAGTTGTCCAGAAGACAATCATCAACAACCTTCACAAGGAAGGTAAGCCACAGAAGGTCATTGCTGAAAGGTCTGGCTGTTCACAGAGTGCTATATCAAAATATAATCATAGAAAGTTGACTGTAAGAAAAAAGTGTGGTAGGAAAAGGTGCACAAGCAACAGGGATGACCACAGCCTTGGGAAGATTTCAAGAACTTGGGAGAGCTTCACAAGGAGTGGACTGAAGCCGGAGGTCAGCACATCAAGAGTCATCACACTCAGACATCTTTAGGAAAAGGGCTACAGCTGTCACATTCCTAGAACCAAACCACTTCTGAACCAGAAAATAACATCAGAAGCATTTCACCTGGGGTAAGGAGAAAAAGAACTGGACTGTTGCTTAGTGGTCCACAGTCTTTTCAGATGAAAGTAAATTTAGCATTTTATTTGGAAATCAAGGTCTGGAGTCTGAAGACTGGAGAGGCACAAAATCCAAAGTCCAGTGTAAAGTTTCCGAAGTCAGTGATGATTTGGGTGCTGGTGTTGGTTCATGGTTGCCGTGATTTTGCCAAGTATGACATGTTCCTGGATCAACATCTTTTGTTGATCCTGGATTAACATTATTATTAAAAATATAGATTTAACCCAATCCCTACCCCTAAACCTAACCCTACCCATAATTTATTCCTAAAATCAGTGGGAAATTATAGCTGATTAACAAGAGTGTAGAAGCTCCTTATCCTGATTTTAAGCCTAAAACAGATATTTCCTGAAAAGTTATATCTGAATTCTGATTGGTTGATTGGAATGTTGTTCCAGGATCAACAAGGATGTTGATCCAGGAACATGTACTTGGTGAAATCACGCTCATCTACCAGGAGATTTTGGAGCACTTTATGCTTCCATCTGCTGACAAGCTTTATGGAGATGCTGATTTCATTTTGCAGCAGGGCTTTAGCACCTGTCCACAGAGCCAAAACCACTTCCAAGTGGTTTGCTGACAATGGCCAGCCAACTCAACTTGACCAGAACATCACAGAGAATCGATGAGGTATTGTGAAGAGGAAGATAAGTAACATCTGACAAACAAGACAGACGAGCTGAAGGCCGCTATCAAAGCAATCTGGGCTTCAATAACTCCTAATTTTTGATTGATCTTTGAGAAAACATTTTTATTTTTTGAAATACTGAATTTTTTAATTTCCTGTAAATCGTAACCATCAGAATTAAAACAAAAAACTTTTGAAATATTTCAGTTTGTGTGTAATGAATCTAGAATATAAGAAAGTTTGCTTTATAATTGAAATTACAAAAAATAAAGACCTTTTTCATGATATTCTATTTTTTTTAGATGCACCTGTATAACTAACAACGTTACTACATTAGCTACAACTTTCAGTGTAGGATGCCCAGACATCCCTGTTTTCCGGGGGCATGTTTTCACCTGTTTTTGGTGTCCTGTCAATGGAAACGTCTCTATTTTACAACATGTTCAAATGCACCAAACAGCATGTTGGAGAAAAAAAAAGACCAGGTGGTTATCAGAGCATTCTATTTTCACCAATAGAGGGGGCTGTAAGCTAAAACTGAAATCTTATCCTTTTGTATCACCAGCTGAGTAAGTTTTTGACCACTGAACTATGTCCCAGATGGTTTACATTTAAGATATCTAGTCATCTTCTTCAATCAGTAGTGACAGCACTTCCACAATAACGAAGCATTTACAAGTAAGTTATAGCCTACCCAACAAAATGAAATATCACTTGTTAAATTGTACTCAGCGGCTTCAGAATTAAATCGCTTCATTCAGATGGTTCATGTAAATGAACAGATACAAATTTTAGAGTGGGCCGACAGTTTAGTATTTTCTTTATAACAAAATATATGACACAGTGTTTCTTTAAATCATGAGTAGGCCTAATTTGTAGCTTTAAGCAATGATAATGGATTTGCATGGTTCGTTTATGTGTAAACTGTGTCGGTGTGTTTCTACAAACAATGAAGTTAAACATTTTTTTAGCCTACATGACACCCATGTCTGGTTCTTGCCAAAAAAAAACGGGTTTATGATGTTAATACATTTGGCTGCTTTTAGCCTTACCTTGGATTTGGTTCACCCTCCGCCTATACTGAACTACCTGTGCATTAAACGGTTTTAATGCATACCTGCCAGCCAATCAGAATCGAGTATTCTGACAGACCATGGTATATTGAAAAAAAAATAAAGAATAACTGTGCATTAATTAACAATCTGTTTATGTTTCTGACTCACTTTTCTTACTGCACTCACAGTACAAACTTTTCTTGGCTTATTTAATCTCTACTTTTTTCCTCCTGTTAGTTTCCTCTTCTGGACAGTCTTGAGTATAGGTCTATATGAAGGCCAAAGTGTGAATCTGACATGAAGACATCAGGACCCAATTACCTATGCCTCTCTTTCTCAGTCCCCAGCAAAATTCAAAGAGATTTTACAATATCTGAGGATCCTCTGCTTTTCATTTTTATAATCATATTCATGTACAGTTGCCTGAACAAATCCTCTCACACCAGAACTGACTATAACATGAACTTGAGTAACCAGAACTTGACTAACATTATATAATTTGTTTATTGTATATTTGAAGATAAATGTACAAATTTTTACATTTTAGTTATTTCCTATAACATAGTACTAAAACAAAGCATAAAATATTTTTACTCCATTTGTCTATTGTAATCGAGGCACAGTGATTATATCTATACATTTTAATCGCTTAAAGTGACTTCTTATATTATGCAGATTTTTTTATTTATTTACTCGTGTTAACCTCCTCATCTTCTGAATGTTCTTTTGCATCTTTTTTGCTCTTGAGCCATTTAGCCTGAAAGAACATACACAAATGTAAATACCGAGATGTGCATAGCCAGATGACCAGTTAATAATATTATTACCAGATAATTCAGGATAATAATAATAATACCGTATTGCTCTTGGTTTTCTCCACTAGATGGCAGCCAGTAAAACGTATTTCATCGCTGAGGTTATAGAAACTTTTTTTCTTTTTTTTTTCTTTTTTTTGGGTGGTTATAGAAACTACAGCCTCACTTTTTTCAGATATGAGATTAAAACACAATTCAGTAAAGTTATATTTAATTAATATTATTGCAACTATTCAAAACAAGTATCAGCGAAAGGCACCACACAATGGCCTTAAATGTCAATGGTGAATCAAAAGTTTGTCATTAAAATAGGTGATAGTAATCAATGCAGAAGCTTTCTAAATAGAGAATGTACACTTCTTTCCAACGTAAATTCTCTCAGTCTATTTTTTTCCGCTTTATTCATCATCATGTTGTTCCAATACCACAGGACTTTTTTTCTTCTACAGGAAAAATAAATAAATAAATAAATCTATATATTATTATTATTATTCAGTGAAATATTCCTTAAAAATGTAAAACATTAGTGGGAGACCACAGAAAACTGGGTTTGACTATATCAAAGGTATAAAAAAAGATTTGTGTTTGATATCTCGCCTTATGTAATTCTCTGTTAACTTCTTTAGGTTTTCTTTATCTCATCTTTATCTATACTCTTGAAATGTTACTGAGATGATAGCAAGCTTTTGTTAACATGTTTAAAATCAACACATCTGAGTAATTCTGTCCTTCATTTCAGGGTGCTCAATTAAGATGTACCCTGCTGGATAGCCTTGCCTGGATGAGTTTGAGTAGTTGTTCTTCAGAAAGACAAAAATAATAATTAAGTTCAATATGCAAAGTATTTGTAGAAAGTTCAAGAGTTAACATGCTGTGCTTTGAGAGGAGAAAAAAGTTATATTTCCTGCCTGCAGGTTTTTTTTTTCTTTCTTTTTTTTCACACAGCACAGGAAACCACAGGTGTAGCAAGTATAGAGACTCAACTATATAGAGAGCAAGTATAGAGACACAACTCAACTCAACGTATTTTTTTTACCCATGTAATTTAGTCACTGTAAGAGTCTTTCAGGGCAAAATACACACTTTTTAAACAAAGGGTTTAAAGTACCGGTCAGAATGTGGAGGAATGGTTGGCAGTGTGGTCTTACTCAATGCCACAGTTCCTCCATACCTCCTCTCCACGTGAGAAGTGGTAATGTGGTGGCATCTTTTTCTCATTGTGTAGATATAGGAAGCAATGGGTTATTCAATCAACATGGCAGTGTTGTTGCAGTTGTTTCTAAGATTGTTTTTAAAGTTTGTCTGAAATTGCTTTTCTTGACAACAGTCAAAAGCATTCAGCTGTGATTCAAATGAATGGAATAAAATGCTTAACAACTAGTCTCATCTTCCACAGAAAACAAATAAACAGCAGTTTTTCCTTAGCCTCAGCAATACCCTCACTTTCCACTTCCCTAATTTGAGAAAAAGAAAGAAAGAAATGACTTTATGGTTTCAGTGGCCCTGCTGTAACACTGAACCTGTTACGTGTACCCACTACTAAAAAAACTAGCAAAAATATGTCATTTTTATTCCAAGATAGGCCTAATATCATAAAAATACTGATACACAAAAGAAGCAATTACATGAGAGTCTCGTTATGACAGTAGTGCAGTGTCATGAAAGCTTAATGTCTTAGTCTCAGTTCCTCAAATAAAAAAACCATGGCAACAACACCTGCACTCAGTATTATTTTGTTTTACATATTCACATTTGTTTGAACAACCCATATGGACATGAAATACTGTAGACACTTTAGAACAAGCAAGATGCAGAAAAACAGACCTGTGCTGCTAAGATTATATACACTGGAAGTAAATAAATATATGAATCAATATTTTTGTAGTTTTCCAGTAACAATATCCTTATTATCTTTAAAGGGTTACTTCACCCCAGAATTAAAATTTTGTGATTAATCACTTAACCCCATGTCTTTCCAAACCCGTAAAAGCTTTGTTCATCTCCGGAACTCAGTTTAAGATATTTTGGATGAAAACCAGGAAGCTTGAGACTGTCCCATAGACTGCCAAGTAAATTACACTGTCGAGGTCAAGAAAATTATGAAAGATATCATCAGAAAAGTCCATCTGCCATCAGTGGTTCAACTGTAACGTTATCAAGCGATGGGAACACTTTCTGTACACAAAGAAAACAAAAATAATGACTTTATTCAACAATTTGTCTCCTTTTTGTCTCATCGCATCACTGTAGTGCCATTTTGGACAATATGAGCTGAACTCCGGCAGCGTATGTGTATTTAAGTGTATAATTATGTGTATTTATGATTTGATTTAAAGAAAACAGTGCATCCTTGTGACTTGGCTAACACAGAAGAACATAAGCTGTGGACTGAACAATGAACTGGATTTACAATCCTGATGAGAACATTTGGTCCCCATAATGTAGGGAATACCAGGCACACACATACACACACACACACACACACACACACACACACACACACACATTTTACGCTTAATACAGGAGTAGTATCTCTGCAGACACCATAGGTTTAAGTGCCTTGGACACTGGAACATTAGGGGGAAGTCGTGGCTTAATGGTTAGAGAGTCTGACTCGCAATCGAAGGGTTGTGAGTTTGAGTCCAGGTTCCGACAGGAATTGTAGTTGGGGGGAATGCATGTACAGTGCTCTCTCCACCTTCAATACCACGACTGAGGTGCCCTTGAGCAAGGCACCGAACCCCCTGGTGCTGCAGCATAAATGGCTGCCCACTGCTCTGGGTGTGTGTGTGTGTGTGTTCACCGCTCTGTGTGTGTGCACTTCGGATGGGTTAAAAGCAGAGCATGAATTCTGATGGGTCACTCACTTTTTTAATAATCCGAAAGGTCATGATTCATCATCTCTGAGGTTTGAACCAGTTTACTAGCATCTGATTTTCAACCACCTTGCTAAGGTTTTTTTTTTTTTGTATTCAATTAATGTGCACATTACCTAATTTGTAATGTTTTAATTTTATTTAATTTTATTTGAATGCAGTGCAAATATTAATGTATAGTACAAAATCTATCCTGAGTATTTGAATTAATAAATAATAAAGAAAGAAATAAAAAAAATTCAGAGAAGCTTTAGCTACTGAATTAGGTCAGACTTCCTCTGCCTGCAGGTTATTTTACTCAAATATTGCTACTGCAAGAGTTTGCATAAGTTCCAATGATCACTCAGAGGTTTGATAGTGCTGGCGAACTCCATGTGAATCCTGTTATGACAGTCAAGAATAGCTACATGTTTGCCATTTAATTTGGTTCATTGGCTTGATGATGCAATTGGCCAAAAATCAGTACAATGACAATGTTGTTTAAAGGCTACAAGTAATAGAAGGCAGTTATCTGCATACACGAGGCCTTACACATGTCTCTGCATGCCTGAGCATGTTTCTACCAGCATTTTAAAGAGACAGTTTATAAATTAAAAATATTTGTATAATTTATTTATCCTTATGCCATTCCAACCATGTAAGACTTTCTTTCTTTTTTTGGAACATAAAAACATATATATGTTTACATCCATTAAATTAGAAGTCAATGGTAACCAAATTCATTCTTCAAAATACAAACCCGATTCCAAAAAAGTTGGGACACTGTACAAATTGTGAGTAAAAAAGGAATGGAGTAATTTACAAATCTCATAACCTTATATTGTATTCACAATAGAATATAGATAACATATCAAATGTTGAAAGTAAGACATTTTGAAATGTCATGCCAAATATTGGCTCATTTTGGATTTCGTGAGAGCTACACATTCCAAAAAAGTTGGGACAGGTAGCAATAAGATGCCGGAAAAGTTAACTGTACATATAAGGAACAACTGGAGGACCAATTTGCAACTTATTAGGTCAAATGGCAACATGATTGGGTATAAAAAGAGCCTCTCAGAAGTCAAAATGGGCAGAGGATCACCAATTCCCCCAATGCTGCAGCGAAAAATAGTGGAGCAATATCAGAAAGCAGTTTCTCAGAGAAAAATTGCAAAGAGTTTGAAGTTATCATCATCTACATTGCATAATATCTTCCAAAGGTTCAGAGAATCTGGAACAATCTCTGTGGGTAAGTGTCAAGGCCGGACAACCATACTGATGCCTGTGATCTTCGGGCCCTTAGACGGCACTTCATCACATACAGGAATGCTACTGTAATGGAAATCACAACATGGGCTCAGAAATACTCCCAGAAAACATTATCGGTGAACACAATCCACCGTACCATTCACCGTTGCCGGCTAAAAGTCTATAGGTCAAAAAAGAGGCCATATCTAGTAAACATGATCCAGAAGCGCAGGCGTTTTCTCTGGGCCACGGCTCTTTTAAAATGGAACATGGCAAAGTGGAAAACTGTTCTGTAGTGAGACGAATCAAAATTTGAAGTTCTTTTTGGAAAACTGGGACACCATGTCATCCGGACTAAAGATGACAAGGACAACCCAAGTTGTTATCAGCGCTCAGTTCAGAAGCCTGCATCTCTGATGGCATGGGGTTGCATGAGTGTATGTGGCTTGGACAGCTTACACAAAGGACCATCAATGCTGAAAGGTATATCCAAATTCTAGAACAACATATGCTCCCATCCAGACGTCGTCTCTTTCGGGGAAGACCTTGCATTTTCCAACATGACAATGCCAGACCACATACTGCATCAAATACAACATCATGGCTGCATAGAAGAAGGATCCGGGTACTGAAGTGGCCAGCCTGCAGTCCAGATCTTTCACCCATAGAAAACATTTGGCGCATCATAAAGAGGAAGATGCGACAAAGAAGAACGAAGCAGCTGAGCAACTAGAAGCCTGTATTAGACAAGAATGGGACAACATTCCTATTTCTAAACTTGAGCAACTTGTCTCCTCAGTCCCCAGATGTTTGCAGACAGTGGTAAACATGGCCTTGTCCCAACTTTTTGTTGATGCCATGAAATTTCTACAGGAAAGTGTTACTGTAGATCAATTGGTAGAGCATTGCGCTACCAAGCGCAAGGTTGGGGGTTCGTATCCCCGGGAACACATGATAGGTAAAAATTGATAGCCTGAATGCACTGTAAGTCGCTTTGGATAAAAGCGTCTGCTAAATGCATAAATTAAATTTTTAAATTTTTCATTTTTAATTTTAATTTTTTTATTTTTTATTTTTTATTTTTTAATTTAATTTAATTTAATTTAATTTAATTTAATTTAATTTAATTTAATTTAATTATAAATTTAAAATCAACTTATTTTTCCCTTAAAATGATAAATTTTCCCAGTTTAAACATTTAATGTCATCCATGTTGCATTCTGAATAAAATATTGAGAATTGAAACTTCCACATCATTGGATTCTGTTTTTATTCACAATCTGTACAGTGTCCCGATTTTTGGATCGGGTTTGTATCTTATTTTGTGTTCCACAAAACAAATAATAATAATAATAATATACGTAGAGAGAGAGAGAGAGAGAGAGAGAGAGACATAAGAGTGGGCAAATTATGTCAAAATTGTCATTTTGGATGAACTATTCCTGTTAAAGCCCTTAAAGTCCTCAAAGGGGAACAACACATACTTCAGTTGAGTTCCTGAAGCTGATGAGCTGATGACCTAAATCAGTGTTTGATTAAGGAGACATGCACAATTTGAATCCAGGAAAGTGGTTGGAAATCACTGCACAATAATCTTTGTATTTGACTAGTCCAGTGGTGTTCTTAAAAATTGTAAATTGCAAATACAGAACTACATTTTGGCAACAGATTCTCAGCATCTTTCAAGTTTTTTTTCTAGACAATAGCATTTCCCAGAGCATAAATGAACATTTAAAAATTGAATTATGAATGACTGACTACTGACCGTTATCATATTTCCTCTTTGAAACCCTGCCGCTATCTCCTCCTCCTCTGCGTGTCTTCTACATATCTGCCTTCTATGGCCTTTAGGTTTATTTATGGGTAACCTTCAATGGGCTAGTCATTTCAGCAGCACTCAGCGATTTGCTGTGGTAAGCGATGTCCTGTCAAACATCATTTATTCTTATTTTTGCAATTACATATCTTGATTTGATGTTTCTTTTTTATTTTGTGTTTAATTACATTATGTTAATGTTTAATTTATATTGTAGACAAAAATGTGAAGCTAAATAATTTATCTCTTATTTTAAAAATAATATTACCAAACAATCTTTTTTAACTTTTAAAATAGTCTGATAAAAGTTAAAATAGACTATATTTGTAGCACTGTTCTTTTGCTTTTGACTACCCTAATGAAAAGTAAAAAAGATAAATAAGATTAAGTTACTTCTGTTACTGAATAAAGCAGGAACTGATGTCATCAAATAATGTTTGTTTTAATATTATGCTCTGAAGTTATCCATGAGGAATAAAATATATCACATGTAAATAATTTTTAGCTCTGAAAAACGCAGTGTCAGTCATCTGAAGGCACGTTGTATATGCTTCCTGTATTCATAGTTTTCATGTGACTACACATCCTTAATATGGCTTAAAGGGGTCATATGATACGATTTCAAGTTTTCCTTTCTCTTTGGAGTGTTACAAGCTGTTTGTGAATAGATAAGATCCCTAAAGTTGCAAAGACTAAAGTCTCAAACCCAAAGAGATATTCTTTATAAAAGTTTAGAACCGTCCAAGCCCTCCTTAAAATGCCTTGTTTAAACACAACCCCACATGTCTACGTCATGATGTGAAAATACTTTGTTTGGCCTTCCAAAAAAGGACACAACTAGAAATCAGTGGTTAAGTTGTATCTAAAACACTGTTTCAGAACAATTCAACCCAAATATTAGAGTGTGTGCAGTGCTTTTTATGGAGGATAAGAACTGTTTCCTGGTAGAGTAGACTAAAGTGCCCGCTGTTCTGCCTCACAGTCTGTAAGTATGTTTACATATTTAAAGAATTTGCACTGATGATTCAAACACAAATTTTGAGCAGTGTAGAGTAGTGCTTGATGTTTGTCATTTCTCCGATCACAAATGCAGACATGGTTTTATGTTTACATGGTGTGAAGCAATGCAACGTGTAAAAACACAGTATAAGTCATTATAATCCATAATTATATTCCCACTGGATGCAACAACTGCCTATTTTGTAATGGGTTTTATTGTTTTTGTCTTGTCGCTCCTTTCTTTTTTCTTGTTTCCGTCAAATGGTTGAGGCATTCAGCCAATCACAATGCACTAGATCAAAGCACACCTCGCTTTTCAGACTGATGAGCTTTGTAAAAAACTACACGTTTCAGAAAGGTACGGCATAGAGGAGAAACAATAATGTACAATATGTGGTTTTTTGAACCTTAAACCACATAAACACTTTGCATTACATCAAATATAGTACACAAAATAATGTTCTTTTTAGCAACATCATATGACCCCTTTATCAAGACAAGCTTGTGCTGCAGTTCAATGAATGTTTACAATCTACGTCTCCATTCCGGTCACATGACTGAATACTTTGAATTGCCAGCATACACAAATTGCATACACAAAGAAGATGTTTATGCAACAACTGCATCTGTTTCTGGAAATCAATCAGTAGTCAGTCAATCAGTAGTGAATGATTTATGTTTTTTATTTTTTATTTTTGTTTACGTTTTAGCACAACCAAGATTTAAAAATGAATTCATTAAAATAACAATAATAATAATAAAAATAATTCATTATTTTTAAAGACTGCAGCCACAGTTTAATACTGCTTATAAGTTTCTTAAAAAAAACTAAGATCTGAAGCTGAATAGAACATTGCAACTATTTTGCACCATAGCTGTTTCATGTGGTGCCAGAATGAGTCAAGCTCCTGTGAAGACTGGCCTCGTTCACAATTATTAAAAGATTTCTTAATAAAGAGATACCGTACAGCTTTTTTTGGTTTGGTGTGGGCTGGTATTTTAAGGTATGAGGCTGTTCTCTAGGGTCATGAGGTTTGCAAGTAAAACAGAAATAGAAATGTGGCACCTCCAAACTTCAGGTAGCAGAATATGATGGTCTGTAGTGCCCATTTAAGAATGCCGTATTTGTCAAGATTGTATCTAAACTGAGTAACTGATGTGCTGGTCCATGTTTAGCTTTAACCACTCTCTAAATTTGCTCATTATCTCCCAGTTCCCTTTTTACATTGCTTTAAAAGAATTCGACCAGATTTCTCTTCTCTATTCTCCTTCAAACTTTTTCATAGCTTTCGCTTGGCCTTTAATAGTGACAGATGCAACCTGACACAATAACAAAATCTCTGCAAGTAAGGTAGATAACCCAAATCAGTCAACAAAAGGTACAACAAAAAGTACAGATGAGTATTCGTGAGCAGTGAGGTGTGCAAGTGTGAATAATGAGAAGACTAGAACAGGACGTGGTGTAAAGGTGTGAAAAAAAACATCCCGCTTTATGAGCATCAGTGACATAAGGATGAAACAAGAAAAAGGAGTTACTTTGCAGTTTGCAACTATCATACTTACTAATAGTAAAAATATATATGAAATGATTTGTAATACAAAATCAGATACAGACTATAAATAACAAAGCTGACTGGATTTTAAGTTTTTATTTTTTATTTTTGAGTGAAATGCTAAAAAATTTAAATTTCAAATACACAATTCTAGAATATCAGTTAGCATACAGTTAAAATTCCTCTGTATCTCTATATTTGTCTAGCATTTTGCTACAAAAGAGGATCCATAAAATTGATGAACAATTAATAAACAATGCCTGTTTGTCAGCCAGTAACATGTATCATATACCTGCATTTCCCAGAGCACAACCTTTCATTGAGAAAGCAAAAATAACATCTGATAAAGAATTGTGAATGACTGACAACAGATCTTTATCTTATTTCCTATTTTTAACCCTGGTGCTCCCTGTCACTGTCTCCTCCTCCTCTGTCTGTCATCTGCATGCTGTGACCTTTTATTATATAGCAACTCTCTTTGTGCCAATCATTTCAGCAACTCAAAACTACTGAGAGATCCCACACTTAGAGAGGTATGTTTTCTTCCTTTCAAACCTTTTCCGTTTTCCAACTATTTATCATCTCCATCCATCATATATCCATACATCCACTTCACATTGAATCAAATGATCAAATGAATGTTTTATGTTTGTTATAATAATTTTACATTTGAAGATTATCAGCATTGCATAGTGCACTTTGCTTCACAGATATAGTAATATGCAATATGAAATAGTTTTAAATGTGCGTCAGTTACAATTTTGATGAATTACGAATATATGACTTCATTTAAGTTAGATGTTAAATGAAGTCAAATTTATTTCCAGCACAAACAGACTTTACTGAAGGGAAATACCAGGGGATGACAAATATCACCTCCTCAGACCTAGGGTTTCAATCACTGACATTCAGAGCTTTATTGTAAAACTCATGGTTTCCCTTAAAGCACAGGGTTCATGACATTAGAGGTACTACACTATCCAAAACTAAACACAAGCTCATTTTCAAAGAAATGTTACTTTTACCAGAAATGACCAGGTGGCAATAGACCGCTACCTCAGCAGCAAACGTGGACGTCACAGATTTAAGAGATTTAACTTGGTCTCATCAGTGATGAGAAACTGAACTTCAGTGAATGATAAGCATCAGAAATGAATGTACTTTGTGGCCACTTTGTGGTCTTACATGTTCTCTTATCTGCTCAATTGAGTAATTCACTGAAATATGAAAACAACTTTTTGTGTGCCAAAGCGTCTGTAACTGAACTTCTTAAATCCTGGATTTTGCTCCAGAATAGAAAGGAACATACTCCTAACCAGGAATATGTATCCTAATATATGCAGCAATATACATCCTTGAGTCATCATTCAGACCTGCAAAAAAAAGAAGAAAAAAAATCCTTCAGTGGAACACAAAAGAGGATTTTGTGATTGATTAACAATAAAGGTAAAAGGGATCCAAAACACTGGATTTTATGACTTTTAAAAACAAATTTTAATGGACAATCAATCAATCAATCTAAATGCTGTCTTTCATGTTTTTTATATTCAATTAAGTCTTAGAGGTTTGGACCGCACATGAGGGTGAATAAATGACGGGATTTACATTTTTTTGGTGATTGATATGACCCCTTTTGGTCAAAACACGTTACTTCAGCAAAAGAACTTCAAGCATAAACTTACATCTTTTAGATATTTGTAAGATTATTAATTAGAGTAAAAAACTACATTGAAACTTTACCCTCAGACATTAAACTGTGCATTCACAAGACATAATAGTTTATGTAAAGAAAACTATGTTGACAGTAGAATGGATGATAGGAATAGATACTAATTCAGTATGTTTTGACTTGTTTGTTTGTTTGTTTTTCTTCAGAAAATGAATGGTGTCCAAAAGATGACATTTAACATTGAGGAGCTTAACTATGACTATAATTACAGCGAAAATTACAGCTACGTCTCGAATGGTGAAGGAGCTGTGTGTGGTCAGGAGTCTAGCATGTACTTTGATTCCATTTTTATTCCGGTCCTTTACTCTCTGGCTCTAGTAGTAGGGCTGGTGGGAAATGGACTGGTTCTGGCTGTACTGTGGAAAAAGAAAAAGAGCTTGAATGTTACCGACATCTTCATCCTCCATCTGAGTTTAGCAGACATTCTGCTGCTGCTAACGTTGCCCTTCTGGGCTGTAGAGGCAGTTCAGGGGTGGATCTTTGGCACAGTGATCTGCAAGCTTACTGGAGCTCTGTTCAAGGTGGGCAAATACTGTATGTCTATAGGGTCAAGAATTATTGGTGGCAGTTTTGATGGCCATGTGTTGATTTCATGAAATTATTTGGTCATCTGCTTTTCCAATTTATTGTTTATGCATATCTTCAATAATTGAATTGTATGAATTACTATAGATTTTCGATTTTAGACATTCAGTTGGAAGTAAAGATATATTCCTCGACCTATAGCTGTTCAAATACTTCTCAGTTTAGGGTTTACAGTGTTACATTTTCATGGTAACAAAGTTGTCAAATTAGACATAACTACAAAGAAAAGGTTAATAAGTGATTTTTTTCACACTAAAATACATATTGTTTACAAGAAAGAATTTATTGTGGCTATACTATTTAAACATTATTAAACACTATTTGAAACCATTCACTTGCATTGTTCCTCAGTGTAATCCAGATTTTTTTTTTTAAGAGGAGGAAAATATTGTTTTGTGTTAAAGGATTAGTTCACTTCCAGAATAAAAATTTACTACAAATTTACTCACCCCCATGTCTTCTAAGATGTGCATGTCTTTCTTTCTTCAGTCACAAAGAAGTAAATGTTTTTGAGGAAAACATTCCAGGATTTTCTCCATATGGACTTCAATGGAACCCAATGGGATGAAGGTCCAAATGTCAATGCAGCTCTAAAGGGCTCTATACTATCCCAGCCCAGGAACAGGGGTCTTTTCTAGCGAAATGATCAGCCATTTTCTTTAAAAAAATTTAAATAAAATAAAATATTATATGCCATTTAACCACAAATGCTCGTCTTGCACTAGCTCAACTTCACGCATTATGTAGTCACATTGGAAAGGTCACACGTGACGTAGTTGGAAGTACTGCAGTGTTTACAAAGCGAATGTGCAAAGAAAGTCAAATGCCCTTTACAAAAAAAGGTAAAAAAATGATGTCGGACAATTTTGAAGTTGGAGGACAAAATTTACATTTTCATCCTACCCACCCTTTCTAAACTGGATACACAGATGAAGAGCTAACTGCGCGTTACCTTTCCAACATGATTACATAAAGCGTGAATTTGTGGATGCACATCGTGAAGCTAGAGCAAGACCTACATTTGTGGTCAAAAAGTATACAAATTTTTCTTTCTTTTTAGAAAATACCCAATTGTTTTGCTTGATAAGACCCTTATTCCTCGAATTGGATCAAGTAAAGCCCTTTGAAGCTGCACTGAAACCACAATTTGGACCTCCAAGCCATTACATGTAGAAAAATCCTGGAATGTTTTCCTCTAAAACCTTAAATTCTCTGCCACTGAAGACAGAAAGACATGAACATCTTGGATGACATGGTAGTGAGTAAATTATTCTGGAACTAATCCTTTAATCACAAATGCTTTTGACTGAAATCAGCTTGTATCTGGAATATTGCTTTAAGAATCAACTTTGGGTTTACAATATTTCATTTTTACTTCTTTCTCCATCAGATCAATTTCTACTGTGGTATTTTCATGCTTTCCTGCATCAGTCTTGACCGCTACCTGTCCATCGTCCATGCAATGCAGATGTATTCTCGTAAAAAGCCAGTGGCGACTCACTGTTGCTGCCTGATGGTCTGGTTCTTCTGCCTTCTGCTCTCCATTCCTGACTGGATATTCCTTGTTGCCACTGAGGACTCCAGACGTCAGGATAAAACAGAATGTGTTTCGTTTTTCCCCTCTGATTCTTGGCATCTGGCCACTCGTCTGCTCTACCATTTTTTGGGTTTCATTCTTCCAGCACTAATGATCCTGTTCTGTTATTATCACATCCTGCAGCGGCTGCAGCATGGCTCCCAGTGCAAGCAGAAGAAGAGAGCCATCCGTGTCATTGTAACCCTGGTACTGGCCTTCTTCATCAGCTGGACGCCATACAACATCACTCTCATTGTTGACACCATACAAACCAATAAGACCATCAGTCTCAGTACACAAATATCCTGTGAAAGTGCCACAGCATTAGATGTAGCTCTCACAGCTACCGCCACATTGGGCTACTTACACTGCTGTGTCAATCCAGTGCTTTATGCTTTCGTTGGGGTGAAATTTCGCCAACACCTGCTAGACATGCTGAAACCGTTGGGCTTCGCGCTGATGGGACCAGCGGTTCCGGTGTCACGGAAGAGTTCTTTATGGACAGAGTCAGTGGACACCTCACACACATCTGCTTTCTGATATATCATATGCCATCAAACTCATATGGGTATATCTACAATCAGTCAGCATGTCATATTTTTATCATGCAAACTTTAGCATCTGTACACAAGCGTTGCCATTGACACCAAGGACGATAAATATAACAATAACTAGTCTTAGTCTTTATAATCATTATAATTGTATGAGAAAATGGAAGTCCACACCACAACTATAACAATAACATTATATAGAGGATCAATTTCGTTTGAATCACTGGAAGGCTTTTCCAAATGATGAACGTGAAAAAACATTGATAACCAATCAGAATTCAAGGAACTTCAAAGAGCTCAAGCTTTTAAAGCTGCAGGTGACAAAAGTTTGGTGTATGTTTATCATAAACAAAGTTTATCGTATGTTGGTGTGGACACTACTATTTATCTATAAAGTTATATTTATAGTTATCGTTCTTGGGGTGAACAGGTCTTAAGTCTATTGAAAGTGCTTTTTAGCTTGCAGGCTGCATGATAAACATGAATATATTCATGAATATATAAACATGAGCAGGCTTTTACTTTTAGGATATTTCTCTTTGCACGTGGCAGCTATCATTACAGCTCATATAAAACATATAAGACATATACAAGTTTCTATTTTAGTCAAAAAAAAAATAATAATTTTGTTTTACTATTTTACTTTTATGTATTGTTATTGTGTGTAATGTGTAAAGTGTTCTGGATTTTTTATGTTAATTGTCTTGTTTTATTTTTTTATTTTTTTATTTTTTTGCTGTAAATACATTTTCAAAAAATCCTGTCATGTGAAAAAGAACTGAGCAAATGTGTATTTTGGTGCTTTTTGTCTTCTTATAAGCTCCTATATTTTGATGTATAGCTTAGTTCAGGGATAGGCAACTCCGGACCTGGAGGGCCACTATCCTGCAGAGTTTAGCTTCAGCCCTAGTAAAAACTCACCTGCCTGTATCTATCTAGTAATCCCGAAAACACTGATTGCCTTGTTCAGGTGTGTTTAATTAGGGTTGGAGCTAAACTCTGCAGGATAGTGGCCCTCCAGGAGTTGCCTATCCTTGGCTTAGTTGAACCTCCCAGTCCTCCCTTCCAATTTTATTTTTGTGCTAGCCTAAAACCTGTAGCTACAATGTGAAAATTCCTCTTTAATGCTGTAAACTGGAATATAATAAAATACAAGAGAAATTATGTATGAAGAGAAGTTGTATATGAAACTACATATTTAATATAGATGTTTATATATGACAATCATGATCATGATTTAACATTATTTAAATGAGGGAACAAATTTGTTTGCCTGCTTAAAATGAGGTAATAAATTAATAAAATATGGCGAGGATTTAACTAAAACAAGAAGGAAAAAAGAAATGCCATGAATCAATAAATTGTATGGATTCATTCTTAACTCGTGGCCATCATTTCTAGGCCAAGTCATTGACTCATTCAAGTCCTGTATGTAGGCAGGTCTGTAGATGGGGTATACAGGGCCCCGGTTTAAATCACTGTGGGCCCTCCAACAGCTGAGGTACCCTAATCATAACCAAATTTCAAATGCTAGCAAGGGCCCTGACTGTATGTTGTGAGTAAGAACTGCCTTGGATCAAACTGCTTGGTCCAGCACATGCCAAATGTGCAATAGGATTGAGAACTGATAAATATGGAAGCCAGGGATACTTCCTGAATTTGTTATGTTCTTTATACTATTCTAGAACAATGTGTGAAGTGTAGCAGGGTGCATTATCCTGCTGAAAGAGGCCACATCCACCAGGGGACACTATTGTCATGAAGAGGTGTACCTGGTCTGCAACAATGTAAAGGTAGGTAGCACATGTCAAATTTATGTCCACTTGAATGGCCAAGGTTTCCCAGCAGAACATTTCCAAGAGCATCACACTCCCTCCACTGGCTTTTCATTGTCTCACAAGGCATCCTGGCGCCATCACTTAAGTTAAACGATGCACACAGTACAGCTGTCCAAATGACAAAGGTGGCATGGTTCATGTTGCAATGCCTGCTGGGTGCACCATATAGAACTCACCCATTACTCCTAGCATGCATTGCAGCATGAATCATCTCACCATTGTTGCAATTCATACATTCTTGATGTCTGTGTGTCAGAATGAGTTCAAATCCAAATTCAGAATATCCTATCCGTAGTTTCTCAACACTGTAAAAAGTTATCATAATTTTAACAGTAGAAGACTAAAACTTCTACAATAAAGACCTTTTAATTGGTTATAAGCAAGTATGTACTATAAACAGTGAATAACTGTAATTACATATCATGCAATTTTACAGTAAAATACTGTAATTTTGCCCGTGAAAAAAATTATTATTTTGAAAAACTGTAAATTGACAATCCCAGAATTCCCTGCATGATACTTTTTAAATGACCAGGTTTCTTCTTAGCTTTTTTTTCTTATTAGTTATGTACACAAGGGCTTTTCTATCTTACATCTAATGTTAATTTTGATTTATCATGTGACCACCAGATTTGTCATCACCACCTGTTTTTGGTGCTTGTCAATGTTACAATTACAATGGTACAAAACAGATATTATTAATTCTTAACATTATATCAGTTAATTAAATAGTTATTTTTTTTTATTTATATATATTTTTTTACAGTGAATTTAAGTTATTGGGGTTAAACTATTGGGGTTGCTTCAAACTGCGGACATGAAAAACAACCGCAGACTTGTTGCCAAGGCAACAATACATATAACGTGATATTTAGTCTATTAGAAAAACGTATATTTTATGAGAAACGCGATTGGGCTAGTTTTGGACTAGTTTTGAGAAGCAACTGGGCAGGATTTGTTGGCACCCCTGATCTGAACGCACGTGCTGGAGATATACTCCTAATTACAGGAACGTCTTTAGTGATGAGATGCGCATGAAAATCGCATTCAACTTTTTGCTCAGCCCTAATGATCACCTATGTTTTTGATTTTCTTTTCAACCAATATCATGTTTTTCTAAGCACACTGTTAAAAAGACCACAAAACAATATAAAAATACAGCCAACGAGTCAATCAATGCAAACACTAGTCACCATAATGGTGACTTCGAACCATACTATTATTTTCAATAAAAAAGCAACATCGAAACCTAGTAATTCTCAACAAAACTTTGTCCATGTATATAATATAAATACATTTAATCTGGTTTGTACTAAGTGAAGATGGAAATGCTACTTCTATTGTTTAATTCTCCTCTCCTGAGATCTTGAGATATATAACATCTTCTTTTATCTTCTGATGATTTCATTAAGGCTGTGGTTGTATTTAGTTGTTTTGTTTCTCTTTTTCTGTGCTTGCAGTTCCCCTTTTCTTCAGTGATTCTGCTCACTATCATCAGCTCTCTTCAATACTGCTCAATCAAGCTGACTCATCCGGGCCCCACATGGGTGTCTCAGAAGAGGAACTGGTGGTGGGTGAGACACATCATTATTTTCTGGTGCCGTGTGCTTGTTAACAATAACATGGTCAAAACCTTTCCACAGGAACTTATCATAATCAAGCACAAATTAAAGTCATTGGAGTGGATTTTAAAATGTGCTTTGGTCTTTAAATGTTAAATGTATATTTATAATATACCCTATGTACTTTTTTTTCAGCAAAAACAGACTGACTATATTTCTACTGCAGTAAGGTTGCAGAATACCTCAGCAAAAATGAAAGTCACAGGAGATTTAACTTGGCCTCATTAGTGATGAGAAACTGAATTGCATTATGACTGATAGGCATCAGTGATGAATGTGCATTGCAACCTGTGTGTTGTTTCATTTTCTCTTATATTTTCAGTCAAGTGATTCATGTAATATGAAAACACCTAATTTCAATTTAAAACCTGGTTAGGGCCTCCTTTAGCAGCCAAACAGCATAATTTGGTTTTGGGAATGACACGTCCTGCACAGTGGCCAGAAGATTTTGAGCCATTTGAAAAGGATTTCCTGACTTGTTCCTTCAAAACACCCCAAAGCGTCTCATTAATATTCAGATCTGGTTAATGTGCAGGCCACGGGAGATGTTCTGACTGAATATGAAACTGATGAAAATTTCAGGCCATGCATTTATAGGTTTGAAACCTCCAACACTATATTGGCCAGTGTTTCAGTTTCCCTTATCAGGGGTTTTCCCTCCAAAGAAGTACCTCCTCAAAGTGCCTCCTCAAAACAATTGAATTAAAAAAATAATCCACAGCAAAAAAATAAAACATTCAAAAATTACAAAATGTGACATTAAGTGTATAAATCAATCATTTTTCTAGAGTAACACTGTCTAATCGTGACATCAGCTGTAGGCCATGTTTCTCTTGTTATATGATTTGTTATCATGCTTGACTCACACAAATAAATCTAATGAAGACTAATTAAAAAAGTAAAGAGTAAGTAAAGTAAGTAAACAACACACCCACTTAGACATCAGGCCGGAAGTGGTGGGGTGAGTTATTAAAACATAACACGGTAAGATATGTGTAATGTTTCTCTCATTATGTGGTGAACTATTAATTCATATATCAAGTTAAACTGTTGAAAAGGGGCTTTTTGATGAAGCCACTTTATGTTTTAAATTGATTATTTTTAAGATATTAAATGCTTTGATCTATTACAGTTATTTTTTGTGGGTTTATTTTACGTTACTCTGGAGCATTTTAAGTTTGTTATTGACTTTGTCAAAGTTGAGATAATGGGTGTTATGCATTTTTCATGTCACCTTTTGTAGGGACATTCTACAAAATCACATTCAAAATGTGCAAGATTCCAGAGATACATTCCATTCCAAGTTTTTACTCACTGAAGACATGGAAAATGAACTAGATTTTTGTTTTGTTTTTGGGATGTCTTTTTTTTTTTTTTTTTTAAGAACCACATAACACTTTTAATGTTTATTTTAAATATAAAAATAAAAAAGTAAATTTTTACATTGAATGTCCATTCTTGTTGTTCTCTTTAAAACACCTTGGTCCTGGAGGAACATTTTTTTGTTCACTGTGCAGTGTATATGTTTGAAATGACAATAAAATATTATTTGATGACTGATGAGTATAAACATGAACTAAATATGATCTCATAATAGCCTACAGTCAAATTAAATTCACTATGCTACATGATGTTACATTCATTAAAAATTATCAATCAAAAATTAATATAATTATATTTTGATATTTATTTGCAAAACATTTAATAACAATACATGTAGTGCTACAAATAAACAATCTATGATGTTACATTTATTAATTAACTACATTGATCAAAATAAATATGATTAAATAAGATGACATATTTTTAGTATTTCAGGTATTGTTATTAAAGGTTGTAGAAAATAGCTCATACTTAATCTAACAAAAGAACATTATGGTGCAAAAAACAGACCAGATCTACACTAAACCATAAAAGGTTCGCCTCACTTCCGGTGTTCCCTCATTGTGGGCGTGTCCTTGAAACAACGTGCAAACGAATGGAACTGAAAATATCAGTGCACGCTCGTCAAATCTCTATTTGATTTAATGGATTATTTTGAACAGGTAACGAAGTGTCAATGTTACGTGTTAATTAGCATTAACTGCAACAGTGCCAAAACAATGGATAGTTTGAGTAATATGATAAATTGTCTTTCATGTTTTGCTTGATTGATTACAGGCACACAGAAAAACAATCTTACCTAATATAGTTTTTACTGTTTGGTGTATTTCGCTTTTTATATATTTCATTTGTGGGGCTTTTTTTTAATAATAGTTTGCTTTGATTAGACTACCTAGTTGTCATTGGAGAGAGACTACTACAATTTGTATACAAAACCTGAAACGAACCACTACAAATGTATCTGTGTCTTAATAAAATCGGTGTGAGCATCCTGTGCCATGCTTTCTTTAATCTTTTTTTTTTAATAACCCGTTTTTACCAGCCTTCAAAGTCCCATCAGTGTATTTATTATTATGAATGCAAATTTACTTCTGTCACATATTTTATCCTATTACTAAGATTTTAAAGTATATTCTACAGAGTGAGTCATGCAACATTGAAACAACATGTGAGTTAATTTTTTTATTTAAATGAACAGTCTTTTTAAAATGGACACATTTTTCTTTATTATTGCATTGAGTTAACAGTCAAATACAGAGCTTAACGGTTTAGACAATCTGAGAAAGAACTACTAATAATAAATATAATAATAATGAATATCATAAGCATACATTGCATATGTCTAAGCATACATTGTGTCTGTTTTTGACCATAGGCACTGAAAAACAACCTCATCATGTCATGTTTAAGAATAGTCAATAGTGATCCATTGTGTAAATAATGTTTAACATTTGAACATCTTATTCAAAATTGTTTTTCACATTTTACAACTATTACATACAATGAAACTCAAATGTTTCTTTGTCAGCCAAACTTGCATAACATGCATGCAGGTTAACAAATAACATGTTATCTTTAAGTATGTTTACTGTTTAAAATTATAATCAAAAAATGATATTGTAGATCACATAAATATTACATTCATTAAATGTTACTATGACAAGTACAGAAGTAATTGCTTTATGAATATAACTCAAATTGAAAGGCCAAGGAAAGTTGTGTGAAAGCATGAAATGAAGCAATGCAAAATTAGGTGAGTGTCTGAGATATTTTATGTCTCTCGATGAGAACAGCCTCCATGTATGTCCAGTTCATAAAATGATCAGCTACTGTACCAGTGACTTCAGCTCTCTCATCCAGTCTGAAACAGACAGTGACTTTACATGAGGATTAATATGTGGAAACATCACAAAAGCAAATCAAAGCCATATTATAACATTGGTGATGATGAGACATGATTTCTTTTCCAAATGTAAAAATAATATTCTTGGAGTAGCTGCTGACCTATGTCCAAGAAGACTGCATCAGAACAATACTTTAAGGTTTATGCACCGTTTTATATAACCAATTACAAATTAGATTGATTACAATATTAACATTTTCACTGCAAGAAAATTTTCAGTTTTCAGTAGCCAATGTATGTGACTTATTTAGGTAACAGAAACACTGGCTACATACAAACTAAACTTTTTATAAATGACACAGGATAGCTAGCCTAGCTATATTTATTAGGCGGCAAATATATTTGTTTCAAGCATTGTCGTGAATACACTGCAGTAATAGTCATCAGCAGCCTAATCATACTATTCAAACAGCAATTAATCCCCCACAAATGAAATGTATAAAAAGCTAAACACATAAAAAAAAAAATATGATTAAGAAACTATATCCCAAGGTTAGCATAGGTTATTCGGTTATTGTTTTTCTGTGTGCCTGCAAACAATCAAGCAAATCAGCTTACAGACGATTAATATTACACAAACTGCATTGTTTTGACACTGTTACAATGCTTCAGTGCTTAACATAGACACTTCATTACCTTTTCAAAATAATCCAAGTAGCGATTTGAGGAGCGTGCACTGATTAGGGAACTAATGAATATTCATGTAAACTCCACCCACGGGAACAGTTTTTCACGGGAACCGAATATTACACAACACCAGCCCATAAAGGGGTGGCCTGGATCATGTTTCCTGAAATGTGTGTGGCGCTGCAAACACATTTCAGTTCAAATTTAATGCCATTTGGTGCTACAGTCCTCATGAAAAGGTCTACAGAGAGGAGTAAGTGGTAATTGTGTTTTCCAGTTGTCTTGGTGCTTCTGGGAATGCTGCCACCTCCCATTAAAACAGATGGTAGCATAATTTGAAAGCGAAAAGTGCTACCTATCAGATTTTGCTTCCAGCATGACAATAAGGTTTGAGGCTTTATTAACATGTTAACCTCCCCTAAACCCCTAAACCTACCATTAAAATAGGATAAATAGAGTAATCTGATAGGTAGAATTATATGTCAGAACACTGGCTTCTTTTAAGCTGTCCAAAAGGCATGTGCAGCCTTCAACTAACTGCTTATTGAGTTGTAAGTGTTTTCTTTTCTGCTTTTTACAACTGTCTGACACCAATTTTTTTTCTTTAAAAAGAAGAAGAAGTAGAGGAAGAAGTGAGCATTTCGCAGTCACCACCATTACAAGCTACTTTAAGTGAAAATAAAATTATGGGGACATTAAAGTAGATCTGTGTACCTTACACCTATACTAAGACTCACTGATGACTTCCAAAGACTTCCAGAGATGAGTGAATTGAAGTCATCTTAAAAGAATAATAATAATAATGATGATAATAAGCACAAACAAACTGACTTTATTTCTACTGCATGATTGTGACATACTTCTACCTCAGCAAAAAACCATGAAGGTCACAGGAGGTTTACCTTGGTCTCATGAATAAGAAACTGAATTGCATTGTGAATGATATCAGTGAAATGCTTTGTGTTTTTTCATTTTCTCTTCTCTTTTAATATATTCCTGAAATGGCTATGGATGAATCCTATACATGCAGGAATACACAACATTCTGTGATGCACATAGTCAGAGGTGCCCAGTCCAAACCAGATAAAACACGACTGTCTGTAATGATCAACTCTGCTTGAAGGCTGAAATCCAGAAACAGGCCTGGGCACCCGATGCTTTTTTTAAATCTGTAAGAAGCTTCCTTTTCATTCTTTTTTTTTAATTTTTTTTTTCTGCAGCACACAAAAGAAGATAACGATTACGATGAATGTTTAAATTGTTGTGTCTTCACAACTAACAGAAAAACCTATTGACTATATTGATATGACTTTTTATTTTATGCGGAAAAAATATCTTCTATGTTCCACAGATGTAAGAAAATTGTGGAACAACATAAGGAAGAGTAAATGACAGAATTGTATTTTTTGGCCGATTGATCTTTTTAACTTGAGCTTGAAGCTTTAATGTCATCCACCGTGTCTCATCCTTGCCCCCCTCTGGTCAAAACAAGTTACTTCAGCAAAAGTAATAGTGATAAAAGAGTGGTGCCCAATCCTGTTCCTGGAGATCTATCATCCTGCAGAGTTGAGTGCCAGACCTGCTCCAGAGAACCTAATTATCAAGTGCTTCTGAAGATATTAATTAGCTGATTCGTTTGATTGAGGTTATTTGAGTTGAATATTTTAACAAATTTTATGGATTTATTTTGTTAAAGAAAAATAAAATAGAAAATGGTGACTCACTGTTGCTGCCTGATGGTCTGGCCCGTCTATCTTCTGCTCTCCATTCCTGACTGGATATGTCTTAAGACCTTCAAGGACTCTAGACGTCAGGATAAAACAGAATGTGTTCCAGAATATCCCTCTGATTCTTGGCATCTGGCCAGCATCTTCCAGCACTAATGATCCTGTTCTGTTATTATCACATCCTGCAGCGGCTGCAGCATGGCTCCCAGTGAATATGTCAATATGTCATCTTTTTCTACAAACTTTAACATCTGTATCAGTATTACGTTAATGTAGTTTGGTTTTCAGTATGTAAGCTTTAGTTTTATGGCAGTGATTTTTAGTATGCAGACTACATAATAGACATGAATATATCCAGTAGAACTCTTGTTTAATCTTGCTTTCAGAAATGTCTCTTTGCACAAGTGGCAGCTACTATATAATCTTAACTGTTTTATATTTCTTAACTCGGTGCCATTCAGCTCACATATTTTAGAGAGAGATACATCTTTATTTTGTCAGAATAGATCACTTTTTGTATCTTGGTAGATTGGTTCAATGTATCGTGAGCAGCTGAAAACCACTGTGAAATTATATTATTTTGCAGTATTATATTTGTATGTACTTTTATGTAAAACCAAACTCCCTGAATCTTTTTCAGCTGTACTAGCATAAAACCTGTCCAAATACCCACACTTGATCACTTGTTTGCTTATGACGTGACATTCAGCCAAGTATGGTGACCCATACTCAGAATTTGTGCTCTGCATTTAACACACACACACACACACACACACACACACACATGGAGCAGTGGGCAGCCATTAATGCATGGCGCCCAGGGAGCAGTTGCGGGTTCGGTGCCTTGCTCAAGGGCACCTCAGTCATGGTATTGCCAGCCTTGAGATTCGAACCCACAACCCTAGGCCACGACTTCCCCATTTCATTACCTTATGATGTATTTCCTGTGTTTGGTCCAAGTATTCAAGTGAGTGAGAAGAACATAATATAGAACTTTTCATTACCTGATGATGGTACACATTTTCAATAGTTTTCATTTTAAAATAAACATCTAAAAGTCTCTTCACTAGTCCAAATAAGAGACGACGAAGTACAGACCAATCTTTGCACCAATTAAATTTGCAACACTTATGTTTACTACCAAATTATATGTCATATCTAATTATTATTAATATTTAACTTACACTGGAAAGGTTTTTGTGACATCGCTGCAAAACATCTCCCTATTTATTTCCAGAACATGATGCATGATGGGATATGCTCAGCCTCGATTACCGCTTCAAATGTAGGTTTGATGTGTGTTAAGGGCACTGCCCTTTGGGGTTAAGACCTGGGACAGTTGTGCGCACTTCCTTTCTGGTGTGTGCAGCCATTTTCATGTGGCCAGGACTGCAAGATGTGGGTATTTGGACAGTAAATGATGGTGAGGTGGAGCCGCAGTTGCAGTGTCTTCCTCAAACTCTTGCAGTGGCTCCACTGAGGTTACAGCTAGACACACATAGAGTGCTTCTCATTTTTTTTAATTTGTGCATCCGTTTCCTTTCCCCCCATAGGATGTGAGGGAAGGATACACCTGTCCTCGCCAAAGACTATTGATAAACAAAAATGGCCCACTTGAATTATTAAGAAATTACACTAACAGACATTATTTGGTATGTTATACATCTTTTATACACTTAATATATTATAAAAAGAATAGTATAATATTAATAATAATCTTTAGGCTTTGTCCTTAATCCCTTTATCCTGAATTATTGTTAGGCCTAAGGACATTTTAAGTCAGGTTAAATCACATACCTTCTGTCATTTTTTGGGGAAAGCAAAAAATGAATGACCATATCTGACCCTGTGATTATATCGATTAAAAGAGCAGCACATGATGGAAAATTTCACCTAGCATTGTGCCTTTTTCTTTTACCATGCCTGCATAGTGTTTCCATAGCAATTTATTTTTTTATTATAATTTTTTTTATTTTATTATTATTAGTCATGTGACTGTGTGTGCTTAAACATTTGCATTTTGGAAAACATTTAATATGGTGACTTATAATAAAGTAGGCTAATGGTCTCCGCTTAGAATACGTTTAATTAATAAAATTAATAAGGATAACTTGTTATAATAAATGTATTCATGTAAGATAGAAAATATAACCACAATGCAAAACACATCCACGTCAAATCCCATCACATATCAAGTCCAGATTTTGTTTTTGTTGTTGTTGTAGCTGATTTGAAATATGTAATTTAATTGCGAGTTTAGTGCTGATTTCAGTGACTCTTTCACCAATTTCTTTTGAATTGTTATAGTGTATAAAGTGTGGACTTGTATGAAAAAAATATTTTAAGCAACATAAAATGTTACTGGACATGATTAAGAGAGAGAAAGAAAAAAAAGCCACAAGGTCACAAAGCCTCTTTTTTTTACAGCTTACACTGGAAAGGTTATACTTTAGATCCTTCACAATATGCATATTTAATTGTGTTTGTTAGCTCTACTTTTATTCCTTTCAATTTTCACTGAAGCCTAGTGGGGCTACCTAGCCCTAAGTGTTAACATTCACAGCCTTCACAGATATTACTCAGTAATGTAGCCCTATATTTAGAACATTTCATGAGTTCGCCTGACCATTCAGTCTTGATAGATAATGGTCAACAAACTTGGCTTGCTGTCATTGAAAGCTTCTCAAACCTGAGGCTCAGCTCACACTCCCATCTATGACGATACTTTGTGAAGGAAGAATGAAAGAATTAATGGAGAAGGGGAGGTGAAGGGAAGCCGGAAGAGTTGTTGCTGGGATGAAGAAATGACTTCTGGTATGATGACTGAAAGCATTGAATGTTTAGGCTCCTCCTGAACCTACACGACCAAGTGGACAAACCAGTCTAAGAAAGACATGTCAAAACAAGTCTGTGTAGACACGTAAGAATTAAACAAGCTATTCTACTGCACTCAACCATAAACTACTATAGAGGCGTACTATAGAAACACATTTCAACAAAAACACATTTCAAAACACATGCAAATCATGAGTAAAGAGAACTGACTGGGGAAAAAAATAGAAAACCAATGTCTACTTAACGATCACACTTCACAAAAGGCTGTCATACGCAGCGACACAGACACACAAATGCTGAAATTCTGACAATCAACTACATTTGCTCTCATTTTGTTTATTTTCTTTCATGTAGTGATGACTCATGGGAAATATATCCGATGGAATATTGATATTGTTGCATGACAATGCAATGATACTGTCATTTTCACAGTAATGCTCACCACATGTTCTGTTTCAGAAGAGGAACTGAAGCGTGTCGGAAACATGTGGCTATTTTTTGTGTGCATGGCCTCAGAACACATTACAATAAAAAGAACTGTCGAAGAAACCAATCTATTAAAAATGGACTGTCTATTCACAAAGTCACTGGAGTGGGTCACTCTATTAAAATATGCTTTAGCAGTTTACAGACATGTAAAAAACTGCGTAAAAAAACGTTTGGTTCTTCAATGTTTGTGTACTACACACATGAGGCCCTTCTATTGTTGAGGATGATGACATCCTGAAAGTATTTCAAAGGACACTGCATTGCAGTAAAGTACACAGACTAGAGAATACAAGGCCTGTTTTCTCCCTGTTCCCCACATGTGGTCATTTCTGTCAATGGGGATATTCCACTGACACGAACACCAAAGTATGTATGTCTGAAAACCCCAACAGTGGTCTTTCCCAATTACCAGTTCACCCTGTAAAGAAAGCGCTATGAATATCCCGAAGGAAGAAAGTGCTTACCCCAAAAGGGTTTAGAAGATCACTTGGTTATGCAACATGGGAAAAGAATCCTTTATGACCCTTATCAAATCATTATTCTCTTATCATTATTTGATGAGTTATTAATAAAGTAAGTTTCAATATATCTTCTCTTTCATAAACATTAAGATTCTGAGCTTCACAACATTTAGAACATAAGCTCTACTAAGGAAACTACTTCAAAGTGAAAAGAAGAATTTGGATGGAACATTAAAATAGTGTTTTTTATTCACTTCTTAAGGCTTCTAATGAAACGGAACACATCTTTCTAGAGATCACTGACTTGAAAAAAAATGTAAGAAACTGCTTAGCAACTGACATGACTTCCTGTAGTATGCTTTTTTTTTTTATCTTTTTCATCAGCAGATCCGCTAATGGTACTGATGAAATTTTAACACACTTTAACACATTTAACTGTTTCTCACACATGCAACAGATTTAATAGACAGAAATTAATTTATGGTACAAACATAAATGTAACATAGATGATGATGATTCTAATAATATCTTTATATATCTTAAATAATATCATCTTTTTTATTTTTAAATGTTACATCTCAAAGTGCTTTAGATAAACAGATAAATCAACAAAAGACACCATATAAAAAGGAAGAAGAGAAAAAATCCTATTCCCAAAATACTTTGACAAAAATAGAATAATATGGATTTAATAAAAAATTTCAAGTAAGAGTCACCCTGAAGAAATTATTTTTAAAGCAAGATTTAAAAATGCCTAGAGGTTTCGCTTGCCTTATTTTAATAGGTAAAAAGTTGCAGTTTTGGAGCTAGTGAAGAAAAATCCCCCATCGATCTTAAACAGGTTGACGGAGCAGATAACAGACCAGTTTCAGGTGAACGAAGGTCACGCATTGGGGGGAAGGGAGTTAAAAGCTCTGAAAATAGTTTTTTTTTTGACCAAAAAAAGAAAATGGTTATTATCCATTCAAAATGATTTTGTAATTGAGTGGGAATGAAGACATCTGTTATTCAAGCACGTGGGCACAGAACCGACCAATGGCCAAAAACTGGCTGATAATATCAATCCATTACTAAAAACACTGTTCTAGAAAATTATTCCAAAACATTTACAGCACCGCGAAAATAAATTAACAAATGACTTAAACAAATATAATCAAAAAATTCCCAGTATCAGTTTCACTGATTAAATTCAACAGAATTAAATTGCAAACCAGTTGGCCAGGATTTCATGTCCTTCCTTCATGTCCATATTTTACATTTCATCCTTTATCATCCATAATGAAAGAATATTCCAGAATTCATGTACAGGAACCTTTGGAGGACTGGGTTCACTGGGTTATTCCATACTTAGTGATATATATTAAATGCTCACATGTTAAATGAAGACTACAAGATACAGTGTGTCCGGCAGTCAATGTTTTATGATCCATATTTTTCATGTATCCTGATCCTGGGGTTTTAATGTTGAATTCATGTCATTCATAGGTTGTAATGAACCTTGTTCCTCTTGGACAGATGTGTTTCTATTTACTACACTAGAGTCCCAAAGTGAAACATCATCACTCTCTGTTTTACAAGCACTGAACTTTGTCATCTTCAGTACACGATGCCGGAACTCTTTAGAGAGACAGAGGTAAATGACAGGATTAACAACACAATGGAGAAGCCCAAAAACTGCTGTTATTTTGCTAGCTGTCCACTGCCTCCCTTCACACTCTTCTGCCACTGCTGAAGAGATGCTCTCTGCTGTCTGAAAAGTGTTCACGTTGAAGGTAATGTTGTAGGGTGTCCAGCAGATAAAGAAAACCAGCACAAGGACTGAAATGATAGCCGCCCTTTGGCCCTTCTTCTTCTGCTGGCACTTTGAGTTGTGCCGTAACTTCAGCAGGATGAAGGAACAGCAGCACAGCAGCACAAGTATCGGTAGAACAAAAAGATGTGGAAAACGAGAGGCAAACCGATGAGAACCAGGCCGATAAAAGTGAATACATTCCTTTTTACCCTCATTTGTGGCCCTGATAGGGCCCAGAAAGATCCAATTAGGGATGGAAAGGAGCAGGCAGAGGACACAAATAATCAGACAGCAACAGTAAATCACCACAGGCTTTTTACAAGAAAACAGTTGTAACCCGCAGATGATGGACAGATAGAAGTCAACACTGAGGCAGGCCAACGTGAAGATACCACAGTAGAAATTGATCTGAAGAGAGAAGGAAACCGTTATTACCACAAAACTACTACTATAATAGACTGCTAGTGAAAAACTGGAATGTCCAAAAATAATTTAAAATTTCAGTTTAAAACATGCCAGTTTTTATAAAAGTATTCATGTTGGCTTCATATGGCTTTTAAATCTTTTTATGATATAAAATTGTAAAAAAAAATAAAAATAAAAAATAAAAAATTGTCTTGTAATGCATCCATCAAGTATAAAGTAACAACATAATTAATTATTTTTTTCCACACACACACACACATATATATATATAGCGGCAATGGATAGATATATAAATCTTATAATATTAAATATAGCATTGTAAGATTTTTTTTTAATTATTGTAAATTATTTATTTATAAGCATCGTCAATGTATGCAATTTTGGGCACTCACAATACATGGCATTTTAAAGCCTGAACTAACCTTGGCTTGTCATTAAAAAGTTGAATTATCTGATATTTTAGTCTTATTGACCTTGATACAGTCATGTGGGTCCACAGTGGTCCTCTCTAAGATAGAATTCTTTGTTTTATGTTTTTATTCTGCATGTTGGTTGCACCAAGTGACTTCGATTCATCAGACAATATTTACTAAATAGTAGTAGTAATTATAATACAAATATTAATAATAATAAAAAAATAATAATTTTTTTAAATGGTAAGCCTTTTTTTCCCACCGTGATATATTTTTTTTACTTGTGCCCCCCAAATATCAAAATGAATTTCAATTCAAACAAACTCATCATAGAAAATGTATTTTCAAGTCATTTGTATATATATTTTAAAGTATTTAGGACTAAACACACTGATAAGGACAAAAAAAGCCTGAAGTTACTTGTCTTTACTTGGTGCCATCGGAAGTTCCAAAACCTGTCATTTCACACTTTGCCAATTTGATATCAGTTTCATTAACTTGCCTGATGGTTGAAATGTGTGCACAATGAAAACATGATTTAACCCAAAGACATCTACGAACGTATCAAAGCAATGCATAAACAAGCCAATAGTAACTTACCTCAAACAGAACTCCAGACAGTTTGCAGAGCTTTGCTCCCATGATCCATCCCTTAACTGCATCTACTGCCCAGAGAGGAAGTGTAAAGAGCAGCAGACTGTCTGTTAAGCTCAGAAGAAGGATGAAGATGTCCATCACACTCAGGTTCAGCCTCTTGAGCCACAGTAATGCCAGCACCAGTCCGTTTCCCAGCAGCCCCCATAAGAACCCCAAAGAGTAAAGCAGGGGCATGAAGACCGCCAAAGCTCCAGAGACTGTGCTGGACGGACAGACCACCTCCATGTACTCATAATCACCATAATCAAAGGTTTTGTTAATCTCGAACAATCCGTGCAGTTCAACCTGCATGTTTGATCAAAATAAAAACAGATTTAACCAAGGGTCAGTGTGAAACTGTAGATTGATATCTAACTGCAGCTACTCTTGAACTGAGTTGTCAACAGCGGAGAGTGTTTTTTATGTGTAAAGTCACATGCTTGGTTTGCACATGATGTTACAACAATAGCTAAATGGAAAGTAAAACTGTGGGTGGAACAGCTGACCGTTGTAGGACGCTGAGGGGGTCGAGGCCCGCGCGCACATTCAAAACAAGCTCAAAAACAAGCACAGCAGTCCAGCTGTGACATTGAACAACTGCTTAGTCGATCGAACTGCTAACGAACACACATGTTTGATTGCTTTACGTTGTCAAACCCCTTTAGTTGCTTTCAAACTGTTATTTCCGAGAGCTATCTATATCAAAAACTTGATTTGTTTGGTTAGTGAGTTATGGTCAGAGATCCAGTTAAACATATAACAAACGTCTAAACCAAAGTCTCTTTAGCTTACAATAACTTCAGAGTATAGTCTTTGTTTAAACTCGACACGGCAGAACATTTAGACGAAACCTGAAAGAAACAGTGACAGAATCATGAAACTTTATACGAATCTATACGGTTACGAAAACACTTACATTATTTGCCATGTTCTTGCTTGTCTTTGTTTCTTTGTCTTCCTTTCTAAGCAGTCCGCATTTTCTTTCGTTTACGTAACTCGTCTATTGAGAGTGTGCATTTGCTCATTGCCCGTCCATTTGGTTACCGTGCACGCGCAGTGACAGAGGAGTAGATCCTGCCTTTGTTTATTTTCTACCTAAACATTATATCATCCGGGTAACTCTAGGAACCTACCTACTATCCCATGCACTCTTGCCCTAGCTGGTTATACCTAAAAATATATTGCACTAACTTGGTAATGTAGCGTACAGCTGGTACAGGGGTACATTTGAAACACCTTAAATAACTTCCGTACATAACAGGTCTGATCTGTGATATTTGCATTGCACATGCGTATTAGCGCCCTCCTCGATCGATCGTGGGACATTTGAAGTAGCCTACATGCGCTTCTCCAGTCCGAAGATATTGTTTTTTCCAAGGTAAGTTTTTCACTTCCCCACACCACTTTCACATTGAATAGCTTGTCATCCTTACATGACTGTTAAAGGTAACTTACATTTTCGTAAACCTCGTAAATCTGTGCTCTAAAACTGACACTGTGTCATGAAAGATCGTAAAATCTAGAGAAATGTTCGGGGTGGTCAGCGGGGTACAGTTGAGACACGGCATATGAAGTTTAGTTGCACGACATAAGACCATAAGTTAATAATCACATTCAGACAATGTACTGGTTTTGGTGTGGTAAAGAAAAAAGAAAAAAGTGTACCAACCGTACCCAGTCTACCCTATACAATACACATCCACAAGTGGTTTCAGTAGATCGAGTGCGCCCTCTAGTGTTTGATAGTCTAAAGCATCTGAATTAAACATTCTGCACGGTAACATACACACAGACGTTTTGGCTGTTCAATGATGCTGAAGTGGTTGTTGAGGTGCTATATAACACCGCTTCTGTGTAAAGAATCTGTTAAACACAGATGGTATTTCAGCGGTTCTTTAGGGTGGTTGAGGTGCTATACCAGCAGTGGCATACAAAGAACACCTGTATAACTCAACCAAGTATCTTAGCTTATTTGGGGTCTTGGCGAAAGGGTTTAAAAAAACAACAACATTAAAAAAGTGTATTTCCTGAAGATAATGTGGTTATCAAACATTTTCCCCCCAATAAGGAAATATTCCAGGGCCCCCACACAGGACTTTTTGACTTCAGAAAAGCATAAAAGGGAAAACATATGAGAGGGTAGGAACATCTAAAAAAATAAACTGTCTGCACACTTGAATCCTTAAAGCAAATTTAATCACCAAGCTTTCAGTAAAACAACCATCCTCAGGGCACCTAAAATCTCCATATAATACCATTCTACATAACATTGTTTGACAAAGGTGCTGTATAGCACTTTTTAAACTTAGGTCCTATCAAGCACTCAAAGTGGTTCCTCTGATTACAAGCCAATGAACCACTTTTAGTGCTATTTAGAACCATTTTTGTTTAGATTGGGGTTGCAAAAATGTGGTTAGTGTTACTCAAATCCAAAAAAAATACCCCCCCCCCCTCAAATTACGTCTTCTTGAATGTTTTCAGGCATTTGTTACTTCCTGTACAACACAAATACAACAATAAATGGATGTCTCTTAAAAATATTACATTTAATAACAGATGTAATGGCACAATAGCAGAAAACTAGCCACCACACTTGTCTGATGAAATGCACAGAAGTGCAGCTCTGTAGACTTGGCACCACAAAAATGAAGAATCAAATATGGGAACTCCATCCCACAGCTCACGAAGCTCATCAGCTAAAGGGTCAAGATAAATGTTAATGTTGTTCTTCGGTTCTGTAGGACCTGGTATAACTCCAATTTATAATATGTCCTCCTCTTTAAAACGCTCCTCTTGTGGCAAATTCTTACTATGAAACACTGCGGAGGAAATACACTTTATCTCTACCCGAAAAGTTACAGATTAGGGACTCCATTAAGGCAGTGGCTAAAATCGAACAAAGGAAAAGACGAGTAAGTGTAGAAATTCATCCCTGTATTAAGTTTGGTACATCTCTGGGTGTTTTTTTGTGGTGAAGTTGCTGGAGTCTAGGTCCAGGGTCATTCAAACAGATGCTGAGAGAGAACTGTGGCAGACAGCAACGCTGGAACTGATGTCTGATGAGGAGGATGTCATTGCTGATGGAAAGCCGGTGTGGGTTGTGAGATCTCCACCTCACAGGAGACCACAGTTGTCAGACCTTTGCCAGCATCTTCAGCGCAGATTGGAGGTAGATGCACGCTACGTTCTTTCAAACCATCAGTGTGTAAGACCTAATGAAACTGAGACAGAAGGACATTCATTTTTTGAACTCTAAGAAGCACGGGTTCATCTGTGACCCTGTTGCTCCTCGGGTGCTACAGTGCTCCAAGTGTCACAGGATGGCTTAAATGCAGAGGTCACATTCCAAGTATGGGTTACATTGGTCATTATGTCACTTTCACTTCACTTTTATATTGTGTTTTAGTATTTAGTGTTTAGTATTTAGCTTTTAGAATCGTATAAATATAATTGCACCTTTATAATTGCACATTTGTTTCCTAATTCTTACCTACTTGCTTTATACATTTATTAGATTTGCACAGTTCCATATTCTGTAACTTTGTTAATATTGCTTTGTGTTTGGTTGCTTTGTATGTGTGTGGTTTGATTTTAGTTTCAGTTCAGTTCCATATTCTATAGCATTTAACCCTTTAACTGTCACCCTGTCCCGAATACGGGAGGCCTACGTTTACTTCATTATATTACAATCAAATCTAATCCAATCTTGACAAACTATATATCGTTGGAAAGGTCTAAGACTCCCAAATATATATTTTACCAATGTTTTTTGTTAAAAATGCTGTAGGAAAAGTAATAGATTAATTTATGACAAGAGTGCACCCTCAAAAATCTAAATTATAACAGGAGTTTTGACCTTTGTTTAAAAAAAAAGATTTCTTCGTTGCCTTTTTCTCTATCACATTTTAGAAATCATCAGAAATTATTTATCAACTGAAAACTTAAAATCTCAAAATTCATCCTTTAAAACCCATTTTAAAATCAGACATTGCATTACCATGTAAATGGTACATCAATATTATGTTACAAAATATTTTCACTCATGAATTATAAAAAGTAAGTTTGGAACGTGCACTATAAAGTCTATGTTCAAAACTGTGAGTGACAGTTTAGGGGTTAAAAAAATATATTTTTAATTGCTTTGTTTTGTTTATTAAATTAAGTGTTTTGTTTACTAAAATAAACTGTATTGTTTCATATTCTATAACCTTCTAATATTGCTTTGAGAAGTGTCTGGTTGAATTTAAAAAAATTATATTCTAATTTTTAGAGGGTGCGGGGGATGTATAGTATGGAGGGGGGTCACGGTCTATCTATATAGCTGGCCAATAACCAATCAAGTCACTAAGATACAAGGCCTTGGGTTGGGTTTAGTAAAAAGTGTAACCAATCGAATAATCTCAAGGGAAAGTGTCAAAGTTGTGTCAGTTTTTGTCAGGGTTTTAAAAGTGGTTTTGAGAAGCCACCAATGCTGAGATGAAACTCCAATAGGGACACCGTTGTGCACATGTGTGAAATGCAAGAGCATCTGCAGGTGTGAAAAAGTCCTCTGATAAAATCTTGGATGGGATTATTGCAAAAACAGCAGATGTCTGTACCATGGTAGGATACATCAGCATGATTGGTATCATTCTGGAAGTATCCTAAACTGGTGGAAGTTGATGTATACACTCAGTGGTGTATACAGGAGTTTCCTTGTACAGATACACCAAGTTTCATACAGTGCAGCTCCAGCACACTTGCAGGACGTTTCTGGTGAGACCTTGATTATCTGGTTAAGGTGTAAAACCACAGGACAGTGGCCCTCCAGGAACAGGTTTAGACAGCCCTGGTCATAATAGTTCACAACTGCCTTTTGATAAATTCTTTCTAGTTTCCTAAAAATACTGGTATGGCAATCTTTTGAGCATATTAACTTATTGACACCAGAGCTAATATTTTAATGGTCTGTTAAGCAGAGGTGGAAAGAGTACAAAAATATTCTACTCAAGTAAAAGTACCATTACATTAATGAAATTTTACTTAAGTACAAGTAAAAGTACCAGTCTAAAAATCAACTCAAGTAAAAGTAAAAAGTAGCTCATTTAAAATTTACTCAGAGTAAAAATTACTTAGTTACATTTTAACAGTGGGAGGGAGTCAAAAATGGGACAGGCCAAGGGTGTCAAGCTCAGTTCCTGGAAGACCACAGTCCTGCACAGTTTAGATATAACCCTAATTAAACACACCTGATCCAGCTAATCTAATCATTTAGGTTTATTTGAAAACTACATGATATGTGTGCTGAAGCAGGGTTAGAACTAAACTATGGTTATGGCCCTCCAGGAACTGAGTTTGACACCCCTGGGATAGGTCTATTAATCTCAAACTAGTTGTTTTTAATTAAAGGAATCAGTTATTTAGAATAATAAAACATTTGGGCTGTTACCAGGCAAATCAGTATCAACAAACTCATCTTTTAATGCAGAGGAAATGCAGAAGATTCATTGGAAGTGGCATTTAGATGTATTACACTGTTTAGTGCAGGACAAGAATGCATTTAACCTGCAGTTACAAATGCATGAATAATGTTTTGATATACAAAACATAAAATGTTGAATACTCATTTGAAATGATAAGAAATTAATTATTTAAAAAAATCAAAAGATACTTTAAATGTGAAATTAAAATGGCCAGTATGTGTCAGCAAGTCACTGTTAATAAGTGAGTCATTGCGACTAAACCGAATCATTTAAACAGTTGATTCATTCAGGAACGAAACACTGTCACGTTGCTCAGAGACGCAAAACTGTGCTTTGGTGGCTGTGTTTGGAATTATTTTCTGTTGTAGAAATAGAGCTAAAAAAGGCAATATGGTGTCTAAAACGCTAGTCTCTTAATTAACTTGTTTACTGAACTGTTATATATATATGTATGTATGTCACCTTTATTTATGTATGTATATATTCATGATGATTTTTGGAGGAAAAGACGGCATTCTTTGTGTGATTTTGATTTAATGTATGAAATTATATAAATTTGTGAATTTTCTGCTGCCCCTATATCTTCAATTTTGTGATCATTAAATGCATTTTAGGAGACTGAATCACACAGTGAAAGAACGCACTATAAGCGCGCACATCATTAAAACAAAAAATATGATATTATCGCAGATGATATATATAGCACACTCCTCACCACTGTCTTTTTGGCTAATTTGTGCAAAACCTCTTGCTAAAATGTCAAAGCTTCATTTTAACCACCAATGCAACGATTCAATTATTTAGCTTACCTCTACATTCTTGCGAAGGGTTGATGTCTTGTCGAGATTTTATAAGCTGCTAGTTTGGTCTTCCTAGGCAAGTACAGCTTACACTGCATAATAGAGCATACATATGGCCAGGGGTTCACTTCATTTCCTTCGAGTTCAACTTCAGAATATGACGGGGTTTCGTTTTCAGCGGTGTCTGCACCACTAACGCCTGTTTTGACCGTCTGCATCTTTCTTGTGATTTTAGCGCCAGTTTGCCCTCCTGCCCATTATTTACTGACGTAGTTTCCAGGGAGCGATTTTTTTTTTTTTACTCAGTAATTAATGTGTTTTAAAATGTAGCGAAGTACAATACTTTAAACAAAATATACTTAAGTAAAAGTAAAATTACAGATTTAAAAAATTACTTTAAAAAGTATTAGTACACAAAAAAGCTACTCAATTACAGTAACGCGAGTAAATGTAATTCGTTACTTTCCACCCCAGCTGTTAAGCATTCAATGATTCAACACTTAAGTTATTATAAAGTGATGATACATGATCTACAGGTTCTCAATAGTGATGAAACATTTAAACCAATTAATTCAGAGCTCATGTCGAAAATATGGTCATGCCAGATGAAGCCTCGATTCGAGGCTTGTGTTGTTAGCGTAGAAATCGTGTCGTATCGAAGTGTTCGAGTCCCCAGATCTTACTTTACCAGTAAGTTTTCATTCGGACTTACTCAGGTACATTTTAAATAACTAGTCATAAAAATATATAAAATAAAGCTAATTATTTCCGAAAAATTAAATATTTTTCATATGCAATTCATATGTGTACATTATTCTTCTGTTGGGCTAAATTGATATTTGTAATGGCATTAACTGCCACAGTTATTGGTTAAATGCATTTATCAAAGAGAGAAATTCAACACACACACACACACACACACACACACACACACACACACACACACACACACACACACACACACTGTTAGGCTTTTATTTGTGTACATGAATCGATCTACGGAACGTTTTGTTGTGGCTGCTTCGTCCGCCGAAGCTTCTTTCACGTGCTTTTGGCTGTTTTATTTTTACTGACCACCAGATGACGCTGTTTAATACGCTCTCGAAGTTTTTAATCTTTCCCCGACACAGTCAGAGAAAAGTCTCGGTGCTTCACGGGGCTTCAACCAACCATCACTAGTTCTCAACTCTGGTCCACATTTTCTAAGCTATGTCTTCTTTATTAAACACAACTGAACCAACCAATTTAGATCTTCGGGAGCACTTTATTATTGTTGGATCAGGGTCAATATAAATAAAACAAATAAATAAAATATAAAATAATAATAAAAAAGTATAAATACATTTCCAAATCGATGTTTTCTAAGCATAACATCTAGATTTTTTTTATCAGATGGCAGAAATGTTTACAAATAGCTACAATAAATATTCTCATATTTTATTTATGTTTCAACTTAAGTTCAGATTATTATTATTTTATTGTAGTAGAGATGCATAGGCCTACTCTACTTGTGTAGAAACTTTTTTTTTTAAGTTTTTTTTTTAAGTACAATAAACAAATATTAATAATGATTTACTTTGCTGAAATCTTTGTTTATTCTTTTAAAAAAATAAAAATGTTAGAGTAGCTATATAAGTCTATTTTTATGGTTTATATATAATATAAAATCTTTACAAGCAAAAGATATAAAAAAAAAATCAGATGAGGTGAATTTGACAGAAGAGTAGTAAGCTATTCATCATAACCTCCACAAAAACTGAGAGATGTGGAGCATGCACTTTCATTGATTGTGGGCGTCATCAGTCAGTCACCCTTGGCAACCAAAAACTGAACATGCAATTAATGTCTTCACATGCTTGGGAAAAGACCCTACTCACCATTATTGAAGTCATAAAGCACATGCATGCTTTGTAATCAGAGGGAATAGAAAACCTGCCAGCTTGCTGACAATAATGGAACTGTTGCCCAAAATATGTTTTTATCCTCACAAAAAAAGAAAATTGTACAAAAGGCGAATTTTGTCACGAATTAGCATTTTTTCCTATTGAAACAGGATATTTGGGTTTGATGAATCATTAGGCCTTGTCCCATTTGTTTAATAGCCAAAGGATTGAGTTTACAATGCATGCTCTTTACTTGCTATTTCTTTGGGGTCAGAGTTAAAGTGTTAACTATAATACACAGAAGGCAAGTTTTCAAGGTTACTAAAGATATGAAATTGATATCTTCAGAGTTGAGGCTCAGCAGATGCTATAGGTGTGGTGCTTATGCAGATCATAAGAGTTCCATTCTGACTCACAGAATTTCCTGACCCCCAGATTGCCTTTCAGTTAAAGCTCTCTGGAAGATAACTATTTTTAGTTTTTAGAAAAGTATATTTAGATAAGTTTTTTTTTAACAGATATGATTAATAATAATTTTCTGTAATTTTCAGAATAAAATAATAATAAAATATTATAAAAAAATCTGCCCCATTCCCTTTGCACTATATTAACAGCTTGCTTTCCTTAAAAGAAAGAAAGAAACTCAACAATCGCTTCTCTAATCATTTTATATTGTATCTATTTGTTTTCTTCTTTATTTATTATACAAATAACAAAAAAGGGAAAAAACAGGCAAGACTCTAACATCTATTTTTTTGTTTTCTTTTTTGTTTATTATATGATTTTAATAAACCCTTGCTACATGTACTGCATTAAGCCAACTGAGACTTGTCATAGCTCGTATATCTCTTTTGTTGATTTTGTTTGCTTCCATTGTCCTTGTTTGTAAATTGCTTTGGATAAAAGCATCTGCAAAATGTCTAAACTAATGAAAATGTAAAATACATCTTCAAGTAATTTAAATAGAGATGAAACAAGTAATTGAAACAAATAATTTTAATGATGGAAGAAAAGCGATAACACCTTTTGCTCTGTGTTTCCTTTGAGGCTGTCATTCTCAGAATTCATATTTATGTGTCACATCCTCTTCAATCTAGAGCTGAAGAAGAGTAGTGAAAGTGAGTCACACAAACCTTTATTACAAGAGTAATGGAATCTATTCTTTATCAGAGGTGGCAACACAGAACTAACAAATATAACAATATAGAATAATAGAAACGTTTTACAAAACGTACATTAGGAGAAAACATCCTGATTGGTATGCTCATCTATTATGTACTTTATACGATGTGTTATGACATCTACTTAAAATATCAAACAGATTAATAAAATGATAAACAAAACTCAGTTTGATGTTACAGAGTTATTGATGAAGATGAGAAATAAAGCAAGTTAATGTGGAGCCTGTTTTCAGTTCCTGCTTGTGACACTAGACAACTCAACAGATGATTCATTGTTACAGTTATAGCTGCTACAAAAGGAGGAATTGTTGATGGAAATAATAAAAAAAAACATCTACAGAATTTTTTTATTTACTTTAAATAATATTTTTTTACCTCAATATGGAATGTTTGGAAAATATAAAAGACAGAGCTTATAGCAAAAATGAAGCAAAAATGGAAAGAAATGGTGCAATTTTTGGACATTCTTATTCATATTTAAAACATGCGTGTAGATCTTTAACAATAATAACAGAAAATGCATGACAAAATCTCCTCAAACAGAATGGACGTTAAGACTGCATTAGAAAATGCAAAAAAAAAAGAAGAAGAAAAAAAAAGAACATGAAAGAGGTTTCATATCTATCAGATTACAAAAACTGAAATTGTGGTTTCTTCCTAATTCCAGATAAAAACAGCTGTCACTTGTATACTTGCATGCTTGCTCGTGTCATTTGCACTCTTTTCAGGCCATGACCGAGAAGTACGAGGTATTCTCACTCTCCACTGAGCTGAATGATCCAGTAGGCCTGCGAGTTGATCCCCGACCGTTTGCCCATCCTGCTAACCCGAGGCACCCCTGAGGTCCTAAAACAGCCTTGCACATCTGGGCCAGCTCATGACGGAACTTTATCCCCACAAGGCCGTAGAGTAGTGGATTTAAAGCACAATGTGCCAACCCCAGGCTTTCTGTTACAAAAATGCCCACATCTAGCACCTTGTGAAGTGCACAGGTTTTGGCAATAACCCCAAGCTTCTGCAAGCTGTCAGTCATCCGCAAGGCATTGTAAGGCGCCCAACTGACTACAAACACAATGACCAATGAGATGATGAGCCTCAGCGAGCGTCGTTTCTGTCTACGTGTGGCGTGGCACAGTGCTTTGAAAATGTGAAGGTAGCAGTACAGCATGACTAATAGGGGAAGTATGAATCCAAGAATCATGCTAACCAGCTGCATGGCGATCTGCCATTGCTGGCTGCTCTCTTGAGAAAATTCTAACTGGCATCTCAACCGGTTTATGCCGGATACATTCACCACGTAACGGTAGTACACATCCACCATCGCCAATCCCAGGCAGACGCTCCAGATGATGGCACAGGCCAGCTGAGCGTGGCAGGTCTTACGTTTCCGGCTGATATTAATGGCATGTACAATGGCCAAGTATCGGTCGAAGCTGATGCAGGCCAGGAATAGCACCCCACAATAGACATTCAGCGAGAACAATGCTCCAGCTATTTTACACATGAATACACCGAAAACCCACTCGTTGATCCACTCAGCGGCAAAAAATGGCAACGTTAAAGCCAGTAGGAGGTCTGAGATGGCCAAATGGAGTAGGAAGGTGTCTGTCAGTGAGAAAGAGCAGGGGCTGTGTCGAGACTGCCGATAGCGTCGGATCACACACAGAACCAGAATGTTACCCACTAGTGCCAGGATAAAGACCAGGATGTAAGCCACGGGGGCAAAACGACCAAGAATCGCCCATGTATCCTTCAGACTGCAGGGGGCATAGTTCTCATCTTGTATGGGATCGTCTTTGGAAGAAGTGTTTAAGTAGTCATCATACTCTACGTACTGTAACTGCAAAAAACAAACAAATATACCCATTTTCTGTTAATTCAGATTGTTAACTTTTGTTTGTTCTTTTCAGTACTGTTTTAACACTCACCTCAGAATCTGGAGATGATGTGGAGTGCTTCATGGTGAGCTTCAGAGAAGTGAGACATACAAGTAAAATAGTGGGCACAAGATGCACTTGTCTCTCACGTTATCTTGTCTATATGTCTCTCCTTTCTTCTGGGAAAATGTCATAAAAATAGATGGATAAAGAGAGAGAAGTCAGACCACAGAAACTGAATCCTACTCGTACAACTACTGAAAAGGGGAACTGACGGCTTCGTCCACAGGGAAATAAAACTGCAGTCAATGGACACATTTAAAAGAAAACATGTCTTTGAAATCCCCAATTTGCAGAGAGCAGACAGTTTCAAAGATTTCTCGAAAACACCTCTACAACATTTGCCGCAGTTGGTTGTCAGAGATCTGAAAGTGTGTACAAATATATAGAATATACTTCCTTAAAGGATAGTTTATAAAGGGTTCTTGGGGCAAAAGTGACAATAGTAGAGTACAACTATAGGGAACTGAAATTAGCATTGCATAAGTTTGCCATATGCAATGAAACATTATAGAAAATAATGAAAAAATATATATATTTTACCATTATCTGCCAATACCAGATGTATTTTAATAATTTTCATGGGTGTAGTTTTGTTGCTAGTAAATTCATTGAAAAAAGACAAGGGAAATAATATTACTTGCAGTAACTTTTGGAATGAATGTAAAATAGAATGTTCTTATCTATTGTAACTAATTTCAAAACCAAAATATTGTCACGCGGCAGTGAAACTATTTAAATACTAGTTAGTTAATTATATTTGTACATATTTTACATATATAAAAAAAAATAGTCTACAGTTCAAGAATCTATTTTTTAAGAAGTAGCATAGTTGTGTCAGGGACTAACATGAAATATTAGAGTACGGTAGAAGCACAAATCAAAGTCTCGTACCTGATTTCTCTCTGATGTCTGTGGAGGGGTCGACTGACCCAGATCAGGTGGTGCTCTGATTAAAACGGAATTTGTTCAGGAAACACATTGATCTCAGTGCTTCCTGACGTTTTCTCTCTTCCTTTTTTTGCTCTCTCCTCAAATCATACCCTTACTGGAAATATTTTCAACATCATGTGTAGTGCTTTTAAAAGGTGCTTGTAAAACTAAAATCAGTTTTGGTTAAAGCATCTTCTCTTCTACTGCTCAAATGATAATCTGATTCATCTTTCCTGTTAATAGACAGGAAGCCAATAACCTCAGTCAGAAATATACAAATGAGTGATAGTGTGATGATTTGTTGTTTAGACTCTTTACATTTATGATGTTTCTGACCATGCAAGTAAGAGGATTATATTTGTGAGGATTATCTCAGCAAAAGGTTTACACATAAGTCTAGTGTAGTACTCGGGTGTAATTTGATGTATTGGTTAATTTCTTTATATTTGCATAATTTTTGATTTGGGTATAGTGGTCAGTTTTATTTTGCCAGCGTTTAAGGCAACAACAATAATAATCTGGTTTCTGATGGTTTTAATTGACATCAAACCATTGGAGCAGTAGTCTTGTAGCAGCTTTCAGACATATAATGTGTAGTAAGCTGTACTTCACTGTCTCTTGCTCCTTCTGTTATTTCATGTCTCATCTATTCTGCTCTATGCAATAAAAGGGCAAAAATATAACCTGAAAAACAAGCCAGTAAAGGTACGGTGACATACTTTGCAGTATATGTACATACAGAAACATAACAGCCTTTGGTTAAAGCATTGTTCGTCTTATAATATGTAACATTTCCTCAGCAGGACCGGATACATAATCTTTTCACACCCTGAATTCACATTCAGTGCTGCATATGGTTTGTGATGACGGCGTTTTCACAGTGCAACTGTTTTTCATCCAGCCCACTCTCTAGGTTGAGCATAAATACAATGTCAAATATGATATTGTAACATAGAAAATCTTAAACCACCTGGTAAATGTTAACAGGACATACATGTACGCTCCTTCAGTTTTCACAGAAGAGCGCTAATGTGTGATGAAAACTTCCCAGAAGTTTAACCACATCCTATATATCACCAATGGTCACACAGTAATCCAAATAAAGAATAATCCACAGGCGTTTCATTGTAAACAGGCTACCTGTTTACTTCTAACAAAAACTCTGCTTATATCAGAAGTAAATATTTCGCTTCCAAAGTGAGAATTGTGTACAGTATTGAGCAATGACTGCATATTACAACAGATCCTACATATTCTCTTTATTGCTTGATTCTTAATAATATTCGATCTGATTTTTGAAAAGTGTGGTTCAGAATCAGTTATAAGTTTACACCCTATACCATAGATCAGTGTGTAAAAACAGATTGGTGTTTTTACATTTTAAGATGTACAGACATTAATTTGGGCATGTCCAATTGTAGAGATATGTTATGTTAAATTATGAATTTATTCATAACAGTGTGTTTCCTGGATTGTGGTAAATATACAAAATATGGCTCTAGACTTTATTCTATTTATGACAGACTATTTTAATACAGCATATTAATAGACAGTTGATAACTTAAGCTTACTTAATATTATTAATTAGATTTATTGATGACTGAGCACAAATCAACCAATGGCAACAATGAAAGAATGATTTGTCACCTGCAATGATTCTGTCCACCACAGAGCAGCAGTATTTGTCTCTTTTTGTATGTCTGAACTGTATGCTTCAAGTACAGCTGGAACAATGAGAGAGCTAAATCATTTATCACAGCAAAATATAAGGAGAAGATGGACATTTGCTCTATATTTCCACTTGTCCATGCAAATGCGTCAATATATTCATTCCACAACACACAACAATGAAACCAGGGTTGTATTTCAGATCCGTTCATTGAAACCCATCAAATACGTTTGAAACTGTGGAGTGTGATTTTGACAATACAGTTGTGCAACATATTATCTTCAGGTTTTGTGAAATCATGTGATCAGTGCAAGTCTGCATGTGGCTACAGAGACCAGAAAAAGGAACTGAGCGTAGAACTTGCACAACAATCTTGAAATATTAATTTTAAATCTGTTACGTAAAACAAAAACACACTGCAGAGTATGTACACGTATTATTTCCTCTTTTTAGTTATAGGTCTAAACAGAACTTTTAAATATAAAAATACTGCTGAGTATGTAAATATTAGTCATTTTACAGGTTTCACGTTTGAAAAAATATTTATATTTCATAACTGTTAAGAACTGTAAAACTTTTGGAATTTCATATTCTTATTTGACTTCTTATTTGAGATAATTTACTTAAGGGGCAGGAGGCTGGTTATATTTGTACAAGCTGACCTCACAGACGCAGATGAAAAGCCAAAGAATCAGTAAGTGTTACAGCAGTGAAATACACTGGATAAGAAAACCAGCGACAAGCCCTGATGTGTAAACAATGAAGTCAAACAGCTCAATAGATTCACTGCACTATATTATGAAACCGTTTGCCATCTTTTAACTGCTCTTAGATGTCTGAAGATGTGGCAAATTTATTTTAATAATGCAAAAACACTTCATTAATCAGCATCCTAATACAGATTTTAACTGATCCAATAAATCCTTAAACTCTTGTTTATATAGTATGCGTATACTTTTAGTGTACTTTGACTCTAGGGCAGGCATGCATGGGCAAACTCGGACCTGGAGGGCCAGTGTCCTGCAGAGTTTAACCCCAACCCTGGTAAAACTTACCTGCCTGTAGCCTTCTAGTAATGTAGTATATGTCTGTGTGTGTGTGTGTGTATTTATATACAGCATATAAAATGCATGTTTTTAAATAAAGAAAACTTTTAGTGTTTGACGTTTTTTTATTGGTCATTTTGTTTTTCAAGAATAAGGTCTAAGGTTAAGAATACGCTAGAAATTGCTTAAATGTAAAATGTTTTTTTTCTCTTTAACAACATTCCAATAGTCCAGTGGTTTTCAAACCTGTCCTGGAGGCACCCCTGCCCAGCACATTTAGCATGTTTCCCTCATCTAACACACCCGATTCAAATCATCAGCTCATTAGTAGAGAATGCAAGATCTTATTTTGTGTGTCTAATAAGGGAGGTTTGAAAACAGCTGCAATAGTCAAAGACAACTTCCCTTATTGATCGCGTCTCAGTTAGATTGCATGTTTTCTTGCACGGCTGCATGTTGGACTCATGAAAAATAATCATGTTTTTTGCATTCACCAAAACTGAATTGCTGAGGTCAAAACACAGATGGTGAAGGAAATTGCGTTAGCACTTGCTGTGAAGTGGGAGTGACCAGCCAGCAGAGGATTCCACAGCCTTCCTTGAATAATTATGTTCACAGCTTGTGATTTACTAAATACTGATCATGATCTAAGGGGGGCTGTGATGGGATGATGTCAGGTGTCGGTGATCATTCTCAAGTTTTGTGATCAGCACTGCTGCTTTTGTGTCAGTCAGTGGTTAGATCACCGTAGCATTCAATAAAGGTGAAATGGAAAGTCACATATGGGACAAATCAATTAGTCCCAAATATACTGGTCAGTTGGCAACCCTATTTATCAGGGTTAGAGCTAAACTCTGCAGGACAGTGGCCTTCAACGAGTTTGGCCATGCCTGATATAGGGCCTTTCTGTACCAGTGTCAAGTGTTTTTCACTAAAAAACCGTCTAAAAAAATGTGCACGTCACATTCCAACATATCTTTCTGTTTTTTTGTTTTTGTTTTTGTTTTGTTTTGTTTTGTTTTGTTTTGTTTTTTTTTTTTTTGCTCAAAAAGGGTTGGTAACTTTAAAGGTTTGGTGCTGTTCAGGGGTGAACAGTGAATTTTCCAACCATGCTGAAACATCCAACTCTCTACATTGAGGCCCAGTGAATCAGCTTAGGACTCAAAGACACATACTACTGTAAAATCAGACAAAAAAAAACAAAAACACCAACACCATGGCAGGTGTAAAGTATACCCATTTTCACACCTTATTTGTAAATGAAATTCCTTTTCTGTTCTTCCTTAGGATGGGTTACGTTAGCAACATTGTTTTCTGCTTGGATGAGCAAACCAAGTACTTTTCTAGTGCATAAAACCCATATGTCTCCAACTAATCAAAACGAAGCACAATGACAACAATTCAAAACAGCAGAATGTAGACATCAAACACTTTGGATCCGCTTGCCTGAATCATATTGCAGAAAATTACTATTTAGCAACTGAATGATTTGCATACATTCTTATTATGAGAAAAGTCAAAATTACCAAATAAAAAAATCATAATTACGACATTGTAATAATTATGAAGTAATAATAATGATATTTAAAAAGTCAAAAAAAGTTATTTGTCATAATGTTGTATTTTCACATCATAATTCACACAATTACTTTTTAACTAGTAATTTTTAGGTTTTATGTCATATTGACAGTTTTATGTCATAATTTTGAGTTTTTATCTTATAATTTAGTTTTGTACTACAGAATTTTAGCATGTACGGATTTACTAAACCTCCATACATTTCTAACATCAGCCTAATGATAATACCTCAAATGACATTTGGTGCATCTGTCAAAAAGGCCAATGTTCATGCCGGTAACACAAAGTACTTTTCTAGATGTTTTAAAAGTTGTAGATAACATATTGTCATAATGGAAGGGTGTGGAGACCTAAAATAGTGCAAAACTCCTCGCCCCCAAATCAAACACTTCACGCTTTAATGTACAGGACACATAAACCACTCAACACTAGTAAAGCTTCTCCTCCCTTTTGTCAAGCTTGAGTTGACTTCCATCTTCATTGAGATCTATCACAAACTGAACATAATTCACGAGGAAGTGAGACACATATACAGGAAGGCTTTCCAAAGAAACAGGTGAGAGAGACAGAAGATTATCATTTTAAACCTTCTTTCTATAACTTATGACATTTATGTTATGTCCTATAATTAATACTTTTTTAAAATATCTCTGCTTGATATAATAGCAATCAAATGAAAAAATGCATTTTTTATATTCACAGCAAGACAATATTGCTGTAGTTTTAGAAACAATGTAAAAGTGTAAGCTGTCATTTGTATTGGCAAATTATTATATTATACCATTTACAACATGTCTTTGTCAGAGATGTCATATCAAACAGAAGCGATGACTACCCAGCCTCAGATGACTGTAACCAGCTACTCTGTCTCTCACTGGAGCTCTGATGTCTGTGACTGTTGTGACGACTGTGGAATCTGTGAGTGTGTGTAGGGGAAGGAGATGTATTTATTAATTCAAATCCATTTTGCTTGAACTAATGTACTAGTAATAGTGATTCTAAGCTGAGTAAGTTAATGTTAAAGGGGTAGTTCACTATATATTTTTGGAATGACATGAGGGTGAGTCAATTCTAATGAACTATACGTTTAATCATTTTTTTTTTAAACTTACAAGCATTGCATTGTAGAATAGTGTGAATTTCGCCACTGGTGTACTCCTCAGGTCTGTGTGGGGCGTTTATTCCTTGCATTTTGGGTTGTAAGGTGGCCCAGGATAATGGTGACAGCTGCTGTTTGCCCTTCCTGCCCGGTGCTATGATTGCATTGAGAACCAGCATCCGTGACAGATACCATATTAATGTAGGCCATGCAATAAAAATACTTTTCAGTATTGATTACTGCTTATTTCTGCTGTTGATGTAGTGTTGGAATTTCTGCTGAAATACATAATTTCATAACAGAGACTAGAACTACATGATTTGCTTGTGTCTTCTTTAGGGCTCTGTCTGTGATGACTGGGTGATTATGACCTGCTGTCCTTTCTGTGGACTCTGTCAGATGGCTCGAGAACAGAAGGCAAGAGGCTAAACTGAAAAGAAAACGAAGAGGATAAAACGGCTAATAAAAAAAATGCCTCGATGGCTGGAATTGTTTTCATCGTCTTCCCTTTATTTTTAAAATATTCCAAAATATCAATGATTTATGTGATCCTTCAAGTACAGTATATGTATAAAAAATCATGTTACTAATAGGTTTTACATTATGAAGTCCTAATTTTTTGCTTTAGTCTAGTGGCTTGTACTTTCACAGTTAAATATTTTCAAACTGCCTCCCCAAAATTAGGGCTAAATATTTAATGATGGGGATAATTAAGATTTCTCTCTTGAAAAAACAATTGGATCAAGCATTGTGACCCCTGTCTGATCTTATTTGCTCTGCGTGAAACCTTTCTGGTTCCTCTTTCTCATCTTTAAAAGAGAGAGAACGCCTGTCATAGTTTTGCTATATTATCAGGGAAGATTTCACGATGGTAAGATACTGAATCACATTGATGTTTAAATAGAGACTTTTTTTAAGCAGAATAGTCAATGTAATGAAATAGATTAATGAAAGATAGGATTTCAGACTATAAAGATTTGCTCACTGGTTTAGAACCTGTGAATCTGAGATTTTTCTCTGTATTTATCCTGTTAACACTAAAGAGCATAGTGTGACATAAATAGATATCTGTCTACTTTGTTTACAGTGACAGATTTTACGCCTTTGTACATGTATGTCCATATGGTGAACAAACATTTTGAATGTAAATAGAATAAAGGTAAAAGGGATCTGAGAAGTGGGAAATTGGCAGTTGAAAGGTCATGTACATGTACACGTTTGTTTCTGAGTTTTGTAATTGTGGGATTCTTTTGTATCTGTTGCCCTGCATGTATGCATATAAATTGGTTACTTCCAATCCATAATCTTTAAAGTGATTTTATTCATTTCAATAAATAAATAAAACATCCATAAGTTCTTTCATTCTTTGTTACATTTGAAGAAAAAATAAAATGCCAAATCCAGGGTAAAGTCTAAAAATCTAATTATGAGATAAGCATCAATGCTTGATTTCAACCACTAGTTTCACTATGATTTCAATCTTTGACATGGTCTTACTCAGTTAACTTTTCAGAATTTTCTTTACCTTATGAAGGATGCTGGGTTTTCACAAACAGGGTCACATATAATAACAGTTTATTCCAAATTAAAACTGATTATAACCTTTCAGTCTTTTATTTCTAGCAGTTGGCTGTATTAAGCTCTCAGTATTAGTTGCTGCTCACACTGAGTGAAGAACCTCGTAGTGTTAGACTTTGAAGGTAGTCAGGGAGTTTCATTTTAAAGTGGAATTGAAAAATATGGCAGATTCTACATGTTGTGAAATGATCATAAGGGGCAATATTCATCTGCCTCCTTAAACTTGCCTTCCACTACAGTTTCAGGAGTTGCGTAGAGATCCCTGATTCTAACCATAAAATCTTCAGATGTGTCAAATGTCATGAAACAGACATAACCACAGTTGTGAGTGATGTATTTCACACTGCAACAAACCTTACAGTTTCTCAGAATAACATTATATACGTTCAAGGCCAACGCTTCCATCATCTGTCCAATCGAACTTCTTTGGTACTAGACGCTAACTATATTGTTAACATCCACAAAGATACTTTTAATAACTTGCAAAAACTTTAGACTTTAAATCCATCCTGGAATTACTTATCTTCTCTCCACCGTGATGTTTTTAGCAACCTATATAACCTCAGAGACAGGGGCAGAGTGGGACCAAAAAATCTACTGGGAAATTTCATAGACCACCGGCAAAATTGCCAAAAAAATATACTACTTATGACATAGAACCCTTGAAAATGTTATATATATTAAGAAAGCCACCGCTACTGGTCACATCTATGGTTAGGTTGATTTGTTTAGATCCAGTGAAATTGCTACCTTGACAACGCCACTTCATGTTTTAGGTTTACGGATCTACGGAGAATATATTAAATATATTGTTTGTGTTCCCATTTGCTCAAACAGCAAAAGAAAAACTTCTCTATAGTTTTTTCGCAATTTTCAAAAAGAGGGAAAAAATTGCAAGAGATGGATAACGGCAGTCTGAAGAGAGAAATATATGTAAATTTGTCATCACTCCCACAGATGCTGCATTAGAAACCCTCACAATAGCATTGTTTTTTTTTTGTACATTTATAACATGGTAATATAATATAAAGTATAGTTTTATAAATGTAAATTATATATTTTTTTAATTCAATTATAAAAAACTTTCCAGCATTTATGCTGATGGTGACCGTTAAAATGCGTCATCATCACCCTGTTGAAAAGGGTCCATTTTCACAGTGACAGGACACCTTGCTCGTTAGCTCTAATTTAATCTAATCTAATACATAATACACTTAACATAGCAGCAGCAGCCAAGGGAAGTTGCTCAATTCAAGAGTCACTATAGCAAACTATTCATTTTTCTCATATTTACCACAGCTACTTTCAAATTTCACAAGCTTTTGGCTGGTTGGTAGCTGGTGCTAATTCCCGTCTGTGCCTAGCTTTGACGACATTTGCTTCAGTTTATTTCACCTGTATGTCATGGTATTGCTGGCCCGAGACGCAAACCCACAAGCCACGACTTCCCCCCCATAATCTCACTAATATTGATATGTTCCTGTTTTCCAATTTGACAAGCCTCAAGATTCTTGACCTTACATGAACCACCTGAAAAACTTTTCAGCTTTGGTTGAATGCATATAAAACCTGTCAAGCTTAATACACATGGACCAGGTTGTGGGTTCGAGTCTCAAGCTGGCAGCCGCATTCATTTGATGGGCTGAAAAACTTGGCCAATCTGTATTTACTGTCTAATAGAGATTGATGGCATGCTCTTTGGGAAACTTCATGCCACCCTGCAGGTGCTGGATTTACAGGCTAACCGAATCATGTACTCTACAGAACATACAAACTTGCCATTTATAAATATGTCAAGGCTTTTTGATCTGAAACTTAGTGCACAGGAGCCAAATGGCATAAACGTGTTGCCACATGCATTTTTCTATTGTCTAACATCTCTGAATAGTCTTTACCTTGCTAACAACCATATCATTGGATTTGGTGCTAAAACATTTTTATGACCTGAAAAGTTTGGAGACCTTAAGTCTGGACAACTCATGTGTTGGGATTGCCAAGCTCAAACCTGGTATTTTCAAAAACCTTACATGGTGAACATGGGCATAACATCATTTTCTAAAGAGGTCTTTGGAAATCTCACAGGACTGAAGGAACTACATCTCAATCGCAATGCCATGATGTCTTTGGACATCAGTTTACTGGACAATCTGACCAATCTAACATACGCTGATTTGCGCAGCTGTCCTCTCAGTTGTGCCTGCCAGAATAGTGAACTACAGAACTGGACAGAAGCAGTAATTTTTTCACAACTTTGACACTAATGTGTGTTATTTAGACATAGCACTCTACCTGTTTTCCTCAACGTTTGCATGTACAATCTTAATAAGCTTGATACTACTTCATATGACAGACTTCACTGGAAATTTAAGTATGGCTACTATGTGATTCGTTCATGGTTTGGAGAACAGTGGTGCCATTTAAGGGACCAGGAGGAGAAATACAAGTGCGATGCCTTCATTTCCTACAACTCAGCAGATGAAGATTGGGTAATGGAACAGCTGCTGCCAAACCTTGAGAGTTCTTCATTTCCGCTCTGCCTCCACCACAGAGATTTCACGCTTGGCCGCAATATTGTCGACAACATTGTGGCTGCCATATACAGCAGTCGCAAAACGATCTGTGTGGTATGTCAGAGATTCCTTCGCAGTAAATGGTGCTCACTGGAGATCCAGCTGGCCAGCTATCATCTCTTTCAAGAAATGCAGGATGCTTTTGTTGGTTTTCTGGAACCTATCACCTGTTATCACCGTATGAGGAAGGTCATGCTCAAAAATACTTATTTGCAATGGCCTGGGTCAAACTGTTTTCATCCAAACAGTGCAAAAGAACTGTTCTGGAATCAGTTAAAGAGAGCACTAAGGAGCAGCAACACTAGAAGCCAAGAGCAGCAGAATGATCAGAGGAGACGAGACAAAGAAGGTACAGACAAGGAAGAAAAAGAGAATATTTTATGAATCAGACACCAATAAATGATGAAGTACATTACCTGATCCCCTGATTACAATGCCATATTGATATTTGCATAGGGACGTATCTTCATAATTATTTTTAATAGTATTATTGTTCTTGAATTTGTTTCATTGTTATGAACACAGATGTGGGCGTGGTTGTTTTTACTCTGTCTCTGGCCCTGTCCACACGGACATGGGTATTTTTATAACCGTGACTTTTTTTACGCGGTTCGGCCCTTCGTCCACACGAAAACGCAGTTTCAGGCCACCGAAACCGAACATTTTTGAAAACTACGGCCAGGGTGAGCATTTTCAGAAACGCCGGTTGCAGAGCTGTCGTGTGGACAGTATAACCGGGGTTTTTGCCTTGCGATGTCAGAGTGTGCGCCGTTATCCGCTGTGTTTGACGTCAGATTGTGCGCTGCTGACTGCTTCTGATTGGCCAAGGTGACTTTACAATTTGGGTTATATCGCCGCCTGCTGGTGTGGCATGCTCTTGACAGCGCTTGATAGCATGTTTTTGCGTTTTCATGTGGACGGGATTTTTTTTTTAAACGCAGGAGGAAAAACTCCGGTTATAAAAATACCTGTGTCCGTGTGGACTAGGCCTCTCTCTTTCTCTGCTGCTCTTTCGGGCATTTATCACCACCTGTAGCTCATTTGTAAAAGCGTGCCTGAAACCGAGAGGATACTGTGGCAGTTCATACTAGGAGACACACTTCTCCCCTGCTCGACTGAACTTTGTGCTTGTTTTTTCATGCAGAGACAATAGTTGTGTATTAACAGTGGCTAATTAAGCATTAACTGTTAATTGCTGTTGTTCCAGGTTGAGATTGAGCAAAAGGTATTGTGGCTCTTTTGTCTCGGGTGATTTTAATTACTAGCATGTGTGTTAAAAGGGATGCTGTAGGGGGAGAGTGCCTTTTTCTTTTTATATTGCCTTTTGCTTCTGTTTTTGTACAACAAGGGAGGTGAGGGAAGTTGGCTGTATATTTCTTTTCTTTTCATTAAAGTTAGTTAGAACTCCTTCTTAAATTAGTTAGTGAACTATTTTGTTTGTTATTTTAGGCCCTGCTCATCTGAGCATTTGCTCCCATTTACATTATGTTTTTTTCTGTCTTGTATATAAAATGATTTCTGTTTAAACAGTATGTATCAACTGGTGTCATATTCATTCTGTGACAGAGGATTGATTTATGTTCTCACGATTCGTTTCCTCTGTACTTTTTTTTCTTTCTTTGTTACTTCCCCTTCTGACTCCTAGATGCTTAGAGCAATGTAACGCATATAAAAGACCACATTTAATCTGTACAATATGAGAACAAATGTAATATACTTCAATAAAAGTTAATTAAAAGGCTGTAAATTCTGCAGGCTTAAAAACAAAACAAAAATATCATGTAAAAAATACAAGTTCACTGGAAGCCATTTTGAATTTTTATTAGGCGTTATAGCCAAATTTGATACAAAATAAATAAATACATATAAATAAATAAATACATCTTTTTTACAGAATACTGAACTTAATGATAAAAGTCCAGTCCAGATATATAGGAGAAATCTGACTAAAAAAAAAATTAATAATCAATTAACAAACTAATCTGTATCCTTGCTAACAAAAATGAACCCTATTAATTCAGGAAAATAAAAGATAACTAATATGTGTTTTGTACAGCACAAAAAGTGATTTTATAAAGAAAGTTTTTAAGACGTTTCATTCACTCAAATACAAAGAAATCATGATTGCACATAATTTGAGCATACTTGACCCTCAAATTCAAATCTAATGTAGAAGTAATGGTTTTTCAAAATAATAATAATAATAATAATAAATAAAATAAAATAAAATAAAATAAAATAAAATAAAATAAAATAAAATAAAATAAAATAAAATAAAATAAATATTTAGGTAGGTATGTCTGTATGTGTGGGTGTCTGTGTGGTTGTGTGTGTATGGGTGTAACGACAAAGACAACATACAAAGATAATCTTGGCAAACAGCTTTGCTAAAGGTAAGTATGTGTTTGTCCTGGGACAGTGAGTCATACCAAGACAGTCAGACCTGTGCTAGGCATTAGATGGATGAGGGCAACGAAAATAAGGCATGAACTGTAATAATAATAATAATAATAATAATAATAATAATAATAATAAACTACAGAATAGTTTGGCATACTATTATATTATTTTAAGTTTTTTGAAAATCAAGATGTGTACACTCACATTTATTGTGTGAGGAAAATGTATGTTATTACTTGATGGTTATGTGTACACGATGACATATTTAAAGACATCACATTTTCTATTACTAATTTTCCTTTATGCATATGTCAAATACCCTTTATCCAAAGTGACTTAAAATAAAATAAAATAAAATAACGAAATAAGGCATGAACTGAAAGCCTTCAGAGAGATAGGATGCTGAGAATGACAAGGGAGCCCATCTTTCTCTTTCATCCTGAACTTGCCGCTGATGGGACCAGAATCTGGATCCTTCAAAAGATACTTGTGGTTTTTGTTTTCTGCTCTCAAATATGTGATAGGAATTAAAATCAAGATCTTTGTCTTCACTCCACTTTTGGGAGAAGTCTAAATCCACATATTTCAAACGTTCCACTCTGCTTAGTGACTGCTGCTGAGGATAGGAGTTTAAAGGATGATCGACCCAGGTGGGGCTTCTGAGTTTAGGGGGGGGGGGGGGGCATGCTGGGTAAAGGTCTGTTCCTGGTTAAGGAGTCGTCTGATGTGATGTTGCTGAGCTCCGAAGCAATCCTGAGACAACCCAGCTGCCCTCCACTGGTCAAACTGTAAAGATTAACCAATCAAATTCACATGCAAAATAGCCATACACTGCCAAATGTAAAATATTGTTAACATTTGTAGTAGTCTAGTTTAAAACTACTTTATTTTGTTTTATTTGGATTTGATTCTTTACTTCATTACTCACCACATTAGTGTGTTCCTCTGTTGTGGTTTTCTTCTCCAGGGAGAAGAGAGTAGACGATGTCTTCCATTCTTCTATCCTACGTTTCTTGGTGAAAGCTTTTCTGTCCATGTCCTACTTAACTTTCTGTGCTAAGTAATGTTGTTGCATGGCACTGTCTAGGATACAGAAAGGTAATTTAAAACATGTACACAACTTTATTATGAAACAATGTTCAATGGTGACATTTTTATTTGATTTATATATATAAAAAAATTGTCAGGATATAAAAAAACTGTAAATATAATGATTTAAATAACGATTACATTTCTAAATTAATTTGGTTATTTTTGGAGTCCATTAAGTCAAAAATGGGTGATACAACTGTCCTGATATAATAATAATAATAATAATAATAATAATAATAATAAACTACAGAATAGTTTGGCATACTCTTATATTATTTTAGGTTTTTTGAAAATCAAGATGTGTACACTCACATTTATTGTGTGAGGAAAATGTATGTTATTACTTGATGGTTATGTGTACACGATGACATATTTAAAGACATCACATTTTCTATTACTAATTTTCCTTTATGCATATGTCAAATACCCTTTATCCAAAGTGACTTACATTATACTTTTTTTTTTTTGCATTGTCTGGTAATTTAACCAATATCCTTGCCGTTATTTTCATCAGTGGTTTTCAACCGGTGGGCCGCTGCCCCCTAGTGGGTTGCAATGGTATTGCAGGTGGGCCGCCAATTACTCTTAAAAGAAATACGGTAATAATATTGTTAATATATGTAAAAAATGTCTACGTCATAACATAATAACATCATCTCATATACATACAATACAGACCAAAAGTTTGGACACACCTCATTCAAAGAGTTTTCTTTATTTTCATGACTATGAAAATTGTAGATTCACACTGAAGGCATCAAAACTATGAATTAACACATGTGGAATTATATGTGGAATTATATACATAACAAAAAAGTGTGAAACAACTGAAAATATGTCATATTGTAGGTTCTTCAAAGTAGCCACCTTTTGCTTTGATTACTGCTTTGCACACTCTTGCCATTCTCTTGATGAGCTTCAAGAGGTAGTCACCTGAAATGGTCTTCCAACAGTCTTGAAGGAGTTCCCCGAGAGATGCTTAGCACTTGTTGGCCCTTTTGCCTTCTGTCTGCGGTCCAGCTCACCCCTAAACCATCTCGATTGGGCTCAGGTCCGGTGACTGTGGAGGCCAGGTCATCTGGCGCAGCACCCCATAACTCTCCTTCTTGGTCAAATAGCCCTTGATGCCTTCAGTGTGACTCTACAATTTTCATAGTCATGAAAATAAAGAAAACTCTTTGAATGAGAAGGTGTGTCCAAACCTTTGGTCTGTACTGTATATATATATATATATATATATATATATATATATATATATGTGTGTGTGTGTGTGTGTGTGTGTGTGTGTGTGTGTGTGTGTGTGTGTGTGTGTGTGTGTGTGTGTGTGTGTGTGTATGTGTTTGGTTGTGTGGGCCGCGAGTTGAAAAAGGTTGGGAACCACTGATTTACATCATGCTCTACTGCATGAACTACAGGAATGACTGTATCTTTAAACTTAAAATGTAAAAAAGAGTAGTTTTTTAAGCCATCAAGGAATTTGTCACATGCATTTTAAACTGTATTTCTATTTTTATTGTTTTTTTTACAAGTGGGGCTACTAAATAAGACTAATTTGCTCCCCATCTTCTGTAGATGCTCCCATAAATACAACTCCTCTATTAGAATGAAAAACACTTGTGTTTTTTTCACTATAGGCTCATTTCTTGAACTTTTCTTCCTGCACTTTTGTGGCTTTGAATTATTTTCTGGTGCCTGTACTTCATGGAGATTGGCGTCCACGTCTGAATCAGGTACAGAGGGAGGTGTGTGATATCATGTGCATCACAGATGGTTTTCTTTGCTCTTTTCTCTGCTTGTATTTCTTTATTTGCTTGCTCACCATCCTTTCAATATCTATGAAATAAGGCATCTTTCAGTTATGTTGCTTGGCTTCTGGGATATGAATGGCTTAGTGAATGCTAGAACATGAGTGGATGATGTGCCTTCTCACCGCCATCTCTTCTGCTGTGCTGATAACATGGGTGATACCTGTTCCTCTCCAGACCTCAAATCTGATTCCTCTCCTTCCTGGTTTTAAGATGCCTCTCTTTATGTGACGAGTTGCAATGCACATCTGTTTTTATACTGCTGCAGCTCACTGGTTTGCTAGTGCAGCATTGGCTGAATGACATGAAGACTTGGCTGTGCTACTGTGGCAGTCACTGGATGTCTTCAGCAAGTTATTTTTAAGTTGAAAGCTTTTGCTAGATTAGTGGCTCATCATCAAGTTATTAAAATTATATTAAAAAAAAAAAAAATTATAATGCATTTATAATTCAGTTAAATAGTCTAAGTTAACAATCTCATGCTTATTGTGGTTACCCCTAACTTAGCACTTTTTTAGGTTCATCATATGGAAACATTTAGAAACATTTAACAAATGTTTTTGTTAAAAATGAAATACTTTCTTCATTGTCAAATATATAAACATATATAAAATCATCGAATAAAAGCAGCATGTTTTTGAAGTTCAAAGTCTTTTAAGTTTTACCTTTCCGTTGCTTGGCAACTTGCTTTAAAGACGGACGTCCCGACGTCATACGCAGATCTCTGCGAGAAAAAAAAAACCTACGGTCAAGAGGACTGGTATTATGTAATGTTACTTTTTTTACGTTATGAAAAAATGAAGGAGGTTTAATGACCTTTCCCCGTTAATAACGCATAATGTTATTTTATAGCTTGACCGTGCTCGGTGATCTGCTAGTAATGTCTGGTTCGATATTCCAGCTTCCGGGGTTTGGCAGCAGACCGCCGACTAATTGAACACAGAGCTCTGCTGTGGGAACACTTTTTGGTAACGAGTTCCCTGTTTTTAATTAATAAGAATCGACATAAGTGTTAACATGTATTATATATACTTATATGCAAAAGTATGATGTTACGCAGTGTTTAACGCATTGCGTCTTGTTTTTCTAAATGGAAGGTATCTGCATGCTAAGTGCTAACGTTACATTAGCCGTGTGAGCTGCACGGTAAACTCCACGAAAGAGAACGGTTAGCGAAAGTTAACTTTTATACATATGAAAACTTCCAATTATTATTTATTAGATGTTATTTTCGCTCCAGCTTGTTTGAGAGGTTAACTGCAATGCAAACGTAATCCAAAAATTGCACCAGACAAACTAGGTTAGCTGTGAAAAAAAAACGTTACTGTATTTGTGGTTTTCATAGAATGTGTACAAAGTGTATAAACTATATACTATATAGTTATAACTATATAGTACAACTTGTCAAAAGGTCATGAATTTTTATCATTTGTATGCTTAAAACACAACGTTGTACTCAAATGATTAAATGAAATGTTCTAATATGAGAACTTTTTTGGAGAACATGTAACTTGTCATGTCCCTCTGGGTTTCTCCTCAGGAAGTGATGAGTGAAGACTCTAACCCTGCAGCTTCACCCAGCCCCTGTCAGGACATCCAGGGAGATGGTCGATGGATGTCTTTGGTGCTTCTTTTGTATAATAATATATTTTACAACTTTGGTGTCCTTATTAGACTGCTAAAATATTACTTTGTTTTAAACACTTAGCCAGTACTTTCTCTAAAATGCAAAGGGAGGCTTAATAGCATTTTTTATGTGTCCTCATCTTGCAGCACAATCGATTTGTATCAGACAGTAAAGGAAAAGAGCCTGATGTTCTGTTTGTTGGAGATTCACTTGTCCAGCTTCTGCATGAGTTTGAGGTATAGCAAAGTATCAGCATCTCTTTCATTCTTCATGTTTGCCATTCATATCAGCGATTGCACACATAATTATGTTTTTTTGTGTTTGTTGACAGGTTTGGCGAAAACTGTTTTCTCCTCTCCATGCTCTGAATTTTGGGGTTAGTGGGGATGCTACACAGCATGTATTGTGGAGACTCATAAATGGAGAACTGGACTACATCAGCCCAAAGGTTGATTTGATTTCCTTCATTTAATTTAAGAGTTTTACCAGATATTACATTTCTCATTACTTTAGACATTACTTTAATCAAATAATAATCCTTCTTTAAAATACTCTTAGAGTTTGGCTTTCTCATTTTTACAAATTTAGATTTTTTTCAAAATGAAACCAGTATTTATCTAGAGGTGAAGTATCTACACCTTAAATAATATGGTCTAGTTAAACTATGTACAAGTAAACAGTAAATGTATGCATTTATTCTTAGAGGTGACTCATTTGTGTATGGATCCTTTTTTTGTGTTGGGACATGAAATAAAATGAGTATTTAGGCATCTTAAAGGTGTAATGTGTAAGATTTACAACAATCCATTTACAGAAATGCGATAATATATATATATATATATATATATATATATATATATATATATATATATATATATATATATATATATATATATATATATATATATATATATATATATATTACACACACACATATATATTAGGGGTGGCAGGGTTCAACTTTTTCATGGTTCGTTTGTTTCACGGTTTTAGTCACGGTTTCGGTACAGTTCGGTATGTGCTATGTTCATGGAAAAACTTTATTTTCTAATAAAAAATATAAATAAACAGTAAAGAAGCAAAAAATAAACAGTGATTTTCAGTTTTTTGTTTAGGAAGGTCTAGCATTAGTTTTTAGGTACAGAAATTGAATAAACTTATCAAATGTAAAACAGCATTGCATATTTGACTGTATAAATTAAAGATTGTTCTTTATTACAGTTGCAAAAGCTTTTTAATCAAGAGTAGTGAGTGATTTCTCTGTTGTTGCTGTTCGATTAATATAAAGACTGTCACTTTAAGAGAATGCACTGATTCAGTAGGCCTCCGTTCACTCGGCTAATGTCTGCTGTAGGATACAAATAGAGTAATTCGAATTGTAATATGTTGTGTGTTTGTATACAGGTGGTGGTGTTGTGGGTAGGCACTAATAATCATGGTAACACCCCAGAACAGATCTGTGGAGGCATCATGGCCATCATCAATGTGATCCATCAGAAACTGCCCCATGCTCACACTCTTGTATTGGTTAGTTATCTCAGCTCCTACCTCTCTGTCACAATATTGTTTAATTCTAATTACATTTTTAATTAAATTCATCATACCAGTATTGTCAAAGTGCCATGTTCATAGCTATTGTGACTTGATCAGCAGAAAATTGGGTAACAGAATACCTTTAAAAAAACATAAAAGGGGGAGGGGGGAATCAGGAGATAAAAATTATACAATATATTATTTTAAAATAATTCAGATAATTTCTTATCTGAATCATGTAAATGAAAGTATTAATCACATTTACTATAATGCACACTACTGTTCAAAAGTTTGGGGTCGGTAAGATTTTTTATTTTTATTTTAAGAAGTTAATCCTTCTATTCAGCAAGGGTGCATTAAAAACATGACAGAAATACTTTGTAGCATTATAAAAGTCTTTATTGTTTCAAAAATGTGCTGTTAATTTCAACTTTCTGATAATCAAAAATCCTATAAAACTATTAGAAATTTTCCTTGTGCAGCATATCAGCATATTACAATGATAGATCATGTGACACTGAAGACTGGAGTTACGGCTGCTGAAAATTAAGCTTTGCCATCACAGGAATAAATATGATAACATTTTATAATACATTTTAAGTTGTAATACTATTTCACAATATTACAGTCTTTACTGAATATTTGATATTGCATCCTTGGTAAACAAAAGACTTAATTCAAAAACATTATTTCTAAATAAGTCTTACTGACCCCCAATGATTGAGTGATAGTGTATATTCAGGATGTATCCATTTTGACCTTTTACTATCAGTTTAGCTGTTGTTTTAAATAGAACTCCCCCTTTTCTCCATTATCAAAATATCTTTCATAACATATAAAAACTGTGGGATCTCAGTCGTTATCTCAGACTGTTATTTATTTAAAGTTTTTTCATCAACCTTATCCTCAATAGATATTGGTGTCCCATTAAAGGTATAGTTCACTTTGAAATTAAATTTGGCTATGTTTTAGCTTACCTCAAGGGCATCCAATATGTAGGTGTCTTTGTTTCCGCAGTATTTTCAATTTTGATATTTTTAGGTCAAACCGTTCTTGTCTGTGGCTCATATAATGGAGGTCTATGGTCTACACCTCAAAGAGCATGCACAGAGAAGTCCAAATTAAATAATTCCCCATCGTTAGTACACATTGATGGCCTAAAACACGAAACGAGCAGCTTCCTGGTGTGTGACGTGTGCGCGCGTTCAGGCTTAGTCTGTGCAAGCACCGGAAGTGATCTCTCGCACTCTCGACTATTGGCTAATGCTCTTTCTTTCCTCTCTACTAGGGGTTGCTGCCGAGAGGGAAAAGTCCAAACCCTCTTCGTGAGCGTAATGCGAGTGTGAATGCTCTAGTTCAGGCTGAGGCAGCTTCTCTGTCTTATGCCTCCTTTCTGGATGTGGACCCTGGGTTCATTCACTCAGATGGTTCTATCTTACATCAGGACATGTATGATTACCTGCACCTCACGCAGCAGGCCTACCAGAAGGTGTGCCAGCCCTTATATGAACGCATCAAATCCCTGTTAGATAAACAGGCTCCCTGAACGCAAAACAAGATACACCATAAACACCGTTTCCTGCACATGGAACGGATGTTTCATCCTTTATGCTCCACATTTAGAGCATTATTGAGACATAAACATCCTCAGGATAACTAATGACTGTTTAATAGACACAAACGCATATATATCACATGCTTTCTGTCAATATGCATTGCTGCTTCCTCGTTACTATAAGAGAACCAGCTTAAAGGCATAGTTCATCCAAAAATAATAAATTGTGATGCCATTCTTTGTGTATTTCTGATCATTGTGTGATTCAACAATTTTTGCCCCCAAATGCATTTTCTTCTCTGTTCCATAGAATAAATAGTTATTCAGGTTTAGAATGACATGAGGGTGAGTAAACATAAACAGAATTTTATTTTTGGGTGAACGATCCCTTTAAATTGTCAGATTTATTCTCTTTACATAAAAAGGTTAGTACATTCCTAAGTGTGTACATGTATTACAAGACACAATAACTGGTATGATGTTGTTTTCATGATGACCTCTGATGAGTGATAGCTGTTGAAGTGTACATATGTGATGTGTCCTGCTGTTGTGTTTTGATTGCTGAAGAATTTCTTGTAAACCTTGTGTAGGAAACAGCCGCTTTCCCAAAAGCATGCCGTGTAGCCCTTCATATGTTAATAACTGCATGTTTATTTGTTGAAAGGAACAATATGGGTTCATTTGGTTTCTCCTTTACTGAATCCACAGTGCATGCCCACAGGCTCTTTTCTGAGAAAAGGGAAGGTGCTTTACACAAAGTTACGTACCTTTAAAATGATTCTGTCAGATGTGACGTTTTAGAAATTAGTGTTTCAGTTATTTTGAACAGTGTTTTTATTATTTTGGTAAGTTTCTCCCACGTATATGTCTACTTTATATTTATATTGTTAATTTTGTGTTATGTTCCAGTGTGCGATAAGCTGTCAAATCGCAAGACAGCAGGTGAATTATATGAACAAATTTACTTTGTGGATGAAATCCTAAAATCTCATAACACATGGAATAGGTTTGGTTGGTCTATGTATGGCTCAGTTTCTAATAAGTAGAGAATTTAAATCACAAGGAGCCAATCAATTGTTTTATTTTAATTGCATTACAGTTAGATCACATTGTTGTATTTCAACCAACAAACCATCACTTTTAAATGTTGAAGAATGTGGTTAAATGTTGCAATGATGATTCTGCTGTTGCTTTGTCCTGTTTTTGTTCGTGCTGGTTTGTCTGAGGGGTTTTTGTGAACATTGTTATCTTCTAGTAGCCTTGATATTCCAGGAGATGTATTTTCTTATGACTTCAAGATTCTGAGGTTTAGATGTTATGCCTGGTGCTGCAATAAACAACTATCATGGAAAATTTGGTATTAACTTATTTAAAATGTTCTTTGTAATGTTTAGATTATGAGTCATGACAGGAAATAAGTGTTCATGATTAAAGGAAAACGTTCCTTCAAAACATTTGCCAAGTTCTTAGAAAGCACTCGATGATATGTACAGAAAAAGATTTTAAATCTTAACTATCATTCAAAAAATTGTGGTTAATAGTATTTAAAAAAAGACACCCTTTAAGTTCACCAAGTATGCATTTATTTATTTGTTTAATCCAAAAAAAAAAAAAACTACAATATTGTAATTTAAATGTCATTTATTCCTGTAATGGAAAATCTGAATTTTCAGCAGCCGTTACTTCAGTCTTCAGTGTCACTTAATCGTTCAGAAATCATTCTGATGTTTCTATCAGTGTTGAAAACAGATCATTATTTTTTACATTTCAGGATTCTTTGTTCAAGATTTGAAAAACTAATCTTTGAAATAGTAAAATGTATGTCTTTACTGTGACTTTGATCAATAATAAAAAAAATAATAATAATAATATATAATTGTTTGGGGGCATGACATTTTTACAGCCTGAACTAGCCATAAAAAAATCAAGATTAATTAATTTTAGATATTAAAAATGTGCTCATAGATTACTTTAATCATTTGTGAATCCATTTTATGAAAGCAGTTGCTTTCATAAAACATGCTTCAGTGACTGAGTGCCAGTCTGACACTGAAGGCACTCCTTGAGATGTATGTACTGAAGTCTGTTGAAACTGTGTCACTGCACAAATACTGTTAAATACCTTCTGGCACTTTCAATCTGATAATCATTGCAAAACACTCGGCTGGGACATGTTATGGTGTGTACAAAAGAGTGTCAGGTGACACATATCATGCTGAGTGATTCAGGCTGTTAAAGATGGAATTACAGTTAGATGTCTGTAATTCAGTGAGTGTCGAGACAACCCATCTGTGCTTTACTTCTTTTTTAGAACTTTTATTAGCTCCAATGTCTAGCACAACATGTCTTATATGTCAGCATGTGACAGGTAGATTTACAGGTAGAATCCAATTTCTCTTCATCTTAAATGCAAGCCCACTTCAAGACACTGATATTTCTGCATAACTTTGAACTGATATTCACAGTCTGCTTAACACACAATACGGTTTCATATCAAAACCGTGTTTTTCTTCAATTGTGAATCATACCTGCACAGCTTTCCTGCGAAGTTTGGACCATTCTTTATAAAACTGTTGAATTTCAGCCATATTCTTAGTGATACCAAGGCATCTCAGCTGGCTTGAGGACAGAGCTCTTCACCAAGACAAGATAACTTCCAATTGTCGTTCTGTAGTTATACAATGCTTTTAGTGAGAACATCATGTCTTTTCAGTCTAATGAATCTGAGTGAAAACAAGATTGATTATGGGGTGCATGCTTGATATAATTTAGCTGTTAAGGAATTGTTTCGGTCCTAATCAAGCTTGACGTAGGGTCTTGTTCACAAAAACATCCATCAGGTTTCCAACGTTTCTGCAGCAGTAACAATTCAAATGAATTTCTGCTAAGGTCTTCTAAATCTGACGGATTCCCATAAAACACTCATGCAGAACATTTGGCACCAGACCAGACAGGTCTCTTTTGAGCTGAATATATATTATAAATGTGATACGGTAAGAATAAAAAATAATAATAATATGTGAGAGGAGGTCATCAAGGTTTGAATTACAAAGGAGGCTAAATAATGGCTTTCTTTACCCAAATTGCATGCAGCCCTCATCACAAATCTTGGCAGTTCCTAAAGAGATAAGCTGACAGCATTTTATTCACACTTGATTTTTAAAATTCTAACCAACAAGTTGGGGCATAATAAGACATGGTTTCTGAGCCCCAGAAATCAAAGCATTGTCATATAAATACTGTGTAACCCTAGATTGCAATACAGAGTTCTCTGGAAAAGCACAAGCAGGAGTCTCGAAGCCTTAAAAAGCAGTCTTTGTTCAACGGCTCTCATTTTCTGACTGAGCTCTGGTGATAATGAGGAACCTTCAGGTACTTCTGCTGGTCTTTGCTGTGGTCCACATCCAAGGTAAAAGAAAAAAACTTTATGAATTGATATAAATATAATTAAACCGTATGTTATATATATATATATATATATATATATATATCGTTTATTATTATTATTTTTGCTGTGTTGTTATGTCATGCTATGACCCGAAATTTTACCTGTTATATTGCTGTTCAATTCTGTAATATGATACATAAAAAACCTTATATAAATATATAGATAAATTGTTTCACGATTCTAACTTAAATGTATTATTTACATGAAGTGTTGCTGTTTCTTATTTGTTGCAGCACAACCTCAGCTTGGAGATTCAGATAAATCTCCAGTGGTCAAATCCAAGCAACAGAGCAAGACATGCAGCTGCGCTGGTAAGGGATGATAGAACTCTTTCTCTATGCAGACCTTCTCTTTACAGAAAGTTGCATTTTTTTAAACCTCCGTGAGAGTGATCACCATTGTAACAGATTATTTAAAAATGACATTTCGAGACACAACAATACTAGGAGTCCCAAATCTATTGTATTGTTTTATAACTTAACAAACCTTTAATGACAATCCTTGTGATCCTTTAGAAAACACTTGTTTCGAGGACTTTATTTTATGTGCTGCAGTAGTAAAGTCTCTTGTGGTGCTTAAAGTGTGATGATGTAGTTTTTGGTTCAGAAATTTTCCCTAACAGTGTGTACTGCCCAAATGTAGTGCCTTGTAGTCTGCTTAAAAGTATTTATTGTGTAAAATGAAAGAGTCCTTCTCATTTTGATTGATGTGTTGCTTTCCATAGGGAGAAGAAATGCACTGGAGCAGGACTACTGTACATGTGAGCTGCAACGTCAACATAGTGAGTCATGCAACCTGTATTTACTCAGCCCTTTTTGTCTGTTATGTTCAACATAGCAGGTCATGAAACACTGTGTCATAAGAAAGCTTTTAAAATAACTGTACACAAGTTACTAGCTTTTTGTGCAGTTATAATACACACATACATACATAAAGTAAATATACATACATCTTTTTGTTTTATTTTCAGGAACGCTCAGCGAAGAGCAGAGAGCTTTGTGCCAAAAGAAAAAATATAGAAAATGCCAAAAGTTGAATAGAGGAAACAGGAAGGAGGAAAAAGGCATCAGTATGCCGATTTAACACACAGTCACTAAACTCACAAGCTAAATGCCCCCACGATTTTAAACATACATATCAAATCATATATTAAGTAGTGTACTGAACTATTTTAGTATATATTATATTCAGTAACAGTAATTCTATTCAATGTTCTTCCTTCAGATTTTACAAGTGGCAAAAAATGTACGTACTGGAAAAAGAAATGCAAGCGCATTTAAAAATAAAGCATGATGATGAAGAGGGAAATTCATTTGAATAATTTGCTTTTATTTCATTTTATAAATAAAATATAAAACATTTGACATTCTTTGATCTTTTAAATAATTGAAAAATACATTTATAATTTGGAAATAATCACACTGAAGACATATCATACTTCTATAGGAAAAAAAATAATAATTGAAGATATTAAGATATATTTGTGAAGCAAACAGAAATGTAATTTGGATAATTGATAATTTGGAAAAGTACTTTGCCTATATTTGCCTGAATTTGGTGCATGTTAGCTTTTCCGGATAGAGACTTAAAACCAAAGCTACAAATCAGAAAATAATCCACCTTCTATCAATTTCAGCAGATTTAATTAGAGTATAGCATTCCTGTCCAAAAGTACTGTCCAATTAATTATAGTAATAAATGTACCAAATATATAGTTTTTAGAAAATAAATATATAAGTAAATAATTTAGCATGATTCTTTAAAATTTATGACTATTCAAATGTACTTTTTACTTGCCAAAAGAGTGTTGCGTTAATAAATGCTCATACCTGTCTTTGAATAATGCTTAAATATTATATTCAAATTAATTAAATTGTATGATCTTGTCTGTTTAAATTTTTTCTTGCTGATTTAAAGTGTTAAATTTGCCCACAAGCCTCATTCAGTCTACATAAAGGCCTCAAAGACATATGCCATGTTCACAGCAATATAAGTATTAGAGGCATTCTTCCAGCACAGGGAGAAGCAGAGCGAAGAGAGCCATCAACATCACACTCGCCTGGACACCGACAACAGCATTTGAGGCTGGGGAAAAGACAAGAGATGATCTGTTATAAGATTACTTAAAAAAACACAGCACGAAAATGCATTTTCTGACAATCAGTTAGCTTGTATTTTGCATGATAACTGCTGTGTGTGAATTTGGGCTAATGCTCACAGTTGACGACTTGGCTGGTGTAGACTGTCACATTGGTCAAAGGGTTTTTAGCTACACAGGTGTAATTGCTGCCCAAGATATACTTAATGGGAAGTTCTATGGAGGATTGATTTCCCACTACGGTGTTGTTTTCAAAGATCCAGTGATACACAGCTGGTGGCTGAGACACTGCTTGACATGTCAGGACGGGGGGAATCCCAGGGCGTACAATGATCTGCACACTCTGTGGTCCAACTGCCCAGTAAACACACAGAGGTTTAGTTCATGCAAAATAAAAAGTCTTTTGAAGTCGCATATACATACATATATATATATATATATCAAAGTAATTAAAAAATGTTTAATACTACTCACAGATGACTGCCAGATCATATGGGCGACTGACATACGGTCTCAATTCATTTGAAGCGACGCACTGGTATCTCCCATCGTCAGCGGTCTGCAAGGTGTTAAAGGTCACAGAGGTGTTATTTTCTGCAAATATAACTCTGTCTGATGGCTGGAAATTCTGGTTGTTTTGAAGCCAGTGGAGTGTGTTGTAGCGTCCCTTCACATCACAGGTGAGCTTAAAGCGTTGGGAAGCCAGAGGAATAGTGCGATCGGGGATCACGTCCACTGCCGTAATGGTTTCTGTGGAGTGTACAGAATATTAGACTAGTCCCTCACATTGTGGTAGGTAGTGTTATTATATATCAATCCTCGTTTTAATGATTATTAGTTTGCAGTCTGTACTGAATGTGAAGCCATAAAAATACCATGTAGAGCATAATAATGTCTAGAAATGACTTCCTATTGAACTGTTCTATTCAACAAAAAACATGCATCAGTGTAATCCAATTGAAGAACAATTGACTCTTATGAGCCGGTTATTATTAGTGAAACATACAGTGTGACCAGTGTAGTCTGATTCTGAGAAAGAATGACTCTTATGAGATGGTTCTTTTTAGTGAAGCAAAAACATACAGAGCAACCAGTTCTTATGAGCCGGTTCTTTAAAGCAATCTTTCAAAAAGATGCCCTGCATAATGTACCATATTAGCAGAGGATTTCTTTATTATTTAAGCAAAATGTACAGAACTTTTCCCATATCCCTTTAAATATGTACATGGAAAAGACAATTTCCTTTAAAAAAGATCCACAAAGGACGAAAAGACATCACTGTGAGGAGTTAGAGCTTACCAATAACAGTCAACTCCAGTGATGCGTTGCTGCTTCTGCCTGTGATGTCATTGATAGCCATGCAGGTGTAGAGTCCACTACTGTTTAGTGAAAGAGCTGTTTTCACAAGCACTGGACCATCTCCCACTTTTGAAGTGTTGTGGAACCAGCTATATCGACTATGAGGATGAGAGATGGCAGTACAGTTGAAAGTCACATTTGACCCCTCCTCTGCCATGGTTGGTCCTTCAATTATTGTGTTCCATGGACCATCTGAAAGATGCCATATACATTGAAAATCATTCCCATGAACATTAATTCAATGGACGTGTTACAAATATATCTGAGTTACTCACAGTTGACCATTAGGTCATAGCTTGGGCTAGTCATGTTGCTGAAAATATTACTTGCTTCACACTGATAAGATCCATCATCACTGAGACTTATATTTTGGAAGCTCAAGGTTGAGTTGTCATTGGAGAACGTGATTCCATTTTGAGGATGAAGGATCATGCCATTCTTCATCCACTGAATGTGTTCAACATCTCCATTAGCAATGCAGGTTAGTGTGAATGGCTGACTGAAGATTGGTTGCTGATCGCCAGCACTTACAACCACATGGCTGATTAGATCTGAAATTTATAGGGGAAAAAAATCAGACAGATTACATCATTTAAAGGGGGGGGGGGGGTTGTCTATACATTGATCAATGCAATCCAGTGTTGATGTTTAGAACCCCATTGATATTTATTGTACAGAAAACAGCTGAAACATTCTTCAAAATATTTTATATGGTGTTGCAGAAAAGAAAGTATGTCATACACGATTGGACTGTGTGAGGAAATGATGACAGAACTATCCCTTACTAGTAAAACTTAAACTTTCCAAATTACTCTATGTAAAAACTCAACAGATGTATTGACCCGCCTGTTGTAAAACAAAACTGATAAACTATTCATACAGTATACATTATTTGAAGGCCCAAAAACTCACATATTAAAGTTAACTCCAGTGATGCATTGCTGCTGCTGCCTGTAATGTTATTGGAGGCCATGCAGGTGTAATGTCCGCCACTATTTGGTGAGAGAGTCATAGTTAACACTGGACCCTCTCCCACCTTTGAGCTGTTTAAAAACCAGCTGTATTGACTTGTTGGGTGAGAGTTAGCAGAGCAGCTGAAGGTCACATTATGTCCGATAGCTCCTACAGTTGGACCAGAGATGGTTGTGTTCCATGGACCATCTGAAAGATGCCATATACATTGAAAATCATTCCCATGAACATTAATGCAATGGACGTGTTACAAATATATCTGAGTTACTCACAGTTGACCATTAGGTCATAGTCCAGGCTAGTCACGTTGCTGAAAATATTACTTGCTTCACACTGATAAGATCCATCATCACTGAGACTTATATTTTGGAAGCTCAAGGTTGAGTTGTCATTGGAGAACGTGATTCCATTTTGAGGATGAAGGATCATGCCATTCTTCATCCACTGAATGTGTTCAACATCTCCATTAGCAATGCAGGTTAGTGTGAATGGCTGACTGAAGATTGGTTGCTGATCGCCAGCACTTACAACCACATGGCTGATTAGATCTGAAATTTAGAGGGGAAAAAAATCAGACAGATTACATCATTTAAAGGGGGGGAGGGTTGTCTATACATTGATCAATGCAATCCAGTGTTGATGTTTAGACCCCACTGATATTTATTGTACAGAAAACAGCTGAAACATTCTTCAAAATATTTTATATTGTGTTGCAGAAAAGAAAGTATGTCATACACGATTGGACTGTGTGAGGAAATGATGACAGAACTATCACTTACTAGTAAAACTTGAACTTTCCAAATGACTATGTAAAAACTCAACAGATGTATTGACCCGCCTGTTGTAAAACAAAACTGATAAACTATTCATACAGTATACATTATTTGAAGGCCCAAAAACTCACATATTAAAGTTAACTCCAGTGATGCATTGCTGCTGCTGCCTGTAATGTTATTGGAGGCCATGCAGGTGTAATGTCCGCCACTATTTGGTGAGAGAGTCATAGTTAACACTGGACCCTCTCCCACCTTTGAGCTGTTTAAAAACCAGCTGTATTGACTTGTTGGGTGAGAGTTAGCAGAGCAGCTGAAGGTCACATTATGTCCGATAGCTCCTACAGTTGGACCAGAGATGGTTGTGTTCCATGGACCATCTGAAAGATGCCATATACATTGAAAATCATTCCCATGAACATTAATTCAATGGACGTGTTACAAATATATCTGAGTTACTCACAGTTGACCATTAGGTCATAGCTTGGGCTAGTCATGTTGCTGACAACATTACTTGCTTCACACTGATAAGACCCATCATCACTGAGACTTAAATTTTGGAAGCTCAAGGTTGAGTTATCATTGGAGAACGTGATTCCATTTTGAGGATGAAGGACCATGCCATTCTTCATCCACTGAATGTGTTCAACATCTCCACTGGCAGTACAGGTCAGTGTGAATGGCTTACTGAAGATTGGTTGCTGATTGTCCATATTCACCATAACATCGCTGACAGGAGCTAAATTTCATACAAAAAAAAGAAAAAAAAGGATTTAAAAAATTTCAGATTTTAAAAACAAGGATGTTGAACATTTTCACACTTTAGAACAAACACACTTACTGGTTTCATTTAAGCAAAGTACTAAACTGAATGACTCACCATATACAGTTAATGTCACTGAGGCAACGCCGCTTCTGCCTGTAATGCTGTTGAAGGTCATGCAGGTGTACTGTCCGCTATCGTTTTTTGAGAGAGGTGTAGTCACATACACTGAACCATTGTTCACATTTAAGCCATTGAAATACCAGCTGTATTGACTTTGGGGACGAGAGTCAGAGGAACAGCTGAAGGTCACGTTGGATCCCACTGCTGCTATGTTTGAACCAGAGGCTGCTGTGTTGTTTGGGCCATCTAGCAAATGGATTAACCGTTTTAATCATCTGTTTCATGTTTAATTGGTGCACTAATATTTTGTCTTTACATTACAAGACAACTGACAATGAAATACAGACATGTTTGACCAACATTTTTAATTCATTTATGGTGAGATGGGGTAAGATGCATTTACAGGATACCAGTAGGTATATTATTAGAGAAAATAAATGAAAATATTTGCTTAGTTGAGCTGTCTTGGTGAATAGTGGTATCAAGTATTCAAATTCAGATCACAAGCAGAGATAAATAAAAGCATTTCAATAAATGTATTGAGATTTCATGACCATTTATCTATAGTCAAGAGAGAAATTAAATGTGGGAGGACGTCTTAACCCATCTTAATATATTCAATAACAGGAAACATGGATGTCTTGGAAATATATATCATACTCACAGTTAACCAGAAGACTGTAGGGCAGGCTAGTCATGTTGCTGACAGCATTACTAGCGGCACACTGGTACAGTCCGTCATCACCAAGAGTGAGTTGGTTAAATCTCAAGGTTGAGTTGTCATTGGAGAAAGTGATCATATTGTTGGCGTCCAGGTATGTGCCATTCTTCATCCAATGAATGGATTTCACTGGCCCCACAACAGTACAGTTTAGATCGAAAGCCATGCCTTCTACTGGAGAGCTTGATTGATTCGCTGCTGAAATTGCCACTGCTGAAATTGGATCTAAATAAAGAAAAATATTTATTGGAGATAAACAAGACCACAAGAATAATAATTTAAAATGTAATAATATTGTGTGTGTTCTCACCAACTATATTAATCTTTTTAGTCTCTGAGACATTTCTGAGTGTGACTGCATTTTGGGCAACACAGGTGTATTCTCCCGTTCTGTTCTGAGTTGCGTGAGTAAGATCATAAGTCGGACCATAGACATTCAGAGGATTGCCGTTGTACATCCAGTAGAAAGAAGCTGTCGGTTTGGAGTCAGCAGAGCATGATAGTGTAATATCCGAACCAGAAATGTATTCCGATTTCTCCGGCGATGCCGTCACTCTTAGGTTACTGGGCCCATCTAAACACATAGAACCAATCCAGTTGATCTTTTGAAACATGAATTTGTTGTGCTCTGTAGTGAAATCAACATTGTGTTCTGTCATACTCACAGCTTATACTGAGATTCATTTGTTGACTCTCTGCGTTGCTGATATTGTTTACCACAAGACACTTGAACGGCCCTTCGTCATACCGCGTCACACCACTGATGATAAAATCTCGTCCACCGTTCCCGAGCACAACTCTTTCTCCCGCTGTGACCGTGGAGCTTCCGTTCGTCCATGAAAACCACAGTGGGCTTCCGTTTGCGGAGCATGTGAACGTCACGGTGTCGTTAAACTCCACCAGGTTTGTTGCGTTTACAAATGCAGTTAAATTACTGACAGGTTCTACAAGTTTTACAACAGAAAATGTTTTAGTGCAAAAGTTTAAAATACTTTCTGTGTTTCATCAGCTTTTAAAGCCATTTGCATCCCCACAACCAATCTAGTTCACTGTGTAAGTATTTGGACTTGTTCACTGCAAAGTACACAGAAACCATTGTTGTCAGCAAATGTAACCCTGCACGCATATTTAATTTTATAAACTAGTTTGTTTGGTTTTAGTGTTTTTGTATTCAAAGAGTATAAAATAATCACATGGCAAATATTAGGTGTTATAATATTCGATTTTGTACAGGGAGTGTAATGTTTGCTGTTTGAAACCAAGTACGTAATCAACTAAAATTTTAATTGTTTGTTTAAATGTTTGTTTTGAAATCGCCCTCATATAAAACAACTAAAGCAAATAATTCCAAAATCCTGTAGATAATGCAGTTCTAATAGGCAAATATTATTTTAGTTTTTTTTCCACCCTTTCTTTTGTCTCTTGTTTTAGTTTAAAATGGTCTTATGTATTACTGAATCATTAAGAGCTAAAAATGTGTCAAATTTCATTGTCAAATTTACAGTTTTCCTGGTTTTTGCTCAGCTGCTAGCTTGATTTTTATGCAGTAGATTATCAGGCCTCATGAAAATACTTGAGCCTATGAGGGCTCCCTATCATTTCATTTAAATGAGCATTTAAATTAAAATTAAATTTGTTCATTTAGCAGACTCTTTTATCTAAAGCGACTTACAGTGCATTCAGGCTAACCCTAAGAAATCCTTTATGTGTGTTTCTTAAAGAAATCATGACAGGATATAAAGTACATTATTTTAACAATTTTACCTAGAACTTAAGAGTCATTTAATACGAGGAATCATATTTGTAAAGATATATATTTTTAAAGTGTTTCACATTAGAACATCTTAATTGATTTCATTACTTTGTATTATTTAATAATTATATTCAGTGAACCTAAAAACAAAATTCCATTGCTCAATATTTTTTTTTTTTTTTTTTTTTTTTTTTTTAACTAATCTTTACAGTATAAGCAGCTGGTGCAGTGAAATTTTTAAACCAAGTAATTTAATTTCTGTGAATATATTTACTTTAAGTTTTTAAAGTTCTGTAATATTTCATTTTTACAATGTGTATAAGAGGATCTTCTTTTCAACTTACCCTGAACTTCTAATGTAATCTGTGCCAGGACCTTTGGTTGCAATGCATCTAATACATACAGGCCAGAATTCTTCAGAGTTACCGATGTTAAGGTGAGCTGATATGTAGAACTGTTAAATTCTGTTCCATTTTGGTGGCCACTTCCTGTTAAGACATTCCCTGGGTACCACAAGAACAATATACTAGGTCCAAACAACCAGGTCCCAATTGTAAGGGTTTCGGTGTCATTCACACTTATAGTGACATTGCTCCCGACAGCCACAGGGTTTTGTGATGGAAACAGGGACACTGCATAAAGACCTGAGAGAGGCAGGAGTGGCATTCAGCATCATTTTAAATACATAAAGAAAACTTTCAACTCTTCATTGTTGTTGGAGTCTATTGATTTACATGTAGCCTTTGCATATTCGTTGCTCGTTTCCATCAAGAACTAGAAAATAGTTTTCATATTTAGTATGTTCTAGCTTGTAAAAGGACACATCGGCAGAGCAAAGTGATCGTCTGATCAAGTGAGTATTGAGTACTACCAATGAACAACATGTATTCAATATGTAATTCTTATGTAAATCTTATTGTCAATATTTGACAAAGAAGTTTTAGCAAAATAAATGTATTTAAAAAGCTATTTGTTACTCAAAATTTCTGATCATTTCTAGTAAAACCTGAAAAAATTCTGAAGATACTGAATTTAAAAAGGGTTGAAATGTAACTGTTGTGTCAAACAATTGCTGACTGGTAAATTAACAATAACATTTACATCTCCTTTCTGTATTGTTATTTATAAAAATATTGAATAAACTGAAATTGAAATAAATTGAAAAATATTAAATTAAAATACAGTTGAATAATTACCTGATGTACAACTTAAGGTGAAGAATAAGATGAATAATTTATGTCCCATTTTGGAAATCCTAACTAAGAGAATTCTTCACTTCTTCCACAGACTTCAGGCGAGTCTGCAACGAAAAGGTATAATGATCGTTTTACTTTCATTCAGCTAATATTCACTCTTGTTATGCAAATGGATGCGGTTCACCAGTGAGTAAGCATGTGACAGAAAGGTACACACACCTCTTGTCATCATCACTCACATTCCCATTAAATGCAGGGTGTGTTTGTTGTTGTTGTTGACTGTAATCTGGAACAAACTGCTGGTACCCAGATGACATGCTAGTCACAAATTGAAGGTCATGCCGTACATATCAATAGTTCCTGGTGTAGTAGGAAAAGATTTGTGGTTAGTACAAATTGTGGACTATCAACACAAAGAGTTGATATTAACATGGAGTGACTCATGATAACTGTTAAAGTTTGATGTTTTCCTTCACACCAGCTTCCAGCGTCACTCCTGGTTTCGACTTCTGAGTATGTATTTTCCATTGTCGATTGATCTGTTTTATCTCAAGTGTAGGAATGTAAACCAAACACAGGTTTGATGTCATTGAGAAGTCATGTTTAACATTACTTCGGTTTGTTTGCTTTCTAAAAGATTACTTCAGATTGACAAGAATTTTTATGCAGTAAATTTAGTGCATAATCATGAATCACTGTTTGTTTTGCGGTTATTTAAATGTGATCGCGCCTTTTTGACTGACTTTCATATTCAGTGCTGATACACCCAAGAACCATTCTTGACACTTTGATAATAATAAAACATTTTATAAATGGAATTAAGTCACTTATTGATCAGGGACTAATATTAATCTGACATAATGACAAATAAGCAAATCGGGTACTGGTGTAAGATATTCATCCTTTGATTCTCTTGTGGGGTTGCAGGTATGCTGGGTCCTATCCCAGCATCTCAGGCCGTAGACAGGGAAACCCTCTGGACAAGCTGGACAATCAATCACGGGGATGACACACGTAATTTACAGTCTTCAGTTCACCTAACCTGTTTGTCTTTGAGTGCGGGAAACTAGAGCAAACACACATCATCATGGGGAAAACATGCAAACGCCTCACAGGATGTCTTCCGGCTCAGTCAGGACTGGAGCAGGGACCTTCAGTGACAGTGCCATCCTATTAGTGTGATCCTATTAATCATAAAGTTGAAAATATCATGTATATCAAATATAATACATTTGCAAATAGTCAACTAAATCTAATTGTCTTGTTTTTATATGTAAATATATCCCCGGGGTGACATACCAAATATTTTGTTTATAAAATGTACAAGGTGAGGTAGGGTAAGACAAAATTTTATTTCAACACCGCCAGTGCTATTTTTACATTTGTAATTTCATCTGAATATCAACATTGTGAATTTGAATCTTTCAAAACAGCTTAATGAGGTTAATTGAATTTGATTGTGTCTTAGGGGGAAAAAAGTGATTCATGACATTGTATTGTGTTAAATTTTTTATTTATTTATATTTTATTTTTCATCCATTTATTAATGAAGGATTTGTGAGGTAAAAAATTATAGTTTGTATTTTGCAAAGTCATTAACAGATGTATCATCATCCTGCACATGTTAAACTTCAAAAATAAATACATTTCTTACAATTTAAAAGTAAAAACATATTAGGGTAGCATTTCCCCCCCATCTTCAGAGGTTAGCAGCACAATCTTGGAAAAATAGTACCTTTATCTTTATATCTTGTTTACATCTTAAAGGCTATTAATAGTAATATCAGTATATGCAATCAGTCATTTTGTTCTTGTTTTAAATATAAAGCCAACAATATGTATTGAATTTATGCTTATGTAGTTGACATCTTTTATGGAGAATGAAATATTTCCTTTGCTGTTTGTAAAAGTGTTTAAGGAATATTATATTTTCTAACATTTATATGCTTATGCTGCAATCAGCCAGAGGGAAATGCAATAAGAGTATGATTAAACTAGTCTGTCTTATGATGTACTTTAGTAGTCAGAACATTAGTGTAAAAAAATATGGTAACAACATTTTAGGTTGTACAGATTTACTTAAATTCACAATTAAAACCTGTGTTTAATTAACTAATATAATATTAATATACTAACCATTTTGTAGTATATAATACATTGACAACCACCAGAAAAACACTTCATGAATAAAATCTCACTACAACCAGCTTTGCACAAGCTGAGGAAGTAAATATTAATCTATAATTTTGCATTAATTGTTTTGATTGATGCTTATTAAAAAAAAGAAATGAAATTTGTTATAATTTTTTTTTATTTACTCATTGTTTTTCAATCAGTGACCATTGTTTTCTATTCCATTTAAAAATTTTGTGCAATATATTTTTTTTGGGGCTTTTAAAGTTTGGTTACACGCTTATGTTTATATAAAATATAAAATCCTAACATTCATAACATAATGTTTATTATGAAACAAAGTACTGCACAGAAACTTCTGATGTCATCTTACAAAATACACTGAACAAAATTATAAACACCATGCTTTTGTTTTTTGGCCCATTTTTCATGAGCTGAACTCGAAGACCTAAAGCTTTTTTGATCTACACAAAAGGCCTATTTCTCTCAAATATTGTTGACAAATCTTTCTAAATCTGTGTCAGTGAGCACTTCTCCTTTGCCGAGATAATCCATCCACCTCACAGGTGTGGGATATCAAGCAACAATCAAGCAATATCCAGCAACTTTGCACAGCCATTGACGAGGAGGGGACCAACATTGACATCAGTGACCTTTTATTGTGGCCAGCCTAAGGCACACCTGTGCAATACTCATGCTGTCTAATCAGCATCTTGATATGCTACATCTGTGAGTTGGATGGATTAATTCGGTAAAGGAGAAGTGCTCACTAACACAGATTTAGACAGATTTGTGAACAATATTTGAGAGAAATATAGGCCTTTTGTGTACATAGAAAAACTCTTAGATTTTGAGTTCAACTCATGAAAAATGGGGGAAAAAACAAAAGTGTTGCATTTATAATTTTGTTCATTGTATTTACAAGAATTAACAAGATACTCTGTCTCAGAAAAAAACTGTTATTCTCTGGATTAACTGCAGCTAAGAAAATTCTTGGCTTATGTTGGCAGTCTCCGCACTCTTTGGCTTGGTCACAGTGGACATACTTTTTCTTGGACATTGCAAACATGGAACTATCTGGGGCAAGGGTGCATGGTGACACTCAAAAAACCATTTCAGTTTGATTAAGAGCAATTTCTAAAATTAAGGATTTAAAGTGAAATTTTAAATATCTTTACACTGTACTTGCCTTGTGAAATTCTCTGACAGAGGGAGTGATAGGGATTTCTTCTCTTTTTTTTGTGCGGTCGCTGTGGGTGGGTAGGATAGCATTTTAATTTGAAAAAGCTCAATGTGTTGCATTTTACTTTTAGATATGTTTCTGTACAGTAACTTCTTATCACACTTAATAAAAATGTGATTTAAAAAAATTATTTACAACTACTTCACTTTCAAAAACTGTAAATATATATTTTTTACTGTACAATTACATTACTGTTAACAAATTAACAGTTTTTTACTATAGCATTTTTATAGTCCTTTACCATTAAAATCATTCATCATATTTCATAGTGTTTCAGAATAAAAAAACAACCCTAAAAGACTGCTACCATTTTGGCTATAAAATGGTAGAGAATCAGCGCTTTTGTTCAAAAGGCTTTTAAACATGTTCTATTTGTCTGCCACCCCTCCTGCTATACTTGAGCAAATGTATCTGATATTATCTAGTATGTAGGCTACTCTTTAATGTTCTTGAGTTTTCTCTTAAGGCCTCGTCTCAGCTAAACCGCTGTTAAATTGAGAATCAGACATTCAGTTACTGTGTCTGATTTGTGAACGGTGTCATGAATAAGCAATGATACTGGCATCAGTGACATATTTGCTTGATATCAAACATTGCAGAAAATGCAGTAAATAATGTATATACAGTATAAACACACTCACACATACCATATACATGTGGTACATATACAGGTCAGAAGTCAAGTTTGCAATGACGTGATTGTGTAAATTATGACATAATTTTCATTTTTTGGTGTACTATCCCTCTACCCTACTGTTTTGAAGAAATTAATACATGTAAACCCGCCTACAGATGTCCAGTAAAGAGTTGTATGGCAATATTGTGTGGGAACAGTAAAATGATATCCAAAAAAGGACAATTATATCTTCCATGCAAACAGCAAAGAGATGCAAACACAAACAATGCAAACGGACTCGTTGCTGGATGAGAATATTTCACGTAATTGTTGGTTTTGACTGGACTGCCCATCAGGTTTGAGAGCCGGCTGTCCTGAGAGTGTAGCTCTTACACTGAAGAAAAAAAACACACACCTGCCTATAGCCTTAGTAATCCTGAAGACACTGATTAGCATGTTCAGGTGTGTTTGTTTAGGGTTGGCGCTAAACTTTGCATGAAAGTGGCTCTCTATGACAGACAACTAGTAGTAGAAGGCGGATTAGACGTGCGCTTCACGCGCTCTTGTTTCATTCAAACACAACCGGCGCCATCTTGCGTCTGACTCATTGTAATGAATATCAGAGTAGGCTTCAAATTAGTTTTTAATGTCCACGTATTATAGTATTGGGTGAGTAGGTCATAAAAGCGTTATACCAGCTAACAAAAATATTTTCTATAATTTTTTATGCGAATATTAATGGGGAAAAAAGTTTAGTTGGGATCTTGGTCCTGTTGCTGCTGGGTTGGTGTATTTTAAAACGCTGTTTTTGTGGTGAAAAAAGACAAATTTAAATGAGCTCAGGTGTTATCAGATGTTTTTTTGTTGATGAGAAAGTCATCACATAATACGTATTTGAGATCATAAAATAAGTTTTGTTTGATATTTTTAACAGGCACCAAGAGCAAAATACTTATTTTGAAGATGGACAAAATGAATGCATTTGAAATATTTTGAGTAAAAGAATCAAGTACTCACACACACAGACTTCTAGATTTAGCATATGCATCACAACAACGGTGACAAACAAAAGAGCTCCATAGCACAAACTCATCCTTATTATCCAGCCTTTTTTGTTCTGATTGTCACCATTGATGTGATGCATATCCAAAATCTGTATGTCTGTTTGTGACGATGTGATCTGTTTTCAAAAAGTAAGTACATTATTTTATCTACTAGGTTTCTATCCATAAAAGTGAATCCACAGTTGCAGCAATACATTTTATTTTAACTTGTCACCATTACAAGCGAGATGTGCATGTCTGATCTCAACTCTCATTGCCACAAAAACAGTGTTTTACAACACACAAGTTACAGCAGCAAGAGACAAGCTAACACCAATAAAGAGCTGATGACACCTGAGCTCATTTAAGTTTGTCTTTCTTCACCACAAAAACAGTGTTTTAAAATACACTGTTACAGCAGCAAAAGACAAGCTTACACAAGAAGTAACTGGACCAAGATCCCAACTAAACCAAACACTTTCCACCACAATGGTGACTTCAAATGTATAAAGTATCAACATTTAAACCTCTGTTAATTCTCAATAAGAGCTTCTCTAGATGTCTGACAGAAATAAAGTCACAGAAAACCTTGTAAGGAGGATCTGTGAACGTCTATATCGGATGTACAGAAGACATAAAAAACATTTTAAAAAAGACATCATAAAACATTCTGCCTCCTCAGTGGACATCTTTTCAACGTCTGCAAAGACAAAAAAAGATGTCCACTGGACGTAACTTTGCCCAATGGATTAGGTTGATGTTAAAATATGCAAACATAGTAATTTTTTGTTAAGTTTACTCAAAAAAGCGCTAGCGATAAGTTGCCTTATTTTTTTAAGTTGACACAACTTTTTTTTTTACAGTGCAGTATAGGGTTTACTGTATTTTCATAAATATTGTGACATTTTGTCAAAAGGTCAAAGTTTAAATATGCTGTTATTTGTTTTACTTCAGTGTGCAAAAAGTGTGCGGTCAAAAATAAGAACATAATTTTCTGTTAAATTTACATGTTGAGTTAACTTAAATATATAAGTACACTTGAAATTAATACCAAGTTAAGTTAACATAATCGTTTAAGTACATTAAATAAGCACCAAGTTTGTTGAACTGAGTGATTAAAGTACAATCTACAAAACCGTCAAGTTAAATAAACTTAAATATGTAAGTTTTGGGAAACTCCATTACTCAATTAAATTGAGGCAACGAGTTTACTCAATCAATTTAGTTCAGTCAACTTATTAGGGTTTTCTACAAAAGCGTCAAGTTAAATAAACTTAAATATGTAAGTTTTGGGAGACTCCATTACTCAATTAAATTGAGGCAACGAGTTTACTCAATCAATTTAGTTCAGTCAACCTATTAGGGTTTCCAGTGTATTGGTTTAACGAGTTAAGCAGTAACGTTAGCTGCCATGTTCTTTCTCTCAAAGGAAAACGATAGGGCCACTCCATCAAATACTATAAGTTGTCGTTTCAATAATCATACCATATCAAAATCACGTACCACAAGGATAACATATTTCACTAGTAGAAATCATGCAGAACAACTTTATATCTACATAACTTTACTCACCTAACATAATACACTAAAAAAAAAACGTCATCTTGAAATGTAGTTCAGCAAACCAAACAGACCAAAAGGACGAATTTTGTAATCCACCAATCAGTGCTTTTGTTCTCTTGTTGCTAGGCAGAATTCCTCCCATGGCCAATCACATTAAAGGAAGAACAGAGTGATGTTGAGTTTTTCCAAAGGATTACTCATGATTTTGAGCTCACAACACTTGAAATCTTAAGTTTATGCATTTTGAAGGTAAATTAGTTAAATCAACTCATATTTTTAAGTGGCAGGGCCAAAACGCAAAATTTTAAGTAATGTTTAGTCAACATTACTTGATTTTTTAAGTCAAAACAACATTAGGGTTTACAATGAATAATCCTTTAGGTGAGTGTATATATATATTATTATTATTATTATTATTATTATTATTATTTTCCACACATTATGGGTACACTACTAAAGATTTGAATCAATTTAGTAACATTTAAAAAATGTAAGTTTTCAGCGTCCAAATAAAATGTTTGAGAAATAAAACATTCTATGAACGTTTAACATACTTCGTTAATTGTGCTAACATTTTGAGAACATTATTAGAGACCAAATAACTCTGAACTAACATTCACATTACTAGAACGTTTGTTCATAACGAGAACCTTCCTTGTTAGCGATAATGTGCAGTCAGTCATTATAGCAAAACAGTCCCTTTTAGAGTGCTATTCCTTACTTACTGATTAAATGAATTCCTTACTTTATTAAGTAAATAAATAAATAAAATCTCTGATTATAGTCAGTTATGAAAGCTGCTATGACATTAAGTACATTTTAACACACAATACAGTATATAATTATACACAGTAAATATACAGCTAGTGGAAACTATTTACAGATAAAATTGTATTTCTCACTTTAAACAACAGGTGGCAGCAGCAGACAATCAGTCCTGTCAGACCTTAAAGCGTCTGCAGGTCTCACTTATCAGAGTCTGGAGAACTGGTCTAGCTATTAAAAACCTTAATAACGTTCTTCTTGTGGCCCCAATTTCATCTCTGAAAGTAAGTTTATGTATTTATTTAGTGGCTATAAAACATGTTTCACATGTTTCAGAACAGTTATCAAACAGGCTGTAAACATTACCATCAAAGGTAGTTTGTTTTAGAGTAATTAATAACCACCATATCAAAGTTATCAAAGTCCTTATGTTTACTGCATGTTTCAGGACATTTAAACAGGGCATTCCAGTTCTGGAAAAGGTAGCAATGAACTAATGCTGAAGAACACTAATTTGACAAGTTTTGAGAAATATGGGTAACACTTTATTTTAAGTTGTCCTTGTTACACATGTTATATGTACTTACTATTATAATAACTAATAATTATATATCACATATATATAAAGGATTTTATGCTTTAAATGTGCATGGTAACTCTGATTATATATATACACACACACACAAGTGTGTGTGTATATATATACACACTTCCCACAAGTGGGAAGTCGTGGCCTAATGGTTAGAGAGTTGGACTCCCAATCGAAAGGTTGTGAGTTCGAGTCCTGGGCCGGCAGGAACTGTGGGTGGGGGGAGTGCATGTACAGTTCTCTCTCCACCTTCAATACCACGACTTAGGTGCCCTTGAGCAAGGCATCGAACCCCCAACTGCTCCCCGGGCGCTGCAGCATAAATGGCTGCCCACTGCTCCGGGTGTGTGTTCACAGTGTGTGTGTGTGTTCACTGCTCTGTGTGTGTGCATTTCGGATGGGTTAAATGCAGAGCACAAATTCTGAGTATGGGTCACCATACTTGGCTGAATGTCACGTCACTTTCACACACACACACACTGTACTTGTACCCTGTACTTTTTAGGTTGCTCATATTCATAAAACACACAATTAAAGTTAAAGTTTAACTCATTACATCTGCTTTGACAAATCCTTATCAGTTGTGGTTCAGTGTTATCACACCATGAGGAAAGAAAATACATGACCTTATAGATACAACAGAGCTGAAAAACAGAACCAGAAGGTAGAATGAAACAGAAATAACTTTATTTTTAGCATACGGAATTCCTCTGTCAAATGTCATTGAAATGTACATAAATTATAAATAACAGAACAGTACTGTTACATCACATTCTTTGTAAAATACAATGAACAATAATATAAGCAATAACAGCTAGCTGTATATATATGTCTACTAAAACTAAATGTTTATGACCAGAACAAAATGCTGCTTGTTTATGTCTTGTTCCTGAGTGTCAAAAGGTGAATTCCATCATGAATGTGACCTTTGTTTTTTAGAACCCACTATCGAAGTTTTATCTTTTTTATTTGCCCAGTACAGAAAGAAGGAATGAGGAAGTCTCTTAGGATTTCTGAGAAGATGTTTGATGCATGTGATCAATACAATCTTAATTAATATTAGCCTATAAATATAGAATATTATTTGGAGAACTCATTTACAAATGTGATCAGGACGCACATTTAAAGTTAAATTAGAGAACACATGAGTGAATGGACTGCTCAGATGACATCATTTTCTACACATCAGTAGACCACTGGCCCAGTGAACATTTGTGACAGATTCACAAGTTATAGTGTAGAGTTTCTGGTGGGGCATATGTCACAAACAGTGGATTTTTATTTCATGATAGAATATTTCAGCAATGCTGTGGAAGTAAAGGAATGTGTTTAACAAGTGCTGAGTTGAAATACAGTCACTTTAACCAAATAAAAATTGCGTACAGGAATGAAATCATACAACTCCAATTCTAGAAAACTTAGGACATTTTGTGAAATGCCATAAAATCAAGAATAAGTTATTTGTTAATTTGCTTAATCTTTATTTAAAATATTAAAGTACAAAAAAAAATGTTTTGTACATAAATTTGAATTTTGATGGCTACAACACACTCCAAAAAAAGTTGGCACAGAGGCATGTTTTCCACTTTGTCAAATCATCTTTTATTTTAAAAAGACATTTTAATCAACTGGGTATTTAACATGCTAATTTTAAAAGTTTTGCAAGTACAATTCTTGCTCAGTCTCACTTGTTACAAGACTTCAGCTGCTCATCAGTCCATAATTGTTGTTGTCTGATTCTCCTTTTCATGATGGGCCATACATTTTCAATAGCAGACAGAATGAGAACTGCCATTATCTTGATCTAATTACCATAGACTTTCCATGAAATATGTCATCTTAATGTCAGTATATATCTCTATACAATCCTAATATATGCCTCCACAACATTGGTACCAAGTTCTCACATATGCAAGTCACCCATGCTGTATGCACTGATGCACCCCCTACGAAGACAGATGTTTGATTTTGCAACTGTCACTGATTTAAGTCAGGGTGGTCTCTTTTGTCTTTGGGACTGACAATTTAATGTCCATTTCCCCCCAAAACAAGCTGAAATGTGGACTCATCAGACCACAGCATACATTTCCACTGTCTTTTGGAAAAATCTAAGCTGAGCTTTGACCCAGAGAACTCGCTGGCGTCTCTGCCTAGAATTGATGTATAGATTTCTCCTATAGTAACAGAGATTTAAGTTGCATTTCTTGTTGCAGGTGCAGATTGTGTTAAATGACTACAGTTTTCCATAATACTATTGAGCCCATTGCTATATTTCACACAGCAACGTGAAGGTTTCTCAGGAAATGCTATCTGAGGGATCAAAGATCACACACTTTCAACTGAGGTGTCCTGCCTTGGCCTACATGTACTGAGATTTCTCTGATTCCCTGAATCTTTTATAAACCCAATCATGATACCCTGATGTATTATTACCAATTCACCTGATTTTAAAACAGTTTAACTCAGATATTCTAAAACTTTTTCATTTTTATTATGCCTCTCTACCAACTTTTATGGAGTATGTTGCAGCCATCAAAATTATAAATAGTTTTTTTAACAAAATACATTTAAGTTGGTTAGTGAAAACTACTGGAAATATTTTAATTGTACCTTTGTCAATTAAATGAAGGTTAAAGACAGTTTACAAACCACAGATTCATGATATTACAAAATGTCCCAACTCTCTGTTTAAATTTAGGTTTTATAGAACAAAAACTGAGATAGAAAAATCAACATTTTACTTTGGGGTTATAATTCAGTTTACAATAAGATTTATGTATGTTAATTGAAAGAATTCGTTTTATACGAAAATAGTGGCAGTTTCTTGTTAAATTGGATGTATAATACTCCATTTTTTAAACTGAATATTAAAACAAAAACTCAAAGTGATATTTCTGAGTAAGGGAGGGTTGCAAAAAAAAATTATTCACTTCTTTGTAATAACAAATAATATATATATATATATACAAAATGTGAAACATCAATGTTTTCTACTTTTAATCTACTGTTAAAACACACACCGAAATGTTGTAATAACAGGATTTTTGAACTTTACATAATTTTACATAATAGAGAGAGTTCAAGAGAAGTTGTAGATTTCGAAACAACATCGATTTGTATCAGATAAATGTTGAAAAATTGTATCCAAACTCAAAATAAACTGAGCAGTGTTACAACCCTCCTCTGTCTCTCCATCTTATTTGTGAAAACAGAAAAATTGCATTCTATCAAGCCATCTTGAATTCAAAACTATAATAAAAATTTTACATTTCACTTACACAACAACATCCAGTGAAATCAGACTAAATTAGAGAAATAACACAACACGTGTGAGATGTGCAATAAGCAGGAAGACTCAGTGCGGTAGATTTCAGTGTTTCAGTGTTTCTTCACGTCCGCACCTGCGCACAGGAGGGTTTGATACGTGACTGGAGAAGTTACAGAAACATGTAATAAATGAAATCAACAATGACTTCCTTATTGTTTGACTGCAGAGCTACAGAATATAATAAATAGCCCTTATTCCGTGATGCAGTAAAGTTTTATTGCAGCCCAAGTACACATATGGTGTTCTACAATGGGATGGACTACTTTTAATGTATACAACTGCTCACCTGATGTCCATATGGAGGTGGAGGAGCCCTTGACTTCCCTCCAGGTTTTACTTCAGCATATTCTGTACTAAACTCACTCTTATTCCCCAGATTCACTCTCTCCCCACTAGCCTTCTGGAAATGGCTAATGTCTGCATAGTTCAGGTCCTACAAACAGTCAATTGTTTTTGTTAAATTAAAATCACAAATGTATTTACATGCCCCAATCCTTCTCTCTTTGTGTATATTTCATGCTAAGTAGTTAATAAAATAAAACGAAGTAAACGTGATAAACACATACATTTTTTACTGAAGCAAAAAAAAAAAGTTATCCATCACCTATGTAAAAAATGACTGGCCCCTTAAAGTTAAAATCTGGTTGCGCCACCTGCGACAACAACTGCAACAAATCTGCTATCAATCTTTCACATCACTGTGGTGGAATTTGTTTCCACTCTACTTTGCAGAACTGCTTTAGTTCAGCCACATCAGAGGATTTTCGAGTATGAACTGACTAAGGCATTTTGGTTCAAGTCAGGACTAGGCCACTCCAAAACTTTATTTTTTCATTTTTCAGCCATTCAGAGGATGCTTTGGATCATTGTCTTGCTTTTTAATCCAGCTGCACTTGAGCTTCAGCTTTCAGACTGAAGACTCATTTAGGATTTTCTGGTAGAGAGCAGAATTCATGTTTCCCTCTTGTTCTTCACACCAGCACACTGCCACCACAACACTTGACCATAGGTCTGATGTGCTTTTTGTGTAATTCAGTGTTTGGGTTGCACCAGATGTAACAGGACACTTGTCTTCCAAATAGTTCCACTTTTGACCCATCACTTAACAAAACATTCTTTCAAATGGTTTGAGGATCATCAATGTGTGTTTCAGCGAGCCGTAAAGTTCTTCTGGTATCGTTTTTGTCTCATCACTCCTCCATGGATGCCATTTTTGGCCAGTGTCTTTCAGATAGTGCAGTTGTGCAGTGACCTTTATTGATGCAAGAGAGGCCTGCAGTTTCTTCAATGTGGTCATTTGGTCTTTTGTGACAATTATTATTTATTGTGTTACTAGGTAAGACCTTTTAACCAACTTCATACAGCAAAAAAAAAAAAAGTTGTATTTAAGTGTTGATTTACTTGAACAGGTCTCGCAGTAATCAGGCCCAGTTGCATCTAGAACCAAATTATGAATGCAGCTTCATAGATTTGGTAATTAAAAAAACAATTTTTGTAAAAACTGTCTTTTGTGTTTATCAAGGTTGCCTCTGTTTTATGTAACACTTTGTTTTCATTTTTGAAACAATTTTTTTCTGAGACATACGCAAAAACAGAAGAAATGGGGGTAAACCCTTTTTATAGCACTGTAAACAACAAAAATGAAATCCCATTATTAAACTGTTTAATAAATCATAATGATTTAAGTCCATTTAAGCTGACAGTAAAAATATACTCATCCCTAATTCAATAAGCCATAAACTCTTTTATTACCTCTGAGGCTAAATAACTACTGCTCTTTTTCAGTAAGGGTTTGTAATTTCATTTGACATCAAATTTGCAGTTTTAAATCAAGTATCCATTTAATAAAAGTAAGGCTTTGATGAGAAAACAAGAAATGAAAGTCACTCACAGGCTCCTGTCTGCTTTGTGCTGCTGTTTAAAGAAAGTAACACTCAATGAGTTTAACACTGAGAGAAGTACTGTACAGTTTATACTGAATCATCTGTAATCTATTATGGCATGTTCATTTTCATGGTTGATTTTGTGAAGTAAGTTATGTTGTTTCAGTCTCATGTAGGAATTATGAATAAATAACAAACATACCTCCTCTTGCCGGTCCATGTTGTCCAAGGTTAATTTTTGGTCTGTAGTGTAAAGAAAAAGAAATTTTGTTAAAACTTTCTTTACCACATTTTTGTCTCACAAAAAGACAGCTTATCGTTTTGTTATTACATAAATACTGACATATTTTCAGAGAAGGTCACTGTAATTGTACATAATTCAAAAACTCAATTTTACTCACATTTTCTTAGTTTTTGTTAAATACACAGTCAGACCACAAATGCCTGCAACTGCCACTAAAACCCCAATGACAATCCCAGCTATCGCCCCTGATGACAGCCCCCCTCCTCCTCCTCCTGCTCCTCCTTCTATGACAAAAGGCACAAAAAAACAACAGACTGACATCATGTACAGCATAGAATACATAGTTAATGGAATTTTAACATGTATCAAAGATGTTATGAAAACACTAAAATAAAATTAAAAACCACACATAATGAAGTTATAAAATAAATGGTCATTATATATACACACAGTTATATATACACACAACATAAAGATTTTTTATGCTGCAACAGACATTACATTTATGTAAGCATACATACAAGACATTAGATACATTTAAAAAAAAAAAATAAGATATCTTAAGAGGTAAATTAATATCCAATTGTAATGGTTATAAAATGTTTACAACACGGGTTAGTTTAAACTATTCTCACCTTTAACTAGTAAAGCATGTTTGTGTGAGGCGTTTCTCTTTGTGACATTATTGGAGGCTGTGCAGATGTAATCTCCACTGTGTGTGAAGTCAGTCTCGTTTATGGTAAATGTGTCTGTGGTCACATTGGTGTCTGTTTCATTAAATTTCCAGCTGAATGAAGCAGAAGGTTCAGAATTTGCAGAACAAGAGAGCGACACACGAACCCCTAAATCCACCACATCCTCACCCTTAACAGAAACGTCTTCTGGTCCATCTAGAACACAAACAAGAGACTCACTGATAAACTGAAGAATGTCTGTATTTCATCAGGTTTGAGCTCAAATCATCTTGATGTTTGAATGTTTAACACTCACAGTTGATTATTAAGTGCACAGGTTTTGCCATCTCAGAGCTAGCAGGGTTTCTATATGTACATTGATATTCTCCACTGTCTGATCTCTGCACTGGACTGATGGACACTGATCTGTTATCAGATGAGAAGATGATGCTGTTGCTAGGAGACAGAGGACTGTTATCTTTCATCCACTGCACAGAGGTGATGATGCCAGTTCCCTCAGAGCTGAAGTTAGCAGATGATTTTCCCTCTATTAATGATTCTTCTGGACCAATAACTCTGACATTAGTTATATTTTCTGTGTGAATGATAGAGAAATAACAAACACACCAAATCTTAAATTACAGTAGTCTTTCATATGAAGTGAGCACTGAGTGTAATTCTACGGAGTCCTGCACATGACATGCAAGGAAGAAAAAAAAATGTAGGCACAATTTAACAATTTGTTCTTAAGTAAATTGTCTGCTCAATATGATAATGCCCTCTTTCTAGGTAAATCATGTGCACTAAATAATAATTAGTTAATAATTAGGCTTCCTGTCCACGTACACATTCTCATAAACATGATGCTGCTATGTCATGTTATGTTATGTTATGGACAGCAGCTCATTCATAAAGCAGGGGGATATGATATGTATCCAACTGAAGATTAATAAAGCATCAGCACCTGTTAGGGGGTAATGATTAAAATGTGCACACAATTTACCTACCCTGTTGATGTTTTGAAGCATGGCTACTGGTTGAGCTGGTCCTAAGCAACTAGCTCCTGCTCAGGACCAGCTTAGGACCAGCACATGAACAGCTTAAATCAAATCATGACCAGCTAAGGACCAGCTCAAGCCAGCAGCCATGCTTTAAAACATACCCAACCAGCATATGCTGTCTTTTTCAACAGGGTAGAATGAGGACACAAATTATTATCATAAGTTCAACATTTACTTAAAATGAGGAAACTAATTAATGAAGAAAATTTATGATAGAAAATTACATGATCAATAAAAAAAAAAGAAGACTCACTATCTGCTCAATTATTTGGCACAGTCTGGTTGTTTATTTGGATTGTGAGCAGTGTATATGTTTAATTTCTCAGAAAAGTTTTTACTTGTTTAAGGAGAATAACAGCTTATCACTTAACAGAATCGACCGCATATCAGCTAATGTTCAGTCTTCTTCCATTTTTGGAGTTTATATTGGGGAAAAAACGGCTTTCTAATTAAATGAGGTCAAGGTTATATTGGGATTAGTTATCAAGGCACAGTTGATTCAAGCTGATTGTTATACTTTCTTCAACAGTAGAGCCAAGGAGGTTGATATCTCTATAAAAACATGATATCTAAAAAAAAAAAACATTTCTGGTTGAAGCTAAGTGGATATTTTGTGTTTCCTGGGTGCACCAATAATTTTTTAGCTAAATAACCTAGACAAAAACAACAACTGATAAGTTCATAACAACAAAACAACATTAGGCATGTACATACATAAATTATTATAATAATAATAACTATTATTATTTGAATATCCTTATTTTCTCATCAGTAATCTCATCATGCAACTAATATAATAAAATTTATATTATATAATAATAATATAATATAATAATAAAACTTGTTTAATTTACAACATTATAAATGGACAAAAATATGCTGTTACTTTTTAAATCATTTTTCACATATTTATTAGACACACATTTGTCATCTATTAATCTTACAATAGTTTCAAATACTAAACCAAGTTTGCACAACACACTCACCGAACACTAGTGAAGTTTCTCCTGTAAGTGTGTCTCCAGCAGTATTTAATACAGTTAGTCTGTATATCCCAGAATCCTCCAGTCTCAGGTTCCAGAGCTCCAGAGAGAAAGTGTTTCTGTCAAAACTGGCTCTGTCTCTGTATGCTGAGGCTATTGTAGGTGAATCAGGCGGTCCTGTCAATATCAGAGTTGATCCAAAGTTCCACAGAACTGCAATAATTGATGTGGAGGGCGGGTTAACAGGAGCAAACACCACACTTCCTCCTACTGCTCCATTAGTCGGACCAGAAATCTGCAGATCTTCACTTAGAAACAGGCCTATTCAAAACATCATCATCATCATCATCATCATCAACAACAACAACAATAATAATAAACTGCTAAAAGGCAGTTTTATATAATTAGCTTTTTTTAAATACACAAAATCATTTTTGCATAAATATTATATATACTGAGAAGAGAGCCTGCGAGTCACAACTATCTACCTCTATTTTGTCATGAATGACAGTGCAAAGCAGGGCAGTAGCTGGGGTTTGCGGGGCCCCGGTGCAGGTTGTATCAGTGGGCCCTGTTTGAAATTGTTTAATTTTTATGTTCGATCTATTTATTTATTTGTGCTATTTACACAATGTTTAAGTTTTTCAAGTTTGTAGGTGCAGGTACAGAAACCCAATAATTAAATGTAAAATAGCACTGCATAGTCTTCAGTGTAAATATAGTCAAACCAAAATTTATTCAGACACCTTCAACATTTCACACATTATCACAGTTTATTTGCTATAGTTTAGAATTTTTTTTATAAAATATGACAAGAACTCAGAGTTAAACTGATAGATAGAAAGGTATGTAATGGATTACAATCAAACACAACTTCAAAAAACTGTTAGTATGACAATATTTACACAACTATCAATATTTTGTCGACCAATTATCAAGCAATGCTTCATTTTGTTCAGTCTGTGGTGTAAAAAGGTTGCATTAGTTATTCAGGAAAAAACATGTAAGCAAAACATGGTCAGGTCAAAGTGTCTGAATAATCTTTGGTTTAAAAAAAAAAAAATATATATATATATATATATATATATATAATATATATATATATTTTTATTCATAGCAATTTCACTAGTAGTCCACTGTATGAAGAATTTTTGGGTATAATATGTCACAGTTCGCTTTATTTTTCTATACTAACATAAATTAATCATAGTGTCCTGCACCTACTAGTACAAAAATATATCCAAATTTTATACCTGGTGTCTGAATAATTGTTGGTTTAACGGTGCATTCATTTTTGTTAAAACTTCAAAGTAATTCCGTCAAGAGCAGTGAGTGATTTTCTTTCTTTCATTTTCTTGGATTAACATTACAGCAGCTAGTAGCTAAATTAGGCGCGGTCACTTTAAGAGATGATGAATGCATCCAGTATAATACACATCCAATTTTGATCACTTCAGACATAACCAACAGTTTTTTCGAGACGATACTTTCCAAGACGGATGTTTTGACATATTTTGTATGTATTTGCCGGCAGTGTTGAGAAGGTTACTTTGGAAATGTAATAGGGTACAGATTACAGGTTACCCTATTTAAAATGTAATAGTAGTGTAACTTTTAAATTACTTTATTAAAGTTTTTAAAGTGTTTATTTTCAACTGTTAATCATTTTCAAACATTTAACACCATGCAGGGTTAACCTTACAGTAGTGCTCCACACTGTCAGACTTTCAAAATACTTCATCACTTGAATTTAGATGATCAAATTTGAACACATCCACCACAAAATCAGACTTTAGTATTGCCTTTTACTTTGAGATTGATCTGAAGTTTAAAATCATAAGAAATTGTTTACTGATACTGTTTTTGAAACCAAATCTTTGCATAACAACAGGAAACACTGCATCTAAAAAAAATAAATAAATAAAAGCATATAGATCTGCTCAAATATGGTTATCTAGCATATGTCCAATTCTGTGTACTAAACTCTAGAAATATTGGTGTCTTTTTGAAACATTTGTGTCTCTTTTTATATGATATGACAATAGTTTTCAAATTCTGAAACATGGACAACACTATTTTTTTATGGACCTGACTAGGGGTGTCCCCGACTAATGATTTTCATAGTGAATTGGAATTTTCTATTCTTGCCGAGATTCGACTGATAGTCAAATCTTTTGTTTCGGGGCAAAATACATTAACAAGAGTTAAGTCAGACATTCCACTAACTGATGTTAACACACAGGGGAAATGTGTAATGAACACCTTGCAGATATAAACGGGGTAAATAATGTTTTGTTTTGATGAACAGATAGTTAACACTAACGTCGGTGAAACCATAAAAATTTACAATTTTTGTTTTTTACAATAGTGCTCTCATGTTAATGTTAGCCAAAAACATTAGCAGTTACTGTTTTGCATTTCTGTTTTGAGCTGCGCGCGCTGAAGATGACCAGGGGTGCGTTTCCCAAAAGCATCGTTAGCCAACTATGGTCGCAAGTTCCATCGTTACCAGCGTAGTTCAACTGTTTCCTGAAACCATAGTTCAAACGAACATTCACAAACTGCAAACAAACTTGTGTCGTTGGAACGACAGCTCTCCACCTGTGAGTGGAGGGGAAAGGGTGTATTGGTTTGTTCAGGTGGGCGATATGGCAAAAATTTCAATTTTTATTTTATTTTAATATAAATATCATGATTTTAATCATTATTGTTTGGCATGTTGGTTTTTCTATTTTGCAAGCTGTTTGAGCATCACAGCCAAACTAAAACCCCTCTAATAATGACAAAGCTTTTTACATTAAGGTAACAAAATATGAAAAAGTATGGATAATTAGGCCAGTGTGGGAGAAGATAAAAATCTTTGTCATTTTTTTATCTTTGTTATTAAAAAAAATAGAACTAAGATGCACATTACAAAAACACATAATACACAAATAAACAGTGTTTTATTTTCAGGTACAATAGCATTTAGCAGGAGCATTCAAAAAATGTAATGAACAAATAAAAATAAAACAATATAGTTTGATCCTAATATAGCAACTGTTTTTTTAAAAAAAAATCAGTGTTTGGTGTTTTATTAACATTAAAGAAATAAGTAACCACAAATAATAAAATAGGTTACTGTTTTGTTTTTATATATCTTCATGTACTCACTCAAAAGTTGTTTAAAACCTGAATGAGTTTTCAGAAACTGGAAAACCAAACAGTTGCTGGTTCACAGTGACTTTCCAGAGTATTTCCCTCTACTATCAAAGTCAATTTGGACAAGCAACTGTTTTGTTATCTAGATTCTTCAAAATATCTTCTTTTGTGTGCAGCACAAGAATAAAAATAATATACTGTAGATTTGGGACAACATGTGAGTGAATAAACAATGAAAGAAATTATATTTTAGGGTGAACTATCCCTTTAATTACAGTGGCATCAGGTTCATTGTCTCTTTAAAACCTGCACGCATCTAATATACAGACATGCATTTTACTCATATAGTTGTCTGATTGATTTTATAGTCTCAAGCATTCAGAAATGACACAAAAGAAAATTTTACTTCAATAAAAACAAGGATTAGTTTTTGTAAGGGTTGTGATGTCCACATGTTTTTTTTTAGAAGAAATTATAGAGGCTAGCATTTCTATATCAAAAAAGTTTACCAAAAATGAAAGATTAAGTGGATATTTGAATTAAATGTTTGGTCAATATTAAACAAGGATTTGATCATCCTGTAAGTGATACAACAGCAGTTATCAGACCTTTTAGCGCCCTTTGCAGGCATTTGTCACCTATGTAATGTACATAAATAGTTTATTTTGTATTACATTATTAACTTTAACAGTGTTATTCAATTATTATTAATTAACCAATCATTATTGCCTTGTTGTTTTTATATGATGCCTTTTATGTCATTTTAAAAGGTTGTTGTTAGATAGCACACGTAGGTCTGGAAGATGTCTGTTAAAGATCTCTTGATCTGGAAAGCATCTGCTGTCTACGTCTGACAGACAATACCGTCGCTCCCTACACGCAGAGTATGCAGTCTGCGTAAGGCTCCAACTCCCAGCGGGCCACCATCCCCAGTTGCTCAAAAAAATTTAATTAAAAAAAATAAAAAACCATGTGCCATTCCCCCCCATCAACGCTCGCGATAACTCAAACCTAATTTTTGCGGCTGAATGTTCATATTTGATGGATGGACATCTATGCCCGGTTAAAAGACATCAGCAATCCGGCGCAGAAAAAATAAATAAATAAATAACAGGCATAAAGTTGGCTTGACGTTGGTCGTTCGATACTCACAAATTTAGGGACCATCTGTAAAGTTACATGGGATATTGGTATACACTTTTCTAACGTCAGTAGCATTTGAGGAGAATGACTTAAAGTTATACAAACAGCTTAATGCACACCTTTAATTTTTGATATTTATTAAAATAAAAATAAACTGTAAATCATGTAAATTATGCTACTTTTTCAAAACGAATGGTCTCAAATGCAAATTTGAAGCTCAGTAGTAGTTGAGGAGACTTACAGTCATAAAAGCAACTGTATTTTGTTCATTTAGGTGTCAACTACAACGCACACCTGATACATTTTTAATATTTATTAAAATAAATTGTAAATAATTCGTGTAAAAAATCACTTTCAGGCACGTTCCTGTGAAATATTTTTTTTTTTTTTTTTGGCTGTTAAATTAGATTTAATGTCGGAATTAATTCAACCACCACCAACGCATCTAATATTCTCTCTGACTTTCCAGGTTCCCTTACAAAAATTATCCATGGTTTTAACAATAACACCAAAAATCATCGTTCTTGTATCCATGGTAACTGCAAATTAACAAGTTTTGTTACTTCAAATAATAATTTATAAAGAAGTATTAATATACTGTAATATTGTTTTGTTGTTGTTGTTGCCATAAGAACTGACCTAAGCCATCAATAGCCTTTAAAATGACTTAAAATGCATTATATAAAAACAATGGGGCAATAATAAATGGTTAATAACACTGTTAAAATACATAATGTAGGCTAATAGAATATAAACATAACATGTTATTACAAATGCCTGCAAATGGAGATAAAGGCCTGGTAATTGCTGCTGTTACACTAATAGGACAATCAAATCCTTGTTTAGGCTATTGGCCAAACATTTTATTTAAATAATCACTTAATCTTTCAATTTTGGCCATTTTTTTTTTTTTTTTTTGCTATAGATGACACAACCTTTATAATTTCTTCTTCTTCTTCAAAAAAAAGTGGATATCACAACCCTTTCAAACATAAACTATGGTTTTATCATAGTAAAACTACTTAATTTTCTTATATATTTCTGAATGCTTGAGACTAAATTAGAGTCATATAAAGTTATAGACATAGGTAAATATCGAGAGCTACATTTGTAATTTGTACATTAAAGTCATTTCATTAAAGTTCTATTTTCACCCCTATAGTAGGGGGGCACAACAATACAATCCTGCTTAGGGCACCCATTTGGTCAGCAGCGGTCCTGCTGCCAGGCGTCTCTCAGATGTCAGTTTTATATACATTCCAAATCATAAACATCTTATAGACATCTAATAGACATCTATTTGACATCTAAAAGGAAACGTCCTATAGATGTATTGCAGAAGGAAGATGTATTTGGGGAAGTTGTGGCCTAATGGTTAGAGAGTCGGACTCCCAATCGAAAGGTTGTGAGTTCGAGTCCCGGGCCGGCAGGAATTGTGGGTGGGGGAAGTGCATGTACAGTTCTCTCTCCACCTTCAATACCATGACTTAGGTGCCCTTGAGCAAGGCATCGAACCCCCAACTGCTCCCCGGGCGCCGCAGCATAAATGGCTGCCCACTGCTCCGGGTGTGTGCTCACAGTGTGTGTGTGTGTGTGTGTGTTCACTGCTCTGTGTGTGTGCACTTCGGATGGGTTAAATGCAGAGCACAAATTCTGAGTATGGGTCACCATACTTGGCTGAATGTCACTTCACTTTCACTTTTTATGAGCAAACACAATAAAAAATACATCTTGCAGATGTAAATGCACACGTCAAATAGACGTCTCAGAGATGTGCGTGTGCTATCAGGGTGTAGGTCTGTTTTTATTACAAAAAAAATATTATCTGAATACTTAGTTAATTATTATTTGAAGCTACTTGAAGTATCAAAGCCATGGTGAATTTGTAGTTACCATTGTTACAAGAACCATGTTTTTTTTTGTTGTTGTTGTTTTTCGTAGTAAAATTGTGGTTAATTTTCAGAAGGGAACATTGTCATGTGTGCTTTGCTTGTCTACTGTCTTAAACGTAAAAAAAACACATTTTTAGGGGTTCGAGTATGCAGTGCTGAAACCCTATTGTAATTGTTAGGATTTGTATTATTATTATTATTATTATTATTGTTGTTATTATTATTCCGCCCTAGAACTGAATGTGCAGCCCAAACCGTAAGGCCTAGAAAGCTGAAATTTGGACATATCGCAGAGCTCAATTTGGGGAGAACTAAAAAACAGCACAGAAAACTACAATTTTAGACATTTTTGGCCGTAGGTCGTAAACCAAAAACATGACATCATTGCAATCCTTGGGTTATCCCGAACAAAAGTGTACACTGCGTTTTTTTGCTCTACGATGCACAGTTTTCTCGCAAAATTGAGTTATATCTGAAACCTACTTTTGCACACTAGTCCTAGGTTTTTCAACCGATCAGAACCAAACCACTGCAGAAATATTCTCTGGACACTCAATATCAATAATTATCAAACAATTTAGATTCTTACGCGAAACAGTACGCCAAAAAGCTTTATGCAAACGCTAGCCAAATGTTATTTTAGCTATAACTCTTGAACTGTATGAGATATCTTCATCAAACTGGGTACACATGTGTATAAGCTCAATCTTTGGTCAAATACTTGCCACTTGGGGGCGCTTTAAGACAGAAAAAACACATAAATGGCTATAACTCAGCAACCGTTAGTCTGATCGACTTGAAAATTGGTATGCAGTGTCTTTGTCTGAAGGGGCACAAGTATCTATGAGGACATTCACGTATCTTTAAAAAACATGGCCGCCTTTGGCCTAACAAATTTAAGCACCTATTTGAAGGGGTTAACGGATGTCAAACGGAACGAAACTCGGTGGGCACGTTCGACTCATGGCCCTAAAGGTCTCTGAGAATTTTGAAAGAAATCGGCCACTAGTTGGCGCTAACTAGTTTTTTAGCTCTGTAATCACGTGGTGTTTCACATATCCATGCAATATGCATATCATCTGATAGATCTGCTCATAATGCACAACTTTGTCTCAAGAACAATTACTGTCAGTCAAACTGTTCTTTAATTATTCACAACTATGTTTAAAAAACAATTGCAAACTAGTTCTAGGTTTTTCGCACGATTGGAACCAAACCACTGCAGTAATATTCTGTTTATTCTCTAGATCAATAATTATCAAAAAAAAATTTGAATTTTGACCTTTGGTTAGCTTTAAAGGGGTCATTTATAAAAGGGGAGTGGCCAAACATACCACAAAGTCTATAAAACCAAAACAAAAACTTAATGAAACTTGGTGAAAACATGCAGCAGATGATTCTTAACAAATATGCAGAGTTTTATGGAGATCGGTTAATAAGTGGTGCTATAACAGTTGAAAAAGTCTCAAAAACACTATTTTTCAATAGAAAATGAAAAAAATTTGTAGAACATGTTCATAAATTCACACAAATACTAGATCTTCATATCATATGATAGATCTCCTTTTTGTGAACAACTTTGCCTCAGGGAATTAAGATGTCAATCAAGTCATTCATTAAACATTAAACATAGTTTTTACAATTATGCCAGATTATGATTACAATTAAACCTGCCAGTGACATACAAACTTAAAAAGAGAAGACTATCTCTGTATGTGTGTGTGTGTGTAAGAATGCTTAATGATTATTAATATAATAGTTGAACCATTTCATTTCTGTGTGTGTGTGTGTGTGTTTGTGTGTGTGAGACCATTCTCCACTTTAGATGTGTTCTACTGTCAGCCATACATCCAGGTTGACCTAGACCTTAAAACCATAATACATTTTAAGCCCTGGTAAATGCTCGAAACCCCGGTAATCACTACTTGCAGCTATATTTTATAATTGTGATTATGTGTTCATGTTTACATGTTTAATTACGTATACAGTACGTATATATATATTTTTTTTTGAGCAACTGGGATGGTGCCCCCTGGGAGGTGCCCTATGCAAACTGCGTACTCTGCGTGTAGGGAGCGACGGTGCTGCATGTGTGTCGCAGTCAGTCTATGGTCGCAGTATATATTCTGCGGCACCAGAACTGCAGAATGTACGTTACAGGACAATACAACGATATTTCTTCAAAATCAGATAGTTGGAGTAATTTTTATCATCCACGATCAAAGAACTTAATATTGCACACCTCTTCCTGCGGAAGAAATCGCAGACTAAGATGAGAGCCAGGACTGCGAGGGCACTTTAGCGCCGGACCTCAAATGGGCCGGTGCTCAAGCCCCACCCCCTTGTGCACGCCGCTGGCAGCGTGGCCCTCGCAATTATTCTCCCTTCGAAGTGCCCTCTGAAAGCATTAATCATGCCGATTGGAACGCAGCCAGTGGCGGACTGGAACAGTAAATCAGGCCGGGAATTTGACTCCACCCCAGGCCACCTCTGTTGCTGCAGTCACCACCACCCAATTCATTTGTCCACCAGACTGATAAACTCTTTGGTTCTTTCAGTTGTTTGAATTGGGTTATACTTAAAAAATAAATCAAAATCCTTAGACTTTGGACAGGCAAAATAATCAAATGAAGTATCAAGAAGTATCAAGGCATTCACTGTCTCTGTCATCTTTCCCTGAATCCCCCTCTGTCTCACTCTGCACATTGAATTTCTCTGCAATATGAAATAAGCACTTTCAATAATCTATATTAATTATGCAGCCATCAATTTGAATGTCCCAATGATCACAGTTCTACTATTGATGACCTTATAAATCATAAAAGCACATATTTTTCTAAGAGTATAGCCAGCATGTTTAGTTTTGCTTATAGCTTAAACTTTACCTGAAGGTTCCTGCTCTGACTCAAAAGCTGAACTCAACAGCAGGAGCAATAGCAGCACTAGTGCTACTGTTGCTTCCTTCGTCACCTTAAAAATAAAAAAGCATTGTACACTAGGCTACATACTGTAGGCTAGAAATGGAAAATCAATTTCTGGTCAATGTTGGCACTAAAAAAATACTGTGTTTTAAATAGATTTTATCTATTGTAAGTCTCTTTGAATAAAAGCGTCCGTCTGCCAAATGATTATGTAAATATTAGGGTGGAACAGTTCAACTATATTCCAGTGTATCAGTTTTTTTATGTTTTGTATCAATGTTTAAGGTGGACTTATTGATTAGGTGCAAGAGTAGTAGTGATTGTTAAAATAATAGATTAATGCTGAAATAGTAAATTGAGCCTTGTTCCTAGATGGACAGAATGGAAAGTAATAGATCAAATGAGGAGATGGAGATGGAGATAGAGGAAGAAAAAGAGGGACATGTAGAGGCACAAGTGACAGAAAGAGAGCAGGGAACAGCAAGCCAGGAGACAGAGGCTGGTGAGAAAGAGGCACAAGTGTTTTCTATAGTTTTTACTATAACCACTGTTGTTAATTATTCTGTAGAACAGAAAAGAAAAAGCCATCAGGTTGGGACAATTTAAGACATTTCAGTTTCTAATCCCAGAGCTATTATTATTTTAAACTTAAAATTGTCTTCTCTATTGTTTCTTTTTCAAAACTGCATCAAAGCATTTGCTGCTGTATCAATACATAATCATCCATATCTATACGTGAATCAGCAAGGAATGCACCACAATATATTGCTGTATTGATATTTTGAATAGGGCCATTTAAAGCCTTGTTCCATTTGCCACTTTTATACTTTGAGCACCTGCCCCTCCAAATGTCTCTGCATGGCCCTGCTCAGAGGGAGTGTCAGCCATGTTAAAAAAATTAACCGCTTAAGTCATTTGTGGATTTTTTCACACTTGTGAAGTTCCTCCACTTATTCCTGACTTCTTCTGTGCTTTGTTCATATCCATAGCCAGCATCATTTATTTTTTGAGTGATTTCTGCCCAGATTAAATTTTTGTACATTTTTGTAATGCTATTTTTCAGCTTTGAAAATTGGGGTTTTCGTGTAATTTTCATTAACACATGGCAGGAGATGGCAAGGAGACTTAAATAGGACTGAACCTGTAATCCGATCTAACTTTGTTTTTTCTTTACAGTCTCCTCATTGGAAGCAGTCTCTATCACATTTTGTTTACAACTCATGTAATTGTGAATTGTAATTATGTATTCTTATAATGGTTATGTTCTGTACCCCAGGGGGGTTTGTCTTGCTGCTCTCCCCGCTCTGTCCAAGCATGGCTGCATGGACAGGTGGAGTGTTGCCCAGAACATAACCATACCGCCAACACTAACTGTATGCAATTATAATTGTCATAAATATACTTGATGGAAGTGGTCCTGATTGAATTGGCATTTCTGTTACATATGAGAAACATCAGACAACAACTCATTAGAACTGCACAGCGCTTTGAGTGTAGAGCCTGGTTTATAGGAGGAGAGCGGGGCACAAAGTAACACCTTTTGACTTTTTCAGTTTGTGTGGATCCACATGGGGTATATATATATATATATATATATATATATATATATATATTAGTGGTGGGCCGTTATCGGCGTTAACGTGCTGCGTTAACGTGAGACTCTTATCGGGTGATAAAAAAAATATTGCCGTTAATCTATTCTCAAAGTTGGGTTGAGAGCTGGGTCTATACTAAGCAAGCTATGATGACTTTCACCTTGATATTTTAGCGTGGATGTATACCTAGCCGAATCTGAAGGGGGCGAGAACGAGTCTTTAAACCTACTGTGAAATGACAACATCAAACGTGACGTGCTAACACGATGCGCACGCAGAGAGAGAGCCGCGTATCACAGACAGCAACACTGAACCGCACTCTCTTCTGCAAAGTTCTCCTCGAAGTCCCTCCTGCACTTGAACGAACAAATACAAATCGCAGTTTGAATAAACAAAAAGATGTAAAAGAGCCCAATTCAGCACCGCGGTGTTCTGTTGTTCAGGGATGTGTATTATATTGGATGCGTTCATCGTCTCTTAAAGTGACCGCGCCTAATTTAGCTACTGGATGCTGTAATGTTAATCCAAGAAAATGAAAGAAAATCACTCACTGCTCTTGACTGAATTATTTTGTAGTTTTAACAAGAATTAATGCACAGTCAAACCAAAAATTATTCAGACACCAGATAAAATTTTTGATATATTTGACTAGTAGGTACAGGACACTATAATACATTTATGTAAGTGAGTATAGCAAAATTAAGTGAACTTTGAAATATTATACCCAAATAATCTTCATACAGTGAACTACTAGTGAAATTGTTAAAAAAGTTGTATATCAAAAATTATTCAGCACCTTATAAAGCACCATGTATTGCTTATGTGTTTTTTTTTCTGAGTTGCTAATGCAACCTTTTCACACCACAGTCTGAACAAAATTAAGCATTGCTTGGTAATTGGGCAACATTGATGGTATTGATGGTAGTGTAAATATTGTCATAATAACAGTTGTCTGTAGTTTTGGTTGATTGTAATCCATTACATACATTTCTATCAAAGTTATGACATTATCAAGACAAATTTGTTCTGACACAGTTTAACTCAAAGTTCTTGTCATATTTTAGAACCATTTTATAAGCAATAGCAAATAAACTGTAATAATGTGAGAAATGTTGAAGGTGTCTGAAGACATTTTGGTTGGATTGTATATTTCATTTTTACAATGAAGACTATCCAGTGCTATTTTACATTTAATTATTCAGTTTCTGTACCTTGACACCTACAAACAGTGGCGGCTCCAGACGATTTTGATTGAGGGGGCAATGGGGGGGTCCTGGTCATTTCAAGGGGGGTCTCATGAAAACCAACAAAAAATACAGTGGACACGGCTAATAACTGCATATTACTGCTACTAAACAACAAAAACAACAAAGCATATTAACTACTTTGTTTTTAATTAATTAATCAATTGCAGTTTGCAAACAATATGCTCAAACTTTAAAGGGTTGGCACTTTAAATGGTTCGCGTCACCAATACGCATTAATCCACAAATGACTTAAGCGGTTAATTTTTTTAACATGGCTGACACTCCCTCTGAGCAGGGCCATGCAGAGACATTTGGAGGGGCAGGTGCTCAAAGTAAAAAAGTGGCAAATGGAACAAGGCTTTAAATGGCCCTATTCAAAATATCAGTACAGCAATATATTGTGATGCATTCCTTGCTGATTCACGTATGATTCATGATTCATGTTCTACAGAATAATTAACAACAGTGGTTATAGTAAAAACTATAGAAAACACTTGTGCCTCTTTCTCACCAGCCTCTGTCTCCTGGCTTGCTGTTCCCTGCTCTCTTTCTGTCACTTGTGCCTCTACATGTCCCTCTTTTTCTTCCTCTATCTCCATCTCCTCATTTGATCTATTACTTTCCATTCTGTCCATCTAGGAACAAGGCTCAATTTACTATTTCAGCATTAATCTATTATTTTAACAATCACTACTACTCTTGCACCTAATCAATCACCTAACCACCTTAAATATTGATACAAAACATAAAAAAACTGATACACTGGAATATAGTGATTAATATTATTATTACTGTTGTAGTTGTTGTTGTCTAAAATTGAACACCTTTGCAATGTAAACAAATGACAGGCTACATTTGTTATTCATATCCTTCACACTGCACTTTGATGTCAGGTATATTATGCATTTTTTATTGACATTGATATTTTTACATTTATTTCCAGAGAGATATTATTGAGTTTACAGGCTAAAGTGGTCTTGCTGTTGTAAACACTGTTTCTATTGTAGAAAAATATTTGCGTCACATTTAAAATATAATTATATTTTAGATCATTTCTGAATTGTTTTTATTTTTATAATGATAATTCAGAGAATGAGAAAATCTGAATAAGCCTTACCAGTGTTGTGATAATTATTTTTAAGGCACTCTATGTGTTAAAAAATAAATAAGTACTGTAATATAATAATAGTTTAGTCAAATAACATAAAAAAAGACCAGACCCTTCGATGCCTGTGAAACTTTTCTCCCTCAAACAGCACGCTAGTTTTACTTCTACACTACAGGCTACACACAGCAATATAAACAACATATCTGCAAGTTCTCACATCACATCGTTATTGTAAAATAATAATAAGTAAATAAACATCAAAATCACTTCGTTGAGAATGAAACACCACTTACCAGCTGCCGCGGTGTAGAAAATATCCTCTAGCAATTAAAAAATGCGCGTGCGGCGTGAGGAATCGTCCTGGTCGGATGAGGTCGTCGTCGTCAGGTGAAAGGTCATCATGTTGGTCATTTTATTTATGGCTAAATTATTATTAATAAATTGTACTAATATTAAGATTGGGCGTGGGCAGGCATTCACAAAAGGGAATGTTATTACAAAAAAAATTCGAGTAAATTTTGCTTTGACAAAAGGGCACTTAAGGGGCAAGTGAACCGGTTCTTTCGGACAGTTCGATCAAATAAAACCAGTTAAAAAAAAAAAAGAAAAAAAGAAAAAAAAAAGCGCTCATTGTAATGTCATTGGCGATGACTGCCCTTCATTCAGAATCAATCATCAAAAGAATCAGTTCGGTTCAGATGAGCTGTGAGTCAGTCTACTTCACACTGAATCACACAAGCGCAGTATCATCAGCTCCTCGGTTCTCGAATCGGATGCGTCCGACAGAAACGGTTCTCGTTCAGTGTACGAATAAATGTCGAAATAATTATTATTTATTATTGTTCTGCGTAGTTTGAAGATAATTTTTTTTTAAATATTTATCTCGGATATATATATATATATATATATATATATATATATATATACGCAGTGTTGGGGAGTAACTAGTTACATGTAACAGCGTTACGTAATTTAATTACAAAATTATTGTAACTGTAATTAGTTACAGTTACTAAGAAAAAATGAGTAATTAAATTACAGTTACTTATGAAATTTTTAATGATTACAAAGGGGATTACATTTGAATATTTACACACATCCACATACAGATTTAACTGATTTCTTTCCCAAATTGCACTGACTATTCTGAGACATACCGCCCTAATAATTTCCGGGATGCGGAAACACAGTCTGGTTCGTAGAATCCAGTCATAAAAACGAAATGCCTAACGCGGACGGAATATGCCACATTTTGGATGACTAAATCAAAAGTAGGTCAGTAAACATGAATCAAAACATGACATGGACTAGTGTATGTGAATATTAAGCCCCAAAAATGCAATATATGACAATTCCCGGTGGCCTGGCAGCCGATTTGGCCCGCTATTTAATATCATTATTGTATAATTGCCTGCCGAATGTACTAAAGCGATCCTTTGTGAATCCGCCATTTGATAATTAAATCTCTAATAAGTCATGAATTGTTGTGTATTACAGTCATGACTCGCGCGCTCTCCGCGCCTCCGCCAAACGATTTGGATCAGACTCAGAGTAATCAATGCGAGAGAGAGAGAGAGAGAGAGAGAGAGAGAGAGAGAGAGAGAGAGAGAGAGAGAGAATAGAGTGGACAGCTGGAGCAGAGAAGCAGAACTACTGTTCAGGGTTTCAGATCAGTTTAATCTGTAAAGATGCTTTTTTGTCTTTGTTTTTTTATTTATTTAATCAAGCAGCAGCACGTTGCTCATCAGTCATCACTCAAAATACTATATAAAGGACATCATTATTATCTGTTGTAATGTTACAGTAGTAATTTAGCTGAAAAAAAATTCAGATTTTTTTTCAATAGGTTTAGGGGGAGCTACGACAGACAACAACACAACCCTTACGAAAATTAACATTTTAATATTTAACTATAAATCCAGAGAAAATGGTTACTATTGTTTAACTGTGATAACCAAAAGTGTAAAATTATTTTACAAATGTATTTATTTAAAAATAAATACAAATCCATTTGCAAAAAAAAAAAGTTATTTTACTTTTATATAGGCTAATAAAAGCATGTTAAACTTTTGTAAGGGAAAAACATGACTCGTGTACAGTATTAGGATTTTTCTATAAAGATATTGTAGTATTGTAGAGTATTGTATTGTAAAGTTTAGTTTTGTTCAATCTTGAGTATTAAAGTCACGAGAGAGATGGGTAACAGGGCAAAATAAAGAGACTGAAGAGAAAAATGGAAGTGAAGGTGCAGTTCAGGAGAGAACTTTTAATTATTTTGCATGTCCCCAAATTAAAGATTTAAACCTTTTTTTATGTCAGGTCCAAACAAAAAATAGTTTTGTCCATGAACAGGTTTGTATGAGTTTGAATTTTCCAGTCTGAATTTTTTCCCAGTCCGCCCCTCCTGTAAATGAATGGCAAAGACATGGTTTAATTTACTACACATAGGCCTACTGAAGCTCGCAGTGTTTTCAACCTCTGCCGCCTCAATATAGGAGTACACGAGCACATAAACATAATTTCTAGAACTGCTCTGTGTCACTTCATGTGCATTTTACTTATTTTAGGAAAACTATCATCATATACAAAGAGACAGCAGTTTAAAAAAAACACCAATGTTTCAGGAGTTTATTACAAAGAATACGTCACATGCTTATTAGATTACTGTATTTAAGTTGATGTATATGCTTTTATTTATTATTCTTTAATTTTCACAAATTTATAAAAGTAATCAAAAAGTACTCAAAAGTAATTAGTTACATTACTTTAATAAAGTAATTGAAAAAGTTACACTACTATTACATTTTAAACAGGGTAACTTGTAATCTGTAACCTATTACATTTCCAAAGTAACCTTCTCAACACTGTATATACGTAAACGATCGATCACCTGGATCGCACTGACGGACCACAACCGTGTGAATGCTGGAATCCGTTAAAATGGGTGCCTAAAAAAATACGAAACGCATACGCACTGAAGACAGATTATGTGTGAACCAGGCGTAAGGTTGTTTGCACCTTGTGCAATGTGGAATTAGTTTACAGCTTTCTCAAGTAGTTTGTGATGCATTATGGAAACAGGAGATGAGCCCCTGGTCTAATGCACCATCTTGCTTAAGAAACCCATTCTAAAAGACTTACTTTTAGTCATTATTTTATTTGGGTAGCACACTCATTCTGAATGTTTTCTGTAAATCAAATGAGCCATTTTAATCTAGATTAATGTAGATTAATTCCAAGATTACAGTGAGATTAATCTAGATTAAAAAAATTAATCTATGCCCACCTCTAATATATATATATATATATATATATATATATATAAAAAAATTTTCAAATAAAACAGTGGTGTTTTTTAGTGTCTTCTGCTAGTCATCACAGCATTAAAAACGATCTTAACTGATAAATAAAAGATAGGAGATTCAAATAATAGCAGATTTGTCTCATTATATAAGAATAAAGAAAACTGAGATGAAAAATCTACTTAAACCAGAATTGTAATTTTATTATGGTAAAATAAATGTTCAGTGATATCTTCAACATATTATTGAATTTTGGCACAGATTTGTTTCTGCATAATATTGATATTGTTTCTAATAAATAATCAAACCACTTGTGTTACAACTAATTGCGGTACTTTGTGCCCCATGCTCCCCCTACGTCGGAAGGAGCGCGAGGTGCGCGCATCAAAAATTACGCGAATATTGATGGTTTTCCCACTAAAGTAAAAGACCATTTCTTAAACCAGGGAAGGTGAACAAGTTTGTATTCTTGTGGAAAAACAAAACAAAACATGCAAGCATTGTCACCGGCAGCATTTAGTTTTACTTTTCTTTTAGTTTTGTTTTCATTTTGGAAAGCATATCTTTGCTGTTTACCTCACGTTATGCAACTTGAATTGCAGCTCCCTGTCAGTGAAGTGAATAAACAGTAATCTCTTCCATACATAGCCTCAACTCAATACCCTTTTCCTTCCTCAATACCCACACACTCAGCTCCATGCCTCTCCCCCGTGAAATGGCTGCCCACTGCTCCGGGTGTGTGTTCACAGTGTGTGTGTGTGTGTGTGTTCTTGTGACCATCGTGCACTCCTACACCCAGATATTCAGCAAAGTAATTTCTGACAGTTATCCTAATTTTAGTACTGATCAATCCTCAAACTTATTAAAATAATGTTAGAATAAAATAAAATTGACATCAACGAAAAATCATAAGATCTGAAATGTCATGTTGGACTAATTTAAACACTTTCTGTGTCATGACGTAATTATAAAACATAATCATAACGCATTAATTATGTATGGCCCATACAGTTGATATAGTTTTGTTATTATGTGCTCAAAGTATAATTTCTAAACAATTAGTGAAAAAAATTATAATTCTCAAGGGCATAAGGCAGGAAGCGATGCAAAGAAGAGTAGCAGATAAAATATCATAGAGATAAAAATCACAAGTTAATGACTGTGTATTAGGCCGTGATGTTTATTTTGAAATAGCCTTTTTAGAATATCTTAACTGACAACACTGACACCATGGAATATATCTGCTTGAGTTAACAGCTTATTTAATTTTACTTTATTTTATTTAGAATAAATGTAAGCTTCTGTTAGGTTGTTTTAATATCAAATCTATAATCTGTAATCTGCCTACTGCACCAACAAAGCGTTGGATGCTATTTAGTCCGAATAGTTATAGATGATATTTGGGGAAGTCATGGCCTAGTGGTTAGAAAGTTTGACTCCTAACCCTAGAGTTTGAGTCTTGGGCCGGCAATACCACAACTGAGGTGCCCTTGAGCAAGACACTGAACCCCCTAACTGCTCCCTGGGCACTGGGCATAAATGGCTGCCCACTGATGTGTGCACTTTGGATGGGTTAAATGCAGAGCACAAATTCTGAGTATGGATTACCATACTTGGCTGAATGTCACATCACTAAAGAAATTGTATTTTAATTATTTGGGTTTGGTTGACCCAGTAAACAATTTAAATACAAAATAATATGGCATGGATTAGATATAGGGCCAAAATCATTTTCAAAGTTTTTGTTTTTTTGATGCATCCTGCTGGATAGACATTTAATATATTATGGATTTTGCAAATTTGGTTGCACAATGTAGGCCTGTTGTCCACTATGATGATTGCACATAACATCTATCATTTAGGACCTATAAGCGTGTTTTAAATCATGCATCTTGCATTGTTTGTTACTGATTAACTGATTATAAAAAATGTATGAATTAACAAATTAATTAATAATAATTTAGAAAAAGTGTCAATACAATTTTCTTGTAAATGCTTTAGTTGGAACTGTACTGTATATTTAACAGGCTAATCATTGTTTCAGAAATTGTGTTGTTAAAAGTTTTATCAATAGGTTTTAAATGAATGATGAACTATGATCGAGTGTGAACAGAGTTGTAGAGTTCTGTACTAATTTACCACTTGCTTGTGAAAATAATACCAAATTATTATTGAACCCATATATATCCATCATAAAACCCATCAATACACGTTCAAATTATATAAGTAAATATAATAGATAGACATACATTTAAATATATATATTTTATAAAAACAGAAACAAATAGCCTATAAACATACACATTTTTTATACATGTTGTTTTAATGAATGTGGCGTGCATATGTGTATAGTATACGTCACCTTATATAAAATGCAACATATATAGAAATATCACTCTTTAAGACAATATATATCATACTGTATATTATATTTCCTAATGGGAATTTAAAACACACAAAATTATTTAATTGATATAAAGAGGCTCACCAAAACACGACAATATCCACAGCGTCCCATATAAGCCACAAGAAACCATCATGATCGAGCTCTGTGGTTGTTTTTGATCTGTCACGAGCTGCAGCTCAACTCATCTGAACTATTAGCTACATACAGTTCTCAGTTAATGATAAACAGCAGTTATAGATAGCAGAGTATTGACTGCGCCACCTAGCGCTGGATATTACCACAAGCCTTACATGCCATTTACTGTAAATTAAGATACCATTTTGAAATCAATAAATTATTTCATGTTACTGATATTTTTGATGCAGTTATGTTACCTAAATGTTTTATTCGATGGAACAAATGCTATAGTCTTTTTCCCACAAAAAAACGATTAGGGTTACCAACTTCAGCAAAGTAAAAAAAAAGAACAATAATGGTTCTTAATTAAAAATAAGGGACTGTGTAAGGGACACTCAACATTAATGTTCTGTACCACATAGTGCATGTCATTTCAGTCTCTGCAGTTAAGTGTCTATAAAAATATTTTTGTTGTTGACTGAAAAAATCCTCAAATTAATCTCAAACATAAACACATTTGTTGTGCTTTACTTATTTATGTGTGTTTTAATTCTGAAAACACATTACACAGAAACCATCTGAGCAAATTGCACTACTATAGAACTGTGACTGGCTGCATAAATGAGGAGGAGCAGATTTTTTTTCATGTTGTTCAAGTGCATGTTGTCTTTATCATTTAACATATACAACTGTCATGTAATATGTAATGAAAGGTATAGCCTTTAATAAGTGCTACATACATACATAACTGTAGACTTGTGTTGTGAACAGTACATTCCAGGGGCCAGTTTTATGGTGGGGCCTCTCTCTGTCTGCAACAGTGTAGAAAGGTTTGCTACTTTTTGATTGGATCTTGGTGGACTAACTCAAACAAATGTCCAATACCAACAGATAAAGATGCTAAGACAATGACCAGACACATGTGAAAGGTCCAGGAGAGGACCCCAGGTACCATAGCCTGACTACGTCAGACTTCGCACTTCCGCTCAATTTCAGTTTGCTTCTGTACTCAGTCTGAGATAGCAAACCATCTCCCAGGTTTCCTCTGGCTCTGCAACAGCCGTCCAGTCAACAAACAGAGGATGGGCTGAGAGCTGTGACATAGACGTTAAACTAAGCGTAAGCGCTGAATTTAAGATTGTAGTTTAGGTTAAGGAAATCAAAAAACGACAGCAGACATGGAGACACGGGATGCTATTCACTCTGTTGTGGAGAATATTCCCTGCATTTGCCTACTGATGCCCGAGAGTTTGTTGCACATTTTGAATGGAGGTGATGTTGTCGCCCTATTCACGACAGGTTTTTGGAAAAGTTTACCATTACCTATCATGTGACCATATCATGTTTACCATTACCTATCTAATTGTGATTGTGTCTCCCTTGATTGCTCTCATGCAGGATCAGGTAAAAGGTACAATTTGTAAGATATTTGCAGTAAAATATCCAAAAACCACTAGGCTAGTGTTATATATTTTGTCCAGCTGATTACTAACAATATCTCTAATGTTTTCAACTACTTGTAAATCATGAAAATTCCCGTTCTAAACAGTGACACGGGGCAGTGCAGTCGCTTGTCAATGACGTTAGTTACCCTTTGTTACCGCCTTTACTGATGTAGAAACCACATGACAACAGTGTCTTGGACAAATGCGGAAGTAGTGTCTAGCGTCCAGCAAACCACTAGCTTGCTTCCTTATTTTCTTCTTCTTGCATGTTTTATGGTGGATTGTGTTACGTATTTATGGAACATAATTACTGTTTACCGTCTGCCGCTGGTTCTGTCGACAAGCACAGCTCCCGTTAACGTAAGCGTACGGGCCAACCAAACGACCCGAAAAGAGTTTGGGACAAGAGGAGAGAAAGAGCGAGGATTAATATCGGTGTTTCATTTTCTAGATGGAGAGAGTTTTGCGAATGCCCATCTCGATGTGCTTTACTCGACAGGTGAGTTGTTTTGATTCATATCTTTACAGAAAATGTATGCTATTATAATGATCAACAAGATTAGTATTATGGGGCATACATGCCAAACGCGGGGCATTGCGTCTCTAGACCCGCGCAAGGAGCGTCTGATCCATAGTCTGATCGCATCTTTCCATTGACTTTGTACGTAATCTACTCGCGCAAATCGTTGAACTCACGTTTGAAAATTATGACATCAAACACAACATTTATAAAACTTTACCTTATCTGTTAAATCCATGATTTATCTTTCTGTCTGATTGATGGCCGTCAGCGGTTGGGTAGAAGACAACAAATCCCATCATTCCACGCTCTTCCTTAGCATCATCAAACCACGTGATTGTTATTGTTTTGGTAGTGCGCCCTCTCGTGGCAGGTCCTACAAACTGTACCTTTAAGGAGGCAGCAAAACTCGCTCAATGGTTTTGTTTTTGCAGCATACCAGCATATTGTTTTTGCAGCATGTGTTTACAGGGGAAGATTGAGGCGGCTGAGGCGGCACATAAAACACGTCATAACCAAGCATTATGTGATTGGCGTATGGGTACACTAGTGATTTTAAACCACAGACATGCGCCCCCCCCCCCCTACACACACACCCCTCCCCCCGCGAGAATATAAACACTTGTCAATTATACCCTTCCAGCCTCTGTCTACGAAAAAAAGCGAAGTAGCAGAGTTTGGTATTACCAGGCTACTGGTACCAAGCCCCTCTGATAAAGTTTGAAGTCATCTACAGTGCATAATATCATCCAAAGATTCAAAGAATCTGAAACAATCTCTGTGCATAAGGGTCAAGGCTGGACAACCATACTGGATGCCTGTGATCTTCAGGCCCTTAGACGGTTGTTATCAGCGCTTAGTTCAGAAGCATGCATCTCTGATGGTATGGGGTTGCATGAGTGTGTGTGGCATGGGCAGCTTACACATCTGGAAAGGCACCACCAATGCTGAAAGGTAAATCCAAGTTCTAGAACAACATATGCTCCCATCCAGACGTCGTCTCTTTCAGGGACGACTTTGCATTTTCCAACATGACAATGACAGACCACATACTGCATCAGTTACAGCATCATGGCTGTGTATCAGAAGGATCCGGGTACTGAAATGGCCAGCCTGCAGTCCAGATCTTTCACCCATAGAAAACATTTGGTGTATCATAAAGAGGAAGATGTGACAAAGAAGAACAAAGCAGCTGAGCAACTAGAAGCCTGAATTAGACAAGAATGGGACAACATTCCTATTCGTAAACTTGAGCAACTTGAGCAAGCATTTATTAATCCGTGTTAATGTTAGCATTCAGTGTTTGTTCATGTTTTTGTTGCTGTTACGTGATGTAGTGGTGTTTGTCTAGGGACGAGACGTGGGCTGATGACGCCATATTTTCAGAATATGCCATATGCGTCATGCGCGTCATGACAGACCTTCAAAGGAAAAATAAAGATTTTTTTTTTTTCTGTTCAGTTTTTTGTCTTATTTTTGTTCTTGTACTATTTGATTGTTCTTGTAAATACATAATGTACATTTCTATATTTTGGACTTTTATTTATGTTGCCTAGCAGGTTTTTTGTCTTATTTTTGTTCTTGTACTATATTTTTTGTTTTGTACTATTTGATTGATCTTGAGTAAATAAATCATGTATTTTTCTACATTTTGGACTTTTATTTATGTTGCCTAGCAGCTATGGATTTTAATTTTACTATTATAGGTGAACTGCCAATTTTATATATGTCACATATATTAAAAACCTATATCAAAACCTATATTGAAACATATATGTTTATATAGGTTTTTTCCATGTGGGTTGGAATAACACATACACACACATACAGTGCTGACATTTTTTATTTTATCCCCTGCTGATTTTGTAAGTTTGCCACTTACAAAGAAATGAAGGGTCTGTAATTTTTAATGTAGGTTTATTTTAACGTACAGCAGTGATCATCAAATCTGGCTTGCGAGATCCACTTTCCTGCAGAGTTTAGCTCTAACCCTAATCAAACATACCTACCTGTGATTTTCTAATGATCCTGAAGACATTGATTAGCAAATTCAGGTGTGCTTGATTAGGGTTAGAGCTAAACTCTGCAGGAAAGTGGATCTCGCGAGCCAGATTTCAATTTTTCAGATTTCTGTCGCGAGACAGAATACCAACCAATACCAAAACACACTAGGTTATAAATTTATTTGCATTTCAGTGAGTGAAATAAGTATTTGATCCTCAAGCAAAATATAACTTAGTACTTGGTGTAGAAACCCTTGTTTGTGAGAGGGCATAATGTTTGATGAATTACGCTACAGCACTTATATTATCAGGGGTGGACTTAGTGATTTTGGGGCCCTAAGCAAATTTCAGGTATGGGGCCCCAACACAATAACTATGTGCTCGTTTACGTCTAACCCTTATTTTGCTCACTCTCTCTAGTTTATAGTTTATTTACATCTTCACCGCTAAAATAAATAATTAGTCAACCTTATGCCGTTCTAAATCCACATTAGGCTTATTTTTCTGGATCACATTCACTTCAGTTCATTGCGATCTTACAACATTCTGTTAATCATTGAAGCTGTCTGCACTGCACAATCAGTCTCTTATATGCATGTTGTTACAATGAGAGGATTCACAAGCTTGCAGAACTCAGCACTTGACAAAAACTAAGCATTTTGTGTGATGAGTGAAAATTTGTCACTCTCCAGAACACAAATACACACTGTATCACAGTTCAGATACTGTGAAGGAACGAGGAATGAGGAGATGAGGGAATTACAACAATAGCAGTCTTTAATCATCTAAATAACTGGAAACACAGAACAGGCAGGAACACACACAAAGTACATGGGGTTGATATTCAAAACCAGACGCTAGACACTGGAAAACAAAGGGCTTAAGTAACAAGGAACTTATAAGATGATAAATGAACACAGGAGGAAAATAATCAAACTTAATGGGAACAGGAAAACCAAATATGGGCATAATCAGACATGGGAGAAACTAGATAATGGGGAGAACATGGGGAGAAAAACACAAGACACAGGAACACAAGACTGACACACTGGACCGTTTATGTTTGCCCAATATCAGATGCCGCTTACCTTGCTTATTGGTTAAGTCCCCCCCCTGTACAGTATATTATTGCACTGATTTGGCTATTTACTGTGAGCAGAGTGTCAATCAATGCATTGTAGAATATGGCAAACATAAATACAAATAAATGAAGTTGCCTTTCAAATTTTCCTCACAAGCAACCTTATTGTTTAAATAAGCCCCCCAAAAAAGCAACACGCAACATAAGATTTTTTCATGCAACTTACCAAAAATAAAATAAATCAATAGCCCAATGTCGTGTCCTGATTATCATAAAGGACATCAGTATTATCTACTGTAATGTTACATTAATACATTTAGCACACAGATATTCACATTCATTTATATTTATGTTGCAGACAGCAACACAAAATTTTAAATAATAGTCTAGTATTACGATTTTTCAATAAAGATTTTGACATTTAGGCACTTTAGTGTTTTATTATATTTCTATGAATATATATTTCTATATAGGTTTGTTAAATCTTGGGTATTTAAATCATTTTAGATTGTATCCCAGTCCGCCCCTGATGACCTGAATAAAATGTCACTTCCTCATGTCTTTTGCCTGACTGATGATGTGTTCAGGTCTAAAGGTGATTTTATTCATGAATGTGACCTTTGTTTTTCATTACCCATTATCACTTTTATCTTCTTTTATTGGCCCAGTGTAGGAAAGAAAGAATGAGGATGTGTCTGATGATTTCTGAGGGGCTGAGCATTATAAATAAATATAAATATAATTCATATTTAGATGTAATTTTAAAAACACTAGCCAAAAATATTGAATAAATGAGAACAGACAGGATGTTAAATGTGTAAAACTCAAAGAACCGGTGTTGAATCTGCTTTCTTCTGAGTTCTGTGTATGCAGATTCCACGTGAGCCTGAAAATTAACATTACAATACCAGATCTGCAGATATGATTTCATGTTATTATTACTTGTCCTATTTTAGTATGTCATGTTTCCACGCCTTTAACAGACATTATGCTTTTATAACTCAGTGTATACGGTTATGGCTTTGACCCTAATCTTTTACAGTTACAGAAATATACTTCTGTATTTGTGACTTTTTAAGGAACTTAAAAGAAAGAAAAATAAGTCTGTCCATTGTGAGGAACAAGTTTATAATTAAACTGCATTAGTGGAGCACACAGAACAAACAGTTGATGCAACAGCTTTTAATCTTTCATTAATATGCCATATATATTTTTTTGTTTAAATTGTAAAAAAAAAAAAGAAAAAGAAAAGAAATGATACAGCCTGATAGATCATCTTGCAGTAGATGTGTTTCAGTGTCTTCACTTCTTCATCTGCGCACAGGAGGAGGGTTTGAGACCTGAACAGAGACGTTACACAAGCATGTAATAAAATAAAACAACCAAATGACTTCCTTATTGTTTTACTTCAATGCCACATAAAATAATAAACACTTATTTTATGATGCAGCCAAAACACAGATATGATGCTGTAGAAAGGGCTGATCTGGACTGGACTGCTCACCTGAGGAGGAGTAGGAGCCCTTGGCCTTCTTGAATATTCAAGCTTTACATTTTCATACATATTCTCAAACTCATTTTCATGTTTGTCATTCTCGTATATATGTTCACTCATCTTCCCTGGAATCGTTCCATCTCCTCTAGCCTTCTGCAAATCAATCATTTATTTATAGTTTGCGTCCAACAATTTTCTTTTCTTAAATTATAATCAAAACATCTGAGAGAATGATGTTGTCACTTGAGGTTAAATTAAATGTTAAATATTTTGCTGATAAACAAATGATAAAACAGAAAGCCCACAATAAGCAGTGATAATATCTATTATTATTGAATATTTGTCAAAATCTATAGTTTAAGTATAATTTAAGTGTGATCATCAGCATGTCTTAGTGCAGTAACATGTGAAAGATTAAAGTCCATTTGAGCTTACTGTAAAAATAAACTACAGATAATTATAGAGTTTACTGATGGATGAGGTTATGTTTTTACTTTCAGAAGAGACTGAAGAGGTTACTCACTGTCTCCTGTCTGCTTTGTGCTGCTGTTTAAGGAAAGAAAGACTCAATGAATTTGATACTGAAAGAAATATATACTGAATCATCTTTAATATGAATAGTTAAACTGAAATCTATTATATAATGTAATTATCAAGGGCAGTCTAGATATAATTGGTGTCAGTTGTGTTCTTCGATCAAGTCACACTAATGCTGGCATTATTAATGAATAACAAACATACCTTCACTTGCTTGTCTTTTTTGTTGTTGGTTTAACTTCGGGCTGCAGCAGAAACACAAAGAAAGAAAAGAAAAGAAACAAATTTTGTTATAACTAGTCTTTACCACATTATTGTCTCACAAAAATGCACTTTATTACAGTTACTGTGGTCATTTTATTGTGTATGAAATATCACTATCCACATGTTAAGAAAATTCACTGAAATTCAGAAACACTGTGTTTGATATAAAATAGGAACATAAGAATGAGATCATAAAGTTCAGACATGTATGTAGAACTTGATTTAAAAAGGCCTGTTGGCGGAAGCTGAAGTTGTGATTTGTTACTAATGTATTGATGTATATAATATGTTAAATTAAAGGTGTGATTACAAAATACACCATGATCTGCCAGATTACTCACATTTTCTTCGTTTTTGTTAAATACACAGTCAGACCACAAATGCCTGCAACTGCCACTAAAACCCCAATGACAATCCCAGCTATCGCCCCTGATGACAGCCCTCCTCCTCTTTCTATGGAAAAGATACAAGAATCACAAGACCAAGGCCACTTACTACACACAATACTAACAGTTATACACTTTAACATGTATAAAAAAAAATATTAATAATTTAAAACAACACAATGCAATTACATAGATTTACAAAACAGTAAATGGTTTAATATACCTTTTTAAAAATGAAGTTACTTTGAACAAGTGGTAAATTAAGGTTAAAGTGTTGGTTATCAAAATTGGGAACTCATTTCAGATTAGTTTGAATTATTCTTACCTTTAACTAGTAAAGCATGTTTGTGTGAGGCGTTTCTCTTTGTAACATTATTGGAGGCTGTGCAGATGTAATCTCCACTGTGTGAGAAGTCAGTCTTGTTTATGGTGAATGTGTCTGTGGTCACATTGGTGTCTGTTTCATTAAACTTCCAGCTGAATGAAGCAGAAGGTTCAGAATTTGCAGAACAAGAGAGTGACACACGAACCCCTAAATCCACCACATCCTCACCCTTAACAGAAACATCTTCTGGTCCATCTAGAACACAAACAAGAGACTCACTGACAAACTGATCACTGAAGAATGTCTGTATTTCATCAGGTTTGAGCTCAAATCATCTTGATGTCTGAATGTTGAACACTCACAGTTGATGATCAGATGCACAGGTTTTGCCGTCTCAGAGCTAGCAGGGTTTCTATATGTACATTGATATTCTCCACTGTCTGATCTCTGCACTGGACTGATGGACACTGATCTGTTATCAGATGAGAAGATGATGCTGTTGCTAGGAGACAGAGGACTGTTATCTTTCATCCACTGCACAGAGGTGATGATGCCAGTTCCCTCAGAGCTGAAGTTAGCAGATGATTCTCCTTCTATTAATGATTCTTCTGGACCAATAACTCTGACATTAGTTATATTTTCTGTGTGAATGAGTGAGAAAGAACAAACACACTAGATTTAAAACGAGTCTTTCACATTTGGTGACCATTTCACATTTTTACATTTAGTGTGGTCAAGGCTGGTACAGAAGTCCAATCAATAATGAAAGGAATGTTTATGTTTGAATTTGTGCGCCCTATAAACTGTTTATTTCAGTGTCTATTTAGATCATAATAGTTTGTAGCATATAATTTTTTTTTTTTTATGGATTTTCAAAGCTGATAGAAGACTGAAAATCTGGGTCTCAGACAAGAGTAAAGAGTTTAAAAAGTCTAAAAGTTATTTCAAAATAAATTATAAAGCTACAATTTTTCAAGACAGTTTCAATGTGATTTCCATGTAATAACATTTTTAAAAGTTTAAACCTGAGAGTGCCCTAAGTAACACTCATCTGTGCAAATCTGGTTCAGTAACAATTAACCACAAAGCTCACTGCAAACAACAGCAGACTTGTGCATATCTCAAATAGTATTATTATACTCTCATTAGCACTTCTGATTGTCACCTTTGCAATTTTTACACTTCCATGTTTCATTTACAGCATATTAAATTGCTGTATGTCACTTTTTCCCCTTCCACACATTAAATTAATTTCTTATAATCATATATTATGCCTGTGTAGCCGATGCTTTAACATTAAATGCTGAAGTTTAAGCAACACACTCACCGAACACTTGTAGTGAAGTTTCTCCTGTAAGTGTGTCTCCAGCACTAGTTATTACAGTGAGTCTGTATATTCCAGAATCACCCAGTCTCAGGTTCCAGAGCTCCAGAGAGAAAGTGTTTCTGTCAAAACTGGCTCTGTCTCTGTATGCTGGGGCTATTATAAGTGAATCAGACTGTCCTGTCAATATTAGAGTTGTTCCAAAATGCCACTGAACTGTATCAATTGATGTGGAGGGCGGGTTATCAGGAGCAAACACCACACTTCCTCCTACTGCTCCATTAACCGGACCAGAAAACTGCAGATCTTCCCCTAAAAACTGGCCTATGTCAAAGAAAGAAAGAAAGAAAGAAAGAAAGAAAGAAAGAGTTATTGACTTATTGCACTAAATGACATACATTTTATCTGATACATCTACTGTAGTTAAATATTTAGTTAGATTCACAAATTCACAACAAAAACAATGATTAACTGCAAAGGTGGACATAGATTTCTGTGTCATTACATAATTAAAATAGTTCCAACTAACTAGTTATTAAACAGCAATTTAACATACATTTTTTTAATTACAAAAAAAGCCTCACCAAAAAGTGATAGCATCCACAGCGTACAGTACAAACTATCAGAAACCATCATGATCGAGCTCTCAGCTCAGGAGCTGCTACTTAAATCATCTGATCTGAACTATTTCCATCAGTTTTCAGTCACTGATAAACAGCAGTTCTAGACAGCAGAGCTCACTGCGCCACCTAGCGCTGGATATTAACACGACTCTTACCTTTGATCATTCAGTAAAGTTACCAACATATTCAGTTTTTCAGTCACGTGACTGGCTCGAAGAGGGCAAAACACCCATAGAACTGCAGCACAAGCCATCCAAGCCACAAACATTTCAATTAAATCTAAAACTGCGTGACATTCTCAAATGTAGGCTACACAAAGTATGCATCATCAATAAGGATTATACTGAATTTGGCCTTTTAACCCTAAAAAAGACAAGACCATAAAGAGAAATCAGAAAATTAATGTTTTGCTATTTTCCATCTTCTTAGGATACAAATACAATACAATTTCATGTTTTTTTATTTTAATATTTGTATCCCCGATTGTTCGATAATAATTGTTTTATTTAATATATTAGTTCATACTTTTGATGCATACCTTTTCTTAAAAAGTGTTTCAGTTTTTTTTTTACTTTTCTTTTTTTTGTGAAAACCTGTATCTGAACTGTAAATAATTTTTCATTTTAAGGTTTAATGTGTTACCATAGACATTGTGTGTATTAATTGTATTTATGCAGGTCTTAAAAAGGCCTTTAAAAAGTCTTAGATTTGATCTTAAAAATCCTGCAGATACCCTGACCACTCACCTCCATCACCCCTCCGCTTTTGTTGCCCAAATTACCAAATAGTAGCAGACAATTGTATTAAATAAATAAATAAAGTGTGTACAGTAGGGAAAAAATTGTTTATTGTGTATTATTTGAGTCATGATTATTGTGATATAGTGATATAGTGATTATTGTATTATATGAGTCAAAGATTTGTTTATTAAAACTTAGCAAAATTTTAGGTTAGTGTTAACCACAGTATCTAGTAAAGTATGTTTGTGTGAGGCGTTTCTCTTTGTAACATTATTGGAGGCTGTGCAGATGTAATCTCCACTGTGTGAGAAGTCAGTCTCGTTTATGGTGAATGTGTCTGTGGTCACATTGGTGTCTGTTTCATTAAACTTCCGACTTTGCAGAACAAGAGAGAGACACGAACCTTTAAATCCACCACATCCTCACACTTAACAGAAACATCTTCTGGTCCATCTAGAACACAAACAAGAGACTCACTGACAAACTAATCACTGTGTGCTATTTGAGTTATATTACAATTAACCATTGGTATTTCATAGTAGCGTACATTTAGATCATAACCACAGTTAAAATATATTATACATACAGTAGCAGACACACAGAACATTGGCTACAATATTGTTTCGCTCATTCCATTAATGTAAAACCTTGAGCTTGCTAAAATCTAACAAGTGACCATACACATCAAATTTAAGGTATGAGACAAAAGTCTTTTGAATATTTATTTTCCTGCAGGAAAAGGTCTACATTCAAACAGGCATAGACAATCTAAGGAAATAAAATAACATCTCTGTCTCACACTTTTCTTGAATGAACATGTCACAAGGTGACGATCTTTAGGGGCGGAACCAAAATTCGGGAAGTTTGGTTCCGCCCGGAAGCGTTTCCGCCCGGACCGGAAAAACAGAACACCGGAACTTCCGGTAGCGCCGTAAGAAGGAAAATCAGGGAATTCGATGCACCTGTGCCTAGTTAGGGACAGCGGTTGGTGATTGGAGGATACGCTGGACAAGGCAGTACTTAAGGCCAAGTTATTTCCCAGTCTGGGAAGCTCTTTTTGGTGTGTGTGAAGCACTGGGTTGTGCCCGTCTTGGTACGCTGCTGGTAGCTGTCTAACTCTCTCTCTCCCTCAGGCTGGAATTGTATGATTGTGAAGACATCGCGAACCTTAAAGGTTGAGAAGTGAACAGATTATACGGCGAACTGAGACGACGTGAAAAAGGGGATTGGAAGTGGCATTGATGTGAGTACTAAGAGCCAGTCGAAAGTGCCCTGTATATTGACCTGGCGTTGTGTAGATCTCTCCAGGAGGAGGAGGGCGGCCCTACCCCTAATATAGTGTGGTGGGAGAGCCGAAGGAATACTTATTGAAGTAGTCACAACGACGACATCACTAGCTAGGCCGCATATTCCATCGCCAGATCCGAACCAAGCGAAGTGAAGGAAGACGGGTGTCCTTTCCGTACACTGAGTGTGGTGGGTGAGTCTTCGTGCTGTGAAAACCTATAATTTTGACGTGGTGCTGTATATTGCTGTGGGCTGCTGTGTATTGCCGTGTGTCCTGTCAGATAAACCCCCGCCTTCACGCACTTCGGCGTGGGAGGACAAGGAGATTGCTGGTCCTAGCCTAGTTCAGTACAGTATATGTTGTGAGCGTGCTTCAGATCTCCGGAGATAGCACGGTACGCTGTGTCCAGCCCAGAGGTGAAAGCCATCCAAAGCAGAGTAACTGTGTTTTGTGTCCAAGTTGATACCTGTGGAGAGGAAAGGAAAGAGAGTGAGTAACACAAGGAGAAACAGAGGAAACCTGTACTTACAGTGCGCTGTGTTCAGCCCAGAGGTGAGAGCCATTCAAAGCAAATTAACTGTGCTATTGTGCCCAAGTTGATACCTGTGGAGAGAAAAGGAGAGAGAGTGGGTAACACGAGGAGAGACTGAGGAAACCTGTACTTACGCCGCTGCCTGTGGAGAAAGAGAAAGCGAGTGAGCGCCCAAGGAACGAACTGTGTGAACCAGTACTTACTGTGAGCTGTAATCAGCGAAGAGGTGAGAGCAGAACCAAGCTGAACTAACTGTGCCTGTGTGTCCCAGCCGTTGCCTGTGGAGGAAGAGAAAGAGAGTGAGCACCTCGAGAACGAACTGTGTGAACCAGTACTTACCGTGAGCTGTATTCAGCGAAGAGGAGGAAGAAGGAGGGTGCTACGGATACCTAAGATTCAGGCCGGGGCCCGAGTCCCACGCCCCGGATCCCCGTGGCCCCCTTGCTCCCTGACCTCTTCCCGGCCATAGCCCATCTGGAGGGCCGAGTCAGAGTTTAGTTTTAATTGCCCTTTCCCTATTCCCCAAGCTATTTTTAGATATTTAAATAAAGATTGTTTTATCACTTACTTGTTCTCGTGTTGTTTGGCCATTGGGTCGGGTTTGGGGACCTCCTCGAGGTGGAAGTTGAGAAGGGGTGTGGCTTAGTTAAAGCATAGCCAGCCCCTGGGTGTGACAGATTTGGCGTAGTCGGCAGGATTTCCACCTCGAGTTGAGTAACCAAGGTCGTCCAATGACCGACAACGCGGGGCTTTCAGCCCAACCCCGTGCCATGCCCGTTTTTATGGGGAGCCCCTGGATTCAAAAATATGGGGGGACAGAATCCGAGGTACGATTGTCTGAATGGAAGGCTCAACTAGAGTACTTGGCCGACCTACAGGGCCTTAGTGCAGCCCAGCGGCTTCAATTTGTGTTAAACTCCCTGGATGGAGAAGCGCGGCGAGAGGTGCATGCCGCCCCCGAAGCCGTTAGAGCCAACGCCCAAACCGTGTTCCAGTTCCTCACTGAACAGTATGGTGACCACACCCCCGTAGCTGTCCTTCGCTCCCAGTTCTTCAATTGTAAGCAGGGCCCCCGCCAACCGATTAGAGCTTTCGCCCTGAGGTTGCGAGAGCAATTCGCCCGACTACAGACCCGTCGGGACCACGGGTTGGGAGATGGAGAGACTCTATTGCGGGACCAGTTTCTTCTGGGGTTGAAGGAGGGTCCGGTGAGACAGAGCCTACGTATCCAGTTTCGAAGGGACCCGGGTCTTACGTTCGAAGATCTGAAGAAAGAGGCACTGGCCCTGGAAGGTGATGAGACTGAGGTGAGTGGTTCCCCAGTGTGTGCGGTTGTCAGTGAAGTAGCACCAGCACAACCCGGAGGCCCTGACTGGAAGCAAGCACTGAAGGCTGAACTTTTGAAAGATGTCCGCGACCAGATGTCTGAACTGTCTAAAGCCCTCGTAGGAGAATTGCGCCAAGGACGGGCGCGGGAGGAACCACGGCCGGCGCCCCGAGACCGAGTGTACTCAGAGGGAGGCCGAGAGCCGTTCAGGCGCCCGAACCACTTTAACCGGCCCCGTTTCGAATGGGACGAGCAAGGGCGACCCATCTGTAACCGCTGTGGCAAACCAGGTCACTATAGCCGTCAGTGTGGGCCCCGCAGGGCGTCAGAAGGGGGTTTTTAGGTCGGCCGGCCACTGTGGGTCGTGTGGCCGGGACCCCTCGAGAAGACCCTGGAAGAGGATATGGCTCTAGGAGCCAGATGATTGGGCGTAGCCCCGTGGCGAAGGTGAGAGTGTGCGGCAAGGAGATTCAATGCCTGGTAGACACAGGCTCCCAAGTGACGTTGTTTGCTGAGAGTTTATCCGAAGAAGTGTTTGGGAAACAAGGGGCACCAGGGGCAGAGGCCCCCTGGCTTACTCTGAAGGGCGCAAACGGCCTCGACATCCCATATATTGGCTACCGATTGACGGACCTAGAGGTTCACGGAGTGATGGTCCCCCAGAAAGGTGTGATTATCGTGCAAGACCATTGTCTGGGTGCACATCGAGCCCTGTTGGGCATGAATGTCCTCGCTGATTGCTGGGAAGAGCTATTTCGGGCTAGGCCCGTATCGAAGATACCACCTGCAGAGAGGCCCAAGTGGGAGTGTGTGGTAGCTGACTGTCGAAGGGTGCAAATGAGCCAAGTCCGCAGGGAACAGGAAGAGGTAGGAAGAGTGATGTGTCGTTTTGCTTTGTCTGTCCCCGCAAAAAGTGAGGCTGTTGTGTGGGCGCGAGTACCGCCCCGAAGAGCGGGCCCAGAAGAGTGGGTGCTGGTGGAGCCCCATGTGGATTGTCCACAAGTGGAAGTGGCACGAGGATTATCGACGGTCCGGCGGGGGAGAGTCCCCGTGAGGATACGGAATGTACATCCATACGCGGTGCAACTACATCGGCACCAACGATTAGCCCGTCTGACAACGGTTACATCCCACCAAGTAAGGGAAGAGAGGGATATTAGTTTTCGTCAGGTGTGCCCCACTGTCATCGAGGTGGCCCTGACACAAGTAGACACCCCATGGGGTGGTATGGAGAGGAGTGTGCCGAGCCACCTGGCGGGTGAGTCGTTACAAGGGGAGGATTTAGAGCAAGCACAGACACAGAAGTTACAGGCCCTCCTTCGGAGATGGCAGCATGTGTTCGCCACCCACGACGAAGACTACGGATGCACCCAGGTGGTACAACATCATATACCTACCGGGGATGCAGGGCCCAGCCGGGAGAGGTATCGCCCAATTCCGCCCACTTTGTATACCGAGGTACGTACACTCCTGCAAGGCATGCTGAAGCAAGGAGTTGTTAGGGAAAGCAGCAGCCCGTGGGCGGCCCCCATAGTGCTGGTGCAAAAGAAGACGGGGGCTTGGAGATTCTGCGTGGACTACCGTAAGCTGAACCTCGTGACTAAGAAAGACGCTTTCCCTTTGCCACGGATCGAAGATTCGCTTGCCAGCCTCACGCAGTCGGCATGGTACTCTACCCTAGATTTGGCCAGTGGCTACTGGCAGGTGCAGGTGGCCGAAGCAGACCGGGAGAAGACTGCCTTTACAACCCCGTTTGGACTATTTGAATGGGACCGGATGCCTTTCGGGCTCTGTAACGCTCCGGCCACCTTCCAGCGGCTGATGCAGCGGTGCTTGGGAGGTCAGTTAATGGAGTCAGTATTAGTTTACCTGGATGATGTGATTGTCTACTCCCCAGATTTTGATTCACACCTGAGGCACCTCGAGGAAGTCTTTCGGGCCATGGAGAAGTACGGATTGAAACTACAGCCCAATAAGTGTCACTTACTACGGAGAGAAGTCAACTTTCTGGGCCACGTGGTCAGTGCGGCTGGAGTGTCCGTCGATCCTGGAAAGGTATCGGCCGTGAAGGACTGGAAGGCCCCGAGGACAGTGAGGCAAGTGCGATCCTTTTTAGGATTTGTGGGATACTATAGGCGTTTCATAAAGGACTTTTCAAAAATTGCTAAACCCCTTAATCAGTTGCTGGTTGGCACAGGTCGTAACCGGGGCCGGGGGTCGCCCAACGTAGACTGGGATGCAAATTGTGAGTCGGCGTTCCAGACATTGAAGCAGGAGCTGCTACAGGCCCCTATCTTGGCATACGCAGATTTCACAAAACCATTCCTTTTGTATACAGATGCCAGCAATCTCGGGCTGGGAGCGGTGTTGGCTCAACGGCAGGACGGAGTTGAGAGGGTCATCGCGTACGCCAGCCGGAGCCTCCACCCAGCCGAGAGGAACGATGCGAACTATAGTTCTTTCAAATTGGAGCTGCTGGCGTTGAAGTGGGCCCTAAGTGAGAAATTTAAAGACTACCTCTGGGGTGCCAAGGTGACGATCATTACAGACAATAACCCATTAGTACACTTACAGACGGCGAAGCTGGGAGCCGTGGAGCAGCGGTGGGTGGCCCAACTGGCCAACTTTGACTATCAACTACAGTACCGACCAGGGCGTGAACACACGAACGCGGACGTCCTCTCAAGGCTGCCCGAAGCGGAAAGCCCCGGAGGGGCCAGCCCGGAGGAGGGCTATATGGTAGGAGCAGTAGAGGCACCAGGCAGCAGACAAGAGGCCGTGCCTGAGAACTGGGGATGGGATCCCCGTCGGTGGAGGGAGAGACAGGCCAGGGATCAAGATGTGCGGCTGGTAAGAGAATGGCTGGAACAGGGCCGACGGCTGACGCCAGCGGAGAGGTTAGCCCAGACGGATACTGGGAGGAGGCTGCTGGGGCAATGGGACAGGCTGGAGCTGAGAGATGGCGTTTTGTGCAGAAGGGTCAGTGACCCGAAGTTGGGCGAAGAAGTACGCCAGATCGTGGTACCCGCAGATGAGGTAACGGCTTTAGTTTCGGCGTACCACAACCAGTTGGGGCATCAGGGACAGGAGAGGACCGTGTCCCTGCTTAGGAGATTCTTCTTTTGGCCCGGGCTAGAGGCATCGGTGCACGCCCTAATTCAAGCTTGCCCGAGATGCATATTGTTTAAGTCCAGACGGGAGGTCCGAGCGCCAATGGTACCTATCCATGCGAAGGCCCCCCTTCATATCATGGCTATGGACTTCTTGACACTGGGCCGACCACGAGATCGCTACCAGAACATCTTGGTAATAACGGATTTGTTCACAAAGTACGCTTGGGCTATCCCCACCCTCGACCAGACTGCAACCACCACCGCTACAGTTTTATGGCGGGCCGTCTTCCAGACGTTCGGATGCCCGGAGTTTCTGCACTCCGATCAAGGAGCCAACTTTGAGTCCAGGGTAATTAGAGAACTATGCCAGTTGTACGGTTGCACGAAAACTCACACCACTTCGTATCATCCTCAGGGGAACGGCGGCTGTGAGAGATTCAATCAGACCCTATTGGGGCTGCTGGGGACCTTGGACCAACAACGGCAGGACGATTGGGTGAGTGCCTTGCCAAACCTCCTACAGGCCTATAACAACAGTATACATAGTACTACGGGTTACGCTCCCACTTACCTGATGTTTGGCAGACACATACGAATGCCTACTGACCTGGTCCTAGGAGTGATAGCCGACCAAGAGGAAGCAAGTGTAACGGAGTGGGTGGGGCGCCATCACCAGCGCTTGCATTTCGCCTACGAGCAGGTGTCGAAAAGGATACAGACGGCAGGAGAGAAAAGTAAGCGGTTGTATGATCGGACTGCTAGAGAAGCCCCTCTACTGCCAGGAGAGAGGGTGTTGGTGAGAGATAATCGGCGGCAGGGGAAGGGGAAACTGAGTGACCGTTGGGAGGCCACCCCTTATGTAGTCTGCCGGCAGCAGAGGCCGGGGCAGCCGGTCTATACCATCCGGCCAGAAGGGAAGTCAGGCCCCGACCGTGTGGTGCACCGGAACATGATTCGCCCATGCCCTAACTACCCTGAAGCCGTGGAAGAAGTCCCCACGGAACCTGTACCAGCGGCCCCCTGGATTGAAGGTTGGGCTGTGGTACCAGGGAGACCCGTGGTGGCACCACCCCCGATCGCCCCGAGAGAACCAGAAGCAGCCCCTGAACAAGCTGAGCCCGATTCACCAGTGAGACGATCCCAGCGAGAGAACCGAGGCCGACCCCCTGCCCGCTATGGGGAGTGGACAGCCCGAGGACGTTCTAGGGACTAGAACGGATTGGCGGGGGAGGATGTCACAAGGTGACGATCTTTAGGGGCGGAACCAAAATTCGGGAAGTTTGGTTCCGCCCGGAAGCGTTTCCGCCCGGACCGGAAAAACAGAACACCGGAACTTCCGGTAGCGCCGTAAGAAGGAAAATCAGGGAATTCGATGCACCTGTGCCTAGTTAGGGACAGCGGTTGGTGATTGGAGGATACGCTGGACAAGGCAGTACTTAAGGCCAAGTTATTTCCCAGTCTGGGAAGCTCTTTTTGGTGTGTGTGAAGCACTGGGTTGTGCCCGTCTTGGTACGCTGCTGGTAGCTGTCTAACTCTCTCTCTCCCTCAGGCTGGAATTGTATGATTGTGAAGACATCGCGAACCTTAAAGGTTGAGAAGTGAACAGATTATACGGCGAACTGAGACGACGTGAAAAAGGGGATTGGAAGTGGCATTGATGTGAGTACTAAGAGCCAGTCGAAAGTGCCCTGTATATTGACCTGGCGTTGTGTAGATCTCTCCAGGAGGAGGAGGGCGGCCCTACCCCTAATATAGTGTGGTGGGAGAGCCGAAGGAATACTTATTGAAGTAGTCACAACGACGACATCACTAGCTAGGCCGCATATTCCATCGCCAGATCCGAACCAAGCGAAGTGAAGGAAGACGGGTGTCCTTTCCGTACACTGAGTGTGGTGGGTGAGTCTTCGTGCTGTGAAAACCTATAATTTTGACGTGGTGCTGTATATTGCTGTGGGCTGCTGTGTATTGCCGTGTGTCCTGTCAGATAAACCCCCGCCTTCACGCACTTCGGCGTGGGAGGACAAGGAGATTGCTGGTCCTAGCCTAGTTCAGTACAGTATATGTTGTGAGCGTGCTTCAGATCTCCGGAGATAGCACGGTACGCTGTGTCCAGCCCAGAGGTGAAAGCCATCCAAAGCAGAGTAACTGTGTTTTGTGTCCAAGTTGATACCTGTGGAGAGGAAAGGAAAGAGAGTGAGTAACACAAGGAGAAACAGAGGAAACCTGTACTTACAGTGCGCTGTGTTCAGCCCAGAGGTGAGAGCCATTCAAAGCAAATTAACTGTGCTATTGTGCCCAAGTTGATACCTGTGGAGAGAAAAGGAGAGAGAGTGGGTAACACGAGGAGAGACTGAGGAAACCTGTACTTACGCCGCTGCCTGTGGAGAAAGAGAAAGCGAGTGAGCGCCCAAGGAACGAACTGTGTGAACCAGTACTTACTGTGAGCTGTAATCAGCGAAGAGGTGAGAGCAGAACCAAGCTGAACTAACTGTGCCTGTGTGTCCCAGCCGTTGCCTGTGGAGGAAGAGAAAGAGAGTGAGCACCTCGAGAACGAACTGTGTGAACCAGTACTTACCGTGAGCTGTATTCAGCGAAGAGGAGGAAGAAGGAGGGTGCTACGGATACCTAAGATTCAGGCCGGGGCCCGAGTCCCACGCCCCGGATCCCCGTGGCCCCCTTGCTCCCTGACCTCTTCCCGGCCATAGCCCATCTGGAGGGCCGAGTCAGAGTTTAGTTTTAATTGCCCTTTCCCTATTCCCCAAGCTATTTTTAGATATTTAAATAAAGATTGTTTTATCACTTACTTGTTCTCGTGTTGTTTGGCCATTGGGTCGGGTTTGGGGACCTCCTCGAGGTGGAAGTTGAGAAGGGGTGTGGCTTAGTTAAAGCATAGCCAGCCCCTGGGTGTGACAAACACACACACACACACACACACACACACACACACACACACACACATACATCAAATATATTTCCTGTTATCTCTCAGCTCATTGAAAACTCAAGCATACTGAAACACTCAGAGACAGTCTGAAGAACACTCTTTAGTTCCAGTCAAGCAAATAATAATAAAAAAAATCCTCCACACTCCCTACTTTTTATTTGTATTTTTTATCATTCTTCGATAACCATAGAAGATAAAATGAAATAACACCTTATACCCTCTCTGAAAATTGGCTTGTCTACCAGAGGTCATAAATCAGATTTAGGCTGTTTTTAATGAGACATACATATCTCGATACCTCTTAATCATTTAGCAAACTGCTAATCACTTCTATTTGCACACTTCTTCATTCAGCCTCAAATCATGGGCAACAAGACCTGCTAGAACACTCAATCTTATTTCTTAATGCATAAAAATTCCTCCTCTGAAGAAGAATTTCAAGACAAAATCTTATAAAATTTTAAGAAATATCCAATGAGCATCCAATTAATCCTGCAATGTGTAAGTTAGTTATCTAATAACCAAATTAAACGTTGATAAACTTTACTTTAATTCTAGATACCTGATATTCCTTCCATCAGCATCCTAAACTGGAATGAAAAAGATTTACTTATTTTCCCAAATTCCTCTGCAGCATTACTCCCAACCTGTGTGCTGCTATCTGGAGAGAGGAGACCACAGTCCCCGAAGCTTGTTACATTAACAGTTACATTACAATCCACATACAATCAGTGGATAATGCGCTAAATTAGTTGTTTTGTATTTCTGTCGGTAATGATTTGTTCTAAGTCTTCTAAAAGTGCTAACAAAATATCCATGATCTTAGAATTAGAATGTCACAGGCACGTGCAGAAGGGGCCCTTTTTTCAAAATTATTCAAAGGTGCCCCTTTTAGACAAATAGCTATGATATGTGGTCAATAAAACAAAACGCATTTGAATTATTATTACAAAACAGTAATTAATCGCTCAAAAGACTGTTTATTATTACATAGCTATCAGTCAATCTGAGGTCTTGCTTTGAGTTGTGTGTTTTGCTGGACTGACTGATATGCAGTCTGTCCCTATGGTTTGCCGGAAGGGAAAAAATAACTGAACAATATTTTTAACTTATTTCATCAATAATCAAAGTTAGTGTGTCGATTTAATTATTTTAGAATATAACATAATTTATCAATTCCCGTTTGTCATGTATAATACACCAACCAATCATATCTGGCACAAGAAGTTATAATTTCATTGGACAATAATGTGAAGTGGAGCGGTCATTTTCCGTTCTAATTCATAAATCAGTTAAATCAGAAAATTACAAGCTTGTGGTGACCCACAAGGATGTCTGAAAGAGACATTCACCAAGGGACTGCACCTTTAAGAAAAGGGGGGTTTAGACGATGACGAGTTCCGGTTGGTTCGTGTGTTTTGGTTTTGATATCACTCGCTGTACTGTGTGATAGATATATATTGAAGTGGATAGTAAAGCTGACTCAACGCATCTCCGTCTCTTGTCTCCTCACTTACTGCACTCCACATTTGGTGACCCCGTCGCGAGTTGAACACTGCTGAATTATGTCACACAACGACGGTGGTGAAAACGCTGCGGCCGCAGCGCCGGCTAATGTCGGCGCTATCTATGCAGCCACCATCAAGTTACCGGACTTTTGGCAGAATAATCCACGGCCGTGGTTTCAGCACATCGAGGCACAGTTCCAGCTGAGAGGAATAACACAGGACGTTACAAAGTATTTCCACGTGGTAGCGGCCTTAGATGCCTCGACGCTGTTAGAGGCTCCTCCTGCTGACGGCAAGTACGACACACTTAAAACGTTCCTGTTGAGCCTCTTTTTACACTTTCAGAACTGGAGAAGGCAGACCGCCTGCTGTCCCTGAACGGCCTTGGCGACAGCAAGCCGTCCGAGTTAATGGAGAGGATGCTGGCGGTGCTGGGCGCGGCGGATCCCTCATTCCTTTTCGCCCACATATTCCTGCGGCAGCTTCCAGCACCCGTGCGCACTGCATTGGCTAGTTCCCCCCTCCCTTCCTCCAGAGACTACCGAGCACTGGCGGTGGAGGCAGACAGGATTTTCCTCGCCAACCGACAGCAGTTTGTCCATGCACTGCTGCCCACCCAGCGCACATCTGTTCCACCCTTGGAGGACGACCCAGACACTGCAGCTGCTGTGACGGCCCGCCGACAGCGTGAGGACGGGTGGTGTTATTACCATTCCAGGTTTGGGGCTAAAGCCAAGCAGTGTCGTCAGCCTTGCAGTTTTGGAGCCCAGGGAAAAGCCAGGGCCGGCGCTCATTAGCAGCTATGGGCGCTGGCCGTGACTGAAAGTGAAGTGACATGAAAGTGAAAGTGAAAAAGTGAAGTGACATTCAGCCAAGTATGGTGACCCATACTCAGAATTTGTGCTCTGCATTTAACCCATCCGAAATGCACACACACAGAGCAGTGAACACACACACACACTGTGAGCACACACCCGGAGCAGTGGGCAGCCATTTATGCTGCAGCGCCCGGGGAGCAGTTGGGGGTTCGATGCCTTGCTCAAGGGCACCTAAGTCGTGGTATTGAAGGTGGAGAGAGAACTGTACATGCACTCCCCCCACCCACAATTCCTGCCGGCCTGGGACTCAAACTCACAACCTTTCGATTGGGAGTCTGACTCTCTAACCATTAGGCCACGACTTCCCTGCAAGCTGTTGTTCATCACTGACACCTTGTCTGGCCGGCGGCTGCTGGTTGATTCTGGGGCTCAGCGCAGCATCCTGCCGGCGCAGCCGGTGGACACCATGGCTGGCGGGCACGGCCCCCCTGATGGACGCTGCTAACGGCACACCCATTCGTACCTATGGCACGAGGCATGTGGAAGTGTGTTTCGGCGGGCGGCGTTTCAGCTGGGACTTCGTCATGGCTGCTGTGTCTACGTCGCTCCTGGGGGCGGATTTTCTCTGCGCTTATAGACTGTTGGTGGATGTTACAAACTGCCGCCTGATTGACGCCCTCTCTTTTGCTTCGTACCCCTGCACGCTGGGAGGGGCAGGGGCGCTTTGTCTGTCAAACACGCTGGCCAACGGGGACCTGTATCAACGCCTACTTGCTGAGTTCCCCGACATCACCACGCCCACGTTTTCATCGGCGGTGGCTAAGCATGGCGTGGAGCACTACATCACCACGGTGGGCCCCCCAGTCTATGCACGAGTCCGGCGCCTCGACTCTGCCAAGCTCGCTATCGCCAGGGAGGAGTTCGCCACCATGGAGCACCTCGGCATCGTGCGCCGCTCCAACAGCCCGTGGGCTTCTCCCCTGCACATGGTGACCAAGGCTGATGGCGGATGGCGTCCCTGTGGAGATTTCCGTCGCCTGAACGACGCCACCACACCCGACTGGTACCCAGTGCCGCACATCCAGGACTTCTCCGCCCACCTAGCCGGCGCCACCATTTTCTCAAAGGTGGACCTGGTGCGCGGTTACCACCAGGTGCCTGTCCACCCGCAGGATGTCCCCAAAACAGCGGTCATCACACCCTTTGGCCTTTTCGAATTCCTACGGATGCCTTTCGGCCTCAAGGGGCAGCGCAGACGTTCCAGCGTCTCATGGACTCGGTGCTGCGAGATATGTCGTTCATGTTTGTTTACTTGGACAACATTCTCGTGGCCAGCGCATCTGCAGATGACCACCGAACTCATCTCCGGCAGCTGTTCCTGCCGGCTCAGTGAGCATGGCCTCATCATCAACCCAGCCAAGTGCGAGTTTGGCCGGTCATCCATCACCTTCCTCGGCCACCACGTCACCCCACAGGGGGCAGTCCCCCTCCCTGCCAAGGTGGAGGCTGTCGCCAGTTTTCCACGCCCACGCACTGTGAAGTCCCTGCAGGAGTTCCTGGGTATGGTGAACTTCTACAACCGTTTCCTCCCCCGTGCGGCCCAGCTCATGCGTCCATTGTACTACGCCTTGCGGGGTAGGAGACCGGCGGACACGTTGGATTGGTCCCCAGAGATGACTGATGCGTTTGATGCTGCCAAAACTGCGCTGGCCAACGCTGCTCTGCTGGCGCACCCGTCTCCGACCGCCCCAGTTGCTCTTACTACGGACGCCTCTGATTACGCCGTGGGGGCTGTGTGTGAGCAGTGGGTGAGCGGAGCCTGGCAGCCGCTGGCCTTTTTCAGCAGGAAGCTCCGGGACAATGAGAGGAAGTACAGCACCTTCGACAGGGAGCTCCTGGGTCTTTTCCTCGCCACCCGTCATTTCCGTTTCCTGTTGGAGGGTCGGCGGTTCACGGCTTTCGTTGACCACAAGCCGCTGACGTTTGCTATGGCCAAGTCTACGGAGCCATGGTCTGGTTGACAGCAGCGTCAGCTCTCGGCCATCTCCGAGTTTACCACTGACATTCAGCACGTGGCTGGCAAGGACAATTTCGTCGCCGACTGCCTCTCCCGGGCGGTCGTTGGTTCCGTCCACTTGGGCCTCGACTATGCGGCTATGGCTGCGGATCAAACGGCGGACTCTGAGGTGCAAGCCTACAGGACGGCCCCTACGGTGCTGCTCATGGAAGATGTGATGTTTGGTGCGGCTAACGCTACACTCCTCTGTGACGTCTCCACTGGGCAACCTCGCCCCATGGTACCTGCTGCCTGGAGGCATAAAGTTTTTGATGCCATCCATGGTCTTTCCCACCCGGGGGTGAAGGCCTCTACCAAGCTGGTGGGGGCCAAGTTCGTCTGGCCGGGCCTGCGGAGGGATGTCAGGGCCTGGGCTGCGGCCTGTGTGGCGTGCCAGCGCGCAAAGGTGACTCGTCATACCAAGGCTCCTTTGGCACCCTTCAAAGTGCCAGAGAGACGTTTTGATCATGTGAATGTGGACCTGGTGGGCCCACTTCCCCCCTCCCGTGGTTACACATACCTCCTCACCATGGTGGACAGGACCACCAGGTGGCCAGAAGTAGTTCCCCTGTCCTCCACTACATCAGCGGAAGTGGCCCGGGCGTTCATTACGGCTTGGGTGGCCCGTTTCGGCACACCGTCCGACCTCTCCTCGGACCGGGGTCCGCAGTTCACATCGGAGCTTTGGTCTGCGGTCGCCGAGGTCCTTGGGGTGAAGGTCCATCGTACCACAGCCTATAACCCACAGAGCAACGGATTGTGCGAGCGGTTTCATCGTGACATGAAGGCCGCGCTCAGGGCCAGCCTTACGGGCAGCGACTGGGCTGACCGCCTCCCATGGGTTATGCTTGGCCTTCGCTCCGCCCCCAAGGAAGATCTTCAAGTCTCATCTGCCGAGCTGGTGTATGGCCAGCCGCTGCGTGTCCCGGGGGAGTTTCTTCCGGATGCCACGGCCCCGTGGTCAGTTGCCTCACATCGGGCTGCGTCGCGGGACATTGCAGACGCTTTTGTTCCTATTCCAACGTCCCACCATGGCCTTCCCCGGTCCTACGTGCCCAAGGATTTACCATCAGCCAAGTATGTTTTCATCCGCCACGATGGCCATCGGACACCGCTGCAGCCCCCATACGATGGGCCCTTCCGTGTCCTGGAGGGGGGGTCTAAGAACTTTGTTGTGGATATGGGGGGCAGGCCTGAGCGGGTGGCTATTGACCGTCTCAAGCCTGCTCATGTGGATATTGGCGAACCGTTTCAGCTGGCCCTGCCCCCACGGCGAGGGCGCCCACCTGCGGCAACCTTGCCCCCTGCCCCGCCCCTTGCCCTTGGCCCCTCTACTGTTAGGCGCAGCCGGTATGGCCGCCCAGTCCGCCCCCCTGTGCGTTGACTTTGTTATGTGCTGGACTGTTCTGTTTTGCACTAGTGCATAGTGTCACATGTTCTATTTGGGGTACATGTTCGGCCTGGCCCTGTTATTATGGGTGAATTCTGGGGGGGCCTGTGTGGTGACCCACAAGGATGTCTGAAAGAGACATTCACCAAGGGACTGCACCTTTAAGAAAAGGGGGGTTTAGACGATGACGAGTTCCGGTTGGTTCGTGTGTTTTGGTTTTGATATCACTCGCTGTACTGTGTGATAGATATATATTGAAGTGGATAGTAAAGCTGACTCGACGCATCTCCGTCTCTTGTCTCCTCACTTACTGCACTCCACAAGCTTACATTTGTGGAGCGATCTGGATGAGTGGTTTGTCTCATTTTATAAATCAAATTACATGGCTGAGAAAATTTATTTAGATACCTGTGATAGGCCTAATTTTTGGGGTTCATTAAATGAAAAGTTAAAAATAATAATACAGATGTTTCTAAAAAATAACAATCTTTGCTATCACTGTTTCTATCAATTTAACAAATCTTTGCTGAATAAAAACGAAATTCTTGTTTGTTTGTTTACATTGCTCCTTTACATTTGAGCCCCTGCCCCTGGGGAACTCTCTGCACGTTCCTGCTCTATAGTAAACTATAACAGACGTTTTACAGAGTCAATTCTCAACAAGCTGATATGACAATTGCTGCAAAGGAAGTTGTTCATTTATATAGAGTGTCGAATTTATCTCTCAGACCAATTTTGAATCGTTACATGTTCATGCACCAACAACAAATTGCATGAAATTATTTTTTTTTCCACACCAATCAATTAAACTTTTTAATTTAAAGATAAAGATTCTGTAGATGTAATGCTATTTTGAAATGTTAAAACACACACACACAAAAAAAAAAAAAAAAAGGTGGAATAAGTGAATTGGTATATTTTTTTATGGGTGATTAGAATAATTAAATGTGATTTATTTTAGTCAGAACCAGAAATGTATAAAATGCGCATAAATGCAAGTGTTTTTATTTATTTATTTTTTTTTATTAAAAGTGTTTATTCATATTGGATATTGTTATGCATCTATTAGAATACCCTATAATTGCAGCCATTTCTCTTATGAAGCTAGACTGATTGACATGTTTTTTAAAATGTGTTGTACTAAATGTGTTTATACTTATGTTTTCGACAATATACTTTTTCGTGAAGGAAAAATTGCAACAATAGAACCTCTGCCTGTTAATTGAAACATTTCAAGGTAAGTAACCTATTTAAATTAATGATACATAAGTTTTCAATTTTACTTTTACCTATGACTTCCAAAAATTATGAAAAAAGACAAATGAGGTGAAATTCTGTCCAACATAGCTTCCTTCATTTACAGTGTACTTTTGTTTCCTCCCTACAAGTCCAAACGTAATGACCAAATTACATACATTAGTAAATACATTAGCCGCATTAGCTCACATTTTCTGGAGGGAGTGAAAAAAGGGTTTAGCCGGTCTCTTAGTGCAAATGATATAGTAGATCCCCACAAAGACTGTAAAAATTTAAACTGTAAGCTTAGTTTTTTTTTTTTTTTTTACTTGTGCTTTCTCTGTGCTTTCTTTTGTCATTTAAAGGCCTGCAGAAATTGTCTTTAAAACCCTTCCTGCCATCTGCACCATACCACACAAATAGAAAAATGGTGTGCACATCATACACAGAAATGAAGCGGTCCTTTTTTGACATTCAACCTGTAAGTAAAAGCAACACTTAAAATTACAGTGCCCTGTGTAATCAAGTCACCTTTATTTCTTTTGTATAAGACACACATTGTACAATACTGTGACGAGTGGGGCGGGGCCGAGGGACATGGGAGCGAGGCCGGGGGAGTGATTGGAGATGAACTACACCTGTTCGACCCACCGGTCTCGAGGCCCATGGAGGAGATGGAAGGATATAAAACTGGAGCGACGACAGTGAAGGACGAGAGAGGACCAGGCCTGGGCTTTTAGTTGTGTTTTGGTTTTTATTTTATGCGCACCAGTCGTCCGTGAGGGGCTGGTGCGCTGTTTTGTGTTTATTTTGTTATTAAAATGTTTTTGATTGTCCGCCGGTTCCCGCCTCCTTCTTCCGGATGATTATTAAGGGTTAATTCATTACAAATACAAATCGTTCCAAGAAGATATTTTGAAGAAAAAAAATTATGACAGAATTTTAATTTTTAAATTCGCTGTAGCTTTAACTCATTTAAATTCAATCATTTGTAAAGTGAGTGTATCAATGAAATATCATCACAATGCATGTTAACTGAACTTTTTTTTGTAATTCTTTTTAATGTTGGCACTAATATAGTGCTGTACTTGAATCACGAGATAATCCAGAATCCACATGTCCTGGTGCTTGGTGACAAGGAAAACTCCTCCCAAGTTTTTATTATTTAAAACGGGGAGGCGACGGAACAGAAGACGATACTACAAGCAGTCGATCTGTGTTTCTTTATATATATGACATCTACTACCTAAAGCCCTCTGCTCCCATTTGAGAGTTTTTGGAACAAACAGTCTTTAATAGTTCCTTCTTCACACTGTCTCCTCCTTTAAAACTTTGTATTTATAAAAAACTTTTTTATTTTATTGATCATCAGTAGCTAGCATATTATTACTTGATTTTATTTGAAAGTGAAAGTCATGACATTTGCCAAGTATGGTAACCAGAATTGGTTTTCTGCATTTAACCCATCCAAGTGCACACACGAGTGAGTGGGAACAGACACCCGGAGCAGTGAGCAGCTATAGATCCAGCGCCGGGAGCAACTGGGGGTTCAGTGCCTTGCTCAAGGGCACTTCAGACATGGGTATCGAGGGTGGAGGAGAGCGCTGTTTGTTCATAAATTATAATAATAAATATAAAAAATATATAAAAATGTATTTTATAATATTAAATATATTATATTAAAAATAAATATAAAAAATATGTTTATACATAATTGTATAATAAATGAAAAGAAAATAGAATACAAAAAGATTAGAAAGGTAGTTAGATTTTTTTTAAGAATAGAATTCGTCCCCTTGGAATTATAAGGTTCTATCTGCATTCCTATGGAAGTATATGGGTAGCAATATTCAATTTGGAATGTAATATGCAAAATTACAATGCAATATGTAAAATGGCAATGCATTTCTGTATTTACATTTACATTTTCCAATACATTTGTGCAACGTTTGGTGCAAAATGAAAATTAAATTACATAATTTTCATTTGCCATTTCATACACCAGTTTTAATATGTAAAATGAAAACTAATTTTAACGCTTTATAAGTTGCAAAATGAAAATGAAAATGTATTACAGAAATTATTAGATATGTATAACATGTTCAAGCAAAAACTGTGCCAAAATGATCATTTAAATGCTATTTTTCTTAAATGCATTAACACTCACAGTCAAGACACTTATGATTGCATTTTCATTCAATGTCCCGCAATGAATGTAGCAAAATTCAATGTGCACATTGAAAATGCATTCCGAGACGATCACGTCTCCGCCCCCTCCCACCATGTTAATCACTGCGTGAACAAGGCAGGGCTTGCAGAAGATCAAGAGACTCAAATCTCAAGAAGAGGATTCAAGTGAGAGAACATGGACAAGACAGTTGGTCCATGCACGATTTGATCATTTCGGTTTATGTCTTCAATATTTCATTCGCACTTGTGGGTGGCGCTGAAGCGCTCCTTTCATCTGATTGGTCGAATCGCTCCACCTTCAGCTCGGTCTTTTCATTCTTTCAGGCAGAATAAGAGTCAGTGCGAGTGAAGTACTGTAATGTCTGAAACCCCCGCTCTCTGTTAATTAGCATAATATTTGAATCAGATGTTTTCTGAAAGTTACTTGCTTCTGCTGTAATGGTTCATAATGCCACAGTTTTATCGCCCATTTTAGTGTCTGTTCTCTGAACATATTTTAAAGGAGCCGTATGTAGGATTGTGGCCAAAACTGGTACTGCAATCACTATAAAATACTGTAGAGCGGTGTATCCCCTCCCCCTACCCCCTGACTCGAGGTTGCCAGATAAGCTGCAGGATTCAGCAAAAACGTAGGCTGCTTCAATGAGTTTCCAATGGCAAGTGACAAACAGACATACACAGTAAGTTTTTTTTCTGTTAATTATGTTTATGCTTCATGAGAGATATTTTGATAAGTAATTATGTATTTAAAAAATGTACTAATTGTCATTAGTTAACTATAATAGTAAAGATTTATGCTCGTATGTGATAAAACAAAACATATAAACAACAAAATAAAAATTCCTTATTTTTCAATAAGAAAAAAAATCGATTTACAAGTACTAAAGTTTTTGTCATAAGTAGGCTAACAAGTAACCAAAACATTTGCCACAGCAATTATAACGCGGGACAAATTCAATATCTCCAATGGCTATCACAGGGTTGTTTTCAGTTCCATCAGAAAATACTGTTAGAGTAACTAAATTACATTAGCAATGGTCATACAGGTCAACTTGCAGCATGTGTAACTTAGTCCACGATGTACGTGAAGAACAAATGACGAATCATTTTTACTGAGGTAACATTAGGCTACTGTCTCAATTACGTTTCAAATTGCCATAATGTTGTTTTCCTCAGCGTCTCAGCATAATGACAGAGAAACGGGCTCCTATAATGCATTGCTAATGTTAGCATACGTCCATGTGAGCTAACGTTATGGTACTTTGCACAAACATGCATAACTTTGTTCGACTGTCATGAATATATGAAATGTTCATTGACATCAAGTACAAGTTAGCCAAGCATAGATGAATCTTACCTGTCCAGGAGAAAATTAGCAACGTTGGCGTCTGTGTTCAAATTCTTCTCCATTTTCAGTCGTCTCCATCTTTCAAAAGCATCTAATACAAATTCTGGTTTTATTTAGGACTTTGTCACGACGAATTTCTGAATTATAACGAGGTCTTTTTGATTTAGTAACATTAGACATTTTTATCTGACTGGAATTAGGGTAGGTTACAGCAAAGCTGTTAACACGGATCCCGAAACACTACTGACTTCGTGATTGGTAGATAAGTGGAGGGAGGCGCGTCAGGCCAAAACACAAAATGACAAAATCAACATCAGTTGAGGGCTGCAAGTCCACTTTTTAAATGACAATATCCTGGCCGGACTACTGCTGTCAGTGATATAAGTATTTGAAATGAACATGATTTCTTAATGTCTAGTGACACATCAGGGCCATTTTATGATTAATTGAAATAGATTTCTTACATACAGCTCCTTTAAGTCTGATTACTGAGACACATAATAGCGCACCTCTACTTGACAAGCAGCTCAAATTTAGGTTTCATTCTTGTTAGTATCACAAATGTGACCCTGGACAACATTTGGACCACATTGTCTTAAGTGTAAATTTTTCGAAATTAAGTTTTATACATCATCTGAAAGCTGAATAAACTAATGTATGGTTTGTTAGGATCGGACAATATTTGTCCAAGATACAACTATTTGAAAATCTTGAATCTCAGGGTGCAAAAAGAAATTAAAATATTGATAAAATTGCCTTTAAAGTTGTCCAAATGAAGTTCTTAGCAAATCATATTTTTAAGTTTTGATATAATTACAGTAGGACATTTACTAAATATATTCATGGAACATGATCTTCACATCCTAATGATTAAAAGAAAAACCTATAATTTTGACCCATTTATACCCCAGCGACTTAAGACAAGGTTGTGTGGTCCAGGATCACAAATGGTGTGGTATGAATTGCCAAAGTTTTATACTTTGAGTCAGTGGTGAAAGTGAATAGAAAGTGTGCATTACAATCATGAATGCTGTTTCAAAACCAGACTTCCTACTGATTTCCTACATTTCTGTTAATCACGAGCTCCTCTTGCCGCTCTGTCCACCGCTGAGCAGGGCCGGATTAACCATAAGGGCAACTGGGCAATTGCCCAGGGGCCCAAGACCTCTAAAGGGCCCAGGGAAGCAAGGGTACGAGCAAAATACTGTATCTGGTAATCTCCCGCTTTATATTAAACAAACTGTCAACACGGGCTTCTGCGCTGCACAGAGAGACGCTGCGCTGCCTATGACTTTGAACGTGAGTTGAGAGCGGTTGAGAGTCAGTCTCATGCGGAATGACCAATGAAGAGAGGGCCTCAAGTTAAGACCCTCTCCTCATTGGTCAGTCCGCATGAGGTGTGTCAAATGTTACGCCGAGCGGGTTACGTCAGGCGTTGCTACAACAGATAAAAATCTGACATGGAGAAGCTAAGTGGGAGCGCGAAGCGGACATTAAAAAAGGAAAAGGACATCAGAAACGCAGAAAATTTTAAGTATATACCTAAAATAGGTCATTTCTTCACTCCTTTTAATGTTGCCGACAGTTCTGTTAAGTCAGCTTCCGTCAACGACGAGGACAACTCAGCTAGCCAGGACTTTTCTTCAAGATGCCAAATGAAAGCAAACATGCACTCCCTAATTATTTAGGATTAAAATTGTGTGTTTTGCCAGGTTTTGAAGTATTTATTTTTATCTTTTTATTTTAGCTATTGGACATGAACTTTTAGTGGCCTTGATTTGGAAGATGTTATACACCAGTTTGCACAGTCAAAGTCCAGAAAAAAGCCATTGTAAGATGTGTTTGCCAAATGAAGGCATTTCAAATTCAAACATGCACTTCCTCATTATTTAGGACTAAAATTGTGTGTTTTGCCAGATTATGTAGCATTTATTTCTGTCTTGTCTTCTTCAGAGAAATTGACAGATTTCTAAATGTTTATGTAGCACTACAATGTTTAACTGGTTAATTGTGCTGTGATATGTTGTTGTTCTATTTTAAAACAAGTTAAAATGAGCTTAGGATAAAAATGTTTATGAACAGATAACAGTGATACTGCATTTTATTTATTTATTTTTTCCTTGAGGTGCCAGCTTTATTAAAATGCTGTATATTGTTGTGGAGGGATAACTGGCAGATTTCAAATTGTTTGTGTTGGACTAATAACTTGATTGCCTTGTTGAATTCTGAGGAAACAGGGTCACCCTGTCAGGGTGTGATTTCTGCTTAAAATGAGCTGAGGACCAAAATGTTTCTTGATGTGTTGTCTGTGGTCTTCTGTTATAGCTCTATCAATTCAATACATTTATATTGGGAATAAATGTTGTTAAATAAACAATGGTTTGAAAGTGGTTGCTTATTTATTCATTTTTGTGAAAATGGAGGATATTTCCCTCCCTCTCGATGTAGTGGGTCTATTTTACCAGATTATACAGATGCTGATGTGTTTTGTTTTCATAGCATTATATGTGAGTGAATGTCTTTGATAGGGGACATAGTAGTGCATTTGTAGTTCTATGAGCATTTAAATATTTGTAAATCAAAATACACCTGATGACAATTAGAATTTGAAGTATTGAGTATATTTACTGTATATTACAGTAATATATTCTGTATATGACCATATTATGGTGATCCCGGGGTCGTGATGATGGGGCCCTTGAATATTGTTGCCCAGGGTACAACAAAGTGTTAATCTGGCCCTGCCGCTGAGGCTGTAGGGATTGTGACTGCTGTAATGCTCATCATTATGATTATAGCTGTTGTGAGGTGTTTATTCCTGCGCAACAGACGGTATGTGACTACAAAACATTTAACAAATGCATCAAAATATGACAGATTCATGCTCAGAGCCAACCAGCAGAGCACAAAAAAGGAACAATAACTACAGAGCTTTTGTTACATGGGGTTTTAAATGTTCAAATCCATTTTCAAAGGTTCTCTAATATTTAATTAAATATTTATTTAGATGTATTCTGTTTTTGATTAATATGATTGATCCAGCACATCTGCATTTGTATATACTGCAGGTAAAACCAAGATAATGTGCCAGCATTAGACATATTTATAGAAACACAACATCCATCACTGTCTTTATCTTCACTGAAACTAACAAAAATCACATAATGATATTAAATACAGAATCACAGTAAAACTATAGTAAAGCGGCTGAGCTGTAACTAAATTCATCGTCATGTTCAGTATTCAGCATAAGGTTATCAAAAGACATTAAAACACCTTTAATTTTATCTTTTTATGTTTTTCTACACATGGATTAAGAGCTGGGAGCAATATCACTTATTGTAAGTATGAACTTAACTTGTTTAAAATAATCAGTGTGAAACTGAACATATTGCTAATTCCTGCATGATAAATTACTTTTGTTTCTCATTTGCACATTTCTGTAGATAAAAGTGTCTTCTAAATGATTAAATGCAAATAGGAACAGATTTTAAAATGAATGAATTAACCTTATGCAAATCTGAGAGTGCCGTTTATGATCTGTAATTACAAATTGCAAAACTGAGTGTATGGATTCAAAGAATTGGTGAGTATGGTTTACAAAATCATGAAAACAGACTTTCAGACAGAGAGGGTCGTATAGGGCGATTTTTACTTTCCTCTTTGACTATTATTAGAGGTGTGACTCTAGACCTTTGATTCCATTCCTCTTCTGTGAAACAATGTGTCATGATGCTATTTTGACAAGTGTTTTACCTCTTTACTAGATACAACTCAGAGCCACAGTGACCTACAACAGGTGAGACTTCCTGTTGCTGAGTATCTTAACTGTGGGAGAAAAAGTTATTTAGTAAAAAATGCAATCAATCCCAAATCTCATAAACAAGTCATAAGATATTTCACTAGCATCAAAAAGACCGTGAGCTTCTGTAAATGACTCAACTTCTCTTTACCTGTATCAGGACGTCACATATTCTGATGTCACTATACCGAAACCAGGCAAAGCTAAAAGAAGCACATCGGCATCGGGGGACATTGAATACGCTGCGGTTTCCTTCAGTGGTCAGTCAGGATCAGCGTCACTGCGAGCCTCAGCCAATCAGACTGCTTTGAGTTTCCACACAGCAGATCAGGAAACTGTGTACGCACAGGTGACAAAAGACTGGTCTTGAGTACAAACGTCACATCTACAGGGCTTTAGGTGTTTGAACAGTAGAGACAATAAAGGGATGTTCACACCAAGGATGGCAACTATTAAGTTTTAATAATCATTCTAATTCTAACAATAGGGAAGTCCACACCCCAGCTATAATGATAATGACAGAGGAACAATATTGTTGGAAACACTTTTTTCCAGCTGATGGAAGACAAAACATTTGACCATCTGACTTTAAAGAGCTTGAGCATTTATAGCAGCAGACAACAAAACTCCAGCTTATAATAAACATTGTCCTTTAGAAATAGACAATTATTAATTTATCGTTATTATTATCATTCTTTGTGGAAATGGACTGATAACGGCCTTTCCTGACCCCATCCCCCCTCACACACACACACACACTTCACTTCCTGTCAAAACTTACTTGTCCTATCAAAATAAAAAAGCAAATATGAAAAAAAAGAAACCTTCCAAAATGCCCATAAAACTGACACTGACAGTGTTTAAAAAGTATGCATGCTATCTTTTTAGAGCTAGACTTGAGTCTGTGTGTGGTCTATGCAAGAAGTCACAAATCTTAGCACTTCTTAAAATGAAAGAAATGAGCTTAAATACATACCAATTTTTTATTCCAAAGGATTTTCTTTGGGATTTTCTCCTCAATCTCTAAAACTGACCTATTGATAAAATATTCTCTGCACCTCAAGTTGTTATATTAATGTAAATAAACATGATTTTATATGCAAAACACATTTGTATAGAAACATTTGAAAAATACTAATTAAAAAAGGTTTTGGTGCCATTTTGGAACATCTGTGATTCTTCTATTTCTTTCTTCCAGTTGTTTTTCAGTGCACTGATGTGTGTGAGAACATTTTTAAACTGAACCACAACATCAGATGTCTGACATTCTGTTTCTAAAAACTCTGTGGTGAATGTAGACAAGAACAAATCTAGGATGAGGTATGTGGTGTGGTTTTCAGATCTGTTTACGGACTCACAAGTTCTTGCAGACAGATCAAATTCCTCGCTTTAATGAACACACAACTCCTCATTTCCAACACATATTCAGTCAGAGTAGATCTCCTCTGTATCAGTAAAGTATCTCTATTTTTTATTTCCAATTCAGACAACACAACCCCAGAATTAAATACACATACAGTGAATTAAAAAATAAGTATAGTACAGAAAAGTAAGAATATCTGTTTAGAATATCTTTTTAATTAACAAGTGTGTTTCATAGTGTCATTGTCCTCCATTAAAGCATGTGCTCTCATTCTGTTGCAGTCTGGCTCTGATCTGGACAGTATCATTGAGACAATGATGTCCAAAGGAGAGCCTCTCTGTGCTACTTCCTGTGTGTGACCTCTGTCGTAACATAGAGACTGAGTTCAGTCACTGAAGGGAAAGAGAGTCTGTGCCTCTGATTGCAAGCAGACGTCTGTGTGCTGCCTGAAGATCAGAATCACGGGGAAGTTTAATATCTCTGTGCTGCCTGTACTGAAGCATTTCTAAATCCTTCTAAAGTCTTAAATCTTTACCATCACATTTTCAAGGTTGCTTCAGACACAGGCAATGTTATAGTACATTGTTCAGTAGAACATAAGAATCATCGATCATTGACACGTCTATTCAAAAAAAAGCATAATTCTCTCGTACCTAATAAAAGATGGAAAGGGCATTTGTCTGTGATTTTGAACAAAAAGGGGCAAATATTGCAAAAATGTGTCACACTTCTGTCTTCCCCTTTTGTCAGTCTCTCTGTTTTCATTCCTGCTCTCCAGTTATGTCTGTGTTGTTGCTAGACTGAGGTGGTGGTAAAGTTGCTGGCGGGGAGTGGCCTATCCGGCACGGGCTCAGCCCACCACCGCCTTCACTGTCTGTATTGGAGGATGAGAGTGGAGGGGGTGGGGCCAGGAGAGGCAGAGGGGCTGAGGAGGGAGGGATACGTGTGCAAGATGTTGTGCGTAGACTCTGGATACGCCGGCACTCCTGGCAAATGCGCACATGAGTGCAGCCCCGCGGCAGAGGCACTGTCACTGCAGGTGGACCCAGGGCCACTGTGGGGGTGCTGTTGGCACCTAACGGGTCCTCCAGAAGTCGCTGGGGGCCGGGGCCCATGTCTGAGGGGCCTCCTCCTTTCCCTGAACTTCCTGTCAGGGGTCCAGTACCGCTGTAGAGCTTTCCGTTGCTAAGGCGCATCTCTCGGACAAGGCGCAGGGGCTGTGGGGCCCCTAAAGTGATGCGAGTGGGGTGTCGAAGGGCCAGAGAGCTGGACAGGGGTCGGCGGCGGCGAAGACGAGAACTTTTCTTGCAGGAAATTGCATTACGGAACTCTGTCAGCATCTCCTGACATACAGACACCTGAACATTTAGAAATATATACATAATATGTTAAACGCTTGATCAATGGAAGATTAGTATTTATCACTGAAGTAAATATCACAGTTATATACACACACACACACACACACACACACACACACATATATATATATATATATATATATATATATATATATATATATATATACAACAAAATAAATACTACCATTTGGAATAAATTGGAATAATAACAAGTGCAAGGTTGGGGGTTCAATCCCAGGGAACACATATTAGGAGAAAATTGTTAGCCTGAATGCAATGTAACTCAAGCATCTGCTAAGTGCATAAAAATTTGTATGCATAATAATTGTATTCCCAAGGATGCATGAAATTGAAAATAAAGACATTTAGAATATCACAAAAGATTTATATTCCAAATAAATGCTGTTTTGAACCTTTGAACCTAAAAATATTAAAGGGATACTCCTCCCCAAACTCTAAATTTTGTCATTAATCACTTACCCCCATGTCTTTCCAAACCCGTAAAAGCTTAGTTCATCTTGGAAACACAATTTAAGATATTTTAAATTGCACAAGGATGCACTTTTGCTATTTTTGGACCAAAATGTATTTTCGATGCTTCAACAAATTCTAATGGACCCTCTGATATCACATTGACTACTTTGATGGTGTTTTTATTACCTTTCTGGACATGGACAGTAGACCGTACACACAGCTTCAATGGAGGGACAGAGAGCTCTCAGACTAAATCTAAAATATCTTAAACTGTGTTCCGAAGATAAACAGAGGTCTTACGGGTTTGGAACGACATGAGGGTGAGTTATTAATAACGTAAGTATGATTATTGGGTGAACTAACCCTTTAAATTGTGTTCCGATAACAAACAAAGCTTTTACGGGTTTAGAACCACATGGGGGTAAGTGATTGATGACAAAATTTTTATTTTGGGATGGAATGCCCCTTTAAACATGTTATTTCAGATTTCACAGTATTTCTGTTTCTAAATTTATAACAAATGAATGCAGCCTTGGTGAGAATAAGATACTTCTGTCAAAATCATTAAAATAATGTTTATTATTCCAACCCTTTGTATATATCGCAGAAGCATGTATTACAGATTTTTATTCATGCAGTAGTCATGCACACCGTAACACAACCATTGACTTGGACTTCACTAGGACACACGCTAAGGCGAGGAATCGGCGGGTTGCTTTGTAACCTACTTTAGAGTGACTGTGATATTGGCGGTCGCAGGAGAGAGGCCGTACCTCGTCTGTTTCAGCTGATTGGTGTGTGGACCACACAAACTCCATCACAGCCACAAACACAGCAATAATCAGGCCACAGATTAACACCACAAATATACCGCCAATGTTCTCCATCCCAAGACCTGCAACAGTCAATTAAACACTTTTAAACAATCTGCATCTATCAGATTCTATAGAATGTAATAAATAGATTTTCCTAAAGCTGGCATGAAGTGGAAATTATTACCTTATCTATTTTGTAAATGCAATTTATTTTATGAACAATGCATTGTGTTTCATTTTTCAAAATTAGTTTTGACTTAAATTTTGATCAAAATGTCACAATTGTTCTTCCAGAAATGACAGACCTCTCTCTGGTGATGCATACCAGACTTTTCCAATCATTTAGTCCATATAATCAACAACTAATAGAACCATGTCCCACCCTGCAGTGGGTGTGTGAAATCCCTGCTGTGTTGTGTCTAGGATCATAGAAGCTGTTTATGAGTTGGTACATGCTGATAGATTGTTTCTTATCATCCTGGACAAGAAACTACCAGCTACCTGCTGCTTTTTGGAACAACCAGCTGCTTTTTTTTTTTTTTTTTTGGAACATTGTAGCTGGTTGACCAACTAATATGTTCTTCTACCGGTTCCTGGTGCTGGATTTTTCAGCAGGAATGAGAATGGGTGGAGATTATTGTGTTGAAGTGCAGGAGAGGTTCATGCCTTTGGCGCGGTGGTCTTCCTCTTTGGGACACTGCCCTCCCTCCCACCATCTTCTCTTCAGGATCTCCAACCTGTTATTCTCCTGCAACTGCAGCACTGCCAGACTGATCTCATCTCTGAAGGGAGAACCTGGGAGACAGAATAATGCTGATGTAACTGTTTGGTGATTTAGCAAGAGGAAGTGTCAATGAATTGGGCACATAATGGCACATCCATTTCTGTAAAAACAAGCCAGATGATATCAGATGATAGTCAAATGAAATCCCAATTTGCTTATTTATTGGTCACCTAGAAACACAGAACCTTAAATATGTTTTCTCATCACATTACTTTTTTAAATTACTTGCATTACTTTTTTCTCAGAATTGTTGTCCTCAGTGTACATGTTAGAGACATAATGAAAAGTGAAACTGAGCAAGTTTATTTTTTAGCAAAGATATATAACTTTCCACAAACAATGTTGGCAACATGTCTTTTTACGGTTTAAAAACCTCATGATTCATAGTGCTGCCACACTGCTTGGGAGACTTCCATTGTAAGTTTATTACTGTGCTCATTTTTTCCTTGATTTCTACAAATGTAGGGATGAGTTGGGATCATTTTCTGTGATATTATGCCCATCTCTCTCACCGAGAGGCATGCCGATTCCATAACCCTTGGTGTCCAGCAGGCCTCCGATCTGGGTGAGGTTACAGTTGAGGCTGCGGTGGTACTCATTCATGGTGCTCTCAAGCAGGAAGGCGTATCTAGAGTTCAAGACTCGTGCAATGCCCTCCTCTGTGCTCTTCACGAAGACACTGGGCTGCTTTGAATACATGTAGTTCCACATCCGCTGATACGTTTGATAACGAGAGTTCTGAAGGAGGGGAGGAGACGAGGTATAATCAGTGCATACATCATAAATTAACATTTAAACATGATTTAACGTGAAAAAAGAGAGAGAGAGAGGAAAGAAACAGTTAGACACACAGATTGCAAAAACTCTTGAGCAAACAAAAAACTGAATTCGCTTGAATTCGTACTATTTATTATGCCCCTTTATTGTCCACAAAACACATGAGGACTACTCACTCCAGGCAGGAGTCTCATAAGTGACCAATCACTGCAAGCCAGCATGTCTTCACTTTTGTGTGCGTATGTGTGTATAAACGTAATATCATATGATTTGTACCATAAAAAAAGTCATGGTGCTTCCTCCATGAATTGTGCCGTACTGGATATTGGTTTGATCGGCCAGGTCATCTGGGGATTCGATTGGCACTTCCATTCTCTGCACTGTCAGAAACGCAGCCAGATTCGCTGTGTATGAAGAGATTATTATGAGAGTGAATGCCCACCTAAAAGAGAGAGACAGAGAGAGAGCGAGGACATAAACGATGGAAGCAGAGGGCAAAGAGCCCATAGCTGTGCTGTGTAATGTGTCCATTGACTCTGTTAAAATGATCATCAACACATATGGAGCTCCAGCACATGCTCACACTCACCAGACCCCACTGACACAGCGTGTGGAGAGGGCCCGGGGCATGATCTCTGACCCCTGCTGCATGAAGCCCCCCACAGGAAACCACAGGCTGTTTCCTAGAGTGTACTGATTCTCCAGCAGGTCTCTGCGCTCGTGCAGACACGGGTGAGGGTTATACCATTCATACGGACTCAACCTGAGACAAGTACACAGACAGAGAGTCAGAGAAAAATCTTGAACGGTGCATTACATTTTTCTTTTCTAACTATACTATAAAAATAATAAATCATTTCCTTTTTGTAGATTTATTCTTAAAATGATTTATTATAACAATAATAATTGCCATTAGGGTAAGAAAGCTAAACCTAATTGAAGATTTCATTTGCATCTCTGAAATAAAGTATTAATATATTATGTGTTTTACGTCTGATATAAATTAATATTACTTTAAAGAGCAAAACAACCAAACACACTGATTAAGGTAAAGATTTTTAGCTGTGTTTGAGTATATATGTCTGTGTAGGTGTGTGTTTATGTGTGTACCTAGCAGAAAGAAAGAGCACACAGCTGACAGCGAGGTAAGCCAGCAGCATAAAGAGCCAAACAGCCGGTGAGAAAGGATCCAGGAAGGAGAAATAACCTGGCTTCCTGCCCTGAGAGACCGTGGAAGAGAAAGAGAGGTAAATGAATGCAGCTGTTAGAAGGACGGTGGTAGAAATAAAAGCCAAAAGGAATTATGTACACTATGAATATTCAATCTGTTAATTACATAAATGTGACAATAGAAAATGCAGCACTGTATAATACATAGTTACGGCAATTTTATATCTATCTGTCTAGATAGCTAGCTAGCTTTCATTCTTTCTATATCTAGTTCTTATTCAGGACAGGACAAGCAAAGAATATCACATTATTATCATGGTATTTGGTTCAATGTGTAGAATTTCATCCTCCTGTTTCTTCCATTGTATGTTTTAATCGTGTATGCTTTACTGCAGCCACAAGAGAGCGCTATTGATCAAAACATTGATCAAAAGAGTCACCAAAGATGGCTTTTAAAACTGTTCCATGGAAAGCAGATCTTGGCTGTTTAGTGTTTAGCAACAAAAGTACAGCCAAAATTACACTAACAAGTTTTCAGTTTGAGTAGGTGTCGGTCAGGTTTTGCTTATAAAACATTTGGTCTCTATAAGGAAATTAAAACCTGAAACGTCAAACCCATGATAAAAGTTGAATAAACAATTGGAAGTTAATTACAAATTCATTACACTAAATTAATTTATATGTAAATGCATTATTCTAATTAATCATAGTTAATCACATATATCAATATTTGATGAGAAAAGCATGAAATTATTTTAAAGACGCAAAAGAGTGAAAAGTTGCATAGACATTACAAAAACCTCAGTTGTTTTAATCACAATATCACTGAAGAGTTTATCACAATCTGTATTCTGTATTCTGTCCCAGGTGTTTTATGTTTTGTTTAATTTTTTGTTGTTTTTATGTATGTGAACATCCAGACTCTGTTTGTGTGACTCACTATATGGACCCTGTAGAGAATACTGATGCCCAGGGTCATGAAGGGTTTCGAGAAGTCAATGACCTTCTCTCTCTCAGATGTGATGGTAAAAGCTGCTACAGCCAAATCAGCTTTCTGCTCCAAAGAAATGAAGGAGAGAGCAACAAAACATTGTAAAAGTAGAATATAAATTCTTGAAGAGAACTTATCAAGAAAATGACACAGAACTGAATTGAATGCAACCGTGTGATTTCTAGAATTAATTCAGGAGGTGAAGTGTTGATGAGTATGAGCACATACCCTGTTGATCAGCTCTCCCACCATGCCTGTCCATGAGCCGTTGGGTTCAGGTGCTCCATACAGGCCATCGTCCACCAGTTTGATGCGGAAGGTGAACTTGAGCGTATCAGCCAGCTCTCTCAACATGTCCACACAGAAACCCTCGTACTGCTCATTCCCCTCAAACTCCTGGTAATTCACCTTCCTCATCACATATGGGTTCTCCTGCACACACAAACACATGTGGGTCATTCATGTTATGCAGTAGTTTCAGGTCCCCATCACATTTGTCTTACTACTGTATATTATATAAAATATTAAACTCACATTTTCAAAAATTAAAAGTTTCTAAGTTAAGAAAACAGCAGTGATTTTTTAATAATTTTACTACTTTGAGAAGATGTTGCTTTATCATGTCTCCAGGTGACAATCTAATTTCTAACATGAAAAACATTAATTTTATTTTGATTTTATTGGGATTTTATTTGGTAATCACTATATACTGTAGTAGTCTTATCATTTCATTTGTAGTAATCCTTTAACTAACAAACGCCAGTTCTTTAATGACCGAAAGTGACAGGAAGTGACATATTTTCTAATCGGAACACAATAGCACAAAAATAAGCAAATTTTAGCAAACTATTTGGTAAATTCAGTTATGTAGATGGTTTGTCTCACTTTAAAACATCATCTTTTAAGATAAAACTACAGAAATTTTTTGATATTTTAATATCTTTTCACTAATTTGGATAACATTTATTTCAAATTGACCCTCCATGAATTCCTGTGAATGCCTTATTCTCTTAATAATAACTATGTTCTTTCCATCATGATTCCGTTCCAGACATTCCGTTAACTGTATGTCCATTGTGTACAAGTTATAATTAATTAGTAGTTTAAGTGGACATTATAGAGTTCAAAATTTCCTGCATAACAGGAATTACCAATGTAGATGTGGTAAATATTGTGTGAACATTAGTTGGCTATTTGGACCTGCTGTAGTGCAGCTGGTTCTCACCAGTATAGTGGTGATGATAAGTCTCTTGTTAGCCAGAGTTTCAGACACGTTGATATCCAGACTGGTGGAGTTCATCAGCAGAGTGTTGTTAGAGAACCAGATCCCAATCTGACAGAGATGAAAGACAAACGGAACAATCAGATGAAAAGATGCTGGCACTGTTCAAAGTGTGCGTGCGTGTGTGTGTGCGTGTGTGTGTGTGTGTGTGTGTGTGCGTGTGTGCGTGTGTGTGTGTGTGTGTGTGTGTGTGTGCGTGTGTGTGTGTGTGTGTGTGTGTGTGTGTGTGTGTGTGTGTGTGTGTGTGCGTGCGTGTGTGTGCGTGTGTGTGTGTGTGTGCGTGCACGTGCATGTGTGTGTGTGTGTGTTTGAGAACCTACTTAACAAATCTGTACCCATAAGTGAGCTGGGTGAGCTCTGACAAAACCTCATGTTAGTGATATCTGATTTGTTTTGTTTTTAATTGTAAAAATGCATTTTTTCTGTTAGGGTTAGGGTAAGGTTAAATTACTTTGTATATCACCATTTAGATAGCTAAGTAAATGTGTACATGTTTGTGTGTGTCTTTCACCTCTTTGTGGCCTCCCCTGTGCTTCTCCAGGATGTGGAGGGAGTAATTGGTCCTCTGGCCTTTACTGTTGAACTCAACTCGACCTGTCAAACCATCATACTCCACCTGATCAAAACATGGGAACAGAGAGAGAAAGAGAATAGAAACAGTTATGTTACCTTAAATAACTCAATGGATGCCCTCTAACACAAACAACAATGCTGGGAGACTTTCAAGTGGTGAATAAATAAATGTACACACACACGCACACACAGACTGACCATACGCAGGTAGTTCATGAGGCTGGTTCCGTGTTGCCAGATCTGAGGGGAGGTGCAGCTGAGAGGTTTGACACCAATCTCCTGACTCCGGTTGAGTTCCTGCACTGCACTCACCACCACATGAACCGCATCAAACAGCAGCGCCGACGACAGCTGAACACACACATACACAGTTTAGTGTGAGCAGTCTGTGTGTGATACATCGATAGGCTTCTGTATTGTGTTTGTGTGTGTCTCACCGCTGGTCCAGGGTAAGGGTTAATGTCGCAGCCCTCTCTCCAGGACAGGTTAAGGCTCCTGATAAACTCCAGGTAAAATGGGTGGGTGGTGTTAAACATTGAGAAGCCCACGATGTTTGACTGCTCATCCACTATATCATCCAACCACAGCAACGGGAAGTCCTGCACACACACAGGAATGACATTACACAGCAGAAAAAAGAGAACATCAGTCTGTGTGTAAGAATTAGAAATATGAAAGAATATAGAGCTCGAGATCAGAATAATGACTAGTCCTGTGAAATGGTACTGGTTAAGTGGTGTTTGAGTAGTTGATTATGGTTTGTGTGAAGACTGAATGAATGTTGAACATTGCACATGAGCAGTGTGCATAAGATGAGCAATGAGTTAAACTATTAAAAGTGTGTGTGAATGCATGCAATGTTTGAGGAACATCTAATTTGTTAGGGGGGACTAGTGATAAGATGGTTTAGTAACGCATGCAATGTTCGAGTAACATGTAACTTGTTAAGGTAGACAAGTAATTAGGTGGTTCAATAGGTAAGGTCTGTGTAAAGTTGTTAGATTAATGTTAAGAGGTTTCAGTAGTGTCCATTAATAGTTTAAGTATGTTACTGTAGGTTAGACGAGTGACTACAGTAGTGCTGAGAAGTAGGCATTTCAGTGGTTTGCATAAGGTTAGAGTAAAAAGTTAAAATAGACTATAAAGTTCATTAGAGGGTAAGGTTTGAGTTAACTGGTTAGATAAAATGGCTAAATCGATGCATAGGGATTTCATGACTAATGTGGTAACATGTTAGGTTAGGGACTAGAGGTATCAGTAGTGTATGTAATGCTTCAGTAATGAGTACAGGCTAGTTATATGTGAATAATCGGTTATATTTACTAGAGGTTTATGCTAGAATAAACTAAAAGTTTCAGTAATGCATGCAAGGTTTGAGTAACATAATATGTTAGGTAAGATTTTAGTAGAATGGTAAGATAAAATGGTTGAATTAATACATAGAATAATTCATTGTGTGCATAATGTGGTAACCATTTAGGATGGACTCATGATATCAGTGCTATGTATGGTTTCAGTAATGAGTACTGGTGCATGTAAAATATGAATAATCAGTTTTATTTACTAAATGTTTCTCTAGTGTTCATCATGACACATCAAGACGACAGTCAGTCATCGTTAAGCGTCTGTCAGCCTAGTTTTTGCAGTGTTTACTGCCCAGTTGGCAGTTGACAAATTTCAAAGAAAATCATGTAGAGTATTATGAGCACAGACTATTATTTTTACACTCAGCCTGATTCCATTCAGTCAGAGGAGATCAAACATAATTAGAAATTTTGAGCCGATTTTAGAACACATTGTTTTCATCTTTCATGCATCTCCTAGCAACAATGCACAAGTTTGTTCTGTTCACAAGGTCTGGTAGTGTTTTGCGTGTTTTTTTGTTGTTGTTGTTTTTTGGCAAGTTTGTGATGCCTAGTGTTTTAAACGCAATAGGTTAGACAAGTATAACTAGATGTTTTAATAATGTGTTTTGTGTTTGTAGGTTAAACAGTACGGTAATATGTCTTTAATGTAGTTCAAACTGTGAAGGGGGTTGGCTTGAGAAGTGTGAGTGGGTTTGCGTAATAAAGATGAATTTTTAATACAGAAGATGGGGCTCCGGGCATGAATATATCTGGAGGAAAATAGGCCAAGAGCTCCTCCTCTATCTTACCATAGTTGTGAGGATGTACTTGTAAAACGCTGATGTCATTCCCAACTCTGACGCCTAAAAAGAAAGGCAAGAGGAACAAAACAAAAAACATTTCATTGTGTGCGCGAATGGGAGAGCTGCACAGAAAAGCAGAATATTTCAGTGCTCATTGCAGAATACTTTTCTTTCAGAAACATTATGATATTTATAGTATCTATACATTAAAATGCAGGTACATTAAACAAAGCTGAATTACAAGGTTAGAGACTGAAGTGGGCGAGAAAAGGAGAATGATTGAATGTGAAATGAGCCAAAGCAACAGCATTTAGATAATGTGACTATATGCTTACCTTTTTCAGTATAAGGTAAGATATAGATGCATTAGCATCAATAATTATCGTAGCTATTTTGTCATCACGAATCTCCTTCAGCAAAGGCGTGGGGTCAAGGTTGTCATCCAGCATCCTGATTGACAGTGTCTCCCGAGAGATCAGAAACCGCCTTATCAGCTCCTCTAGTCTCAGCAGACCTGCGGGGAAGAAAGCAAGTTGTTGGGCAAAAGGATATGAACACTCATACACCAGAATGAAATTGAAAGGGGCCAAACCGGGCTTCATGTAGTGTCTCTGAGATGGTTTGTGTCTTGAGGTTGTTTGTAAACAGCATGCATCTGTCCGTTTGCATTGCTGATGTGAAGAAAGTTAATCGGTGGCATCACAAAGCCCAGTGAAAATGTAAATAACTAGCTACACTCTCAAGTGAGCCCTCATGCACAGAAAGAGCAAGTAAAGCCAGTGCCAAACTTTAATTAGCTTGAGGGAGGAGAGAAATCAATGCTCTCCACACTCTTATTCTCTCTCTCTCTCTCTCTCTCTCTCGCTTGCTCTCAATACCTCCCCTTTTTCTGCCTTACTTTTACAGATCTAGTTATCTTTCGTTCATTCTGATTCTCAGCCTCTCTGTTCGCTTCATTCCACTAAATTTGTCTCTTTCTCGATATTTCACTTTCTTATTCCCACAGCTGTGTTACAAAGTGAACTCAAACCTTCCACCAGAGACCAGCGCTGTCACACACTGAAACAAACATTATCAGACCCAGCCATGTGCTTAATGACTCGTGTGTCACGGTGGCTAGAGCTCTGTTCCAAAACCTAGTGAGTAGCCAGCATTGTAGGACATGTAGGTTTCAAAAGGTAGGCATTTTAGTTATGAGATGTCTGAATTCTAGCAGCAAGAAGGTAATCCCAGAATGCACTGCACCAAGTTCAAAGAAAAACAATACATGCAGAATGAAGGTTTTATTATTTTATTAGTGTTTATTAGTGAATAAATAAATCCAAGATGGTGGATGAGACAAGATTGTTGATTATACATAAAATTTTCTTTTCACTCAATACTGAATGTCTAAATAAAAATACTTTTTAATGCAGTGTGTGTACTATATAATTTCATGTTTACTGAGGATTCCTAGATTATACCCACAAATATTCACCAAAGACGCAACATGCTAATGTCAAACTCTATTGAAAACAATTTGTGTGCTGTGCAGAGTTGCTGCTTTCTTACATTTAATTATTAATTTGGTTCCATCCTACTTAAAGGGATAGTTCACTTAAAAATAAAAATTCTGTCACTAATTACTCTTCGGAACAAAGATTAAGTTATTTCTGCTCCTGCGTCAGCAGCATCACATGCATGCGCCGTGGTACTCCTTTGAGCATACGCCAAAAAGACTGACATGGAAGAAAAACATTTTGTTTAATAAAGTCATTATTTTTGTTTTCTTTGTGCACAAAACGTATTCTTGTAGCTTCATAAAAATACAGTTGAATCACTGATGTACCATCGTCTATTTTAATGATGTCCTTACCTTTCTGGGCTTGGGAGTGTTTTAGTTGCATTTCTGTCTATGGAGGGTCAGCAATCTCTCAGATTTCATCAAAAATATCTTTGAAAATAATTTGTTTTCCGAAGATGAAAGGAGGTCTTACCAGTTTGGAACGACATGAGGGTTAGTTATTAATGACAGAATTTTCATTTTTGGGTAAACTATCTCTTTAAGGGCCACGTTCACATAGAAAGTGATTTTTGCATTTGACCGCAATGCTTTTCTGCTGTTTTTCTATGTAAGCGTACTAGATAGACACGTTTGTCCATTGTGCTCATGTCTTGCATCATTTCCATAATCTAATCACCTTTTCTAAGCGACACATCTTTTTAAAAATGCTAAACTGCATCTCCATACCTCATCATTCCACTGCCCTGCGTCTCATGTTTTAAATGCAAAGATACAGATGAATCACTTAGTATTCTACTTATGGATAGACGCCAAGGCAGCGGGCTTAGTTTTGTAACATATGTCTGCAGGAGATAAAAATCATGGTTAAATTTTGTGTAAAACACAAAACGCAGTTGTTTAGAAGCTCCTTTCATGCTTTTTCAATCTGACAGACAAGAGGTCACTAGAGAAAAAACAGCTGAAGCTGTGTGGCATCAGATGACAGTTTCATAAATTAAAGGCAATGAGGTTCACTACAAAATCCCGGCACACAACACACATAAAAAAACATTTGTGTCAAAACAGGCTTGCGAAATTGCTTTCTATCTGTCTAACGAGAAGCTGCAGCGCGGCAGCGAGCCTCTCTCCATCTCTTGCCACCATTTCAAATGAGCTTGATGAGTGGCAAGTTGCACCTACTCTGCTGCCATAGCAACCATAGTGCAGCCAACTGGGTCAGAGCTGAGCGTTATGTAGCGATGCCCTCTCTAACACACAAGAACAAACACACACACGGCCACACATGTCTCACACATTAACACGCACAGCAGGGGGGGAGATTTACTCTAAGATTACGTGAAAGTTATGTTGTCCAGTGTCATGCTGTGTAATTGCTCAGCAGTATGTTTTATTGGCACAGCTACCTATTACAACAAAGTAATTGTTAGCGCTAGCAGTAAGAAAGGACAGCAGTGTCATTATCAGAGTCTGTTCTCCAGAACTTCTGTAATTTCATCTCTCTCATCAGCTTTGAATACATATTGTATTTTGGGTGTTTGCTGAGAGAAGATGATTGATTGGGTGGGATGGAGTTGAGGAAATCAATTTCAATGTTTTTTGGAAAAGTGGAATCATTGTAAATGGGTTGTTTTCTTTAGAAAAGGCACAAAAAAGTACCTTTCTCTGAACACTTCAACACTAACTTGTAATTATAAGTATCCTATGCTAAAAAAGTGTGTGTTGCTCTCCATGTGGAATGATTTTACATATTCAAGCTTGAAGGAAGACCAGACCAGCTGATGAGCAGAGCAGCGGTCTTGGACTCACATTCGGCCTTAGCGCAGATCAGACTAGCCGATGGGTAGCTGAAGGAGCGTAGGATGGCTCCGATGGCAAGGCTCACATCCTCGTTGCTAGGATACAGAGTCACAGATGCAAAGCGCAGGTAAGGAAGCCGTGGAGTCTCTTCCGGACCGATTTTGACATGCGGAATCTGAGAAAGAGCGGTTTGAAGAACAAAAGGAAAGAGAATATGGTTAGTGAATGAACAAATGACAAGTAAATGTGGAATATTTGGATGAAGCTCACCTCCTTTTCCCCACAGATGTGACTGACTATGCAGCCAGCGGCAGGGCTGGAGGCGGGGCCAATCACAGATACCACGCCCTTTGTCAGAATCTGGCACACTACGACAAAAGAAAAAGTAGAGCATTTCATTCCTCATATCCACTCTGTTTGCCTTTCTGAGTCACTGTAAGCTGTACAGCTTTACTTCAAAGTTTTTTTGTGTGTTTGGGTGTGTGTGTGTACTTTTTAATGTATGACTCACTAGTATCTGTGGTCTCATACTGAGAGTCTTTCTGGAGGTCAAATATGTCGACCTCCACACGAGCACGAGCTGGGCCCTCCATCACACTGTTGATGTTCTCGCGTGCTAACGCTAAAGCTAACCGCTCCCCACGCCCACAGACAGAGCTGTCATCCAAAATTGCCGCTAACGGAGGAGAGAATGAGAATGAGAGAGAGACAGACAGATAAAGTAAAGAGAAATCATTACAAAAATGGGTAAAAGTAATATAAATGCAATATATAACAACCTTTAATAATCACTCTTTTAAAACAACCATCTACCATGTCCAATTTTAAATTGTAATAATATTTCACAATATTACTGTTTTACAAAAGAGTAAAGCTGCTTTGAAACAATGTGTATTGTGAAAAGCGCTATAGACAAATCCAGCGAAACATGGAAGTAAAGCAGCGCCGCCATTACTGCGTGCCTTTGCCGCTAAGGAAGTAGCAGAAGTACCGTGTTGGTCCCGTAGGCAGCTGTAGCAGATGTTAGCTCAAGCTGTACGAAAAGTTATTTTTATTTATTTTTTTTAGTACGTATGCTGTCCAGTGATGCCGGGAAGAGCGTGTTGTGTGGTTGGATGTTTTAACAACAGCACAAAACTACAGGCCTGGAATAAAACCGTTTGTGAAATTCGCGAGCCTTTGTTGCACATTGACTGCACATGTTTACGGCCATACGGATTGCACAGAGTTCCTGGTCGAGCGGAGGAGTATTTATTGTTTGAATTTCGTAATAAAATTGACAGAATCTGAGAGCTGAGTTTTTTTTACTATCATAAGTAACCTGCTCTGTCTGGTCTGTCAGTCTCCGTGTCCTCTTTGCTTCGCGATTTTTCTGTGCATGAGAAAATGGATGTGTGGTGTGAGAGCATGTGAAAAGTGTTTATTGCATTTGTATTAGTTGTTTGAAGAGTAAAACAAAATCCGTGGGTCTTAACCATAGACTGTGGTCGTAACGCAATTACAGTCGGCAAGTCACTCCCAAAATAATTAATTGGCAAAAAGGCAGTTATTGACAAACAAGAATATTTTTAAGGATGGCCTTATAGTTATTTGAAACTTGTGAAGCTTGTGAACATATTAGCAACACAGCTTGCAATGACAGCGTTCGGTTTTATTGTTGTCATAAAGTAATACACTTCTTAATTACATTGCATATTTTTACATTATTACATTATGTTGTCAATAAATTACCTTTATCAGTAGGTTTTGGCCACTGCCTGACATCATCTACCAAATGTTCCCTTTCACCAGACATTTTCTTTAATGAGCAGGATCCACTTTCATTGAAATGTCATTAAAGGGCACCGGCAAGTGTCACACCGTCACACTTCACAGGCACGCAGTAATGGCGGCAGGCAAGATGGCGGCGCCCATAGAGTTCGCGGCGGATTTGTGTATACAAATGCATTTGAATTTAATTGAATTTTACTGTAAATGTACTCAAATAAATGCTATATATTTGTCTCATCCTTGAAAACCAAAAAACAATTTCAAAATTACAATGCAAAAAACATTTACAAACCAAAATTGTAAACTTTTCTATTCAGCAGGTGTCATGTTAATAATATTTATATTTTAGTGTTTATGCAGTTTATAATAGTAAATTTTAGTTTAGTTTAGTGCAATAAAATGTTGGTACTTTGTTGCCACTTGATTTCTAGAATTAAAACTAGGTCATAAAACAAAACCATTTGAGTAGCACTGGTTTGACCTTTACAGACAGATATTGGGCTTGTCAACTACATGACATGAGTCCATATGCATGTGACTTACCCATCCGTACGGATGACAGAACAGGGGTCTGGCTCAGGGAAGAAGGCGGCATGGTAACCACAGTGACTAACAGGAAGCGGAAGTAAATCGACAGCAGGAGCGCTGGCAGTTCCGGCATCTTCTACCGCTCCTCATGGAGATGCCTTCTGCTGCCTATAGCACCCCCTAGATGAACACAGAAATGAGATGAACTTTGTTATAAATGAGGACAGGGAAATCACACGGATAAACAAACACAGAGTGTGCAGTATTTGATTCATACACTCTCTCCCACACATACACAACTGAAACCAATCTCTATGAACTATGACCTTTACAGACCAAACAAAATATATCTGACCACTGGGAAAAAGTGATGGGTGTACTTCTCCCTTTTTCATTGTTCATCATTCACCCCCTCTTTCTTTCTTTTTCTCAGTCACTTTGGATGTGTCAGCAGGGCATGAAAAGTCAGAAAGAGAGGAAATGAAAAGACACAGCGTGTGAGTATACAGAATTGAAGAAGCCATTATTGTTCCACTATAATTATTGCAGGCAAATACTAATGACCAGTGTCACAAATATAAATCTAAAGTTCACACCCGCTGTTTTGCATTTGTGTACGCCTGAATAAAGCTATACTTGGCAGTCAGCAAGTAAACTGTAAAATCTAAATTATTTAGGGGAGAGGATGGGAGGACAAAAGAAAGAGGCGACCAGATATGCGGAGAGGGGGACTGAAATAAAAGCTGAGAACAAAGAACGAGAGAAAGAAAAGAGAATGAAAGACACATTGAGACATTGAGAGAATATGCTTGAAGAGGGAGCCCTCTGGGAAAGGGAGGAGTAGATAGCAGCCACTTCATTTGTTTCTTCTTCATCTTTGTAAGTAAGAAGTGAATCTGACAGTTATAATAATAGCAGAGTGATTCATTCTCCTTAATTGATTTGGATTGTGAAATGAGAGTGCTGGATGCGAGCATTGGCAGTGCCGGTTGATACAGACACGTTAAGATGTCACCAGGCTTCTGTGAGATGAAGTGGAAGCATTGAGGATGCCTTTTCCTTCTTATCTTTGCCTTTTCCATTTGTGGAAAGATTCCAGAGTACAGGCAGGAAAAGACTCCCATCATGTGTCCCTCCTGGCACTCCATGGGCTGAGAGCACAAGAGATTAATAAAACCATCAAAAGCACTCTTCATCAGGGGTCTGAAATCATCAGCGTACACAAACACACTTGCGTGCTGAGGGGCATTTCACTAAGAGTGAATTGCACTCAATGGCGGAGCTTTTTTGCATATTTGCACACGCTATATGCATGATTCACTCAAATAAATATACAAATTAGGTAAAGTCACAAACGCTCCCACAGCAAACTACTACAATCTATCACACTTTACTGGAGTTGTAAAGCAGTCCTATCATTTAGGTACATGTCCATTTTTATATGTACCTTTATGGTACTAAGTGGCACCCGGCACATTTCTAGGCATAGGCAAGCTAGGTCTACTAGGTATAGGTCTAAACTAGGACGCCACCAGCAGGAGGGAGCCCCAGTGAGCGCACAAACTTGTACTACATTTTATCAGGGTTGTGATAAAGAATGGCAGGGCCAACCTGAAATATGATTGCTGCCCCCACTGGGTCACCCAACATCACTGGGCTAGAGTACCGTCAATCTGACAATGCCTGAGTGCCATTTGATCAGAGTGCTGTCAGCTGCTGCCTGATTGTTGGATGCAAAGTTTACATTTGGAGAACTCAACAACACTGTTAGATCAATGGGTTCCGTCAGTGCCTTGGCAGTAACACTTAAAAAAAGCAAAAAGTAACACTTTTTATTTTTTTACCATGTTATAAAGCTAGGTAAAAGGGCAATTTAAAATACTGGTACAGTAAAAAGTGCATGAAAAAATTGCAAGTATGTGCCCAGATGATCATTTTCCATCCTCACTTTCACTCTGTCAAAAACAAATACTACTGTGATAGGTGAAGTTCTCTGCATCGTTTTCACAGCCTCTCCCACAGCATCTCTAAAATATTTTGAAGTAGTCAAACAGAGCCACCAGCCCAGCACTATAATAGAGCCATATTTGTTTAAGCTCAAAAAACTAACGCAGCCACAATGTTTGCAACAATCTGTTTCAGCATGGTAATTCATCACCCTTGCTAAAATCTATTATCTTTGTATTTCTAAACCTATTATAACTTGTTGTGAGACTGCTATAATTCATTGATATTTAGAAAAAACTGGCAACATTTTGAGAATAATTAAGAAATACGTTTTTTTTCTGATGTTAGATGAACAAATGAAATACTGTCATTCAGTCGCTCAGGCACATTGTTAAAAATAAACGTCAGCCAATAGTTGGATCTTTTAGATGGGTATGCATATTTTTTTCAGGCGCTGTTTGTCTACATCCAGCAACAAAACAAAGTGGATGGTCTTAAATATTTCCCACACATCTGTATAGTTCTTGTGATTGATGGACAGACATTAACAGCACATTCCTTAAATTGCACGTTAAAGGTTAAATCTGTTTATCATTTAAAGTGACTTTTATGACGAATTTATGACCTTTTTGGATGTTCTAAGTTTTGGTTCCCTGTACTTTCAATAAAGGGACAGAAACCTCTCAAATTTCATTACAAAGTCTCTAATTTGACATTATTTTTATTTTGGGGTGAACTACAGTATTCCTTAAAGTCATGTAGACGACAATCATGACATGAATCACGGCTGGGAAGATTTCACATCCTGGCATTTAAGAAGAATGGAAAACCAAAATAAACTGGAGAGGTTAGCTTTGAGGTATCATCCAGAGGCTGAATATTTTTTATTGCAAAGTAACATCTTATACGTGTAAATATAAAAGACATTTGCATTTACACCCATTTTATATAAATATGGTGCAGTGCAATTTAAACACATTTACAGATTGGTTAAACTACACTGGCAGATGGTTAGGAAACAAGATGTTGGGGTTTGTGTTGAAATACCACATTCAGACTTACTGAGTCCTCTCTCAATGGGCAAATCAGTCAGAAAAAGCTTGTCTCTCCATAATTCTCTCCATCTCTTCGTCTGTCGGCTGGTTCAGTGTATTTCTGCTCTCCTCTGACAATCTTTCAGCAGCACGGCGCTTTGAGCTTCTTACTTTGTCCTTTTTACCCACCCTGTAACATACAGTCACATGCACTCTCTCACTTGTACAAAGAGAAAATCCACCAGCTTGACAGTCAATCCTTCCTTTTCCTAGACTCCTTCTGATCCTACATGTCTCTTTGCATTTCCACCAACCTCTCTCAAAGTTTCACACACATCTCCATGCTTTTGAAAAGGGTGGCTGTTTCCACTAGCTGTCCTTTTTGACAACATGAGTCACTGATGCTGTTCAAATGTAACACACAAACACCAGTCCATGAGTGTTTTGATAGATCTAGATCTGCTCTCCGACATTGACGAGGCCTGCCCTGAGGTTCAGCACAAACATCTGTGTCAAATCCAGATTCGTCACAGACACACGCGCACACGGATGAACGGATGGATGAGTGATCAACGCAGACCTTGGACTATGTTCACAGGATGCTGACTTACCTCACAGCAGAAAGTAATTCGTTGTCTGCCCACTCACAGATAAACACAATGCAATTAAGAATTTAACAGTCATGATCGCGCCAGACCAGTTTTGCGGAAGGATTTGAAAGATAAGCTTTCGGATGAAGGTGTGGTCGGTCACTGCAGAATATTTGATGGCGTTTTAATACTTTTGGGCTGGTACATCATAAATACCTGATAAGATATGAAGATGAAAGGCTTATACCAATGTGAAATCTCATTCTTTGTGTCAGATGAATGATTTAACTGACCCTGCTGTGCCAACAGATTTAAATGAGAGCATTTCAGCTGTATGCTCTTTCAGCATTCCCTTTGGCAGAGTAAACAAACATGATGATTTCTCATGCATGACGTCTGCAGACGCTCTCAGGAGTAACAGCACTTTTAGACTCCTGGGCTTATATGGGTATGCAAGGTGCAGACCGCTGTAAACTCGGGTAAAGCATAGCATAATAATAAAGTACATGGATGCAAACACAAATGCATTAGCACAAAATGCGCTTCCAAGACTGCAGATTACAAAACACTGTTAGCAAATCTGGTGATGAATATGCACGCTTAATTACAAAACAAACACATACTGTAGAATCTAAAGAGCATATATCCATTCAAAACAAGTGGACACTTGCCCTGGTAGAGAGAGAGAACAAAAGTATATAGAAAATTAAGAATTTTTGTAGTTGGTAAAGAAAGTTTGTCTAAATAAAAGTGGCATAAATCATCTATTCACATGTCTAAATGTGGTCACACTTCATTAGCTTCAAACTAAAAGTACTGTCATCAGCTACCCACACTCTCGTCATTAGAAACTTTTAACTTTGAAACCTTTTCTCATGGAATATAATGATGTGGTTGTGAACCATTCAAACATAAATAGAGAATGTTTTTTTAACTCAAATGTGAATTTAAAGAAGTACATTTATAATGAATTGAAATTCAAAACATTCATACAAGTGCAGCAGAGTTAATATTGTTAAAGTGGGGTGCTTTTTGGAAATTTCACTTCTACTTGCACTCAAGTCAAACTCTGAATAATGGTTTTGTGCTAAGGTTTACAGAAGTAAAAAAAAAGTATTGAAATCTGAATTTATAGGCCTAATGAAAAGATAGCAACAAAAATAAGTGCATGACGTGCCTGTCTGTCAGTATGTCAGAGCAGTTACTGTCAGTGGGTTTCAATGGATAACACTCGTCTTTTACAAACACCAGTAACATTCATTTATCTGAATTTGTTATTATACATTAGGCTTTAATGAAAAGGCCACTTATTGCTTGTTATAGATGAAGTTAAGTCGGAGCCCAACCAATGGTTTCTATGATACAGTACGTTGTGACATTCGTTCTGTCTCTCCTGCTCTCTCTGTCACACACACGCTCACACACATATTGACACCAACATTAAATGAGTCAGATGCTCTATCTGTCCCTTTCTCTCATAGCCGGATTATGCTGCCGTGGCAACAGAGTGAGATGGAAAGAAAGAGAGAAAGAATGTTGGTTTTTCATCTTCTCCTTGTCTCTTACCTTTGAAGTTCATCAGTATGGAAATGGAACACTGTGAATGTTGATCCTTTTACTTGGCATAAAACCAAATATGATTACAGGTTCCTTACCATTGAGATTATTATTTGTGCTCCTGACGCTTATTCCATGTTACTCAAACGAAAGTCCCTTGAGAGACTACAAATTCAATAAGGCAGTGATTATGGACAAGTGTAAAATAAGACAGATGCTATTTATGTTGTGTGTAAAAGAAGATGCAATTTACAATCATTCACTAAACATTTGTGCCACTTTCATATGTGGTATATCATTACTATATTTTACTATTATTCACTAATCACAAGTAATCCAGTTAACCAGCCACAAAATTTGACAAAATAGCACTGCGGCTTGTCTATTTAAATTAAATCATTCTTTCAGACCAAACACGGCTCCTTTCTGCATAAATTAGGCTTATTATACATTGCGCCCACAAATTGCCTGCTGCAATTATCGTCATGATATCAACGCCTGAGTGATGTTTGTGTGCATTTTCTATTGATCATAGCAGCAGATAGTCATGAAATGATGATCAAATGATGGAGATGAGCATTATAACCTGGCATATATCCAAATATAGCCTGCAGATTTGCACCTTGCAAATTGTGTTCAGCGCCGATTTTGCGAGCATTTAAGAGGTTACCTGATTTGCATAGTTCTTTTTCGTGATTCAGGCACTAAAACAATGCAGATGGTCACAATTCATTCTTAGTGAAGTTCAGCTTTATCGAGTGGAGTAAATGATTTGAGTACCAACAGCTACAATGTGCATCAGCTAATATCTCTAAATAACTTTTAACCTTTGAGAAAATGAATCTCTCTCTGCTGTACTCGTAGACTGAGATGCGCTAAACCCTGCGGGCTTCTCGTCTGAATTAGTTAACACCAAGCTCATCACTTTTAAAGCAACTTCACTGCTAAAACAGTTGTTTCAGATGGGATCGGGCCTGCAGGGTTCTTGCTAATTTCTTAGTATACACTGAGTATTCCTGGAGGTTCAGGGGGCAAACGCGTGGGACACCTGTTAACAATAACAACAGAATCTCATTAAATAAGTATGTTGAAATCCAGTACTCGAGCTCACTAAGGTCTAATTAAGCTTAACTAAACCAGCAGAATCCCAGGTAGAATTCAAGATGACTTATTAAAGCCTGGATATGGTTCCGCAGATCCAGCTCTCGAGATTTTTATTGCTAAAATGTTTATCAGGCCACCAGCGATATGTCATTATGGTAATGGACCATATGCTAAGAGGAAAAACCAAATAAGCGAAAAGACTTGGTATTTATGGAAGCACAAACATTTAATGTGAGATTAGCATGGCCTCGTTTCATAGCTCAGTGAGTCGGGACTAAGGGTTTGAACACATGCATAATGCATGCGTGTATGTGTTGCCTTCCCTAAAAAGTTTCCACCATTCATTACAGATCACAGGATGACCGCAAAAACTATTAACATTCAAATTTCACAATGTTTTAGTGTTCAAGTACCACAACTAGATGAGAGCACATCCATTGTTTTATCTCAAAAAATCCAGGGAAATCTGATGACCCCTTTAAAAAACTCTTAATATGAAGCTCTGCAGACAGGACCAGATTCAAGACCCCTTTAATCAAACACGCATTGGCATACAGGTGATTTATTGTGCGCCCCTCTCCTCCCATTCATTCCGTTTAATCACATGGCCTTACAGCCGAGTATACAATCAATACTCATCACCTGACAGCATATACACACACAATGCAGAGGATTACGTACAACGAGCGGAAAATGAGAGCTTGCAAAGCTTCACGAGAGAGAAAAGAGTAAGCAGGAGGACAAAATGGGTGCTGTGCCACTGGTTAACCAAGTAATTAAGTGACAGGTGGGACTAAGAGAGTGTAAATCACATCCAGGAGGAAGAATTCGAATGAAAGCGGATAGAGATGAACGTTTGAAAAGAAAGAGTGGAGAGCGAGTTAGTGTGGCGAGATAGAGAGAGCAAGAGGGTGGAAGAGTGGGTGGAGATGGAGGACTCTATATATAACTACAGGGTTATAAAATAAAAGTGAGAGATCATACTGTTGTGTTTGATTACTTAACTCGGACAGCCATGGTAACCAACTAAACTGCACATGAAAAGCACTTTAAATGAGCGCACACATACATGAAACGGTTACCGATGTGCTAACCAACACACAAGAGGGCTCTTCCGAAGCCTGTGCCAACATAACTCTATAAAAGGAGTAAGAGCAGCATCGTGCAAACATCTCTTTGTGTGCCACGTGTCCAAACCAGCAACAAAAATAACACAGACCTCATAGTGCAGAAAAATCTATCAGCCTTTACCCATCTCAGAAAGGCGAGAACGAACCTACTTTCCCCAGTAGACTGATTCAACTCTCGCTCTCTCCCTCACCAGAGAATATTTATGCAGAAGTATATGCAGCTGATTCAACTTACAGGAAGCGTATGTGTGTGGAGCACTCGAGATGTGATTGTGTGTTTAGTCATCCTGTGTAAATCAGCTGGAAGCGAATAAAAGCAAGGTAGTGATGCTCTGTGGGAACAGCAGGGAAGGGTCACTGAAAGGATCTGATGCTTCTTTGTTTGTTAGTCTCTGGTGAGAGATGATAAACAATAATCAACCAGTGTCTAAGCGAACTCCACGCTTCAGGGCCCAGCTGAGGAACACTATCCTGAGCCGCCTGCAGACCCAGGTAGCCAATACTGAGAAGAAAGACGAGGATAAAAAACATCCAAATGCAGGCAGTGAATGCTTCCAGGAAACATTGTGAGACTGAAAGCAGCAATGAAATCTGAAGAACATCGAGTTGGCTCTGTTTCTGTGTTATACCTCAATCCTATGGGAACTCAAAGCCACAGACTCACGAATGGCAAAATATAACATAAAAAAAAAATACTGTTTATACAACAGCGCTGTTGATTTAAAAGGATAGCTCACCCTAAAATGAAAGTTTGATCATTATTGACTCACCTTGAGTTCCAAAACTGTATGACTTTATTTGTTTTGTGGAATAAAAAGGAAGATATTTTGAGAAATTTTTCATAAAATCAAAGTCAAGGTTTCTTGGTTTGCAGTGTTCTTCAACACATAGTGTTCTAAAGAATAATGATAGTCATACAGGTTTAGAACAACATGAGGGTGAGTAAAATGTCGGATGAACTATCCCTTTTAGACCGGTGAAGCAGTTTTCAACCTTGTTGAAAAACTTCATACCCAAAACTTGGTTTTCCTATCATTGAACATATAGGGCGCTCACAAAAAAGCTCACTAGATAGCAAGGGTTTCCAGTATGATGATATCATATACTCCTATAAATATGCAAATGTAAGCATATAAATATTATGCTTTTTTGATTTTCCTTTAGTGTGCAAAAACTGCACGATTCTGCTGATTGTGTATGTAAATGATCTGCGAAGTTACAAAGCACAAATCCATGCCAAAGTGAGCTCATCTCTCCAGCAGAAAACACTTTCTCTCCAAAAGAAACTTGTTTGTAGTTCTGCCATTATTTCTGTGACTTAGCAATGTCACCATGTTATACATTTGCACAATTCCCGCCTGCTGGCTGCTTTGGCCCGCCCTCAAAGAACAGTTGTTTAAGTGATTTCTCTATGTCGAGGAGAGATAGCGAAACCCGATGAGATATTACATTTCTGACACACATTCTAAGCAATTACCCAGTCACAACAGACTGGGCCAGCTGACCAATTAGAGGAGACATTTCAAAATAGCAGGCTTTAAAGAAACAGGACCTAAAACAGAGCGTTTCAGAGGGTAAAGAGAGAAGCTGTGGCAATGTACAGTATGAGAAAAACAATATAATAATGTGGGCAGAATGGTCAAATTTGAGACCATTAGCATGTACAAAAGTTTACTTTAAACATAGGTTTTTCCAGATTATTTGAACATGTGACAGTTTGCGCAAGTATTCTCATTAAATCATGCACAGTGTGCACACAAAGTGAACACAATTCAGTACAAGAAAAATAAGTACTAGTTTCTACTCATCTTCATAATATCATGTATGTTAACTATTTTTCATAATATAAATGGGATTTTATACATGAAAATAAACAGCAGCCTTTATGCTTTATGAGTGAGTTGCTTTAGTAATCCTACTAAGTTGAATAATTAACTTTTTTTGTGTGTAGATTTTAGAAAACCTGGAATACTGACCTACTTGGATATACTAGTGCAAACCCAGGTTGATCTGAATGACCTCATGTAACATGAAGAAACTTTTTAACCTCAAAAGAGTCTTATAATCCACCCAAGACCCCTACAGCAAAAAATTTACTTAAGGGTTCTCTGCAGAATGAGAAGTACTTCAAACCACCATTAAAGAAGAGTGTACTGTGTATACCGTACTGCATGACAAGTACCAATGAATATGTTTAAGACATTTAACATACTTATGGAGGACCAATCGACTGCATTCATGTACTCCAACACCATCATTTACTGCTGACCTCTGCAGTCAATCAGCAGATGTCATCAAAGCAGAAATATGTATCTAGCTGCTCTGTTTTAGTGTGCAGTTTGACCTTAAACTTAAAGTCTGAGCCACTATCTAAAACAGCGGCAATACCAACCAAGGCTCATTGGAAAAACATGCTTGTGGTGATATTTTTTTTTTAATTATGTTACGCTGCTTCTTGCACTGTACCACAATAAACTAAACTCTATTCTAAATCTAACTGATGGTGTTAAATAAAAGCAAAAGTGAGATGAAAATGCATCTGCTGAAGAGACCATGCCATTTTAGCTCGCCTTCTTTCTTTATAACGACTACAAAGGTGAGCTACCAAGCAAGTTTACTAAAAGAAAGGCCATACATATGGAGTTGATTGTGTGATGCAAGTTTCAACATGTCTTAGTTTACAAATCTTGTACTATATGGTAAAAGTGTTTTGATGTCATAATATAATGAATCAATTTATCAATCAGTAATCTACCCCTGTAATCATGACTTGTATGAACAAAAATAAAAGTTGTTGGTGTTTAACTGACACTAGTGGTCTTTAGTGGTCTAGATGTACAGTACTGTGTGTATGCATGTTGTTGGAGTTTTGTAAAAATGTAGCTAAAGACATGTTTTTTTTTTTTCCAATGAGCCTGTTGAGCAATGCCAACAAACAGTATATTGGTAATGGAGTTCTTAGTAATTCTCTAACATGAAATGATTAATTGCTAAATTCTCTCTACCAGCTCAATGACTTCATGTTCTTGGTCTACATCACTTTGATTTAAAGAAAAACCACACATTTCAATTACGCCATTTAACTCTGACCAAATGAGTTCTCTGATGATACAATGTCACATGACCAAGCGTAATGAAGCCTGCTGGTGAATCGCCCATTTCAATCTCTGGGAAAGAGAGAGGGGAAGCTATGGTGAGCCAGATTAGACTCATTAGTAGGGAATGTGTTGATGGCCCGCAGAAATGGAGGTTGAAGGGATGGAGATGCAAGGGCAACAGAAAAAGAGGAGAGACTTTAGGTATGCATAAACTAGATGCATTCAGTCACAAAGTGACATTTTAGAAATTGGCTTTTTTTGTATTCATGTTGGTTTCACATACAGTAGTTTTGAAAAGCTTATACCATTTCCTCAAAAAGTTTCAATGTCATGTGTAACCAATAATAATGTTTTCTTTATACTTTGAGAACATACACATCTTAATCATTATTTTCTAATAAAAAAATGTCAAGGATTTTTTATTATTATATCACGAATGACTTTTTTTCCCTAAGTAATAATAATAATAAATGTACCAAACTATTTAATTTAAGGTTTTCTTTTCAAGAATTTCATTCATTTTTTTCCTTCAATACAATATCAGTACAGCTGTATCCCCCTGACAAATACAAATATTTAAAAATGTTTGTCACAGAAAGTGTATTCAAGTCTTATGTACTGTTTGAATTGCATTTTTATGTATTTTTGAACAAACTGATAGATAGGACAAAAAAAACAATGTCATGACACTGGCCCAAAAAAAAGCTATTCTACATTCAGTTTGTCAAGAAAATTTCATTCTTAACAAACGTTTTCTATGAGTGACTGCATGCTTTCACATCAGTGCTATTGTTTATGAGCTTTTTGGACTGTTTCAGAGCTGGTGGCTATTCAGTGGGCAAAAATATCCAGTTACTAGACGGGATACGAATGTGTTGTTTTTCCTCTCAGATCTGCTGCTAAAATGAATGTTTTCTCGCCATGTGGACCAAGTTAGCAATCCATCCTCTTATACAGTCATTTAAATTTGACATAGAAACAGAGTACAGTGAATCATAAAAGAGATGGATGGAGACAGCAATGAGTAAACTGAGATAATGAGAGCCAAAGAGACGTCTAGAGCGAAGGCCCTCCTTTTGTCTTTTAGGCAAATGGCTGCAGGGATACTAATGGTTGATCAAATCCAAATATGCCAGATAAAAAGATCTGTCCTACTTTTTTGCTAATGGATGAAAGAGAAAGAAAGCGGGAGATGTCCTGACTCATGCCATATGTGGTAAAGGACTCGCTGTACTGATGTCCCACAAAATGTTTTCCATACAATAAAGCCTCTCTCAACACAACACTGCTAAAAGCTCTCTAAATCAATCCTATTACAGATACTGAGGTGTTATTACTGGAGCATGTTTGTGTTTAAGTGTGTATTTCCACAGAAATGTATGTGAACTTGGTGGATTTACCAGGTTTTTATCTGCAGAAATAAAATTTCCAGCCTGGGAATTCCAAATGTTGCAGCTCAGAGGATCTGTTGCACTTTCATTTTCTCCCAAAAACATTTTTATCCATCAACAGAAACATCAGTACCACTGAGGAACATCCACATGCTCTTTTGCAAATGTCAGACATGCAGCAACGTTTTATTTTTGGCCAGCGTTGGCTTCCTCCGTGAAGTCTTTCAATGAAATCCACTCTTTTTAGTGTTGAACATATTATAGACGTGTCAACAGAGAAGTCCAGGGTTCTTTTTTATCACCATCGAGCATCCTGCACTGTACTCTTGCAGTCATCTTCACTGGGCGCCCACTCCAAGAGAGAACAGCAATGGTGCTCAACTTCCTCTATTTATAGATAACTGTCTTACTGTGGAGTGGCAAAATGTTTGTGTTTTTAATGTTTAGGATAAGGAAGCTCTGATGAATCTTGTATCATTAACTGGACTTCTCACTCCAGTTAAGGATTCACAACTTTTGCAATTGGGAATATATACACAGTGAGTTCTATAAAGACGTAAAACATTATGATTGTTTGTTTGTTATTTGTTTAAAGGTGCAAATCTAAAATGTGTCACTCAAGAAAATAAAAGGGTTTTCTTGAAGCGTCATCTGACTGGTGTACACTCGCTCACTCAATGATGCAAAGAGGGAAAAATCAGACAATGGAACATACTTTTATCATGCTTTACCAGTGGAGAAAAGGGGAGATCCAGTATTTGTATGGCTGAAGATAGAGAAAAGGTCTGCAGCCAGAACCTCAAAGACAAGAACAATGAAAGAAAATGATGCTACTGTAACTCTAGCTAAAGGACTTCTGAATGCACTTTTAGACAAACTGTATTTGTCTATAATTGTGACTTACCTGTAAATCAAATGCAATTTTATGCTTAGTTTATGCAGAAATTCAAGTAAATCCAACGGGTGTTTTTTTACTGCAACTGTATATATCCTGTCATATCTACATGATTCATTGCCGCAAACCCTGAAACAACAACATTACTGCCTCCCAGTGTGAGTTTCTCATTTCCAGAATGCTTCATTAATCATGAAAAAATAAAAAAAATATGTATTACTACGCCCTCAGAAGTTGTCTAAAGCACGAATGTGTGATCCATTTTTATCACTTGCTATGAAATTTGTGTAATTTCCGGCACAAACTAGGTAAAATATGACAGAGAAAGAATAAATGAATGTAGGGAAAGCAGAGAAATGGATTTCAGGTGGTCCTAGAAGTGACTACGTGCAACAAGGTACGCTTCAGCTTCTTCATGTGGAAAGAAATAAAGGGATAGAGAGCGATGGACAAAGAAATAGAGAGAGATATCAAAGTCGAGGGGGTCAAAATCACAAGAGCAGAAATAAAACTCCAGTGTGTGCGATTCAGCCCGAGGTGGGGGAACCAGAGAGCAGGAGAGCTGGAGAGAAGCACATGAAAGTATAGACACACTTCTCGGTTTATAAAATGCATGCTGACAGAGGAAGAGTGTGTGAGAGAGCCACATGAAAGGCTGGAGTCACCTCTCCCGGTATACTGACACTCCATCAAACCCTCTGAAAGAAGTGACAGTGGATTGTAGACCAACAGAACAAAGAGCAGAATGTGTGGATGTGCCTTTATGCGGGTGTGTTTGTATGAAGAACTTACAAGCGAGTTTCTGCCCTGTTGTGTTACATCTAACCAACCCTATTATTCAGTTCCTGAAGTGATTATACACCACTTCCCGTTTTCTTATTGAGAAGAATAATTCTCCAAGAGTATCTGTGGTTACAGTTCAAATGGTGGAAAACTAGCGTAAATGAAAAAAATATATAATCATACAGGTATCTGACAGCTACCAATTTAACACTTATACACACTGTGTGTGTGTGTGTGTGTGTGTGTGTGTGTCAGAGGATTTGCTTAAGTACAGTGTAACTAAATGTTCTAGTACTGTAGGTTTTTGAATATGTATAATCTGCAAGTCCTTAGAGATATCTCTGAGTTGTCTATGATTTTTCAAAAACTAACATAAACTGCTCAAATATTTACACTGCAATCCTCTACTTTGGCTGAAGCTAGCAGAAGAAGTGTGAAAAATAGCCTGGAACGGATTAAAGTTAACATTGCGTGAGTCGGAGGTTAGCGTTTTCTCAAGCTGTGAAAGACGTGAACACATAAAAGTTACTCACAACTTTAAATTCTAAAGCATCTCACTGTGGTTGCTTTGTTATGATCACGAGGGTTTAATTTATCTAATACTTCATTTTAAAATAGGCCGGCAGATCAGTGGAAAGTACAGATTCTCTGTGAAATAGAAATCAAGGTCATGTTTTTAAATACATGATAAAATGAACCAAATGAGATCTGTTTGGGTGGGCAAGAGACATCAGGGACTATGCAATAAGTGTGTAAGAATGATTGAGAGAAATAGGACATTTGTAAAATCTTACTGACCCCAAACTTCTGAACAGTATAAAAGCACTGTTTAAAAGCAACGTTTTAAGCCTAAAAAAATGTGGCATTTAAAAGTAAGGAAACAGACGTAAAAAATACCTAGCAGAAAAGCTACAGCATGAATCTTAATTTAAAACCTTATTTAAGATATTTACTCACATGAATAGGCCTAATAATACTATTAACTGATCAGACTTCTGTCTCACAATAAACATATTTAACCCCAAAATGATTCAGTACCTGGTAAAATGAAAAATACAAATCATCATCATATGAATTCAAGGTTTGAAGCTTCTAGGTTTATAATAAATATCAAATCTTGAATTTGAGTCCACATAGGGTCCAAATTTGTAAACGCAACATAACTACCACATACACAGCACTTTTTATACATTTTTAGCTCAGTTAAAATGAAGTGCTAATCTAAATCAATTCTTTATTAGGAGACAGAGTGACCTGGAAGTGTCAGCATTCTTTCATTCATTTAATCTATAATTGGGAAATTGTTGTAAAATATTGTTAATGTGAAGAAAAAAATATGAGCAAGAGCATGTGTGGCTTTATGTCGCTCTGTTAGATCTGGCTGTGAATGTCAGTGGACATAGCCTCTGGTATAGCTGTCTTCAGTGAGCTAATTATACGGCAATCTAAATATTTAATGCCCATCAGTCTTTAATTAGCTACAATAATATGTGCAATCAGCGCAAACTAACAGTGATGACTGAGATTCAGGCTGGCACCTGCCATGCAACGTGCCACCCAGAGAGCCCATCAACCACAGCAAAGCAGAGAGAGAGACAGACCCCCAACACTCTTGTTACAGTGTAGCGAGACCGACAGACCCTTGACTACAGTGTGGAGAGAGAGAGATACATTTTAAATTGTATTCTTCCCTCCCTTTTCCTAATTTTTACATTGTTACTGCTGTTCATTGTTATATCTGTATGCAGCTCAGCTGTAAACACTTTGGCAATGTGAATGTACAAATATTTGTCATGCCAATAAAGTTCCTCAAACTTCTAATGAGAAAATCTCAACCAAACGAGAGAGAGAGAGAGATTTGTTCATGTTAGGGGATAGTAGAGGCTCATTAAAAAAAGAGATCAGTCACAGTATAGAAGGAGTGAAACAGAGACCTGGAGAGAGAGAGAGACAGAGAGCAAGAGAGAGCGAGAGAGAGAGAGAGAGAGAGATTGTCTTTACAGGCTATGTAAGGTTGTTCTTTTTCTTGGCCGTTGTGAATTGAATCATTTTTTCCTCATTGTTAACATATGTAAATTCCTGTGTCACTGCTGCTGCTGCAGGACTTCAGTTCTGCTCACCGTTAGAGGACGAGAGAACCAAGCCTCACACACACACACACACACACACACAGATTCTCCCCACTGACTCCACTCTCTGTTTCTTACTCTCTCTCTCTCTCTCTCTCTCTCACACACACACACACACACAGAGATATTCTCCCCATAGACTCTCTCTCGCTCTCTCTCTCTCTCTCTCTCTCACACACACACACACACACACACACAAACATCAGACACACACAGAGTCACAGAAGGACACAAGGAACAAGACTGCTGCAACACACTAACATAGTTTTAAAAACAGATACACTTTAGTTTTCCTGTCATGGTGGGCAAGGGTTTTTGTTTTGTTTTTTTGAGGGGGTCCTGGCTATCTTGGTGTCCTAGGCAAGTTTGAAACATCACTTAAAAAAAACATTATTTTTAAGATATTCTTCTAGCAATGAGGCATTATTTAAAATCACAAATTGATTAATTACAAAGGAGGCATTAAACTGATTGAAAGTAATCAAAATACATTTGTTACAAAAGATTTATATTTCAAATAAATAGGGAATTATGAACCGCACTTACAAGAACAGTCTTTTTTTTTTACGTTTCATTTTACATTCATCACTGATGGGAAAAGACACAAACATTTCGGATCAAACTAAAGCCTTCCTCAGTACACTTTTCCCAACAGTGATGAATGTAAAATAAAATGTTAAAAGAAGAAGAGTTCTCATGAGTGCAGATCATAATTTCCTAAGTATCTTAACAGATTGATGCACCAAAATAAAAAGATCAAGTAACAGAAGAGCACAGTGCAAACACCGTTGCTGAACTGTATTTCAAATAAATACAATTCTTTTTAACTTTCTATCATAAAGAATCCATGTGTTTTTGTAAGATAAATATCCAGATTTAAAATGTAATAAACACTTTTTTTCTCACTTCTGCGAATAATAAAATGTAATAAATGTAATGTTACATTTTAATACAAATTAAAAAAGAAAGGTTATTTTACATTGTACATTGGCAAGCATGAGACTTCTCTAAAAACACTGAAAAAATCGTATAGTATATAAACTATATATTTTAAACCTTTTTATATATAACATAATATAATATATAACATAATATTATATCAGCAAGATTCGCTCTGACAAACCAAATATGAAAGTTTAATTTCTGCCACAGTGCTTTAGAGAAACACTTCAAAGAAAATTAAAACAAATATTATTATTATTATTATTATTTTATCTACAACCCTGCATTCAAAATCCACTCGGCTCAAACATCTGAGGGGACATGTGCTTGTCTGGATTTGCTTGAAGCTTCTGATTTTTACAGCTCCTGAGCTAATAATATTTCTGAACCAAATACAAAACACTTACACAATATTTATACTTTACAGACATTAATTATACTTTATGAAGCCATTTTCCTCCTGGAAACTGTACGCTGCTCCCCACATTGCAGCTGATTTCATCCTTTCGGGACATCTGGTTCCACACACACACTTACACACAGACACACACACAAACACACACACACACTCGAGATCACTATATCACTCACCTTTCTTTGTGTCCCTTTAAACAGCTCATTCATGCCCAGGTTTCATCACGCTGCTCTCACGGTGCTCTCTACAGTCTCTTTTTATCACAATTCCTTTTGTTTAATATTTTACTCCAACTGCTCAACACTCTTTTACCCCCATCATCTCCCACCATCCTCTGCAGAACAGAGGTGGAGGACAGACAATTCAGGAGAGGAGGGCACTCCAAATAAGAGGGTACTGTTTTCCCTTCATCTTGATTTACTGCCTCTCTCTCTGTTACACCACAGTTTGGAGCCATGGGGCAACAACAGCCTCCTCAATCTCAATAAATAAGGTCAGGAAAGAGAGAAAGATGGGCCCAGTGAAGGAGAGACAGAAATTGTGTGAGAAATGTTGTGCAGCAAAAAAAATTATTTATTAACCCTGAGAACTACAAACAGCATGATACAAAGAGAAAGGATCTGGTGGAGCTGGGAATGTGTAAAGGAAAAGTAAAAAACATACAGCGAGGTACAATGTCGCTCCATGGCTGCCTGTTACATGTGTGCCGGTGAGGTGTGATGAGGTCATTTACGGGGTTACACTTCAATAAACCCTCTCACCAAACATGCAGATGGGATGTTGAAAAGAGTGAAAGAGAAAAGGGAGGGAAGCTGCATTAAAAAAAATGAATGAAAACTGTGGTTTTATTTTACAAAGCTCAAAGAGCAATGAATGCGCATTAGCTTCTTAAATTCTCAGCTACTCAGAATTAACGTAAGCAAACAGAAATGTTGTGCACTGAAGAAATTTGCAAAATTCACAAACATTTCATAGGAAGAAAGTGAATTGTAAATGTAATATGAGGTATGGTGTAATGTGTAGTTAAAGCTGTAGATTCTGAAGTGTGTTCAAAGGCATTGTAAAAAGACTATAAAACATGACTCATTTTTAAGTCTAAAAGACTGCAAAAATGCTACATCAACAACTTGTTACTGGATGGTCTTAATATGTACAGGGAAAAACTGTAAATGGTGACAATTATTTTGTGTTGAATTCCAAGTGATTGAACTCCAGACAAAATGTGTGAATAAAAAAAAATGCCATGACAGCCAAACAATTCAAAACATTTATATTGTCTATAAAATATTCATATTCAGGCTTCAACTGAATTATTTAGTTTGGAAAGTACTAAGTTTTCCCTCCTGAATTTACTGATCCACAAAATCAGTTTCTCAGCAGAATAAAACAGATATAATATATGAGTGTGTGCAGGGATGTTTGGAAGGTGACGGATAGGAAGACAGATAAAGATAACAATGGTAGCTGAGGCATGTGATGAGGGGAGATGAATGTGAGGAGAGAGAAGAGAGAAAGACTGCTGGAGGGGAAGAAACAGTAGGGCTTGGGATTGAAATTAGAACATGAAGACACACACACACACAAACTGAATAATCTACAGCGTTGTGGAGTTAATAAATAAAACTAAGTCTTTGAGTCTGTGCATCACTTTGCTTTTCACAGTAAATGTAGCGGAATAAACCCTCAGTTTTAGAGCCAAGATATGACTTTTATTCATTTATATCATCTGACTTTTATTAACACTGTTAATGTAGTTACATTTCTTTAGTCAAAGCCACCAGGGTTTCACAAAACATTTTGCAGATTTTTACAGCCAAAAATGACTGAATTCATTGTTGCTTTTCTCTAAATTGTGGTGATTTCTGACATATTTTCATGTTGATTTGCAGTAAAAATGCTCAGATCATTATGCATTTATGCAATTAGTTTTAATGACATTAAGAGTCACCTGCCATTTTTATGTTTAATTACTCAAATCAACTGTGGTTGTTTCACTTTGTCTTACGCGCTTAATGCAAAATGATATCTTGCATAGCGGAGTCTCTCTCAAACAGTGTGCAAGCAAACAGGTTGCAAAGACAATAGATTACTACCAATGAACCCTCTAATTTTTTATCTTGCTGAGAAAATAATTCTCTATTGGGCGGACATTTTGGCCACCTGGGCGAAAACTTTCTGTATACCAGACCTGTACAGTGCACACAAACAAAAAAAGTGTGTAACTTTTAACTTTAATGTGCTTTTTATATTTGATAGGTTAATGTTTTATGCTGAAAAATTAAAGAAATAAGACAAAAATGCAAGTGGCTCTTGATGTAATTAATTTATGCACATTTTAGGTTACATGAGAATTTTGTTTTTAAAGTGTTGTGATACCAAGAATTTTGTAATTTTTAAAAAAAATAAATAAAATAAAAAAACCTGTTCAACAGCAGGACATTTGAACACATTGATCAATAGTTTCTTACACAGAATTCTGGATTTTGATTAGCTAAAATTGCTTTTTCTCCGTATAGGTTAATGTTTTATGCTGAAAAATTAAAGAAATAAGACAAAAATGCAAGTGGCTGCAAATAATGTAGCAACTGATTGAATAGCATTAAAGGGGTCATATGATGCGATTTAAATTTGTCCTTTCTTTTTTGAGTGTTACAAGCTCTTGCTGCAGAAAGAAGATCTGTAAAGTTGCAAAGACTAAAGTCTCAAATCCAAAGAGATATTCTTTATAAAAGAAAAAACTTAATAAGAGTTAACCACGCTTCCTAAAATGCCTTGTTTAAACATGCCCCCACACGTCTACGTTTCTGTGGGGTAAGATTTGCATAACACTGCCAAAATGTTCACATAAAGAAAGAAGTTGTAACTTTTATTCTCGCTGTAGTATTGTTGTTGCCGCCGGTGTCATGTTGTAGAGAGGCTTTGTGTTTCATGGTGAAAGCTAAACTACTTTGTTTGGTCTTCGAAAAGAGGATGATATCCGCTTTGTCATGCCTATAGCGGATCCATGCTGGTCGCTGAGGAAAAACATCTACTTTGCGCTGTGGTTTGCTGGATTGGCTTTCACCATGGACGAAGAAGAGTTTAGCCCGGGGTTGTCACATGTGGTACCGCAAGCCCATCGACCGCTCCTTCTTCAAATCCACCAACCATTCCTCACTAAAGCCCACAGTGTGTGACACATTTTATGGAGGACTTTTTCCTGAACGCAGAGTGGCCTACAATGCTTCTGTGCTCAAAGCCAGTTCCATAAAGTGGGGCAGTTCCAACTTTGCAAGGACAGTCTGGTGCTTCTGACTCACTGCCTGTAAGTACGTTTTCATATGTAAAGGATTTGCCACTAATGATTCAAAAGCAAGTTTTGAGCAGTGTAGCGTAGCGCTAGTTGTTTGTTGTTTCTCTGTTTACAAATCAGACATGCAGACATGGTTTTATGTTTATACGGCATAAAACCCAACGCATAAAAACACAGCATAAGTCATTCTAATCAGTAATTCTTTCTCCAATGGATGCAACAAATACCTCGTTTATAAAGGGTTTTATTGGTTTGGTCTCACCATGCCGGGAGACGGCATTACAGTATGGTAAGGGGCGTAACATTCGGTCACATGCTTCAGGTATTCAGCCAATCACAACGCACTGGATAGCTGGCCAATCTGAGCAAACTTTACTTTTCAGAACGATGAGCTTTGTAAAAATCAACATGTTTCAGAAAGGCAGGGCATAGAGGAGCAACAATAATGTACATTATGTGAAAAAATGTGTTTTTTGAACCTTAAACTGCATAAACACATTGCATTACACCAAATACACAACATAATGTCTTTTTCAGCAAGTCACATGACCTCTTTAAATCTCAGACTGTTTTTATAGTTTACAGTACAGTTATCTATACAGTATATAATCAAAAGAGCAGCATAACTGTAGTCACACTGCTTTAAAACATGAGCAGCTTGGCATGCTACAGCTTTAAAGTATCCTTTCCAACACCAAATCTAAAATGAAGATGTCTTTGCCATCTACAACAGCTTTATACAGACTCAAGCTTTAACCCATCAAAACGAGCCCTATTACAGCTAAATCTGTCAAAACGCCACATTCTCTTTGTAGTGTTCAGCACGGATACATCCAGCCTAACATGGATTGAACTTAAACATCTGAAATAAAACTTTGATGTGTGTAAAGAGTTTGAGGAATAAGAGACAGAAAATTATAGGAAAGAGGAAAAGGATAGCCTTACTACACTTTCAGAAGCGGTCGCTGGCTTCTCTGTGTCATTAAAATGAATCCACCTTGCATGCTAATGCCTCACAAGGGTAAATAATTTAGCGCGGGCACACGCTGATGGGGCAGGCTAATTAAAGAGCAGACCGGCGGTGAGAAGTCACCATCTCACACATTTGCACCACTTAACTTGGATTGTCGAACTCTGTGGTTGTGTCTGTAACGTAGTGGGACAGCTGTCTGGGCCTCACGGGGTGGCAAATGTCAATCGATGATGGAGGTCCTCATGCGATCGCGACACACCCAGCTGTTTGCAATCAAACAACAGCATACTGTGAACACCAACAACCTGCTTATTAACCTGAGGGGAAAACCATCAGAGCATGGTATTCAGGGAGAGTCAACTCAAGCGTTTGTGACAGACGCCCAGACCATTTAACTACTTGAGTAATTTGATGGACAGCTAGAAACACACACACACACACAATTTTTCTGAAAGCTTATAAACACAGTGCTGGAAGACTGTTAAAGGATTGCCAGTGGAGTGTTGACTGTACTGTAAAGTGAGACAAAGATGATGAAACAACAGTATGAATGGATTAACAGTACTCCGGTCAGACACCAGAAAGAAAACACATGAGCTCATAACATCTCAAGGAGACTTAATCGTGAGGAGAGAGTGTGCACTGACCTTGATGTGGGGCCGTAGGCTCTATGAAAGCTGTTAGAATACTCTGACATTTACTCAAGAAAAACCAAAGCAGTGCCTCGTATGAAGATGATTCCTTTTGCTCTGGGGAGGAATGATTTTAACTGGATAGTTCACTCAAAATTATCATTCTGTCATAATTTACTCATCAATGTCAAACCGTATGACTTTCTTTAGTTGAGAAAAAACATATGAATTTGAAGAACATTCTGGTCTGCTGATTCCACTTTTCCATTCAGTTATGATAATGTCAATTCTTTCACCATTTGCTCAGCCATCATGCCATCCCAGCTGCATATGAATGTGACGGAAATCCATATGTCCCCAGTTGATATTTCACTGGCTTTTGAAATTGAATGATCAGTGTCTGTAGGAAAAATACAAATATTCAGATTGTTTAGATTACTAGTTTTTGATGTGTCGACTTTGGGGGTCCTGTATACTTGCATTGTATGGACTCACAGATATGTTTCTAAAAATCTTTGTTTGTGTTCATTTGAAGAAAGAAAGCCTCATATATCTGGAATGGCATGAAGGTAAAATTTACATTTTTATAGCTTAAAAGCTATAACCACAAATAAGTAAATATTATAATATATTAAAACTGTTCTTATGAATATTCATGAGATGAAACAACATATTATAAGGTTTTTATAATGCATTATGCATTCATTATAATGCCTTAAGAATACCCTTATAATATATTATAAATACAGGCTTAATAGAAAGTGTTACAGGGTATTCTTTTAAGTCAGTGAACTTAAGAACCAGTTAAGCCTGATCTGAAAGCAGACTGATCTTGTGAACTGGATCAAATGATTCATTTAAAGGATATGATTCAAAAGAATGATTTGTTTATGAACTGACCATCACTGTTCTCTCATATACTCTCATGAGACAGATTTATGCCATACTGTAGGTCATGATTTTCAGAGAATAACAACTTAAATGTTGGTTTTAGGGCACCAGAAAGCTATAGACCAGTGTACAATTTGTATACTTGATACTCTCTTGGTACTTTTTTGACATTTTGGAGCTTCACAGTCCTCATTTAATTTTCTTATAATAAAAATTAAATTGCATTCCATTGAAGTAAGAAAGTGATATAGGTTTAGAAAAACATGAGGATGTGAAAATTATTTTTTATATTTGGATAAACTACTACCTTAATAGAAGCAAACTGCGACCTGTGTACATAGTATCTAATGTAATATATTCCAGCAAACACAGGGACATCAATAAACACATCTGACCATGTGCCTATTTCTCCCGCTGCTTTACTTGAAAGCAAACACAGATCATGTTTATTTATTAGATGCCAGTGCAAGGAACTTCAAAGGACTGTCCAGTCAGAAGCTCCCAGAGACTACACTCACAGAACCTGCAAATTACTCCTGCCCCTGCCAGGCCCCAAACCACCTGTCAAGACAGTTACATTAGCGTTTCATTGTTTACTGTACAGCTTTAAAACAAGTGCAAGGTGAAAACCGTCACATTAACAGGCCATATCAAGATTATATACAACTGAGATGGATGGCTAAAATTACAGGCTCCCTCAGTCCTACACCCTAAACAGGGAATGGGCCCAATTTTCAGTGAGAAAATGTACAGTGAAGGTTGTGCTGAAATGTTGAGTTTGTTCCAACTGTGAGGCTTTTCTCTTGATGGTTAATCAATGAGACATGTTGCTTTGGGTCAAAAATGGGAGCTAGTTGAACAACCATTCTGTCCAACTAAGAAATTCAGCTTGTGTTGTTTAGCCATTAGATTCCACTGTTGTACTGGTGAGCATTCTCACTGCATACATAGGCCGCTCCCTTGTATAGCAGTATCTTAACTCAAATGGGATTGCATTCTCCTCAAAGGACACATGCAATCAAGAAAAGCACAAAAAAAAGAAAAAATCTAGGTGTCATCGGATGCCTATTTTCCACAAGTTGATGTGATTCTTTAGTCTTAATGAAAAGTGTGTTTGGTTAAAATTTCTCAATGGTAGTGTAAAAAACACCTGTTTTACCCTGCTGTTTCGTAGCATTTTCCTTTAAATGTTAATGAGCTCTGCTGACCCCTCCCCTCTCTTTTGAGCTGCTCTTGTTTACTTTAGCCTCATCTATTGTGAAAGTTGCTAATTAGCACATTATTAGGAAAGGCAATTAGCAAAGATTCATTAAAAAACATTGCACTCACTTCTTCTGATAGTGAAGTTGGATCACAGATGATATGCGCGAACATACAGTCGTGGCCAAAAGTTTTGAGAATTACATAAATATTGTAAATTGGAAAAGTTGCTGCTTAAGTTTTTATAATAGCAATTTGCATATACTCCAGAATGTTATGAAGAGTGATCAGATGAATTGCATAGTCCTTCTTTGCCATGAAAATTAACTTAATCCCAAAAAAACCTTTCTACTGCATTTCATTGCTGTCATTGCTGTCACCTGCTGAGATCATTTCAGTAATCGTCTTGTTAACTCAGGTGAGAATGTTGAGGAGCACAAGGCTGGAGATCATTATGTCAGGCTGATTGGGTTAGAATGGCAGACTTGACATGTTAAAAGGAGGGTGATGCTTGAAATCATTGTTCTTCCATTGTTAACCATAGTGACCTGCAAAGAAACGCGTGCAGCCATCATTGCGTTGCATAAAAATGGCTTCACAGGCAAGGATATTGTGGCTACTAAGTCTGCACCTAAATCAACAATTTGTAGGATTATCAAGAACTTCAAGGAAAGAGGTTCAATTCTTGTAAAGAAGGCTTCAGGGCGTCCAAGAAAGTCCAGCAAGCACCAGGATCGTCTCCTAAAGAGGATTCAGCTGCGGGATCGGAGTGCCACCAGTGCAGAGCTTGCTCAGGAATGGCAGCAGGCAGGTGTGAGCGCATCTGCACGCACAGTGAGGCCAAGACTTTTGGAAGATGGCCTGGTGTCAAGAAGGGCAGCAAAGAAGCCACTTCTCTCCAAAAAAAAACATCAGGGACAGATTGATATTCTGCAGAAAGCATAGTGAATGGACTGCTGAGGACTGGGGCAAAGTCATATTCTCCGATGAAGCCCCTTTCCGATTGTTTGGGGCATCTGGAAAAAGGCTTGTCCGGAGAAGAAAAGGTGAGTGCTACCATCAGTCCTGTGTCATGCCAACAGTAAAGCATCCTGACACCATTCATGTGTGGGGTTGCTTCTCATCCAAGGGAGTGGGCTCACTCACAATTCTGCCCAAAAACACAGCCATGAATAAAGAATGGTACCAAAACACCCTCCAACAGCAACTTCTTCCAACAATCCAACAACAGTTTGGTGAAGAACAATGCATTTTCCAGCACAATGGGGCACCGTGCCATAAGGCAAAAGTGATAACTAAGTGGCTCGGGGACCAGAATGTTGAAATTTTGGGTCCATGGCCTTGAAACTCCCCAGATCTTAATCCCATTGAGAACTTGTGGTCAATCCTCAAGAGGCGGGTGGACAAACCAAAACCCACTAATTCTGACAAACTCCAAGAAGTGATTATGAAAGAATGGGTTGCTATCAGTCAGGATTTGGCCCAGAAGTTGATTGAGAGCATGCCCAGTCGAATTGCAGAGGTCCTGAAAAAGAAGGGCCAACACTGCAAATACTGACACTTTGCATAAATGTCATGTAATTGTTGATAAAAGCCTTTGAAACGTATGAAGTGCTTGTAATTATATTTCAGTACATCACAGAAACAACTGAAACAAAGATCTAAAAGCAGTTTAGCAGCAAACTTTTTGAAAACTAATATTTATGTAATTCTCAAAACTTTTGGCCACGACTGTACACACATTTAGGTAGATCGGGGTGCATTCCCTTCAAAAACAAATGTAATTCACTGCGACTTCAGCGGCTCAGATGTCGGGAGTAAATGATGACTGCTATGTTTATTATTACATTCAACAACAAAACACCTTAACTTAAACTAAGGAGTCATTCTTGTCTACATCTGCTCTGGTGAGGAAACAATGGTTGACTGATGACTGCTCACTCAGGGTGGGTGTAAGATATAAGTCTGTGCTGAAACACTACTGTCAATAAAAATTTTCGTGGGTGGGACCTGTCTGTGTGACATCACAAAGCCAGGCATCTGAGATTGGCTCAATTTCAGAAAGGGTTAAAGATATTAATAGATTTAAAAAAACACACACATGAGTGATTTGTATCATTATATGGTGGTTGTGTAAACACTGCCAACACACATTTCACTTCAAACAACTTGTAAAAGTGTATGTAGTATTCGATGACCCCTTTAAAACACATGCACCAAGTTCATAGAAATGAGCTCTTTCTATATTTATTTTGGTTTCAAAGTTAAAATTGTATTACTCTAAAAATGTATGTAATCAAGTAAAAAAACAACATTAACCTTACATGTGAGTGTAGTGTACATGTGTTAATCATAAATATATATATTGCAGCTCCAGGAATGCCCACTTGATGGCCAGGGCCTCCTCCTCCACGACGGCGTAGTTCCTCTCGGCCGGGGACAGCCTTCTGGTGATGTAGATGACCGGATGCTCTTCGCCTTCCTGGATTTGGGATAGGACTGCTCCCAGTCATGTGTCGGAGGCATCCGTCTGCAACAGGAAGGGGCAGCTGAAGTCCGGAGCGCAAAGGACAGGTGCGGACGTGAGCGCTGTCTTGACCTGGGCGAAGGATGGTGTCGCGGGGGCCCCGTGTAGGCCGAAGGGAAGGGTCCGGTACTGCCAATGGCCACTGGGGGTTGAGAAGGCAGTCTTCGGCTTGGCGGCCTCGGAGAGCGGTACCTGCCAATAGCCCTTGGTGAGGTCCAGGGTACTGATGTACCGGGCCCTTCCTAGGCGGTCCAGTAGTTCGTCGACCCGAGGCATGGGGTACCCGTCGAATTCGGAGACTTCTTTCAGGCGGCGGAAGTCGTTACAAAAGCGGAGGGTGCCATCCGGCTTTGGGACCATCACAATGAGGCTGGACCACGGACTCCGGCATGGCTCTATTACCCAAAATATTGACCTCTTCCTCAATAGCCTGCCGACGAGCTTCCGGGACACGGTAGGGCCGCTGCCTGACAACGACTCCTGGGGGTGTCCTAATGTCATGCTGTAGCACGTTGGTCTGCCCGGGCTGGGAAGAGAACACATCCTGGAACTTGGCCAGGAACTTGCAGGCGGAGCTGGGGACCAGGACATGAAGCGGTCTACGGGTTGGAACTCCCGTGGTTGGGCTGCCCGGTCGTAGTGACGTTGCTGCGCTTGCTGGGCCCTGGTGAGGTGTTCCCAAACTAACGGCATCACTCAGTCAATCCGTTCCCTCATTTGTCGGACGTGCTCGATACTGGTGCGATGAGGGGCAGGCTGCTGCTCCCACGCTTCCCGGGCCACGTCCAAGAGCCCCCGTGGATGACGGCCGAACAGGAGCTCGAAGGGGGTGAAGCCAGTTGAGGCCTGAGGAACTTCGCAGATCCCAAAGAGCACGTAGGGAAGCATGAGGTCCCAATCCCGCTTGTCCTCCGCTGCCACGCATCTGAGCATTTGATTGAGGGTTTGGTTAAATCTCTCCACGAGCGCATCCGTCTTAGGGTGATAGACTGTGGTCCTCAACTGCTTCACCCGCAGCAGCCTGCAGAGGTCCGCCATTAGCTGGGACATGAACGGGGTACCCTGGTCAGTCAGGATCTCCGAGGGGAGGCCGACTCTGCTGGCCAGCAGAAACAGCTCCTGGGCGATGGACTTCGCGGTGGCCTTCCGCAGGGGGACTGCTTCTGGGTACCAGGTGGTGTAGTCGACGATGACCAGGATGTGCTCATGCCCACAGGCAGACTTCGGCAACTATGTCCATTCCAATCCGCTCGAAGGGCACCTCGAGCGGTTGGAATGAGGAACCCTGCCACCCTCAAGTTTTGGCAGGGTTCCTCATTCCAACCGCTCGCCGATGGGCGCAGGGTAATGTGTGGAGGAGGCGATCGACCACCACTCGCTCCGCTACCTGTGCTGCAGTGGGGCTTCCTTCCAGCAGCCAGTGTTGAGCTATGCGACTGAGCTTGGCTGCCTGGGCACGGGCTGGCACATGGGGCTTGAATTCCCATTCGTGGAACTGTTGGGCCGCGCAGAAGGGTGAGAGGCCGAGCCTCTCTAGGATCTCTCGCTTGACCTCGTTATAGTCTTCGGCGGCCGCAAAGGGAAGGGAGAAGTAAGCCCGTTGGGCTTCTCCGGTGAGGAGGGGTGCCAGCGCACACGCCCACTTGCCTCGCGCTGAGCGGTATTCTCGAAGACCTGTAGGAAGGCTTCCACATCGTCATCTGCAGTCATTTTCGGTAACAGGCGGGTGGCTTGGGCGCGAGGATCAGGTAGCGGAACGCGCTGGGCGGCGGCAGTACGGGCGGCGGCGAGTTCTTCCTCCGTCCTGCCCTGGCGAGTGGCGAGGTGTTCTACAATCTGCTGCTGCAGATGCTCACTTCTGCGAGGCGCTGTAGAACCTCTTCCATCGTGGGGCTGAGCGCGCCTCTTTCCACGGTGCTGGGGCGTGCAAACATGGAAGAGAAAAAAAAAGGAAAGAGGAAGAATTAAGGGCTGGGGCGGTGAACTTGCCGGTGAACTTGTCGGTGATTCTTCACCGATCTGCCTGCATTCTCTCGACAAGTTTTGGTTTCGTGAACAACAAAAGGCCCAAGAGGGTGGATTTTATTTACAATAATAATAGGTGCTGGATGGCAAGCCGGTGCGTGGAGGCTGGTGCTCACGGTGCTCTTCAATGCTCAATCCAAGTGAAAGTGGGTGTCCAAACGTGCTCCAAAGTGGGTGGGCTGTCGGTCACTCGCTGCTTTCTGGAGAGAAATGAGAGAAAGGGTTAGTCCAATAGAGCATCTTTGGGATGTGGTGGAACGGGAGCTTCGTGCCCTGGATGTGCATCCCACAAATCTCCATCAACTGCAAGATGCTATCCTATCAATATGGGCCAACATTTCTAAAGAATGCTTTCAGCACCTTGTTGAATCAATGCCACGTAGAATTAAGGCAGTTCTGAAGGCGAAAGGGGGTCAAACACAATATTAGTATGGTGTTCGTAATAATCCTTTAGGTGAGTGTGTGTATATATATATATATATATATATATATATATATATATATATACAGTTTTAAAAGTATTTACTACAATTATCACTAATTATTAATTTATAAATGTCATTATGTTTTTTGGGGATTCACACCACATGACATTTTACATCCTGAACTAAACTTGCCTTGTAATAAATAAATAATAATAAATAAGAAAAAGTCAAACTATTAGATATATTGACCTTATTTTTTATATTGGACTTATTTATCTTAAGTTATGTTAAAATATTTAAATATTTTAGAAATAATAAAAGTATGACAAGCTACTAATGAGGTTTTCTTTTCAAGAATTGCATTCTTTCTGATGAGACTTTTCAATTATCATTTCAGGACAATTTCCCCAAATATTCCCCACAAAATATATATATAAAATTCATATGAATACAGAAAGTCAAAATATGCTTATCATCTGAGAGGTATTCTCAAATAAATTGCAAGTTTGCTGTGTTTATGAATAAAATAACAAATCCGGACAACAAAATTAATGTAATTTCATGACTATTTGACCAAAAAAAAAAAAAAGGTATCTTACATTTCAGCATAATTAAATGCCTTGTAATAGCCTTTGCATAAGAACAGCATCTAAAGAGAGCTTAAATCTTTCTAAATTCTAGAAGCTTCACTGTATGATCCACTTCCCCACATTTCATTTGCTTTTCAACGGCCTTCCTCTGAGTGGTTTGTCTTATGTAGGGTGAGATGGTTGAGGCCTAACTGTGGAGACTTGAGAACCAGAGTTCAAGCTCTGTGCTCTTATGAAAGAGGGCTGCCATTGATTTTGCAGTGTGACGGACTAATAAAGATGGATCCTTTTCAGAGCAGGGCTGAAATGAAGGCCTACAGGAAAGAGACAGGCACAGCCACTTGTCCTTAATGGAAGATTGATTTTAATTGTGACACACCAAATTGGCCCAGTTCTAAACTAATGAAACAGGAAAAAAGAAATGGAAAAGAAAAGCAGAGGGTACCATGACTCAGAATGCTTTACAACATTATCTTTCTTGAGGGGGTAAAAGAATATTATTACTGTCGTGAAGAAAGCTTCAAAAACGACTGAAACTACATCTGCAGTGATTTTCTTTTTCCTTTCCAAAAGTTTATACCAGAAAAGGTTGCAATCCAATTTTTGCTCTCAAAATAATAATAATAATGAGACTTCTCACCTATGGTAGTATATAGAATCAAACATGTTTCTTTTATTTAAAGTGCACCCTTGACTTCTGACTGTGACACACTCATAAATAAATATTAGAAGCTAAATGGCTAATTTAATGATCCCGAGTGTCTGAGGAAATGAGTTGTAATGAAAGCTCTCGTGCAAATGGCTCAGCACAGCTTGAGGTTTTATTGCGCTTTCTGAATCAGATCAAACCAGTCTCAGAAACTGATCACTTGTCGGGACTCAATAAATAAGTCTACCAATGCTTGAACAAATCAAGACTGTGAAAAATGCAGTGAGTACTGATAGCTATACACACGAACACACAAAGAAATTCTTGGAATTTTTACTTATGAATCAGAGACCTACAATTTCCAGAGACAATCGAAAATATAATTGAAACAGTTTTATCAAAATACTGGAATACAATACAAACATTGTTTTTGATTTTGAGTCTACTGTTGGTTTGAAAGGATGCAATTTAGACACTTTTTATTTTATGCATCATCCATCAGCATTTTTCCTTTTATATCTTTCAAGTGTTATTCTTGGTATTATTATCAATCAAACCAAGTATTTGTTTTATGCTTTACTCAGCAGTGTGGCTCAGAACAGCACAACAATGCACTAGAAACTAGTAAATATGCCACACCATTCATCACATTCTGCATACTCACGTGCAGCACGGCAGATTATCAACTCAGGAACACAGTGGGCTATGAGAAGGACATTAACATGCATTCCCCAGTGTCCTTAAAAATCACTGAGCCAGGAGTTTTTTAATCTCTTTCACACATGGACCCAAACGCTTATGCACAAATACACCTGACAAGCTCTTATTTCAGATCAATACAATCGATCCTGCTTGCAGTGGGCCAATGAATTAGAACTGATGTCATATTTGTGATGTCGACTTCTTGGTGAGGTCATTTCAATCTTGCCATTCGCTGCCTAACACTGCACTCAGCGACTGTCAATCTGGGGGGCTTGTGAACTGTGTGCATTTCAGAAGAATACATAACTCAAACGAACCTTCAAGGACTTGAAGAACAAACCACACTAAGCTCCATTCGGTGAAGATCCAGTGATTCTCTCTTCGCTGCTGCCAGAGACAGCTCTGCTAGAGATCTCTCTGACATTACAATAAAGCTGCTTTTCATCCCTGCTGTTGAACCCTTCTCATGTCCTCCTGTGCAACAATCACAGTTTTATTTCCTCACTTGCCTTTCCAATTTCAGCGAATATTACTTTGTAGGAGGTTCTCCAAACAGGTAAATAAATCTGGTTTATATTGAGGGATATTCTCACAGAATCTTTTTTGGCACAATTACATAGACATTTCAGTCCAGGCAGGGCCTCATATTTGAGACACTGAGATCCTACAAGCATTGTTGTTTATTCCAAATAGGCTACATTCATCTTTTCTAACTGCACAAGACCAGCATGAACGTCTTGTAGTATCTTATAATGTGTGAACGTGTGAAGTAATGTGTCTTAGCTAATAACAATTGGCAGGTTATTCCAGGATATGAATGAGGTTATTAAGGAGCTTCTGCCTAATGTTAACAAATCTGCAGAGGTTTATTGCTGAACATTTTATTTTAGTGCAGTGTAAACTCTCGTAATGCTTTTGGATCCCAGTGCCTCTCCCAATATTTGTAGCTCAGACAGAAGTAACAATAGTCCACTGCCATGGCAACAGAACAGGCTAATGTCAAAGCAGCCGCTGCCGTTTGCATTCAGACTCTGGATAGGTGACAGTAATGTCAATTACGCATTAATAACTCCAAAGGCCTTAAAACATGAACATATGTGCTCCAGCAACCAAAGATCAACCTTGTAAAGTTGGATAGAGCTGTCGTTGTTCACAGAGACACATCCATTATGTCAAAAAGGATTTGATAAACCTGTGGAGAGCGGTCACACACTGAGGGGATTACATAACGCCTCTAGTTTTCATTTAAAAATATGATGTTAAAGGGATTGTTCACCCAAAAATGAACATTCTGTCATTATTCACTCACCCACTCTGTGATTCCAAACCTCTATGATGTTATGAAGAATAAAAGAAGATCTTCAAAAGAACATTCTAATCGCAACTATGTGCTTGTCTTGTTTGTTGTTGTTGTTATTGTTGTTTTTAAGCTGTCAATGAATTAAAAAAATAAAGCATAAGCACCATAAAAGCATCATAAAATCTTTCTGAGCCATAGACTGCAGTGTTCCACCAAACTGCGCAGTACAGCTTCTGCCTCGAGGTCTTCCCTCACTTCTGTTTGCCTCTTTCCTTTCACTTCCTGTCTCTAGTCAGTGTTCCAATCCAATAATAGCCAAAAAAAATCCAAAAAAACACAACTTTTTAAAAGTCTGGGGTCAAATTTTTTTTTTTTAAAGAAATTAATATTTTTCTTTAGCAAGAACACATAATATTGATTAAAGGTGACAGTAAATACTTGCAATGTTACAACAAAGTCTATTTAAAATAAATGCTACTATTTTGAACTTTGTATTCATAAAATAAATGAATAAATAACATAAATTCTGAAAAAGAAAATATCACATATTCCACAAAAATATTAAGTAATTAAAAAATAATGTTTTAATTAATAATAATAAAAATAAATGTTTTTTGAGCACCAAATGTGCATATTACTGTAGAATGATTTCTGAAGAATCATGTGACACTGAAGACTGGAGTAACGATGCTGAAAATACAGCTTTACATCACAAGAATAAATTACAAATGAATATATATTAAAATAGAAAACCATTTTAAATTGTAATAATATTTCACAGTATTTTTGATCAAATAAATGCAGCCTTGGTGAGCATAAGAGACTGACCTCAAATGTTTTGAGCAGTAGTGTACATCTCAAATCTCATTCATTTTCTGTGCTCTGCATTCAGAGATAACACATCTAACATCAAACTTAAAGTTATGACAGACTGTTTATTTTTGGTGTGAAATCTTCTAGTAATTTACATTCTGCTACAATTTTCTCACATTCCAACCCGGATCCCAAATGCGAACAAGAAGCTCAAATAGGTCTATTACATGCCTGCCTACAAAAACCCATAAATGCACTCCATTTACTCAGAAGAGGATATTCAGGCCCGCAGAGCACCGTGGGAAGTGTGTATGGCAGGAGTGTGCGCTGATGTTATTCATAGTTCACTCGGCTGTTTAAGGGCACATCCCTATTCACTTTCAGGTGATGGAGGGAGTCATATCATCCCAGTCCTCACACTATGAAGGTTACACAAGAGAAAACAAAACAAACGAGTGGAACTTCACCTAATGGGCAGTGACAGAGTAACGTGGGCATCACAGCGATAAAAAGCTCATATTGTCTGCAAAGCAAAATCACATGTATGAACACTTCAAGCGTATCAGGTTACATGACCGGAAAAACAAACAACAAGATTAAAGCCTTTTAAGAATAAAAACAACTCTTACGGATTCACTCCAAATGCTCACTCATGCACACACACACACTCACACAAGAATAAAAATACTCACAGAATGAAGCGGACCTTGTCAGGAACAGGATGCCATGGATTGCTGTGGTAACAAGTGAACGCAGTCCTCCGGGGAAACGCAACACGTCTTCTAGGACGACAGGATGAAAGTCACAGAAATGGAGTGGTGTGAAGAGTCTCAAAGGAGAAGGTATTCCAGCTAGAAATGATCCATCTGAGAGCCCTTCACAAGCTCTGATTCTTATAATAAATCCATTTCGATGGGACAAAGTAGTTTTTTTTTATAAAGCTCAAGCACTCCACCAATGGGCACCAAAATGGTGACAGAAAACTGAATTGTCTCTTTTATTTATTTATTTGTTTCTGTATCTGTTCCTCTCTCTCTCTCTCTCTCTCTCTCTCTCTCTCTCTCTCTCTCTCTCTCTCGCTGTTAATGTTGACCCTCCCGGCTCCAGCACAAAAATAGGAGGGAGCGGCAATAATGGCCAATTCTCAGAATTCTGCACTCCAAGAGACAATCACATGCTCCTGCGTGCTCATCCGCACACAAACGCACTCTCCTGTGCACACATAGAGGTTTCGGTTATGCATTGCCGTCTAGCTGCCACTTTCTGTCATTCCTCGGCACAAACTCTCATCCATTGCTACAAAGGCCTTAAGTCTTGCATAGACGCACTCCAACTCAAACGTTCCAGGACCAGTCAGCAATTTTACCCTGCTTTCCTTTGCCACCTCACTCTACCTTACACGCTGTTACTTTTAGTTTCACAGAGAAGCGTTCCTCAGGCCCACCTGCCACATTTGATGAAGGGGAGCATCGACTTGAGCAAAGAAATTAGAATATATTCAAAACTTATAGTGAAAGGTATATAAAGTCTCAGAGCAAAAATCCTCCAGAGCTCAAGTGTCTGGGAGGATGAACTGATTATGGAGCCCAGCGCTCACGCTCTGTTCTCCAGCACCCTCATCAATCCAGCTATCCCTCCAATTCCCACGGCTCCTCCCTTCAGGAGTTCAGGAATGAGCTTTGGCACGCCACACACTCCCTCTCTTCTAGGAATAGCACCTCTTGGATGGAGGCAGGTCGAGTTATGGCTGCTCCGACGTCCGTGGAAGCAAACAGAGCCACAGATGACACCAGAGAGAACTTCCTCATCAGAGTCTTGTGGCCTTGCGTTGCTTAAAACCTGAGTAAAAAAAGTGAGAAATATTCATGATCAATTATTCATTATGCTGTAGTACAGACGGCAACCTTCAAAACTGATATGACTGTTCTACTACGAGGGAGTTTTAAAATACAATACTGATTTTTCTGAACTAAAACCACAATCTTATTATAGTACTTACCGGCTCACATTATATTTTCCCAATAGTAATTCAGTCACACCATGCATTTATTTTACAGTCTATAACAGCTAGTGTACTGTTTCAATGTAATTAATGTAATGTTATTGAATGGATGTGCTCAAACGTGACAAGTCCCTTACATTGCAATCAATATCCAATCAAAACACAGCCTCATTATCATTCCAAAAAACCACTGAAGTACTGTATCATGACTGAACTGACATTAGCTTCTACTAATGATGTCTAACTATGGACGTCAGGGACGAATAGTCATTTGTAACACTATTTACTTCCTTGATGGATGTTCCTGCTGTTATTGTGAATTTTTAATTGTCGCAAATTATAAAAAATAAAAAATAAAATTAACCAGTTGATGCTGTTAATGCGACTTAAGCCACACAGGCAACTGGATATATTATTCAATAGCCACATAAGTAGTTAGGCATTGTTTTAGCAAACTAGCATTCAAAGTTGGCTTTATTCTAATGTATAACATACTTTTCATGATCCAATAATTTGCTGTTGGATTAAATGAATTTTTACCCTATACTTTTGCACACTGAATATCATGTTTCACTCAAAAATTACATCATATTAAAAATGAAAAATGTGTTGAATGGGTTTTCATAGATAAATCAATAAATTTGTTATACATGCTGGAAAGGAGTGGCATATTCAAATTAGACTGAACATTTAAGGCTGCAAACAATTACACAATAGACAAGGGATTTGTAGCAGATTCATCTGGACCTGGCCATGGCTTCCCAGAATGACTAATTGTAGATGGTCATGTCAAATAACAGCCTCATCAAAGCGTAAAGCTCTCTGGTGAGACGGACTGTTCTATAAATATGAAAGGAGAAGGTTATTAAAGGTGGATCCCAGGCGTGGAGCTGTTCTATCCAGATTCTTATTTCCATACAATTCTCCATGTCATGCTTTGATTATGAGGGTGTCTCGCTCATCAGCAGGACTGATATAATGGAGAGGAGGGAGATAGGAGAGGGGTCAAGGGAGACAAAAAAGAGTGATGAGAGACAAGAGAGGAAGTGACATGGATAGTGGCAGAGTCAGAATGAGACGTTAAAAAAGAACTGCATTAAAGAGATATGCTCAGTTCGAGAAAAAAAGAGGACAGGAGAGGTGTAGAGACAAAGAGGGAGAGAAGAGAGAGACAGAATCCATGAATTTTGTGTGGATTCATACAGATATGGCTTATCAGTCAAATAAAACTGTAAATGTGACCCCACCTTTATGGGTGGGTTATTTTGACTTGGCCAGGAAGCAACCACCTGGCAACCACCCAGAACACGCTAGCAACCACGCAACAATATAAAACACCTATTAAAAAGAAACAAAAAAGCAATGCCCCGGCAACCACCAAGGTTGTGGTGGTGAGTCTGGCATGGAAAATTTTAAATTGATGTTTTAGCAAAATAATCATGTAAATAAAGTGAAGTGAAAAAGTGAAGTGACATTCAGCCAAGTATGGTGACCCATACTCAGAATTTGTGCTCTGCATTTAACCCATCCGAAATGCACACACACAGAGCAGTGAACACACACACACACACTGTGAGCACACACCCAGAGCAGTGGGCAGCCATTTATGCTGCGGCGCCCGGGGAGCAGTTGGGGGTTCGATGCCTTGCTCAAGGGCACCTAAGTTGTGGTATTGAGGGTGGAGAGAGAACTGTACATGCACTCCCCCCACCCACAATTCCTGCCGGCCCGGGACTTGAACTCACAACCTTTCGATTGGGAGTCCGACTCTCTAACCATTAGGCCACGACTTCCCGTTAAAATAACGTATTTTAACAGCTGAAACTGAAAAATTCACAAAAGAATGATAGAAGAAGTGAAGAGACGGATAGAGTGAAGAGAAATGAGAGGCGATCACTATGAGGGGTTACAGTCTTGACATTGGTGTCACTCTTGCTTATCACACATGTCGCTCTCAGGAGCGTCGTACTCAAGTCTGCCTCTTTTCTTCTCTATTTCTATCCCTTCCTGCCATTTTTTGGACCAGCCATCCCGCCAGCCCTCCTGCTCTCTCACTCCTTCTACCAACACAGGCAAGTCATTCTTCATGCTCACACAACTATATGCTCAGGCCTGAAGGCCTGCTGACTCACAAACCCTGTAAAATGTTAATAAGGTTAGAAGGGGGGAGACGCAGGGGAAGATGGACACTAAAATATGATCAGACCTGAATCGTGACCTTTTAAAGCTCTCTAAAACACTGCTGATCAATACACACCATCTACACACAAATACTCCCATGGGAGCATTTAGCATGTTAGCACACTGTCACTAGTGTGAGAGGGAGCAGGTGAGATCTGGTGGGGTGTCTGTGCGTGTGTATCAGGTGGAAAGACACAGAGACAAAAGGGTCGATATCTGGATTGATGTAATGTGAGAAATCCACATCTGAGGCACCAGACAAGAGCTGCCATGTTCTCTTCACACACACACACACACACACACACAAGTGTAGAAAATGTGAAAAAGACTGAAGTTACACGTAAGTGAGTGAGCTGGATCTGGCTGTTAACAGTGAGCAACAGTGTCCACCACACAGATATAACAAAGACACACACACAAACACACACACACACACACACACACACACACAGCAGCAGTGCCAATATGTGCAACAGGAAAGATTGCTGCCTTCTCCCTAAATATAAACTATGGAAAATCACTCCACAAATCATTTTCTTCTTAACAAGTATTTTTGTCTTGTTTTAAGGATATAAACAACAAAAAGAAGACAAATTTACTTGAGAAACAAAATTATTTTTTAATCACATTTATTTTTCTTACCCCATGGACACGAAGATTTACGCTTAAATCTCATTAAACAGTGATGGATGTACATAAAAAAAAAGAATAAAAATCATGGTAAATATTGGTGGTGGGGGGGGGTGACAAATTTATTAATTTAATTAGGTTTATGCTTAAATCAAGAAAATAATGCACTGAAAATTGTAACTTTAACAATTAAAAATATACAATTAAAACCTTTTACATATTTTCAAATATAATTACACATTTAAAAAATTTACAAGAATACAAATGAAAAATAAATTACACTTATGATTTATGTTTAAACCAACTTTCTTTTATGCATTTATTTGTAATATTGAACAGAACAACTTAAACACATCTTGGTTTGGATCTTTTTCCTAGAAAGCCAGATAAAATACCAATTAAGAAAATGAATATATCCAGTGTAAAAATGATAAAAGAATCAGGATAGTCAATAGGAGAGGAGCAACCAATACAAATTTATTTCAAATGTGGCAGTAGAAGATAGTCACCTCTTTCTGACTCAGACTAGAGGATGGAGGAAGAATCAAAAATAGGGAGATCAAGAAACAGGGAAGAAAATCTTAACGGGGCACTGAGATTTAATGAAACCGCAAATGAGAAATTCATCAAGAGTGATGCCAGTGGACATCTATGAGAGGGATGACAGAGATGAAGCAAAAAAGAGAGGACCTCAGAGAGATCTATAGAAAAACCAGAGGGCTAGAGAGAGCGTGAGAGGCTGTTGGAAACTCACCCCTGTGTGAGAGTGGTCCTCCTCAGGTTAACACAATCCCTGCTCTGTGGAGCCATTCTGAGCAGAGCCGGTTTGGAGCACTGCACACTGTCTACAGAATACCAATCACACACCGGCAACACACACACACACACACACACATATAAACAGTCAGTAAGTCAGCAGCATGACATACTCTTTCACTTCAAAAGCAAGCCACCACAACACTGTAGATGTGCTTTATGAGCTGTGAATGAAATGGATAATGGAATAAGCTGTGGAACACAAACATACACACAGATACACACAGATACACACGGTGAGACGCAGTTCCAATGACGACCCCAGTGATGAGGGACAACAGGCCAATCTGCTCAGGAACTGAAGATGAGAGGATCGTGTGAAGCTCCTCTGGTGCGCCTCCTCTTTTCCTTCTCACACACTCTCTTCAGCGTCGAGCATCAAGAGGCTCTGTAATGTTTCTCTTCCACCCTCTGTCCTTTTCTCCTTTGCTTTCCTTTCTTTTTCAAGTCCCAGACAATGTTCATAGCTGTAATTCCAAAGCACAGCAGTGCAAGCTGCATTCACTCTGACTCCAAACCCCCTCCCTTCCTCACATGCGCTCCCTCTCTCTCTCTCTCTCTCTCTCTCAGCTCATTGTATCTCCATACCTCCTCTACTCTCCCTCCAATCCAATCAGGTCTCACTCCTTCTCTCACTGCTCCTTCCTACACCCCTTTTCTCCTTCTCTCTCTCCTCCTTTTTCAATGGCAAATATCAGCAAGCATCAGTGAGATCACTAGCTTCTCAAATAAGTATTCAAATAAGTGAAGAAAACATCACTAATGTAAAACACTTGACGTGTCTTTACGCAGCAGCACACGGCAGGTAACGTTAGCAGACGTCACGCTACCAACACAAACTACACACATACTGATAGTATTTGAATATACAGAACAAACTGACAAGCTATAGGTGTTCTCAAATTAATTTAAACTGCAATTGCTCTAATAAAACCTAATATATTTAATGTATTAATAAATATATCTGTTAATTATATTAATGGCAAATATGAATTAATTGATTTACATGCATATTATATTTTTATTATTATATATTTTTTTTAATTTCACCTTTGACACAAACCGAAAAAAAGAACAAGCTGTTTCAATGACTGACAGATACTACAAGCGCTCTGAAAATACTTCTAATCATTTGCTAAACATGCAGGTTGTGTCTTTTAAGGGTTTGTCCTGTGCACCTGTTGTAAAGCAGGAGTCCCCTTCACTGCAGCCCTGTATGTCTACACGCTGGAGAATCATCCCGCCCTTTCCCTCTCGCTCTCTCTCTCTTTTCGTGAAATGGCTAAATATGCATTCAACAGCTGTCTCTCCACCTCTGCTCTGCTCCGCAGCCTCATCAGCACAGAATCCCCTTTTGATGCAACAGAACACAGACTCTTCAATAAGACTCGAGACACAATCTTGTGCTGGGATGATGGCGTTTCAAAGCCTTGTGCTCTATACCTGTAACCGATGGTAAATCCTTGAATACAACCCTCATTTCCATACAATTTCCTTGTTATTCTTACAGTGACATGCAGAAACCCAAGGGTACAAGGATGAGAGAGAGAGAGAGAGAGAGAGAGGGGAGAGGAGGGACTGAATGGGAGAGGAAGGAGGGACACATGGAAAAGGAAAATGAAGAGGAATGATGAATGGGAAGAGGGAAGAGGGAATGGAGGTGGGATAGGGAGAAGGAGGGAATGGGAAAAGGAGAGAGAAAGAGAGAATTGACATTCAGCCTGTGCACTGTGCCTCACTGGTGGAATAATGATGAGCTGCTCAGTATTCCAGTCACACAGCCTCTACAATAAATGGGGGGAATAGAGGGGGAGCAAGAGAGAGAGAGAGATGGTATAGCGGTGTAACAAGAAGGACCGGCAGACGGAGAGCGCGTGTGAAAAAGAATGCGAGAGAAATAGACCAGATAAGCATGACAAAGCTTTCAACAGGAGTCTGTGCACACATGTAACCATTTCAAAAACACACATAAGCATAATATGGCATTTCCAAGCACGGCTGAAGCTGGTATATGATAGCTCTGTTAGCATATCCGCACCTCATTCATCACGTTTAGCCCCTCTCTCGCTCTCAAAAACACAAAGACGAAGGGTCAGAACAATCCATGAGGGCCACAACTTCTTTTCCAGATACAAACAAGCTCATGGGTCTCTTCTGTTAATGAATATAGCTCGGGAAGCATCACCCATACACGCACTGCAGTACAGATATAGCACACACACATACACAGAGGGGCAACACACAAGGGGAACACTCTGTCAAAGTCACAGTAGGTACAGCTACCTCAGCAAAGAGACAGATGCAGAAAGAAAGAGAGGACTTATGTGCACACACACATCACAAAAGCATGCACCATCTTCCAAATATCTTTTAAATAGCATTTAAACACAAAACCAATCCCATCGCACAAAAAAGTCACTCAGTGAACAAGTAAAACAGATGTAGAAGAACAGACACTGGTGTATTGTAAGGTCAGCAGGTTTCAGCTTAGCACTGAATATTCAGCCTCATGGCTTGTACTCATGTGTAGATATTTATAGAATTTACTAGATTAAAAAATACAAAGGACAAGGTGAACAAAGTGGTTTTATTCTTCAAGGCTTATTGACTAAGAAAATTACACAGCCTGTTGTTCTCCAATTTTTTGCTTGTTGTTGATAATATTTTATCAGTTCATCTTCAATGCATGATTTATATGATTTTCTTGGATAAAACATCTTAGATTTTCTCAGAAATCAGATTTAGGTGGCAAACATCAAAATAATATCCCAGGTCTAATAATGGTTTAGCTCAATGAACAGAATATGTGCCATAATAGTAATTAATTAATTTTTTTTTTTAAGAAAGAACAATACTCAAAGTTACAGTGAGACACATGCAATGTAAGTGAATTTAAGCATTTACATAAATTCTTTTGTTGAAATGTGTACCGTTTGAGCTGTGAAGATGTTTTATGGTCATTTTAGGGGTTTTACGTTTAGGGCGTTGTTATCATGGCAACAAAGTTGTAAAATTTTAAGTTATTAAAATGAAAACTTTCAGTTTTATAAGTGATCATTTTTTAAAGATACCATACAAATGTTTCATTGTATTTTTTGTTATTTTATTTTATTAATTTTAACAACAATTTTAAGTTATACACTTTGTTCTTTATGCTCGTTACGCTTTGTTTTTCTAATGTTGGAGGCTCCTGGTTGGAGGACATGATTTATGGATCTTAACCTGCCAAACTGGTTATTGAGTTGATATATGTCACCCACCACAGTGGATCTTTAAACATATTTGTAAGGTTGATGTTAATTTCTAATCCATGGCATGGAGGCTGTATTATTGTAAAAATATATTTATGTATATAATGTTAATAGATTGGCCCCATTCACTTCCACTTTAATGTTATTTTTTAAGAAAAGGAAGACCCAACCCAAATTCATTTTTGTGGTAATCAACATTATGCCAAAATGCTGTTGATTGATCTTAACTGAACCCGGAATATTCCTTTTGGTTTGATGGCATCTTTTATGTCACATTCTGCATGGTTCAGATACAGCTGCGCTATCAACTATGTTGTTAACAGAAAGTAGATTCAATCAAAAGCATTTTGTATAAATTATCTTATTTATTTGTCCCCCAAAGCAGTTCAATGGCAAGAAAGACCGCCGGTGCATTTTAAATTGTCGAATTGCCCATTTACATGAAGGTCACGCAGTAATTGCTAGACAAAGTCTGTAAATTAATGAGCTGGGGAAGATATCTATCAAATAGTTATTTGGGAATTCAGTGCAGGGAAAGGAAATGCTGCTTCGATATCCCTGTCTATCATTTATGGGACTAATCATAATGATGCAGCAGCTGTATGGGGGAGGAGTTCAGTGGGCCCTGAGTAAATTGAGGGAGCAAAGAAGCGAGTGCAGGCAAACACTATGAGCTCCAGTAATGGCTCCACTTAGCCTCAATCTCTCAGTGAGGTAATGGAGCTCAACTCAAACCTCATTCAACTAGTAAAAATTCATGACGAGATTTGCAGTTTAAGAGCCCAACGTGCTGGTTTCACTGCAGTCATCACTTACATCATTTATTATGTTTGCACTCGGGGGGGACTGGTGAATGTTTAAAAAAAAAGTTTTTTGAGAAAATTTCAATTTTCAAACATTTTTTCCATGCTATTTCATTTGTGCTTGCTAGCACAAAAGAGGCTTTATTCTCAGCACACTCTTCTGAGGCACATAGCCTCTTTACTGCAGATAACTGGACACTTATTCCAGGAGCAGCACACCTGGGACCACACATTATATATCCGTGCGCCATATCTGGATGTTGCTTGGCAACCATAAAAGGCCTATAGTTAGGATAATTAACTATATTACCTGGATGATTGCTTATATTATTATTTCTATTATAATTATACATTTAGCTTTTTTTGAACACTGCTGTCTTTTGTTGCTGTTTGATGATAGCAATATTAAGTCACTTAAAATGAGCGTCACAGAATTTATTTTTAAGGTGGTTTTTGCTTTGTAATGTGTAGTAAAAAAAAATGTAATTGCCTAGGGCAATCTATATTACCCCCAGTGCCCCTTGACAAAGACCCGCCCCCCCTTAGTTACTGTTGCTACGTCCGACAAGCCATGTCGACACATCATGTTCTCATGCAGAGAAACATATATAGAGGCACAAAGAGGATAGGTTACTTTTGGTATGATACAAAGTCACAGTTTTCACATTTTCGAATCTTGTAAGAAATGCAAACAATAAATATAGTTTTTTAAGCTTTTTTTTTTTTTTAAACAAAAGGAATGGCCATTCGGCGTGCTTTGAGCACAAGAACACTAGAGTAACAATCCTGGTGTAGAAAAAAAAAAAAACATTAAATGATTAAAAAAATTCTGACATGGCAACTTTAATTCATTTTAAAATGATCAGCAAAAACTATTTTTCCTTGACTGGCCAAAGCTTCATGTGAGTGAGTTGACAAGAACATTTCTACTTCATCAGCGACTTCATTCCAGTTTGCTAAAGTCCAGATCTCTTTAAATGAAACTATAAAAGACCCCAACAAGCTCAAGCTTTTTATTAAAATTAAACACCACAAATTATGGTCAACTTTTTGTATTAAAGGCAGATAAAACATTCAAATCATAAGATAAAATCACAGCATAAGTACAGCGTTGCCATTCATATGCAAAAACATTTGTGAATTATTTTTTTGCACGGTAAACATGCTTAGTTGTTGTACTTCTAAATTGCAAAAGCAAAATATATCTTAAATCAACAAGGCATCTCTCAGAAATTCACATTAACAAAACTTTTGTTAAGTCCTGACCTATTGTTTAACCTATTGCTGAATCTGCCTTTCTCTTTCAAAAGATAAAATAAAATAATAATGTTAACCCCCTGCCTCATATCCCCTTGGCATTCATCTGATTATGTTTTTACACAGTCTCCTCTAAGATAACCTCAATAGTGTGAGGCACATCCTGACCTGCGACTACAGAGATGTTGGGAACTGAGATAGTTGGCATGGTAAGGTTGGAGTGCAGGAAGACCACAGAGGAGCTGCCTTCCCCTGCCACCAACATGCCCTCCTGGACCAAAGGCACAGCGGATGAGGATGGTGAAGATGAAGAAGACTCCTGTACTAAGAGGATGGTCTGCACTGCTGCATCATCATCCATGTTCTGTGCAGAAGGATCCACGGGGTCGTTGGCGTGCAGACGCATGTGTTTGTCGAGGTTTGGTCGTGAGCGGAAGGCGGTGGGACACCGAGGGCAGATGTACGGTCGCTCGCCGCTATGCACACGGGCGTGCTCCGTTAGCCTCGCCGCTACGCTGAAGCTTTTACCGCACACCCAGCACGTGAACGGCCGCTCGCCGCTATGAATGCGCTCGTGATCCTGCAGGTGCGGAAGCTGCCGGAAACGCTTCCCACATATAGAGCACTGAAAAAGAGAGAGGAAGCGAATGTGTGAAAAGGAACGAGGCAGTGTTATTCTCATCATTAATGATGAAAATATTTGTTGATGAAAGAATTTCTGATTTCGGCAATGATAATGGAGACGAGACGAAAAATATGCAAATGTTATTTTAAAATGCCTTTTAAAAAAAATATGGATGCAACAATATTATAGTAATAGTTTGTAAAAGTAACAGTTTGCAACATGGACATAAGTAAAGTCTCTAAAGCAAAAAAATGTACAACATAGAAACTTTTAAACAGTGGCTAATAAACAAGTATAAAATATATTTTATGTACTATTTTTGTTGCTTAGATTTTTCAATTTTTTTGTTGAAAAATCATTTACTGATTGTTTAAAATTCTTAAATGTCTATACATTACTGTTATGCTCTCCAAATCTGTATTATTTGATCACAAATACAGTAAAAACTGTATTATTTTTTTATATATTTTTTTAAATATTTTTTTAGCAACCATTACATCTTCAATGTCACATGATCCTTCAAAAATTATTGTAATATTATTGATTTCCTATGACCAATATTATTATTATCAATGTTGTAAAATATTAGTTTTTTTTTTTTTATATTTTTGCTGTTGATAATTTTGTAGAAACAGAATAAATAGAATATAAATATTTTCTAACACAAATTTCTTTCTGAATAAATATGCACATACTTAAAAGGTAGTATAGATAGACAGACAGACAGACAGATAGATAGATAATATGATATTTTATATTATTATTATAATTTTTTTTTACAAAAATATTGCAATACAACTTAGGACTGGAACCAGCACATATGAGCCATTCAGGTTCTCTCTCTCCTGAAAGAAACATACCTCAAAGGGTCTCTCGTTGGTGTGCGTCCTCATGTGAACGGTGAAGGTGGATACGTAGGCAAACTCCTTCCCGCAGAACTCGCAGGTGAATCGGCGTGGGGCGTTTCGTTTGCCTAATGCTCCACAGCAGTGGGCCACGAGATGCTCCCCTAAAGCAGTACTGGAGGCGAAGCGGCGTCTGCAGGGGGTGAGCGGGCACCGCAGGGGTGTCTGACCCGTGTGGGAGAGGCGATGCAGGTCAAGACCATCCTGAGTCACGCAGCGGTGACCGCACATATCACACTCCAGCTGACCTCCCACCTTGCCTCTTCCCTGACCCTTATATTTGCGGTGGTTTGTCTCCTCCCCTGTGCAGCGCTGAAGGTGTGTGTCCAGCACGGTCTGATTCAGGAACTGAGAGCCGCAGTTAGGACACGTCTTTGGTTCTTTATCTACAAACAAAGACAGAGGAATTTGAGAGTGGGTAAGATGTCTAGTGGGTAAGTTGTGTCACAAGGTATGTTTCCTCCCAAAGTGTCGAACTGAGGTTATATGAAAATTTGGAATATTGCATAAAGCATTTGGAAAAAAAGTTTCCATTTCGAGTTTAAGAGAACTAAACTGTTGCTTCCTGGTCAATAATAAAAATGGATTGCTGTAATCTGGGAAGCCACTGTAGCTCTTTTCTCCTTCATAATAAATGATGTGTGTTTAGAGTTCATAGATGAAATGAAATAAATGCTGTCATGTTATCTTGCATTCTGAGGTGTGGGAAACATTCATGTTAGATGGTTCAGGGAGGTAATTATGCCAAATCATTTCACTGACAGACTTTGGCTCGGGCATTTCAGAAACACTAAAGCAACATTTGAGATGGTAAGCAGTGAGATTGGTCTGCTTGCTAGTCCAACTGTCCAATCATATGATCTGTTGAGACAAAGTCACATGACTTTTTATTCAGAAATGTATTCTGTGCTACTGTGTTCACATGTCCATATTTAAATAGAGCCCAACATACAGAACTAGACTGAGAAATGAAAAATATGCTTTTTTAGGCTAAAAATGTATTTTTCTACATACAGGTATAGCATATTTTCTGTCAAAGCAAATTTGTCTATGTCTAAAAATATACATTATGCATATGATAAAAACATACATCAACCCCCCCCCCCAGAAATCATATTTCTATAACCACTTTCTGTTCGTTTAATTTCTGCTTGACTAGAGGACACATAAGGTTAAAAGTGGCCAACTTGTCCCACTCATATATAAAGCACCCTAAAGTGCTTATCTAAAATAACAGAAATGGAGAGGCACACATATTCTCTAGTCTCCGGCTTCTGATGTACTGGACATGAGAGATACTTATGTTTATGTACACGTTCCCTCACACACAAGCCAAAATAATCTACTGCTTTTATCGAGTGAGAAAAACAAACCCGTATTGTTTGTTCCTTATCTAAAAAGAGGGCTGGAGACGGAGAGAGCAGCACAAACATGAGAATACAAAAAGCTCCCTCTTATTTACACAGGACCAATCAGAGAGAGGCGGCTGATAAACAGACATTTCACAGAATGCACAGCGTATACGCAGAAATAACAGCACTTTACGGGGGTCACGGGTGATGTTTAGATTCAGAGCATTAAACTGTCAGGCTGTGACTCAGCCTCACTGACCTTTACAGGCTTTTAAAAGCTTCTACTAAGCAACTCTGCACTCCCTTATTTTCACCTATAAAAAGACAAATCTATCCTGCTTTTTTCCCAGCTTCTGTTCAGCTAAAGAGAGGAACAGCTGCAGCAGCGGACAGACCTGTGTAAGAGCCTCTGATTAGAGGTGATAGTGATCAGCAGCTGATCTTATCAATATACACACAAATGTGACCTTTGACCCCATCTATTTACTTCGAAGCAATCGATGAAAGCTCATTCATTTGACAGATATGTCAGAGTCTGTGTGTGTGTGTGTGTGTGGTCAGAAACACAAACATTAACCCAAACAGAGCTGAGAGTCGTAAGGAGAAACTGATGGGCCACTTCATAAAGTGAGTTTTGTGTATTTGGGAAACCCATGCTGATTTACTGCAGTTATTATAGAATATATATTGAACAGTTATTACAAAAAGTAGATTAACAAGTCTATATATTGTCCATACATGAAAAAATTACATTTTGTACATTTGTCATATTGTTATTTAAATAATAATAATTATATACAAAATAAAAGGTAAACAATTTAATAGTTTCATTAAAAAATTATGTGTTTGTGTGTATGTGTTATCAAATCTTATGCAAATTTAAATTTGGTAAATTATTTAATGGAATTACTATAAAAATTCTTAAATATAGTAAAATATTGTATGTACTATTTCATAAACAAATTAAATATCCTTAATACAAATAAAAATGGAGAGAAATGTTAAACAATTATTATCCATTATTAAATTATACATGTATTATATCTATATATATATATATATATATATATATATATATATATATATATATATATATATATATATATATCTATATATACTTTTTTTTTAAGAATATACAGACTGCAAAATCTCATTTTCGCATTGTCTATTCAATGTTTTTGTCTAGAACAATGACAACATCTCTGAAAACATCTTTATTTGGGGGCTAAAATATTAATATGTGCTTAAATTAATTAATTGGCATAATGTTTAATTAACTAGATTACATTTGGAATCAATTGCCAGCTCTAATCCTACTCCATGAATGTAAGAAATAGCATGTGAATGAGAGCTCGTAAGGACAAAAGGCTGAGTGTGTAATTGTTTCCTGCAGGCTGACCTTGGTGGATGAGAGAGTGGAGGTCCAGCTCTTTGCGTCGTATAAATGCCTCCCCGCACACATTGCAAGGGAATGGATGGCTGGTGTGTAGGAGTCTAGAACAGCGAAAAACAGAGAGAAAGTGAATAAGAAAGACTGCATCATGCAATTCCTGGAGCCAATCCAGCAACAATTACTGTGAGAAAAGCCACGTTTGACTTCACCCACATATCATAAGGCACACAGTCATGTACTCGCATAGAGGTATAATTATTATCACTGAAAAATAATGCAGCTTCAACTTTGAGCTGAAGAAACGTCATTAAACTGAGGCGTGCAGGAAAGTGATAGCCTCTATAATGTTTTAAAGCCAACCGCATGGGATTAAAATCAGCAGGGTCCTTACTAATTATTCATGACATCAAAAACGACTGCTTCTATTTACTTTTCAGCCCCGTGCCAATGTGTCATCTTTAACCAGTGCCCTCAGTAAAATGACTGGAGGAAGAACTATCATCACGATTTATTTTTTTCATTATTGGCATTTTAATGATGCAGTTTCAGTAGATTACTGACATATGCTCATTAGTTGCAAACAACCAAACAGTTTATCTGCATTCTGATCTTATTAGCTTCATCAGTGCTCTGGAAAATGAAGAATAAGAGATAATAACTGTACAATTGCAGCATTAATGCATTTTACTCCTGTGCCACTGAGCATTATAAGAAGTCTGGTAATGAAGGCCCTTGTGAATAGAGTTTCAAATAATTAGATAAGCATTATAATATTACATAAAAGTATTAGAAAAAGGCATTCTGCAAATCTGGTTATCGAACTTCTTTAGAATTCAGCTTGTTTCAGGGAAAGCAACAGCACGTTCAATTAGAGTCAATGCGCTGAGGAAACCAAACACAGAGGAAATAACTACAATCACTCCTTTCTCACACCACATTCATTAAGGTACTTTAGTAGGAAGAAGCATTAGCCCTTTTGATTTAGATTTTTCATTTTCTGCTCCCTAAGCGTTCAGATATGCCAAGCAATTCAATCTGAAAAACCATCATGTTTTGAATTATTTCTGTGCTGGAAACACTCATTTTTCTCTTCTCATTCCTCAACACTCATGTCTCAATTTGTAAAAACAACGGGATAAATGTAAGAATCCTTCAGAAATCATTCTAATAAGCCGATTAGGTGCTCAAGTAACATTTTGTAACATGATTTTACTGTCACCTTTGATCAGTTTAATGCATCCTTGAATAAAAGTATGCATTCATTTGTTTTTTAAATCTTGACATTTTTTCCTTTTCCACCAGCAAAAGCAAAGCCACATTACAGCGTAATGCCGAATGTCCATGGTGACTGTTTAGCTCTCCAGTTTTTATTTCATTTTTCTTTTTGAGTGGATGTCAAAATAAGGCATCGCTAAATACATCACATGGGGAACGAGAAATGTCACAGCCACTTGTTTAATTGATCACTTCTCTTAGAGACTAATCAGACATCTTTCTGATGTTGTCCAGTTTGACAGGGTAAGTATTTCTGGTACAAAAAAAAACATGTAGGGACGTGGACTATAACAAGGAAGGGCACAAACAGGGCTTGTATATATATAATTGTATATAAATAACAGAAAAATCCAATGATTAGTCTAGTGTCATCTCAAGTTCCCGCTCAAATGAATCTGCCATCAGGCCCTTTGCTGAGACAGGCAGCAAAAATGTCATTTTTTGGTATATCGGTCTCAAGTCCATCACACAAACAAATACACGTAATCCTTTCCATGTTTACAGCTGGAACATCATTTTCACTCACTTTTTTGATATATACACAAAATGCATCTGCTCTCTCACGCGCCTCGTAGTTCAGCACCGCAGCGAGATGTCATGATAGACAGGAGAAGAGGCAGTTTTCCGTCCTCTCTTCCCACTCTGACAGCTACTTGGAGTTGTTGTTTGAGAAAGTCTGGCATCGTGCTGACGCTCACTTCATTACTACAACAAGCCATGTTGATGCACCAGATACTGCCTACACTGTCTGAACAAATGGATCAGATTTCATCACTTGTTAAATGACAGGGCGGACAGTTGCTCCCAAAGATCAGATTTGTGCACAGCGTGACATTATGTTTATACATTAAATTCTCGCTGACTACTTCTGCCTTTCCATCTCTATTTACAGTCAGATTGAATATCAATCATCTTTGGGAACAAGCTAAAGAGGAGAATGAACATATTTAATGAAACACGGTCATGCCTTTCTTTCTTCTGTCGGACACAAAAAAGAATAGATTTTTTTGTCCACAAAATAAAAGCGTTGTTTTGGACCCCAATGACTTTCTTTGTATGGAAAAAAATCAGATGACATTAAAGTATTTTTTCTGTTGTTGTTGTTCCTGAAAGTGATAAATGGTTGGCAAATGATGAATTTAGATTTTTGGATGAAACGCACACAGACCTGTGACTCTTCAGCTGGGACTCAAACTTGAAGCTGGCAGGGCACTCTGGGCAGATGTGCAGGCGCCCATCACTTGATTGTCCCTTGCCTTTTCCTCTGCCTCTGACCCTGCGTTCCTGGCTTTGACCCCCCTGGTGAATCAGCATGTGGCGTTTGAGTGACGTCGGCTGGAAGAAGCGCTTGTCACAGAGGGGACAGTTGAATACACGGGATCCTCCGTGGGTCAGGTTGTGACGCAGCAGGTTGGCCGGAGACGGGAAGCTCTTTTTGCAAATTTTGCAGTTGAAGAGTTTCTCACCTGTGTGTTGGAACACATGCTCACGCAGACGGCTGCGCCGCGTAAAGCCCTGTCCACAATGCGGGCACTCGTGTGGCAGGGCAGTGCGTGACCAGTCACGGCTCAGCTTGGCAGGAGCCTCAATAGCGCTGTCTCCAGCCGCTGCCGCTGCTGCTGCTGACAGAAACACTTTGTTAACAGGAAATCTAAACGAAGGAGACTGTCCATGAAATATCAAATTAATTGGATACGTTTCAAGCTTAAACATTATGAACGTTGTGAAATGCTGATTAAGTAATGAACCATATCACAATCTGTTCAGATAACAGAAACTTGTTATATTTAGCAGGTACCGTTTTTAAGTCGATAAAAGGCATCTCCCACTCCCATGTACACTACGGTTCAAAAGTAATATAAAAACAGGTAGTGTATGTGAATAGATATGTTCTTGTAAATCAATAATCAGTCAATACGGTCAAGATATACTACAAAGAATCATCTTCTATTCATTCTATTCCTGTAAGTGAATTCGTTCTTTTCTATTGGCAGACTATTTTTTACTTTAAGCATTAACTTTACTACTTTTTTACTAAAATAATATCTGCACAATAGAATAAAATATTTATGATTATTATCATGGTTTTGGATCTTGATAATAATCTGTATAATTGATAATTTGTAATAACTTGATAATAATAATTTCTCTGATCTGATCCTTTGATATATTTATAAAGCAGAATAAAACAAAAATTATAACAAAATGAAACAAAAAGTGACTTATTTTCTCTGAAATATTCCACAGACTAATATATAGTCTGTGGACCCCACTATATAATAATTATAGAAATATTCCTGGAATATAATATATAAATATTCCTGCAAAGCTGTGGACTCCAGATCCCAATGTGAAAAGCTCTGATTTCAAGTAATTCATCTGGTACATTCAGTACTTGAAAGCAACTTTGAACTTTAAAGGAAAATTATAAATAAGTATAACTTGTGTAACTAAAATGTGACAAAATTATAAATTCTGAGAAATGTTAGTTGACCATTCAATTAAAGTCGATAGTAATTAAAACTGTTTAGTTACCAACATTGTTTAAAATATCTTCATTTTAGAACGTCATGAGGGTGAGTAAATGACAGAATGACAATTTTTGGGTCAACTATCCTTTAAGTATCGTTCTCTACAACTTAAGTTAATTCACAATGTACATATTTTACTCAAGTCTGTCTGACTTCTAAGACTGTTTGTGTACAGCCCAGAACCAGAATCATGGAGTTAAGTGATCAGTTAATAAAATGAGTATGTTTGGATATCCTGCTTAGTTAGGTCTCTTTGGAATTGTGCTGTGTTGTGTGCACTCAGTCTGACCTGGTTGTCCGAAGTTCACGTTGTCTCTGGTTTTCACAACAACAGCTGGACCTTTCACTTCACCAGCGGGTGGGTGTCCTGCAGCTGCATTCTTATGCTCCCGCCGATGGTACAAGAACTGTGTGGTGCTCATGAACTCAGCCCCGCACTCGCAGGTGTGCAACGCCGCCTCCAGGCCGTGCTCGGTCCTGCGATGCTGGGCCAACTCCTGGTCACTGGTGAAAACAGATCCACATTGATGGCAAAGGAAATTCTGTCCTTCTGTGCTCGAAGATGGAGCTTTCTCCGGTTCCTTGTCCGTGCTACGTTCCACCTCTCCTTGGATCTCCTCAACCACAGTGCTTTTCTCCATCTCCACATCTTCTTGCATCTTTTCAACAACCATCTCCATTACTTCTTCCTGGTTTGCTCCATTACTCTCCTCCACCATCTCCACAAAAACTTCTGTGCCTTCCACGACAGGTTCCTGCTCCGTCCGGAGAGCCTCGGATCCTCTCATCTCATCATTTTCCAGCTCAACCTCCACGTGTGCCACAGGGGTCTCAGTTATGGTTTGTTCCAGAGTGGTGACCTCCATTAGACTCTGGCCTTCTCCAGCTGTGGCTAAAAGCAAGAGTCCCTCACCTGGGGCCTCCAGCATGGCTGTGGAGAGCTGAGGAATGGCAGGTTGAGCCTGCTTGGGTTTATCCTCCACCTCTGAGCGATGCTGCTTTCGGTGATAGAGGAAAAGAGTGGTGTTGAGGAAGCCCTCTCCGCAAACCGTGCAGCGGTGTATGGCATCCTTCAAGCCGTGCTGATTCTTACGGTGAGTCACAAGCTCTGGAACCAGGCTGAAGCTTTGCCCACACTCCACACAGAGCAGGCTGGAGGGGGGCTTAGCCTTTTTCTGCCCCCTGCGCCTTGTGGCGGAGCTGTTTTCTTCAGCTGAGGACTCCACAGGTGCAGTTTCCTGTGTCTCCGAAGTCTCCAGAGGCTCACTGGGGACACCATCAGGTGCCGCTACTCTTTCAGAAACCTCTCCTACTGCCACAAATACTTGACTAGTGTTGTCCATCTTCATTTCAGCCTGTCTTCCCTCTTCTTTCATCCCCATCTGTTGGTGTGTATTCTGTGCCTGCTCACCGTCCTGATATTCTGGCTGGGCTGCTGTTTCAACACTTTCTCTACTCTGCTCTCCTCCAGGTCCAGGTCCCGTCTCAAGACAACAGCCCATCTTGCGGTGCTGCTGCCAAAGTGACAGAGCATCAAAGAGAACCTCACAGTCAGCGCACTGATACAGAACACGAGGAGCGTCCGCCTGAAGAGTTTTCTTCTGCTCTAGCAGAGAAGACAGATCAACAGCTGTCTCAGTCTGGGGAACTGACACAGCCTGCATCGCCACCTAGTGAGATGAAAGAAAACATACACATCAAGTAATCTGATGACAATTGCAGAGCAAAATAAAAGTGTAACTGCACATTGGGTCAATGATATGATGCTCCTTTTTTAATTTTTTATTCCAAATGCTATCTTGCATACATTTAATGTTTTTGAGGGATCATAAAGTTCAAAAAGTAAGGGTGATGCAGCTGTCCTGATATCCTAAAGAAACTAAAAAAAAAAGTCTCTTTAAAAGAAATAAACGACAATAAAAAAAATGGAATCCATTATTAGTTCTTAGAAAAATATTTTAACTGCATCACTACAAGGTCAATATGCGTTTTAAAATATCAGATAATTTGACTTTTTTGTAACAAGGCAAAATTGGTTCAGATTGGTGCAACTCCCCCAAAACTCAATATTTATAAATTAATAAAATCCATAATATTTGTACAAAATAAATTAACTTATACCTGTAAAAACATTTTTTGAAAATAATGATTAAGATGTGTTTACTTTCAATGTGTATGGAGTCATTTAAATCTCTTCATATAATTTTGAACGTTATACAAATTCAAAGAGTACATTACATACATGCATTAAAAGATTTTTTACTATCATTGACATTCTTATTTCTAAGTGACCCATTTTCATAAATTTGTAAAAATAATTATATTCTGCATTTAATTTGCATTAATTTTAAATAAATTTTTCAGCATTTTAATGTGTTGTTAATGAGCTGTTGTTATAATTATCTAATTTATTGTTAATGTTCCTTTATTTTTTGGAAATATTACATCTTACCTATTTCAGTTGTAAAGTTGAAAATTCAGTGTGGTAAATTAACATTGGAAAATGCTGAAAATTGACATACGTTTTATAATGTATCCATGTAATCCCTGCATGAACATCTGACCATCTGTACAAAGCTGTTCACATGATCAGTGCTACTAATGTGCTTATTTCATTAGTGATTTGAATTTTTTGTATTTGTATAACACTTCATTGTTTGGATTTTCTTTTCAGGTTTAAATTAGATTTAATTACCTCTGGACTCTATTTTTCTTTTACCAGCTTATTGTATATGTACACTGAATACACTGAAAAAGAACAAACATGTTTTAACTTCATCCTGAACACAGTCACTGAGAGGAAACACTCGTGTGCTGATAGCTCTCACAGAGCGTAAAAACCTACTCAAGGAGTTATCTCATGTCACACTCAATTCAAGCTAACATTTAATGTTACCAGGGCACGGTGTGTGGGGGTCCATGTTACCATCATCTGACGTAACCGGCTGCGACATCCCATTGAGCTGACACGGCACAAACTGTTTGTGTTCGTCATGCAGAGCACCCAGTTTAAGCACCCACTTAAGCCATCTTGATGAGAGGGTGACTCAGAGAGACAGAGAGGTTTGGCTGAGGACACCCATAAACCCGATGGACAGATGCACTTATGTTGCATCTATTTTTAGCATGGATGTTTCAAATGAGATAAGAGCAGATGGGAAATCTAAAAACAAAGTCAAAGAGGCAATGACTCCGCGAATGGGCACCAGCTGATATAGAGCAGCGTTATTATCACATACTGAAAATGAGGTAAAAAATATTATGAAAGCATGTATTAAAGTAATGGTTGCACTTTATTTTACACTACATGTACTTACAGTGTATTTGATCTAAGAAAGTTTTGGTAATACAAGGTAACTACATGGGGTAGGGTTAAGTTTAGGGGTAGGTTCCGGGTTAGTACCTACTAATTACATAATTATTGTAATTACTATAATAAGTACATAGTATGTACATGAGGAACAGGACTGTAAAATAAAGAGCTACCCAAGTAATTAACGCAAAATAAATAAAAACTAACATGAAACAAACTTGTGATGTATCTCTGTCAATATACTCTGTTTGCATGAAAGCTGTCAGTTCAGTTTATTTCCCCACTTTAAAGTTTATTTTGTGCAATCATTTTAACAACCATGGTTTACCAAGATTTAATAACATTACTAGTTAAACAGATATTTATGTGAGCATCAATCATTGCAATTACATTTCTTTATTACAAGTATTCATACTTATTTTTGCACTTACACATATTTAATACATTTAAAAGTCTGTTTCAAAAAAGTAAATGAAAAAATATATTTATACACATTACTAAAATAAAATTGAACAAAAAAAAACTTTAAAACATTAAATCTATAAATAGCTTAATATAAAGAAATAGTTAAATGGTTCTGTGAGAGTCATCATTTATGACAATGCAAAAGTGAAAAGGCACATTTTCTCATTTGATTCACCTTTTTCAGAGTTGTGTTTGCTACGTGTTTAAAAAGCAGAAAGTGTCTTTTTCAGCTGTGACTAATAACTAGCTTGAAGAGAGCTACTCCAATCATTATGAAAACGGTCAAGCATTAACTCAAACTTGACTGTTTTTATAACAACTAGAGTAAAAGTGCATCAACATTAGAGCGTAAAAGACAGAATCTCAAGTGCCTCATTTCCCCCCTGTAGTGAAGAGGCAAATTAGGAGTTGTGCAAAAAAAAAACCATCCACTTACAAAATTATCCTTTTAGAGTTCAGCTCACCATGTAGGATTACTGGAAGCTGCTCTTCAAATTTTCTAGTCTGTTTTAGATGATTATAGTTAGGAGTTCAAGGGGTATTAAGGGAATAAAATAGATGACATTTTTCACAGGCTTTCAGGAGGCGCATGTTAAAGCACCCCATTTAGAGATAATGCTGAGTAATACCACAAAGGAAACCTTTTTTTTTTTTTTTTAAGAAAAGGAATTTGACAAACCCATCTCATGTGACTTGATGGCTTTGAGTTTTATCAGAAAGATAAAGTTTTGAATTGGTTTAGGGGTGAACCATGCATGATAGAGTAAATGTGTGTGTGTGTGTGTGTGTGTGTGTGTGTGTACCTGTGCCAGACCAGCGGCGGCGGCTGCAGCCTCGATCGGCGTCTGATTGGGCAGTAGCTGTGGATTCTCTGCAGTGCAGGTCATCTGATGTGCAAGCACTTCCTCTAGAGTAGGAAACTCCTGATAACAGGGAAAGCACATGTACACCGAAGAGGACTCCATGGCTCCTGGAAACACACAAGAATATGTTTAAATAAAAAAATAATACATGTTTATATAAAGACAAGTGATGAAAACATTGGACTAAAGATAAAATATTAAAGGTTTGACTCCAACAACAGCGGCCTCTTTTGATGCAACAGAGAACATACAACTCCCACTGGACCGATTCATATGAAGACATTAAAAATGATTTAGCACTTAACATTCATATAACAATAAGAGATAAAGGTGACCGTTAGATGCAGCATTTTTTAGACAACATTATTGCATATAATTGAGATAATTTTGTGAAAGTGATCATTTATTAATTTTTTTTACAAAGATTAAAAGTTTTTGACCTAGCTTTGTATCATTCAAAGGTTTGTGGTCGGTAAGGTACTTTTATTATTATTATTTTTATTTTTTAAAGAGACTGACCCTCTTATTCCACAATTGTGAATTTAGTTTATCAAAAATGGCAGCAAAAAAGTAGGCAAAAATAAAATAAACTAAATTTGAAAATGTATAAATGAAGACTGTCAACAACTATTCAGAAAAAAAACCTGATGAAAAGGAAAACTGAATGTGAAGCATTGATGCGATTGGCTCTTTTTGGGCTGATTAGGGTTGTATGCCACTCCTCCATTAAGTGACCGACAGGAAAAGGAAGGATGGAATGTTTTAATGAAGAGAGGAGGTTGAGAGTGAAATAACAGATATTTGGTGGCAGATGGCAAGTGAAATGTCCTTACAGCATGTTATTTGTGTTAACATGAGGGGGCTGAGCTTTACATGACGTGCACACTGTGGCAAAACAAAGCCACACTCATTAGTATCACCCTGCATAATTTATAGACAGCACAAAAGACCTCACCTAACAATTACAGCTGAAATATCGCAGAACAAGCTTAAATATGAGTCAGTCAAGTTCATCCTGGCAATCATAAACATGCTATTTAAATGTTAAACAGAAGCAAAGCTGCACAACAAAATCTGGATATGAAATGACTCCTTTTACTAGAAGGAAACATTTGATGTCAGTATTTAACATGGTTCACATGTTTTATTTCTTCAGTAGTACTTACAGATTGTTTGTTTGACCAATGTTTGTCACCAATATTCACACTTTTCTACATAAGAAGCTATTGGTTCTTCAATTTCAGGTCAAAAATATATTTAAAAAATGCATCGGGCAGCTCTCTAAACAGATCACATGTAAATTAATTTGATAATTATTTCATTATGTTTAATAATGTTACACTGTATTATATATAAAATATATATATACTTTTAACATCCATTCATCCTTAAATTGTAACAGAAATGCACGACACAGTACATTAAACTAAAACATTTTTACTGGTTATTTATATTATTTTTAAGGAATATTGTTTTTAAAAGTATAATTTAATTTTGTGCCATAATTACTCTTATATATTTATATAATTTTCTACATTATTTCAGATTCCGAAAATAAAAGATTTTACTTTAGATAATTAGAAATTACATTTTGAAATACTCGTAATCAGACTACACTTACATTTTATTGATTACATGATTATATATTATAGCAATATTACATATTATAGCAATGTTATAGCACAATAGCAATAATTTTTCATTAACTATTGATTCGCCCCAATTCCTCTTTTTTTTGTTTTTATCTTTTAAATGTTACTTTCTAAAATAGACTACCACTTACAAACATTCAGAAAGTTTTGTGGTCATTCATACAAAGACCAGTCACTAGTCAGGCGACTACACAGCAGACCACTGGTCAAAAAAAATATTGTAATTGTAAGCGTTTTGTCAACATTTCAACATTGCATCACCTACTTAGGAACACATTAATATTTATTAGGATAAATAACTCATTAGGTTATTTTTAACCATGTATTACTATGTCTTTGGAAGGCTTTTGTCTTTCAAACACGTTAAAATGCACAAATTCAAGTTATTTCTTATTTACATGTCATGTAATAATACATAGATTCCCAAACTGTTTTTGTCAGCCGAATCTCTTTCACCTATTATGTTTATTTGAAGTACCCCTGAGATTTTAAGGTAATGAGTTAATAATTAAGCAGCATGTTTGCATGTTCAGGTTCTCTGACATTGGCTAATGGTCACATGACATGCAGGTAAACAAATTACTTTATTTTATTTTTTGTAAGTTTTTTTTATTGTGATTGTTGTTATTTGAAAATCATTTATTTTAATTTCACATTTTTATGATGATTTCATTATTAGCTTTTCATTACATTTACATTTATTCATTTAGCATACGCTTTTATCCAAAGCGACTTACAGATGAAGACAGTGGAAGCAGTCAAAAACAACTAAAAGAGCAATGATATATAAGTGCTATAACAAGTCTCAGTTAGGTTAACACAGGACACGTAGCATGGAATTTTAAATAATATAATATAAAGAAAACAGATAGAATAAAAAAAGAATAGAGCAAGCTAGTTAGAGGTCTTTACACACACACATACAATTGCATAATTAACGAAAATAAAATAGAATATAAAAAGATTAGAAAGGTAGTTAGATTTTTTTAAAGAATAGAATTAGAATAGTGAGTGTTAAAGTTAGAGGGTCAAATAAAGATGGAAGAGATGTGTTTTAAGCCGATTATTGAAGATGGCTAAGGACTCAGCTGTCCGGATAGAGCTGGGGAGGTCATTCCACCAGGAGGGAACATTTAATTTAAAAGTCCGTAAAAGTGACTTTGTGCTTCTTTGGGATGGCACAATCAAGCGACGTTCACTTGCAGAACGCAAGCTTCTAGAGGACACAAGTCTGAAGTAACAAATTTAGGTAAATGGGTGCAGAGCCAGTGGTAGTTTTGTAGGCAAACATCAATTCCTTTAATTTTATACAAGCAGCTATTGGAAGCCAGTGCAAATTGATAAACAGAGGTGTGACATGTATTCCTTTTGGGTCATTAAAAATTAATCTTGCTGCCGCGTTCTGAACTAATTGTAAAGGTTTGATAGAATTGGCTGGAAGACCTGCCAAGAGTGCATTGCAATAGTCCAGCTGTGCAGCATGTTCCGAAAGAAAGGGCTTCATCTTCTTGATGTTGAATAAAGCAAATCTGCAGGATCTGACAGTTTTAGCAATGTGGTCTGAGAAAGTCAGCTGATCATCAATCATAACTCCAAGGCTTCTAGCTGTTTTTGAAGGAATTATGGTTGATGTGCCTAACTTGATGGTGAAATTGTGATGAAACGATGGGTTTGCTGGAATCACAAGCAGTTCTGTCTTGGCAAGGTTGAGTTGAAGGTGATGGTCCATCATCCAGGAAGAAATGTCTGTTAGACAAGCTGAGATGCGAATAGCTACCGTCAGATCATCAGGATGAAATGAGAGGTAGAGTTGAGTGTCATCAGCATAGCAGTGGTATGAAAAGCCATGTTTCATTAAACTCGTGAACCCCCTGCAGATCCTCCAGGAGCCCCAGTTTGAGAAACCTTCTAATGTTATGATTAGTGAACTTCATTAACAAGAAATATAATTTTTTTTTCATTGCATTTTTATATCAATATGGTACAAGATTATCCTATTTAAATCACTATGATAAACTAATTAGGTCAAAAGTAATCTAAAAGTAATCAAAAATAAGTATGTAATGGATTACGTTACATTTTTGTCATGTAATTTGGAATCAGTAACCGATTACAATTGTCAAGTAATCTACCCAGCTCTGCTAAAATATTACTGTTGTTATTTATAATGCATATTGTGTTTTTATAGTTTTTCCTACAAATTAAATTCACTATTGCATTCTAGGCATGATTACGGTCAAAACGCAGACATAAAATATATGAACAACGGTTTCGCATTTCGGCCATACCATACGACACTTATAAACAAAAGCAAATTTTTGGTGAAACAGAGCAACCTTTTGTAGCTTATTGACCGATTATGGGCTTTGCTGCAGACATAGTTATTAGTGTATTATCATTATTAACGTTACTTAAAATCTATTAGTCTGTCAGTATCGGTTGTTTAATGACAGATGTTACACTGGGAAGGATGTCAAGAGAAAGAAAAGGTCCCAGCTGCACCCGACAGGCTAATCAGCTAACAACAGTTAGCCATCAGCTCAATTAGCGGGCTCGGTTAGCCTGCTAGCACTTAGGGTGCACCAGTAAATATGTGAAAGATATTTACAGAGCCACAGTCACTGGTTTATTGATAGTTATATGTTCAAAGCGCAGCCGCTATGGGTGCCTGGTCGCGCTCAAACACATAACACATCACGGGCGAGAGAGAAGCGTCGAAGAAGGGCAGCACGCGCTTCTTCGGTGGTAGTTTGGCGGAATCCGCCCGTTAGCAAAGGGCGAATGTCTCCCCCAGTCGAGTCTCCGAGACGACAGGTACTTCTAAATTACAGGAACGGTAGATAACCTTGGATTGGTCCCAAGAAAACACTGCTCCCGTTTGATAAAATAAACAACTCACCGATTATGGCCTTCTCCTTTCGTATCTGTCAGAAATGTTATTAGGAACGTCTCAACAAACCGCGACGTCATTGGTCCGCAGCACTTTTTTAAGTCCGCCAATAGAATTCCACTGGAGTCAAGCGTGCTTGCAAAAACACGTCATTTATGGTTTAACATCAGATAAGACATTACAAATCAGTTAAGTATTAATGCTGTGAAAATTATCGATAATACATTTTTATATAAGAAAATAATGTAGAACCACATTATTACCTAAATGCAAACCTTCTTGGAATTCGTTATATGATCAGACTGAATTGAATTTACCCAGTAATCCCGTTTTTTCTGTTCCTTTTATTGTATTATGAATGTAATTGATAATAATTGAAAACACTGTGAGCCTCTATATGTGAATGTTGTTACTGTTCTTGTGCAATTAAAAAAATCAAGACAATACATGTATTAATAGGCCCATCTTATTATTTAGTTATAAAAGCTGTCGCTGTGGTTTTAAAGTTAAAGAAATAAATTGTTTATTAATTGGAGGACAATCACATATGTAGGACTATATTAGATGGAAAATGTTAGTCCTTTGGTTAAATATCAAGTGAAAAGTGAACGTTTCATTAATATGCCATATAGCAGGCTTACATAATCCATTTAGTTTACATGTACAGCAGATCAAAATCTCTGAGAAATAAACACATTTTTTTTCATCACCTGTCTGTAAGTCTAAAAGTTATGCTTTGCAATTCTTTTAGACAAAGGAATTGAGGTAATGAGGGATGAGATTACAGATATGACGAAGTCTGCTGAAACAAACACCCCATTAGTATTCATTGTATGACGGCTCAGTGGCTTACAGAGTAATCAAACGTGTGTCTCCTCTAATGAAAAAAGTATGGTTATTTTACTTCTAGAATGAATGAAATAGTGGCCACAAGGGGTAGGCCTATTGTTTGTCATACAATTGTAATGACTGTACACTATATTGCTAAAAAAAAAGTGTATTCATTAATAATGTGAAAGCGATGGACAAAAGACAGTAGCGTTACACCTTTTCGAAAAGATAAATGTAACATCTTCATCTGTGGACCTGAATAAAAATCAATGCAGTGTGATTAGACTGAAAATAATGATTTTTAAGGTCAAACCAACACAAACAACATTAACATTTTTTCATGATTTGATCTCATCTCCACCCTCTAATCTGAGATCATTTACAAACGCTATTACCTCGTCAGTGTGTGAATAGAGGACAACAGAGACGTCCTAAACCTCCTGATCAGTTTAAACACCACTGTACTGAATTGAAAGTCTACTCAGAATCAAACATCAGGTGCCACTATTCTTTAAATGTCTAGGCAATGCAAATCCAAGAAGGCATTTCAAAATTGTGACCTTCATCTGAAGCTATGAGAGGAAAATAAAGCAACTGAATTTTGAAGGACGTTCAGATTCTGAATCAATGAGGACCCCCACTGATGATCGAAAACACTGGGTGTCTCCAAACCTAATCCGCCCTTGATGGCATTATAGTTATTCTCTCCCATTTAAAAAAAAAAAAAAAAAACACCTACAATTTTTATTCTTAGTCAGAATGTTATGCAATGTAGTATTTCATACCTAATATTCAGAAGCATTTCTTTCAAACCTATTTTCAGTTTTGAATGGCAGCTTACATTTGGCACCATCAGTGTTTTCAGGACTCTTGAATATCTTTCCATTAAATCAAAAACATCCATTAATCCATTTCCTGTGCTATTTTAAATCCTTTTTATGGTCTTTAATTAAAAAAAAAATGCATCAACAATTGGATAATCCAACTGGTAAATATGCAATTTAACCCACGGAAACATTTTCTAACTTTAATATTGAGTTTATTATTTATAACAACAAACAAAAACATAGTTTATCTCTCCCTCTCTCTCCCTTTAACCGTTCATCTTTTGACTGATGGGCCGAGCAGTCTGTGTGTGGTAGTGTGCACCTGCCCTCTCCAGAACATTCCGTCAGACAATATTCCAGAGTTGAGATATGAATGTTACACCAAATGACATCATCGCACACACAAACCCCTCCCCCATCAGATTGTTAAAACCAGAATCAGACAGCAATACAATAAATAAAAGGATCAGAATTAACACTGATGAGGAGGGGGAAGGGCGGGCAGGCAGGAGGGTGAGCGGGCGGACGAGGGGAGAGAGAGTAAGAGACAGAGAGACCAGGTAAAAACTCAATTTTGTTCAGTTTTGTCTTTCTCCCCGGATGCAGAGGCTGGATGAAATGTTATATACAGTTGTGTTTTGATGGGATAAGAAGATGGAAAGAGGGAGGGCGAGAGAGAGAGAGAGAGAAAGAGATCGAGAGATCTAATTACAAGGACAACAGAATAACAATAACAAAATAAAAGGATCATGGCATTTACATATTAGTAATGAGAGGGAGGAAATAGGAAGGATGGAAGGGAAAGACAAACAGCTCCAGTCTCATTTGCTAAGTGTTCAAGGTGTGTGTGTGTGTGTGTGTGTGGGCTCATGTATTAATGTGTCTTTTGGATGTACATCCACTAAATCCACATTTAAATGGCAATGCCGATGTATAAAAAACACACACGGCGTACACTCCGTAATACATAACTGTAATTAAAACAGCTAACACAGCTATTGATGGGACTGGCCTACCAGTTATATTTGTGTGCATGCACAAAAACAAACAATAGTGAGCACGTTTTTATAATGAAACGTACAAAAGACCCAGATAAACCCTGCCTCAACTTATCCAAATATCTAAATATTCTCCGTAAAAGAAATTAAAACACAAAAGAGTGTGCAGTGATTACTTAAAATCGACATTCGCACATTTTAAGACACCCATTTTCATCTCCGTTAGGAGAAAAAGCACATCTTGACACACAGTGACATCTCACGCTCGCTGCTTCATAAAACACATCGCAGTCCTTGCTTCTGTACAAGAACTCCTAAAGAAAGCTAAAATATATTACGTTAAGAACAAAATAACATTTAAATGAGCTTGACATCCCATATCATTGTTTAAAAGTCAAATGGGTGGCACCAGAGGCAGAGAGCAGTAACTGTGCGGTGCTCTTCCTGCCACTAGGGGCCACGTGTGCCCTAAGCGGCCCTTCACAGACTTTAAACCTAAATATGACAGTCATCATATTAAAAAAATTAAATCACCCTCATTATCTCCTCCTGTGATGATTGATGTCATTAATCTGGGCATCACACACTTCTTCCATCATGGGAGAACATGACCACACATAACACGAGATGACAAGAGCGTGTTTGTGAAAGAGACTGTTTGGAGCTGCTTTTGGGAAGGAGAGAGGAATGAGAAAGAAGGGATGAGGAGAGAGGGCTGACAAAGTCGCAGTAATGCCAAGGTAACAATTAGGTGTTGTTGCTCAGGGGTCCCGGTGCTGAGCTAGACTGGACTGGACCGTCTGAACCGCTGCCCTCTGCAAGACACACATACATAACATGGAGTTAAAAAATACTGTAGGACATGTGGATTCACAAATTCATACGGATTGACAGCAAGGCTATTTGGTATTTGGCATTTGGTATGTATGGGCGATCAGTACCGTGTGAGGCAGGTGTCGTCTGCGAGCGAGCATGGGGAGGAATGAGAATGGAGTTCAACTGTGGTTGGATAGACAGCTCTGTGGGGGGGGTCGAAGACGACAAAGTTAGTCATCACTATCTAAATGTGTCAAAACCCTAAATAGCTTTTTACTTTCTCGAATTACAAGCAGAAAAATAAATACCTTCTGAGTTTCCTAAAAGCCAACATATGATGCACAGGTTTTGACAAGCTCAAGAAAAAGCAAAGTTGAATTACAAAATGTACCAATTTACCCACTATTTGCAGAGCTCCAGACCTCCCAAAAAAAGGGTTAAAAAATAGGGAACAAATGGCTTTTAAAAGACACTTTTTTTAGCTGGCAAATTACAGAATCAGTCAACATAGTTGGTGCTGGCATTTTACTTAAGTTTACTTTTCTGTATTTAAATTTAAAACTGCGGTGTAAGTGTGCAGTACATTGTTCCAATAGGCACTAGAAGTATAATACACAGTGCACTTCAGCTCATTGAATAGCAAGTTTATAGTACCAGTTATGTGTGTGTACTAACATATACATATATATATACATACATATATATATATATATATATTACTGTTGCACGGTGCACCGATACTTCAAAAGTATCGCGATTCTCAGAAATTAAAAACGTCACGATTCCTAAATTTATTAGTATCGATACTTCAAAGAATGACTGCGTTCCAGATTAGTAAGAGACGTATTTCATGTTGGTGTGTGCAACGCACGCTTCCAGTGCCTCCCTATGGACGGCTGTGTTTTTTTCTCCTCACACAAGCAGCAAAAAAGCACTACAGCGAGATGGCTGCATTAGTGGCTTTACCAAACTGATTTGGCTTTACTAAAATGTGTGCATAATCGCTTTAAATAAGTTGTTCAGATGAACAAAGCACGAGATTTTCTTGCATAATTAACATTTTAATTGTTTGGTCAGGCAGTTCATATATAATCACATTAATCGGGGATTAAACGTGGAGTTATGTTCTGTATGCTAAATATGAAAACGAGTGTATCTGCACAGCACCTATAACTGCACTTTGTATCTGCTGATTGCTGATCCAGATTTACATGCTTGGCTCACTGACCCTGTATATACTCATTCATTTCGTTCATAAACGAGATCTGTCAGTTCATTCAGTTCAAGATCTCTCGATCTCGTTCAGTGAAGGGCGTATGGGTTCCTACATTCAACAAATCACATGCTCCGTCATATCTTGATTAACTCTTCGACAGGATGAAACAGTTCACAGAGCTGTTCACGAGCTGCGCATGCGCTGCTAATAGCGCCGTGCTCGCGCGCTGCTGTGGAGGGATGAACTTCAGTGAATAAGAAATGAGAAAATAAATTTTACTTCATTTGCGGGCTGGGGCGGGCCAAATAATTTCATAAAAGCGGGAGTCGGGACCCGGGGGTTGGAAAAAAACCCGAGCCGCGCATCACTATGCTGCATGTGTGAGCACAAGTGATACTGTGGCCGCCGGTCCAGTTCAGAGACAAGATAAATTTATTACTCTTCTGTTTCTTATGATAAATGAGATAATGCTGCTAAATTGATTCTTTACCTTGAATGTCATTGCTCTAATTTATTTTTTATATTTTGATATTTCATATTTTGTTTAAATGTTTAATATATCTGCTGTTCATATGTTCATTTATTAGTGTGTTATATGATTAGAATGTTGTCCCGGTTTTAAAATAAAGCACATCAATGATATTTGAGAGTGTATTTTCCCTTTTCAGGAAAAGTATCGAAATCGCAATTCTTGACTAGGTATCGGTATCACGTACACAGACATGACCATTGGCTGTGTTAAAGGGACAAACTGATCTCAAAAGCCTCTGCACACCTTTATTGTAATTAATTATTGTATTATTTCTCTTTACGGATGTCCAAGAAAGGATTCATTTGATCAAAAACACAGTAAAACCAGTAATATTGTGAATTTTCTACAGTTTAAAATAACCGTTTTCTGTAAAAAAAAAAACGGTTTTAAAATCTAATTCATTCCTGTGATGCAAAGCTGAATTTTCAGCAACCATTACTCCAGCCATATGAGTGTCACATGACCCTTCAGAAATCATTCCAATATGCTGATTTGGTGATCACAAAACATTTCTAATTATCATTGTTGAAAACAGTTTTGCTTAATTTTTTTTTTGGCTTCTTTGATAAATGGAAAGTTAAAAAGAACAGCATCCATTTGAAATATATATATATATACTCTTTTTTTTTTTTTTTACTGTCACTTTTGATCAATAAAATGCATCATTACTGAATACATTTTCAATTCTTTACAAAAAAATGTAAAAATACTGACCCAAAACATGGGTAATGGTAATGTATATGGTAATTAATTCAAAATTCTAATTGATCAAGAAAGCTTAATTTTAGTTTATATGCAGTAATCAGACATATAATCTAATCAGATTAGTGCTTTGCTCATCAGGATATTTCTGTTGGTGTGCAAGACTGAAAAGTGTAATCTGCTATGATGTTCAAATCCTGAATTAATGACTTAGAAATCAGTTCCAATTATGCTCAAGCTACAATCTAACATACTTATTCACTGAGCAGAAGGTCACTTTTGATGAACTGAAAACCACTGGTGTGCTGTATTTACTTTTAGGTACATAAGAATTAAATCAGTATAATTACTGACTGGATGTTAATTTAACAATGTGCAGTTACGTTAAAGACACGTTCACAACTGGAAAAAAACTTTACAGTAATGAATGGTATACTAAAGATAACAAACATTTTTAGTATATATAAGGCCAAGCTGCAAGGCTAAAATAAGCAATGCTTAACCTTTTTTGGGGGGGGGGGAACCTCGATAGTGCCAGCATCAATTTGGAACAAAATACTTTTGTTGTTGCATGTAACTACTGTATTCCTATACTGTTTAAGTTGCTATTTTTAGTTGCTTAGAATAGTCACTTCTGAACAATCCACATGACCAACCAAGAAATGTTTCTTGGGCTGGTCATGCGAATTTTTGTCTGGTCAATGCTTTTTATATTGCTTTCTATAAAGAACATCTCAGATCAGACACTCAAGATACAATCTGGGGAAAATACTGTATAGGCATTACACAAAATTAGCTCTTTAGATACAATTACTGCCTCAACATACTAAATTATAAGAGATTTTCTAATGTGTATGAGATAAAAAGACAAATAAATAGAAAGAGAGAGCGTGAGCCTCTGACAAGACCTAATCTGATTAGAAGTGGCAGTTCTTTCAGTTCGACTCACCCACAGGGCTGAAGTTGAAGAGTTGGGGAAGTTCTCGGCCATTAGGCAGACGGGCATTGGGCTGGCGCAGCTCGTCAAAGAAGGCATGTGCACAGGCCTCCAGCGGAGAGAGTCGCGTCACCGGTGTGTACTCCAACAGACGAGAACACAATGAGATGGCTTCAGGAGGAGTCCTCGGCTTAAACACCTAACACAAATGCACAGAATCACAGGGAAATATAACATCTGACAATTTGAAAAATGAAAGACCAGTTTAAAGATGAATTTTCAGCCTAAACAGTTTTAGAAACAGTTCACAAAACTTCACTAAACTGCATTGTGTAACAAATTTTTATATATAACAGTTTTTATTTAAAGTGTTCATTATTAAAGCCGCAGTATGTAACTTTTGCCTCTGTCTCCATCGCTGTTTGAAAGGTGCAACTGCAGTAATTTGCAGAATTTATCATCTTTACATGAATTGTGCATCTGCATGGCTCCTCAGCACGGATTAGTGCTGCACAATTAATCGAACACGATTAATCGCGATTGTCATGCACATTTAGTCAGTAAAGCTGGTTCTGTGATTAGTAGGGCTGTGTATCACCAGCACTGTCCCGCATATTTTTATAAACTATAAATAGCTTAATCGCTCAAGACCTACATCATCTTTCTCAACAAGGAGCTGGTAACATCATTGTTCTTAAAGGAATTAAAGCCACAGCTTTAATAGAGAAATGCAACAAAACTGAGGTAATTCTCATGTGCACAGCCTCTCTCCTCTCTTTCTCTCTCTCTCTCTCGTGTAAATAAACACTTGATGAATTACAATGTTCTGAGAATAGAATATTGAAGTGGAGATCACTAAACTGCAAGCTAACAGTTGTTTTCAGAAAGCGTGTTTATAGTGGAAAGAGCGCGTGCACAGGGTTGCCAGGTTGACAAAGATAAGTAACACACTTAACAGATATTTCCGTATTGCGCAATGTTTCGGGGGTTACATCTCTTTTAGGGCTGCAACTAACGATTATTTTGATAATCGATTAATCTGTCGATTATTTTTACGATTAATCGATTAATCGGTTTATGTACTTATATTTTATTTTTTTCCATTTTTTCCCCAAGTAAATTATTAATAAATGGTCTTTATCCTTCAGCATAGATTTTTAAGAGATTTTAACCATTTTGCACTGTCATATCCTCATCAAAATATACCTGGAGTTGTTTTATTGTGTTAGTAATCCTTTGTCGAACTCTTCTGCAATCAGAACACTGACCCATACTCTAGCAAATTTCACAAGGAGATTTAAAATAATGTTTTCACCATGGCAGTCCATAGAGCTCCTAAAGTAGTTTAACATCCCGAACAAAGCTTAAGCAATCTTTCAGAACATATTTTCAGGAAGAATAAGGATAAAACAGAATAAAAGTGCAGTGCATTGTATTTTATTATTTACTGGGAAACAGCTTTATAGCTTATGCTGTGAAATTGTAAACAATCCTTCGAAAAAAGTGCCAATGGCATGAAACCTGAATGGAACTCAGAATTTAAAGTAAAATCCATCAGAAGGTTTTCCAGAAAAAAAATTGGACACACACAAAAAACCTGCTGTGTGAAAAGAGCAGTGAATACTTAGAAAAAAAGTGCATTTCAAATATCTTTAAACATTTACCTCGCTCATTCAGTCATAATTAGGCTGCACGACTGAATTATGAACTGGTAAACGACAAACTGATTACGGAACATGTTTGTAAAGCTTTAAATGTTAACTGTTAAAAAGCAATGTTATCATGTTTTACGACTTAACATTTGCAAACAACATTTTACTGGAGAATCTGCACAAATGAAAGTCTTAGGGGCCGTTCACAAATCGCGCCTAAAACGCGTGGAAAACGATAGGCGCACCGCTTTCTCCTTCTTTCCATAGCGCACGAGCAGAAGCGCCCCTGAGGCTTCTGCCTTTGCTAAGCAACCATGACGTGCTCTCTCCTAGAAGACGCGGAAATTTCAGCAAAGGATAAATGGATTTGCAGCTCAAAAAATCGCTTGCAGTAGCTCTGCTACTAAATTTATTTCAAAATGGAAATCCATATACAGCTATGATCAGCTGTTCCTTTCATCTTGACTGAGCTTTTAACGTTGTTACGGGAAAGGATGAAGCTGATTGGTTAGTTCTTGTCACATGACCCGCGGTGCGCTTGCAGCATTCTGAAAAGTTGAAATGTTTTTAACTCGATGCGGTGCGGTGTTGGAAATAACTTGAGCGCGCAAAAGACGCGATATGTGAATGTCCCCTTAAACAGTTCAGTAGTGCAGAGTTTACAGGTTACGCTTCTTTTTTAAAGGCTCAAAGTAAAGTACTCCCACACATAAACATCATATATGATGTCTATGCTCCCACATCACGCTTGAATGCTGCAGAGACGCTGTTCGGGGAGCACGTGACATAAAACGAGGCCAGCTATTGGCTATTCGCTACTTCTCCTGCTCTACTGGCTGAGTAAAACCTCCGGTGGCTCATTACTGCCACACTTTGGTCACCGCAGATTTGAAATATGCACGAAATGAGCCGCTTACGGCACATAAAAGTTATTTAGCAACGAATCGATGACTAAATTAGTTGACAACTAATTTAATAATCGATTTTAATCGATTAAATCGATTCGTTGTTTCAGCTCTAATCTCTTTATATATAAGGCAACCCCGGTTTTGTTCCTTTGCTGCCAGATTAAACCTTGTTGTAGCCTATATATTAAGCTCTATTCATTATTTTTTAGAAACCTTGCACTTTTCTACTCCGTTTTAAATGGTGTTCTTGTATTCAAATTAAGCACAGTCCACTGCTGTGCACGTGCCACAATATCGATACAGGGCCAGCTGTATCGATATTTGTATTGTCAAATCTCTGTGATGAGACATCATCGTATCGATATTTTGAACACAGCCCTAGTGATTAGCAGTAAATCTCAATCACCGGCTTTCAGGTGGAGCAGCATTTACTACATAGAGCTGTAGTTCTCTGACAAGCTATGCAAAATCGTGTTCATAATCGCAGATGATAAAATTGTAGGATTATGAAATAAAATCTTTCGCGATAATGACAGCTGTTGCGTAGTAAATGCTGCTCCATCAGAGAGCATGTGAATATACTACATTTAATAACGTTTTTTAACTCCTAATTCACTTCACGTCAATCAACGTCAGTCAAGTGTTTAAAATAAATCCTTCTGTGAGATGATGTGGCTTCTTCAACAATAATTAAGGCACACAATATTTCATTGTTTTATAAGCAATGATTAAGGCAATGTCGATTAGCATTTCATTATAGATATACTTTATTAGGATGAAAATTATAATATGAACTCCGATAAACCATATATTGCCATAGTTGTGTTTTTATTAGTCACGTTGAATCGATGAAAGCAGTTAAATCTACTGTTTATTCAGCTGCAGCATCAGGGCATATTTGGATTTTCAGCGCGAGAGCGCCTTCTGGCCTTTGGATGGAGATTTACTGCTGATCATAGAGCCATGCTTCACTGAAAGATACGCATGACAATCGCAGTTTCTGCCTAATCGTGATTTATTGCCTTTGCGATTTAATTTGGATTAATTGTGCAGCCCTAGAGTGGATGAATCTAACGTTTTGAAGTGTATATGTGGCTGACAGTCACCGCACCGCTGTGGATATTCACTGCACTTCAGAATCACAGATTTTGTGTCTTGGAAGTATACACCAATTAATTAATTACTTTTCACCTGAAAATGTCATCCGAACAAGTAACATGTCTGCCACTTTTGTTCTGACCAAGTGAGAAACAGAAAGAATTACAATAAATTGCACTACCAATATTGATTAAATCTAACATTTGCTTCGCACATATCACTTCAAACAGTGCAAATTTTATTTATTCTTTGCCCTCAAATTGTTATGTTAGCAACATGAGCATTGCATGGCTACATGTATTTAGTGTTTACTAGCATTACCTGTAGATTTCAATTTCTGTACAGTCTAATGGTCATAACATTCGAATTTCATATAAAGAAATTGTTCTTTTAACACAAAAGGCATTCATGTTCCTTAGAATTGGTTCTATATGAAATACAAGTCTTGTTTTATCCCACGTATCTGTAATCAGATGCATATTTAATATTGACTTTTTTTTCTGTAGCCACTCCCCGGTCCAAAGTCTTTTGCTTTTGACTGAATCTCCAGTTGTCACTGATGATTGTCATTTGGACCTTTCCAGATTACAATCCCCATCAAAATGACAAGTTTAATTATTCTAGCTGCTGTGAGAAAAAGCTATATGTGATCTGCCACCTGCAGCATCCCTCTTTAATATACAGCCGTGACCTAATGACGCAAACTCGAATGACGACAAGCTTCGTATTTCCTGCAGAGACCTACCAGTACCACTCAAATTTAAAAACATTATTAGTTACCAAAGCAAAAATCTAATTTATTTCAATGCATCACTAGTTTACCCTTCTATTAAGTCCTAAAATGTTTCTTTTTGTGAGATAACTGAGAATTATTATAGCAAAAAATGTAGCAACAGGTGTTTTACCTTAGTCCAAGGGTGTGCTTTGATTTGTGGGAATTTGAACTCTGTGTAGTTGGGGTTCATCTCTCGGATCTGTTCTCTTGTTGGGGTCCCCAAAACCTGCAGAGAGTGGTTAGGGAATTAAGACCTGTGTCTATGCATACTCTTATAAATACAGCGATGTAGATCTTCCACTCACCTTGATGATCTCCACTAGCTGGTCCACTCCACTGTCACCGGGGAATATGGGCTGTCCCAGAAGCAGCTCTGCTAACACACAACCAGCTGACCAGATATCAATGTTGGATGTGTAATCCGTGGCTCCGAATATTAGCTCGGGAGCGCGGTAATACCTCGAACAGATGTATGAGACATTAGGCTCCCCACGAATTAACTGTTTTGCACTGTGGAGATCACAAAATAGAGGGTAATAAATATGTTATCAAAAATGCACATGTAAAAATGATATAGTAGGCTGCACATGAAGGCGTACAATAGGCAAACTTACATCATTGCTGAAAAAGAGAGTTGCATTATCATCATTTTGGAATCAGATCAAGGCTCTTCGAATCTAAATCAAATTGCAAGATTCCCACCCCAGGACACAAATACACACAAGCTTGCCACACAGGCCAAAACTTTCTGTTACTAGGCAGATTGTAGTGTAAATACCCCAAAATACTTCAAGCATTATCAAAGAATGAACTAGTGTGACGTCATTTCAAACTAAATAAGAACAAAAGGTTAATTCGCAGTTTGTTTCAGAGTTGCCAAAAGCAAGCTTTCTGGCTGGCAAACACCTTTGAACTACCACTACCATTTTGTTATTGAGGGGAAAGTGCAAAGCACATATTTATATTCAGATAAACGATGATCTTATACATGGGTGTGTTTTAAATACATTCCACGCAGAGAAGCGTCAGTACACACACCTGCCAAAGTCACACAGCTTGAGTACCGCTGTGTCTGGGTCCACCAGGAGATTCTGTGGCTTTATGTCTCTATGGCAGACGCCTTGGGAATGAATATATGCCAGACTGCGAAATAACTGATACATATACACCTGAGAAAGAAAGACAGACAGATTGTGGGGAAGTTATGACAAAAGGAGAGAAAGAGATGTTATTGTTTATTGTGCATGCACATATGAACACAGTAGCAGCAGTCATGACTGGACAAAGACTTACTTTGACATAGATAATGGGGATAATGGTCTTGGACTTGTTGAAGTGGCGTGCCACCCTGTACACAGTTTCTGGTACAAAATCAAGCACCAGATTTAGATACACTTCATCTTTCTGATGGGAGAAAGAGAGAAGGCCAATTAGATTGTTAAACAGAGAGAAGATTCATCAAATATAAATTATTCACGATGAAAAACTTATATCACTGTGATATAAAAACTCAAAGGTCGGATAAAAAAAAAAAAGAACCTTTTCTCCACTGGAGTAGAAGAAGTAGCGTAGCCTGACAATATTACAGTGGTCCAACTTCCTCATTATCTGTAGCTCACGGTTCTGTGGAGAAAGAAATGATGTGTGAAGGACTGTAAAGTCAGAGTATGAAGATCAAACATTATTTAATGCATTCATCTGTGAAAGTTTGTTTCTCTGACTGTGCAGCCTATTTAAAACTATTGCTGCATATAGTAGATATTTCATTAAATATACAGCTTGCACAAAAGATGCACAGATCAGCTCTAACGTTACCTGATTCTTCTGCTACAAATAAATGCTCCGCACCGCTTCGCTAAAATAGGCGCCTAGTCTATTTTTGACGGACGCTGTGTCCAAGATAATTGAGGGCGCATTTTGGATTACTAAAAAAAAAACAGCTACAAATCTTTTATCCTTGTCATTCATAACTAGACTTTTAAGTAAATTAATTTTGTCTGTCCCCTTCAGCACAATAATGTAGGACATAGCAATAAACACAACAATAAACACAATCAAACTGGATAAAATATAACCATTTAGCAAACTAACATGTAGCAGAACCCCCCAAAAATCTCACTTCAAGGTGGAAGGTCTTAAGCCTTAAGCCGTCCGTGAGACACTACACACATTCATGATTCAGTGTTATCACACTCAGAGTGCTTCCATTTACATTCGGCATTAATGTGCGTCTCAGGTCTGAGATGTGAGATATTGCCATTTAAAGCCTTACTGTGGGGTGCAATTCATTAACATTGGTTGTGAATGCTAAATATTTCAGGCTCACGTTAGTGTAATTTCTGGCTCCTACAAATTACTATACAAAAGTAAAAAGTACAGAAAATCAAGTTTTGCAAACAGAATGAGGAGATAAAAAAAATACTGTCAACTACCTATAGAAATACACAAGTCATGACAGCAATATATTACACTAACACTACATTACTAATTGTATATTCTAATAATAATAAATATTATATTATTGCAATGTAATATTTAAGTAAAATAACAGTTTGACTGAGAAGTGGATTGATATCCTATTACAACTAAAGTGGATCAAAAAGAGATCGATCTTCAAGCCCAGGTACAGCATTAATGCAATTTTTAGCTTTTTTGTTAGCACGGTTCACTTTTGAGTCAATATGAAAGAGATTCAGGTCATCTGAAAATGTGGAACGCAACATTTCCTCGAGACAGTAGAGCTTGGACAAAACAACTTCATTTAGAGTCCTAAGGCATTGCTTGCAAGTTTGTAGTTTAGAAACATGAAAGGGGGTGTTTCAATATGATCTAAGACTTTTTGTTCTTTTAGCTTTGATATCTAAGCAAAAGCAACATGAGATATTAAATGTTAATCAGTTCAAACTTCAAATCGCAATGTGTCAAATAAATAAATAACTAAATAAAAAAACTAACGTGATTGCAGCAGCTCCTAATTTAAAGGTGCTCTAAGCGATGCCGGGAGTCGTAACTTCTTGTTGACGTTCAAATTGTTGTCAAACAAAACGGAGGCTAGCTAGACCCTCCCTCCTCCTCATCCGTGCACTAACCCCCAAAACCCCACCCCCAAATCTTTCTTGTCGGTTATTGGCTGGAACAGTTTGTTATGTTTCATGGTGCAGGTGAGCCCAGTTTGTTTTTCTTGTTGTTTGTGGAGCCTGTGGTGTCTAGAGAGACCCCGTTTTTTTACAGTGTGTTCAGGGGACAAGCAGCTAGCGTATAGTGAGGAGATGTTTGCTGGATGTGACAAAAAATGTTTTGGCCTAAAAAATGTGTGACATCACTTAGAGCACCTTTAAAAGACCTGTAGAAAAAACATCTCATGCTGGACTAAGGCAGTATTTTGTCTTGTGTATGCACATGCAGGTTTGATGCATTTTAGGGTATTTTATTATGACTGACATTACTTTTCACACAAGCAGGTTTTCTTCCTCCTCTTACCTTAAACCTCTTATCCTGAAGCACCTTCTTTATGGCCACCATCTCCTGGCTGTCGATGAGTCGAGCCTGGTACACCACTCCAAACGAGCCATTCCCGATCACCTTGATGTCTGTGTATGAGACCTCCTGAGGACGGTCGGGACCCTGCCCTGGTGTGGCTACTACCGTTGTCACTTTCCCACTATCCCCTAAACAGACAACAAAAGGGTTTTTACTTTTTTTGTGTTTTTTAACAAAAGGACTTTAACTGAAAGACCAGACTGCTCACAAAAATAGAGATTTAAACCACAGCAGTCCATTTTCCCATGTGTGGGAAACCTGAAAGAATGCAGTCACCTATTAAACACCACTTTAGTACTCAATGTGATAAAAGTACAAATAGAACATTTGACCATTTTCCTTTAAGGTCATGGTTCAATTCATGCTTAAAAGGGTTAGTTCACCCCTAAAATTAGAATTCTGTCAACATTTACTCACCCTCATGTTGTTCCAAACCAATTTGATCATCTTCGGAGCACAAATTTAGGTCATTCTTAATCAAATCTAAGAGCTTTCTGTGCATCCTGCAACTGAACCAAAGTCTGCCGAGACATGATCACTTTACATGATGAACAGATCTATTTTAGGCTTTTATTCACTTAGAAAAATTGATCAGCTAACATTGTTAACAGCTAAATTTGGTAATGGAAGCTCAAGTACGCTTGCTTGAGGTGCAAGGACCAATGGCGTTTGTTCTTGTGCATAAAGCAAGTATGGTTGAGCTTCTATTTATGTTTGCTGATCTGTTTATGTGCGTTTATATAGTTTTTTTTTTTTTTTATTGTTTTTTTTTTTTTTCTCTCTTTATTATCGTTTTGAAGGATCAAGAGTAAAATGACATTTCCATTTTGGGGTGAACTAACCCCGTAAAAAAAGTAATCAAAAAATACATTGGTTTTACGATTTTATAGTAATATTTCAGATTTTCTACTAAACTGTTTTTGTAATATCAAGTGACTTAATACATTAATTACCATGGTATTACAATTGGTTGGTCTCTAAATAGTCGCTTCAATAACAAAAGTAGAATTATACCACTGAATGTTCAGCAAGTGAAGCGGTTATAAAATGGCACTTCAGTCAATTTCATCTGAATTATTTTCTCTATTTTTCTGTATTATTCCTTTTGCTCTAGCGTCTGTCAAGAGCACTGGATCAGTGCATAATGCCACTAAAGCAAGCTTACTTAAATATACATTATTAGTGGCAAACTGTTAAAGTCAAGCATTTTAAAGGTTAGTGATACATTTAGATTTTTCCATCCAAAACAAAAACAGTACAGCTGTTATGCCTTGGAAAATAATGTAACACCTCTGTGATAACACACAGCTGTTTGACTATGTGCCTATGTGAAGAAAACAAATCTTGGCATGATAAATGTGAGCGTAAATTATGCTTTGGGATGTCCATGTAGTCATTATATGCTGCAAACATGCTCTCCATGGTAAAAATCACAGGAAATGATGCTCTGACAGTATTAATTATAATTCTACCATGTAATTTCAGCTGATAAAAACATGAATAATAGTATTTCAGCTGGTGAGTGTGGTGATGTAAAAAGAGTCGCATGGACCATTTATGGTTGTTTTGTGGTGCTTTGCATGCTTTTAAGCCTGTAATCAACTGTCCTTATTCATTGTCATTGCATGGGAATCGTTGCGCAGCACATTCTTTAAAATTCCTTCTTTCGCACTCCATGAAGAAAGTCAATCAGGCTTGCATCGACATGAGTGAGTAAAGCGTGAAATATTCCTCAAAACTACTCCTGCATGCCTGAGAGGTCTTTTCAAAAGACATGAAGTTAGATCTTTTTGAACTCATCTCTGCCCTCTTATCCAGTACGCTATGCCTGCTTGCCACTCTTTTTGACAGGTGTTAATAGCAATCCAACACCTGTGTTTAAATGTGTGTCCAATCACAACAGAACAACGGGGAGAGCTTATCACTAGGCATAGCAGAAACAACTGTAAGACTGTTTGAACACGGGTGAAGTGTAATAAATCTAACCACATTTCCACCTGTGGCCAAGAGCAGACCTGAATAATGGGGATGTCTGGAGACAAACAGAGCCCTAGTGTGATGTTTTTTCCATCAGTTGCTGTCAGTTTAGATTTAGAGAAGGAATGACAGATTCACCTAAACAAAAGCTTTGTTTTATTACACGGCAAAACTATTATTTACCGGATCAAGGCTGAGCAGACAGTTGTTGTCATGCATGACATAGACAGTTGCTGCTATTGAGAACTTTTCACCAGAATAGCGCTGCTTTGAGTGGTATGTGAGACAGTGTGGATTGGCGGCCAATTTTTTTTTTAACAACCAGTCATGTGACTGAATAATTCTCTCAAAGCAAAAATAAATAAATAAATCACCATATAGCAACTCAAATGATGCTATCGTGAATCTGAAATGCCAAAGCTTGTCATTAAAAAGACTATTATTATTATTATCCTCTAGGATGAGAGAGATGGATTCAGTCACTTTGTAATGCCTTCATTGATCATGTGTATGCCATTTAGTCGCTTTCAGTGATGAACTGAATGAAGATTGTATCACTGCTTCCAGCAAAAGTGTGAATATGAAATGTGAAAACATTACACATTATGCAAACTTAATGTTAATGAATAAAATGTATCATGTTTTTGGGCAAGTGAACATGTCAGCGATGTAATTAACAATATACTATGCTTAAATTACAAAAACAGCAATGGTTATGTTGCAACTACTGGTTCAAGGATTCTCATGGGTTACAGTCGGACATCCACCCACTCCATCTCCCCTCATTCCTAGTAATAACACCCATCATCATTCCCATGGAAATCCAGCAGTCAGCACCAGGGTAGGTGAAGGCTGCTGCGAGCACCTCAGTCACTGGGAATCATTTATAGAGCACCAAAAAATTAAGAGGTTTATGCCTCTAGGCTCCTGGTTTTCACAGGAGTAGCCCAACCACAAGTTTACATTGGGTCATTTTTCCTTCATAGGATACAGTGCTTGAACTCAAAGCTTTGTGATGATCTGTTGGATTGCGAGTAAGACGGATGGGGGTCGTTTAACATGAAATTATTATTAATAATAATGTTATAACAGTGATTCTAATATTTTTTTCCTTTAAATATATGGACAGGCAAATATCAATTTGGTCCTTTCTTGGTCGAACTACATATTAAAATTAATATTAAAGACATTTCTGATACGACTCCATGCTTCCAGGGTCGCACATGGTGAAATTATTTAAATCAAACGCAAAATTGAAGATACAGTCTGGTAGATGTTGCCGGTGGGCTAACTGAGCTTTGTTACCAAACGAGCACATCTTCAATAACGCGACGTCTAAACATCTAACAAACCACTAATCATATTCTAAAGAATGGCTTTAATTGGTCAAAATGTGAAGCCTTGGTATCGATCATAAGAGATGCGTTTAGCCAGTGCTCTTATAAAGGATTTTCGAGCTAATGTAGAGCAATCAAAGCCCTTGATCCGTCTACAAAAACAAGCTCACGTTAGCTTAGCTAGTTAGCCGCCTAAAGTAGGTTAACGCGATAATGGCAAAATAATCAGACAAATTAATTAACCGCAGGCTACACGGTCCAGCACTTCGGCTTTTACTAGTCTACTAATATAACATTTATTGGTATTGTCGTGTGATGTCATTGAATGATACTCACTGCCCAGCTTTAGGTTTCCGAAACCAGACGAACTCCCGCCTGAGGCCTGCGCACCCCCCGTCTTTCCTGAAGAGCTTCCACCGGCGACGGCTGATCCGGCGGCGGCTGCAGCGGCTCCCGGGACCCCCGGAGGCTCAGCAAACGAGCTAGTCCTGGGCCGCCCGCTGCCGCTCATTTCGGGTTGCAAATGTGCCAGAGCGGGGGTAAACTGTGCCTGTAGACGGGCCCAGGCGCGTGGTTGATTTGTCAATTTAAATTAGAATAATCGTAAAAAAAATAATAATAAGATTGCTGAAGTACTCTATCAATAGCAAACTGTGCGCCTCCTCTTTCTTTCTCTGTGGCTGGGCAACTAGAGCTGACGCACAGTGACGCTCTATGCGCATTGTTCTCTGGGTAATGAAGTTCAACAACGCTTTCAAGTGCATAGATCCTGCAGCACGAAAATGACCAGCTTTTATTAATTTTTTTTATGCCAAGAAAAAAAAAAAAAAAAAAAAAAAAAATATATATATATATATATATATATATATATATATATATATATATATATATATATATATATATATATATATATATATATATACACACACACACATTTTTTTAATACCAATAAAACAATTTCCATAAATAGAATAAAATACTCTAAATGAACCTAATTTCCAATTAGTCTGCTTCAAAGCCTGTGCTGTCCAGCTATCACCCATCTTCACACTGATATTGATCTCAGCCCAGATGCAGTCAATATGGGATTGCACTATATCCTCTAACATCTGGACAAACCAGGGACTTATGCAAGGATCTTGTTTGTGGACTTCAGCTTCACTTTCAACACCATCATCCCGGACACCCTTCAGAATAAACTCACACAGCTCTCTGTACCCACCTCCATCTGTCAGTGGATCACCATCTTCCTGACAGATAGGCAGCAGCTAGTAAGGCTGGGAAAACTCCAACAAAAAAATCCAACACCCACACCATCAGCACCGGAGCTCCTCAGGGCTGCATTCTCTCTCCACTGCTATTCTTCCTTTTACTCAAATGAGTGCACCTCTAAAGACCCCTCTGTCAAGCTCCTGAAGTTTGCAGATGACACCACAGTCATCGGCCTCATTCAGGACGGCGACAAGTCTTCTTACAGACAAAGAGGTTAAGCAGCTGGATGTCTGGTGCAGTCACAACAACCTGGAGCTCAACATGCACAAATGTGTGGAGATGACCCATTCACCATCATGAACAGCATTGTGGCTGCAGTGGAGTCATTCAGGTTCCTGGGCAAAACCAACTCTCAGGACCTGAAGTGGGACAGTCACACTGACTCCATTGTGAAAAAGGCCAAGCAGAGGTTGTACTTCCTTCATCAGCTGAAGAAGTTCAACCTGCCACAGGCACAGATGACACAGTTTTACTCTGCTGTTATTGAGTTCTGTGCTCTTCTATAACTTGTCTGGTTTAGGTCAGCCAGGAAATCAGATTTAGGAAGACTCCAATGGATTGTTAGGACCGCAGAAAGGATCATTAGTGTGCACCTGCCCAGTCTTCAGGACTTGTACAACTACAGAGTGAAGAAACGGGCAGGTAACATCACCAAAGACTCCTCTCACCACAGACACAATCTGTTTGCACTTCTCCTCTCAGGCAGACGCTACAGATCTCTGGGCACTAGAACATCAAGACATAAAAACAGTTTTTTCCCCCATGCCATCTCCAGCTTAAAAAGCTAACATATGAATCATTATCTGTGTCCTGTAATTCTTTGTTCTGTAATTCATTTGCGTAAATCATTCTACATCTTTAATTACTGCCTTGTATTATGTAAATACATATGCATATTATTATTTATACAGTTCTATATAGAGTAAAAATGCAATTTTAATTTTCAATTAATTGCTAAATCTTGCTAAATGTATTTTTATTTTTTGTTCTCATGTCAGATGTGTATGTATACATGCCTGTTTGTATGTACCAGGAGCACCTTAAAAAAAATAACACAACAAATTCCTCATGTGTTTGCGCACACCTGGCGAATAAAGCTAATTCTGATTCTGAAAGCAGAATGTTTTTAAAAGCCATGCATTGCGTAACCTTAAGGCATAAAATACCATAATACAGTAAATAAATAGATAGATAAATAAATACTGAAATTATTTGACTTCAGATGAAAAGTGTTGTCACATTTGTTAAATCTATTATTTTACAAAACGTTTTAATTGACAAAATGTCCATTTACATGATAGTCAAACAGTGTAATGAGTTCAGGAATGGGCTGAGAAAGGAAATATTTTAATATCAATGTCTACCATGTGGGACTAATCATAATCTTTATATTTCAGCGAGATGTCCTGAACAATTAACAATCTATAATAAATACTTAACAATAAACACATGATGTGTTTTGAGATGTTTTATTATTAATGAATTCATTAGGGGTTTAGGACCTTTTCATCAGCAGATGAAGCCTCTCATTCATACGCTAGAATACAAAAATGCTTCTGTCATCGGACTGTCCATCACAACAGCTAGAGCTTGACTGACAGTCCTTCTAGCCAATCAGCGCGCTACAAAAGCCACACGCGATCCCTCCACGGGGCGGGGCAGCACGCACAGACCAAGGAACAGAGAGGCCAGACAAACGGTACATTTTCACATCCACCATCGTCTTTACGTCAAAACATTTAACAAACAGTGCGACGCGCTGAATAACACTGGTTCGTTGTGGTGAAAAACGCTTTGTGAACCCCTGGAAGCTTTTGCGGGGCCGACGTGCGCTGCACGAGGTATAGCGCGACCGCAGCGCTCGAGGTGAGGTTCAGAAACGGCCGGGGAAAGAAGGCCTCCCTTCGCGCTCTTAGACCTGCGGGGAAAAGTGAAGAGCGCCGCCTGACGACCGCCGTACAGCGGGGTGGCTCGCTCAGGAGACAGCGGGGCGCGCCGTAAGCTCTAGCAAAATCTGAAGAGCGCCACCAACTGCTCGCCAAAAGGTGAGCGGTTCGTCTGAAACCCGCTAAAAGCTGTTGTCTGTTTGTACGGATTCCGCCACGACCAGTGCTAGAAGTTTTGCATGATTCTCGGGTGTATTATCAATGCGTTTGCTTTTACACCTGGATCTGTAACGTTACCACATTTGTAATTCCGGTCATATGTTTCTGGTTTATAGAAATTATTGAATTGTGGACTCTTTATATCACGGAGCCACCATATGTTACGCACGGACTTCATAATTACGTATAATGCACAAGTGTCATTGGTTACCGGGTTTAATAAATGTTTTGATATTAATACATTCTGATAGTTTTATCTGATAGTGTTTACAAAAAGTAGGGTCACAGCTGTGAAACCTTATAAAACTAGTACAAATGTTACATACACACACACACACACACAGTAGGGTTTCATATCTTGTTCCTACTTTGTGTGTGTGTGTGACTCCAAGGACCCCTTTATTCGCTCTTTGTATAAGCTCATATTTCAGTTTAACGTTGTACACCTTTAAGTGTCTTTTAGCAGTTTAATTGTGATTATGTTATATAACCTATATTATATTTAAATAGTTTTTTTGTGTAATTTTGAAGCACTGGTCTGAGGTGGTCTTATGGGTATGATTGAATTATAAAATTAAAAGAGAAAATCAAGTGAAATTGTACATTTGTGAAGCAATAATCTCAAAGTTTTGTAATTTTAAATACTAAACAGCACGTAGTGTTTTGGGACGTATTGTCCCATGTCTCAATGATTATACATTATATTTGTAATATATTTATTATATTTGTAATAATTAATGGTCTGTGGGAATCTGTTCCTGAATAATAGGTTATGGTATTTAATATAAATGTGCAAGGCCAGATAATTTGTCTGGGAATGTTCTGACATATCTGTATTTCTTAAACTGTTGCTTTGCTTTTTTTTTTTTTTTTTTTTTGCAGGTTATTTTGAGGCTTAGGATTCATATCGAGCATAAGAATGCATACTCAGCCCAGTGACTGTGATTCATAACCCCAGCACTGCATCTGCTCTTCAGCACACCAAGAGACTTCGCATCTTTACAAGTTTAGCACTGTGCAGTTACCATGAGTGAGGAATATGTGGAGCATCAGTACATGTGCAGTGAGTGCCAGCAGCTCTTTAATACGCTGGAGGAGGTGCTGGTGCATCAGCAGATCCACACCGGAGCAGAGAGGGACGAGGTCGAGGTCCTGCCGAGCCTGGAGGACTGTGACGCTGGGAAGAGCCAGTATCAGTGCCTGGAGTGTGGAGCCATCCTGAGGAACCCAGATGAACTACTGCTGCATCAAGAGCTGCACATGAGAGAGGCAGGCCAGGGTGAGGGCAGTGTTTAATGTATGTGCTATACTAGGGCTATATTTTTTGCATGTTTTGCACAGCTTGTCAGTGAACAACGACTCTATCTCTTTCTATGAGAAAGCATGCAGGTGATGGAGATTTACCGCTGATTACAAAACTGGCCTTACTGACAAGATGTGCATTAAATATCGCTCTATTGTTTACTGTGTGTTTAGATGGGGAGTTTTTTTCAAGTGCACGTAATCAGCACATGAATGCTTTATTTCCAGAGCTGTGTGAGGTCACAGAGGTGGATTCTGTTGATGCAGAGGTGCCAATCCAGTATCAGTGTTTGGAATGCCTGGCTCTCTTTGACACACCTGAACTGTGGTTGGCTCACAGACAGACACACAATAGAAGCAGCACCCACAGCAGCTTGAGCACTGACACAGTGAGTACATGCGCGCACACACACACACACACACACTGATAAACAAGGCTGGGTATCCATGCTGATTCTGATTTGCTCTCAGTTTGTTTTGATTAGATTCCAGAAATTCTAATATCAGCTAATAACTCTGATAGAGTGACAGAGTAATAATACAGAGTAATAGTGAAATGTGTATCCATTTAAACAAACAAATCAATTATTAATATCATCAAAACCGTCTACACCGTGATTGCCACTGTGTCTGGTTCTGGAGGTGCTTAACAAACAACTCGTACATACTGCAAATTAACATATTTATCTTGTGATCTTTTTTTAGCGGTTTCTAATTTAATTGTGGGTTCTCTTTCAGGAATATGTTCTTCAGGCAGATGGTTCAATCACTCCGGTTCAGTTGCTCAATGTTCAAAATCTAGTTCTGGATGAACAGAAGGCAGGCCAGATCCTGACGTTGGCCCAGGTCTGTTTACATACATACAGCTATACACATTACTCACACAAATACATTCTTTAAAGAGGGTTTGTTTTACACCATGCTCTAACTATGGAGTTTTGGGATAAAGGCTATATTTAATTTTTGTTCATGTCACAGTGGGGTCCTTGGTGAAAGATCAGGTTTTCCCCCTCTTAGTAATTCTGGAGTTTCAGTGTGACGATGTCTGGGCCTATTTCCACATTGTTAGGATCTTACAGGTCTCATATTTCCAAACTTACTTTTGTTGCCTTTACTTTCCAGGCTCTCCGAGAGCAAGAAAACCCATGTAAAACTGCAGCCCCTCCCAGAACTATGCTAGTATCAGCCAACTCTTCCCTGCCTGGCTCCACGTCTGCGATGCTCCGCCTACAGTTCTGCTCCGCCCAAGCGATCGCTGATGGTTCAGCTTCAGCTACTCTCCGCAAAGCTAAACTCCTCACCCCTCTCTTACCTACTGATCCTATCCGGCTGGACAATGGAACGACTTTGAACTTCCTCCCTTCCTCTGTTCAGATGAACACATTAAATAAGGAAAATGAGGAGCTTTTAATTATCCATCCTTATGAGTGTTCTGAGTGTAATCTGCTGTTTAGCTCACCAGAGGATTTCCTTCAACACCAAGGGGAGCACTTCTTAGGCCAGGACAAAGAGAGTGGGGACACTGGGGTGATGGTGGGGTATGAAGATATTTCTGAGGCTAAGGAAGATGAAGGAAGAAGTGATGGATCCGAAGAGGGCAACAAAGTTGGCAAACTTATTGCTGGGAGGCGTACATACACTGTCCGCTCCGCTGGTTTGGGTTTGACACCGTCACCCAGCAATCTTCAGTGCGAGGAATGCAAAAGAACGTTCACCTCTGCCAATCGGCTTGTGGCACACCTTCGAGTGCATGAACAAGGAACACATGAGTGCCCAGAGTGTGATAAAGTGTTTAAGAAGTTGGTGTCCCTTCAGACTCACATGAGCTCACACTCTGGTGAGGCTCGTTTTCTGTGTGTGGACTGTGGACATGGCTTTACCACAGAAATGACTCTTATGATACACAGGTAATAGATAAACTGTATTGTCAGACATCAAAACCTGCTCGTGATTTGGGTTCTCTGTCATCAAAACTAAATTTGATCTCACTTTTCCCGCTTTAGGAAATCCCATACATCTGAACCCCTGCACAAATGCCCATTTTGTTCCAAAACCTTCACCAACATGACCAAGTTCTTGTACCATCGTCGCACTCACAGAGTACGTGAGCCGACCACAGCAGTCTCTCAGGTAATAGTTGATGTAATAAGGGAAATTAGCTATGACATCAGTATAATATTGTCTATCAGCTAATATTAGAGATTTTGAAATATTTTGCAAATGTATCCGTATTGGTCAATATTTTATATATATATATACAGGGTGCGATTTGTGAAAAAAAACAGGGGGGGGGGGTGTTTTGAAACATGTTAATTCATAAAAATTATGAGAACATGAACTACAACGTCATGTGCTAATTAGCATATTTATGACGTAAGTGCGTCGTATTGTATGCTCACATACTGCAATTTAATTTAGCCATTTAATTTAATTCTCAATAAAACTGTTTTTATTACTATATTTTAATGTTTCTGTTGTCAGACAATAATGACTGAAACGCAGTCCATTAAGACTACATAACCAGCTCTCAAACATTAATATGCACTAATAAAATCAAAAACACATACGATAAAGTCAGTGGTTGTGCTGTGACTGATGTCGGCTATGCTTGCTTGTAAAATAGAGTTAGAAGCAAAAGAATATCTTTCTTTTTTTTTACTGAAAGTGCTGCTGCTGTCTGCGCTCGCTCGCAGATGCAAAGAGAGGCTCGTGGTGGGAAAGAGAGACCTCGCGCTCGTACGGCAGCACCAGAGAGTCTCAGAGACTAAATAATGATTGCCCAAAAAGTCGCTAGATTTGTCGCCAAGTTAGCAACTCCACTGCCCAGCGGACCCGAGCGGACCGGCTGCCTGCAACCGTCTCGCAAGTGTTGATAGGCTATTACTCGTGAGGTGTAACCAATCAGATAGCGCCATGGGCGGGACATTGAGCAAGTCTGCAGAGTGGTGAATACAAAGGGGCTGCGCGGCATCAGAGCCAGCCAAAGTAGAGCATTTTAAAATAAAATTGACTTTAATCAAACCACGGATCCATGATAAGTTTAATGATCTGTCTCGCCACTAGTGTAGTAGCACTGATCACTTTGAGGGGGGAATAAATTTATCCCCACCGGGGATAAAAATAATTCAGCAGAGGCAGGGATACATTGACCAGAAAGGGGGAGATCTCAAGCACCCCCCCCAGCAAATCGCATCCTGTGTGTGTGTGTGTGTGTGTGTATATATATATATATATATATATATATATATATATATATAATATATTTTTATTATTATTTACATTTACCAGTATTTGAGTGTTCATGCTCATTTCTTATATTATTACATTTAGAGCCCTTTGCCCTCATCAAAATTAAATGTAGTCTTTAAAAACACTAGGGATGCACCAATATTCGATTCTGTCCAATACTGAAATATGATCATTATTTATCTTTATTTATAATCAATAAATGCCTCATATAAAATTTTTATGTAATATAATTTATTTAAACTTTAAAACTTAAAATCAGTTGTTTAAATAATACAAGGGAATTTAGGCATTAAGACATAATAATGCATAATAAAACATAATAAAAAAACAATGTTCATAATGAAAACCAGACATTCATTTTAAGATTTGCTAAAGATAATATTTAACGGTTTTAAATCATTTCAAAGTTCATTTGTATGTAGAAATAAAAAAAAGGTAATGTACAAAAAAAAAATTCACTATTAGTGATGTATATAGAATATTTCACATTTAAAAATTCATAAATTAAAAAATCTGTAATTTCTTACGATAACAACAATGACCAGACATATCATTGATTCATAAAAAGCACCAATAACTTATTATTTATTATTATTATTTATATTATTTTTTACATATTTGCACCGAGGTCATGCAATTTAAGAAATCGCAATTTAAAAAAAAAAGAATGTGTACAAGTGCTATAAATTTTATCCATACAAACTTCAGAACCTAATAATTGCAAAAAAGCCTATTATATACTTTTTTCCTTAGAAGGGAACTGAATGTGAATGTTTTAACTAAGAAAGAAAAAGTAAGATTAATTCAAACCTCTCCCCTCTGCAGTTTGTACTGGCCCAGCAGTCACCTCTCTCTATCATTCAAAGAGCAAGAGAACGTGAGGCTGCTTGGAGGAAAGAAAGACAAGCCGTGACTATTCCTCCTGTGGAAGATGACAGAAAAGAGTCCAGTGACACAGGTCCTGTGCTCACTGAAGGTATTGCAGCGGTTTCCCAGTCTTCAGAGTCAACAGAAAATGGGCTTCATGCTGAACCTTCAAACACTGAACAAACTCAAAATGGAGGGGAAATCCAGACAGATGACCCTAACCATTCAACTGCTGCCAGTGTGGACGGAGGAGGAGAGGAAGAAAGAAAACTTGGGACTCTTGCTGCTGAGGAAGAGCCAAAGTTCCCTTGCTCTATTTGTAAAAAAAGATTCTCCACACAGGTCCGTCTGTTGCGTCATCGCCGAACGACTCATGCAACCGAAAGGCGCTTTAAATGCAACATCTGCGGGAAACCATTCAAGAAGCAGATCCATCTGCGAAACCACCTGCGCACACACACAGGTGAGCGGCCGTTCCAGTGCAGCGTGTGTGGAAAGACCTTTTCCTCTCTTGCAAATCTTTCCCGCCATGGACTTACACACACGGGAGTCCGTCCGTACCGGTGTGACATTTGCCACAAAGCCTTCAGCCAATCGTCAAATCTACGCCAACACCGTCAGCATCTTCACAGCAACACGACGCCCTCACCCTGTCCAGACTGCTCTGCTACTTTTATCCGTCCTGCTAAACTTGTAGCTCACCGTTTTCTTCATCACCCAGGGGCACCGGCACCTTACCCCTGTCCTAACTGTTCTGAGGGGTTCTTGCGCAAGCGTCAGCAAGACCTACATTGCCTGGACGAGCATCCCAACCTGACACAGCCACACGGCATCTCCCAGAACTCCCAGGTTAGCAGTCAACAGGGTGCGACGGATAATACAGAGCAACTAACCGCTCCTTCGATGGCGAGACCTAATCTGGATTGCACTGTTTGTGGCAAGAGGTTAAACTCTCCTGCAAATCTCCGTCTGCACCAGCTAAGTCACGGACTTGGGCCCGGCCGGCCACGAGGTTCCAGCTCTGCCACTGGGAAGTCTCATGCCTGTCCGGTCTGTGGAAAACTTTTTGGTTCAGCCTCAAGCGTTACACTACATCAGAGAGTACATACCGGTGAGCGTCCGTATCCTTGTGCGATCTGCGGAAAACGGTTTCGCCAGAACACACACCTGCGGGAGCACCTTCGCACGCATTCGGGCGAGCGTCCGTTCCGGTGCGAGTTCTGCGATAAGGGCTTTGTGCAGAGCATACATCTGGCAGAACACCGGCGTACACACACGGGCGAGCGGCCACATGCTTGCGGTGAATGTGGAAAGACCTTCAAGACTGTTTCGAACCTTAGGAACCATCGTAAGATCCACACTCGCACCCAAAAGCAACAAGAGCCAGAACACGACACAGAAGCAGTGATTGCAGAATGTAACACAGCAACTGTTGCTGTTCTGGAAGCTTCTGAGATGGACCTGGGAGCCATGGTACCAGCCTTCTGCCAGCAAGAGGTGCAGCTTGGACAGCCCCAAGTCTATCAAATACAGACTTCCAACCTAACACAGGTAGGAAGCTGTCACTTTTGTGTGCTAAAGCTCAGAATTTAGATTCCGAGGTGTTGAGAATCAAACATCTACTGCAGAGGTTGGAAAAATAAAAGGGAATCGACTCTTGAATTTTTTTGTAAGCCACCCTACTGTGTGTGAGTTTGGGTCTTTACTAGTTCTGCATATTAATTTTTGGTGCAAAAAATAATGGTTTATATTTTTTTTCAACCTTTCAGAGTCCGGGGACTCCCACTATCATGTGTAACGAGTTTGGAGAGACTATAGCCATCATTGAGACAAGCGGAGACCTGGCAGAGGCCATCGAGCTGTACCACACGGCACTGGAGAGTGGCATCAGCATGGAGGCCATCACTATGGACAGCCTGCAGTTAATGTGAGAGAAGTGAAGAACAGTGCAGCATTCCTGTGGCCATCATCTTGGAGATTTGAAGATTGTGATTAAAAGAAGCACGTAAGTGATGTCAGATGGGTCAAGACAAGTGTAGAGACAAAAAACAGGGTCATTGAACGTGTGAACACGCGTACCTCAAATAGCTGCTCCAGTCCATCCTCTCAGATATTTTTCAGCCTTATTTTCAATTTTTAAAAAATCTTAAAAGAGGGCTGATTTTAGAGGAGTCATGTGACGGCCTCTGATCTGTGTTAAGATGGCTTACAGTCTGTCTTACTGATGACACTTCGTGACACTCTTGTTGTGATATTTGGACAGAGCCAGATGGAGAGTACAAAGGGTATAAGAATTACAATCATGCACAGTAATGATTTCCAGTTAACATTGTAACCTGCAGTTGTTGCAAAGAGGTAGTTTAAGGGCATTGACCTGAAGAACAAAACAACACGGAAAAGGGAGTTCAAAACAAGTGTGTGCTCATCATGGACAGAAGTTATGCACAATCACCGCAACGGACACAGGATTCCCATGTGATGCATCTCATACATTTCTCTGTCTGTACACTGAATGTTTGTAGCATTTTTAATGTTATAATTCTGATATGGAGGAGTGTTACAAATAAACAAAGAGTTTCTCTGTTTCCCTTGTAATTGCTTTGAGGAAATGTTAAAACCGCAGTAACCAGCAATCACCTTAAAGGGATAGTTCACTCAAAATTGAACATTCTGTCATAATTTCTTCACCCTCAGGTTGTTTAAAACTTACAGAACAAAGAGAACATTTTTTAATGTTTCAATGTCCTTAGTAGATGCAAGTCAAATGTGGCCAAGAGAACCCCAGTGACTTTAATTGTATGGATAAAAACCAAACTGAGACACTTTTGTGCTCCAGATAAGAATGAAGTCCTACAGCTTTGAAACGATTAAAGTAAATAATCATAGAATGTTTTCTTTTTTTGAGTCAGCTGGAGTAAATCACTTTAACTCTGTTCTGATGTTACATGGAATGCTTTAGTTTCTTCATACTGCAATTGGCTTTGTAGGTTAATCTTTTTTACAGGCAGCAAATCAAGAAATGTGATAAACTAAACCCAATACACCCATAATGCATATAGAAACACCTAATCATTCCTTAATTCTTAATGTTCACATCTAATAACTTGATCTACTATTCAGCCATTCTCTAACTTTCAGAACTCAAAACTTCATACACAAACGTAGATCGGTGAAGTTTTACACATAATTGTTGTGCTTCTTCCTTGATCTTTTGACTTATAATGAAGAGTCTGTTTCTTTGAACATCTATTTATTTGTTTACTGAGAGATACAGTTCAAATTTAAAGCTTATCAGTATAAAGACTTTCTCGGATATGTAAATCAGCAAAACAAGGTTACACAATAAGAACAGTTTCTAACCATATTTCTTTATTTCTCCTTTAGTTATACAATTTCATTTCTTGTTTACTGGCTTCGTTTCTTCCAATGGGGTTTCTGCTCTTTATTGTGATTCTTGAGTCTTTGGACTCGTACTGTATTTATGTACAACAAAGACCAGTGCTGCAAGAGAAGAAGATCACCATCTATGGCCTCCCAGTCTCACCTCACAGCCTTAAAGTGATTGAGGAAAGAACGATAAAGTGACAGGAGGAGGAATGAGAGATGGGAGGAATGTAAGTGGAAAAAAATTATTTAAAAAATGTAAGACTTCCAGAAAGATGTTTGGAGTGTCTTAACAACAAAGGCTTATGTAATTACTTCCTGATAAGAAATAAAACATTGTGAATATCAATATAAAGAGTGAAAGAAAAACAACAAAAAAGGTAGTGGAAGTGCCTAGGTGCGAGGGTGAACTCATCCCTCCGTTTCTGCTAAAGAAAGAGTATATTAATAGCAATACAGTATTAATAGTAATATAGGTTATAAGGATCAGATCCACAAGAATAACAAAGCATTAATAAGAACAGTACAGTAATAATGAAATTTTATATGACCTTTAGCATTACGTGTTGAAAAATCAAGTTTCTCTAAAAAGTTAATAAAATTCTTATAGTAAATTCTTAAGAATATATTTCCAACATTCTCATTGCTCCATGCTTCACCAGCTCATGAAAAGTTGAATAAAAAAAAGGAAGGCGGGGAAAGAAATGTTTAAATATGTGGAATCTCTTAATATATGGTTAAAACATAAACCAATGGCAATAATGTGCCTGTCGACTTCCCTTCCACGACCTGTTTCCTTCATGGCTAGCCAATTGGAGGCCTTGGAATGACTCCAGTTTGATTGACAACCACTAAAGCCAATCATCGGACAAAAGGCTAACGAATGGCAGCGCAGCTCAGAGTCCCTCACTGAAGGTTTTCAGTGCCTTAAAGCTCTCTGGGAAAAGTCTTCAAAACTTAAAACACCACAGAAGACGAGAAAATATTTAAAATAAAAGTACAATAAGTCTTCAATATCACTTAAACTCAGCCAATGGAGGCCCGCCTCACAATGACTGGCAGTAACCCAAAAAAACACCTGTGGCCAAACTACTGCCAAACAGGCCTACAAAACACAAGAGTCTGAAAAGGGATGGGGTCCCCTCGCACATCTCGCCTTTCTAGAGGCATCAGCAGCACTGTGACTTCACTGGCGTACAGGACAGGCCCATAGTCCTCTAGTTTCAAAGTCCAAAGGAAGCCTAATGACTAAGATAATGCTGTAAATTAAAGATTGTGTATTTAACAGTGTCTGCGATTATGTAGGCAAGTGTCTGAATGTGTCAAAGTAAAGTTTTCATAATTCAACGTCAAGTGAAATACTGAGAAGTATCAAAACCCCAAAGCGTTTTGAGGCATCTCCCCTCATCTGCTCCATATCCATGAAAACTCTGCTCTTGCTTTTCTCTCCAAGTCCTTCGGAGGCGGTCATAGAAGAGACAAGACAACAAATGTAGATCATGCAGAAGTTGAGGGGAGACATCTGGTCTTCAAGCCATCCGCCTGTCCATCAACCTCATCTGGTGGAGTCCTGTGAGTCGCCAGCATTTCTGGGCTCCTCCGAGCTGTTCTGCTCACCCTCCCGCTCGGCCTCTTTTTCCTGAGGCTCTGCCCCTGCAGCTATGTCACTGGCTGCCACTGCCGCCCCAGAAGGTCCAGGCAATGAGGATATATCTGAAGTGCCGGCCAATTCCGACGGAGCTGCTGTTTGCATGATCTTTTGCCGGACCTCTCGGATCTTGAGCTGTAAACAAACCTTAGTGGGGAAGATATCAGCGTATCGTGCCTGGAACGCAGCAGTAGCTTGAGCTATTGAATGAAGGAGAGGGGCGAGAGGGGGACAAAGTCAGCATTAGATGGAAGAAAATTATGAAAGGGATTTTTATTTATCTAATGCAGGGGTTTTCGGATTTCATAATCTCAGAAGATGCGCCACTCTGTCAACATAAATCACAGCATGAAGCTCTTAAATTCTGACTTCAGTTTTGTTCTCTTTCTCAAACAAAGTCATCGCAAGCATCAAAAGTGCAAGTGTTTTTATGAGATGCATTTATGGAACTCTGAAGCTTCAGTCGATTCTTTTTGTAATTGCATGAAAGAGAGTGAGTATAATTTCTCCAGTTTTGTTCAATAGACATGCTCGGAGAGAAGTGATGGTGAGAAAATTAGATAATGTACATTTCATTCCTTTAATATAGTGAACTATGCGCTAGGCTGGGCGATATGGACAATAATACAATCACAATAATCATTTACCAGAAATGTGAAATGCTTTCCACATGTTTATTAGACCATGAGAATGAATGGAAACAACGTTTGTTCACAATTAAACCCCACATTTTAATTTAGGGTCCCAAGAAATCCATTTTGTTTTCCGTTAAATTCTGTGTTTTCCATTTTGTTTTTTGTGTTTTATAATTCATTAATAATTTATAATCAGAAATGGTGTCTAATAAAGTAAATTAATGATACTTTAAAAATTTAATTAAATGAAAATATAACAATTAAGTTACAACAAAACCTTGCATATTTTTTCTCAAAATAAAAAACTGCACAACAAACCTGTATGAATTAAAACATGGATCAAAAAACTTGGTTGTATGATATTTCTTAAAAATAATGATAATAATAATAATATTATTACTTTGAAAAAATATTTAGTATTACTAATAGATTTCTGTGTGTATTTGACGGTAGTTTTTAATCCTTGCAAATTGACTCAGACCTGCTAGATGTATCTTTTGGTCATAAATTAAAAAATAAATTATAATAATAAAGTTATAAATTGTAATAGATTTAGAAATACATTTGAAACATTCATAATATACATTTAATTTATATACTTTTATTAAAATATATATTTTTTTGGTTTGTTAAGATTCCATTAGTCTTGTATTTATCCAAGAACCCCTAAATCCATGGGTCTAATGAATAATGCTATGTCAATAGCATCTGTTTTTGTTAAGATTTGTGCTGTGACTGGTCTGTACTTCATTTGACTTTTGTTCTGTCTGTAAACTGTGTGGGTGGTACAGTGTGTGCGTTACCTGAAGGGAAGAAGCCATGCTCCTGGAATAGCTGCATGACAAGAGCTCTCCTCTGATCAAGAGTTCTCCTGAGAGAGGAGTAGGGCACCTTATCAAACTCCAGCTCCCCCAGCACATCCTCTCCATCTGTACCAGATAAAGCAGTTGAAGCAGGATAATATAGGCTGCAGAATGATGACGGTTCTGTGGGTGGTGAAGTGTTACCTGGCCTTTCAAAGGTGAAAATGTCCCCTTCACACTTTGCAGCGCTTTTAGGTGTGTTTGGCTCTGAACTGCAGCTAGATCTGCGGCGGCTTTTCCTTTTCGGAGAGATTGGATCTTCTGTGGATGAGTCCAGGTCTGTATAAAGGGGGATTGAGGGCTAGTTGCTTTGATTTGTAAGAATAAACTGACCCAATATCATCAACACTGAGTTCAAATTCACACTCATTCATCGGAGAGGTCTGAATCTGACTCTCACCGGTGGAGTTTTTCCTCTTCCTGCGGTAGCTGCCCAGTATGGCTCGTGGGGAGGTGGCCAGACTCTGCAGGGTTGGAGAAGGCAGAACCTCCTCTGGACGGAATTCTGGCAGCTTTGCAAAGCGCTCCTCAAAGTACACTTCTGACAGCACCCTGCAACACATGACCAATCACAAGATTTTGACTATTCTATACATGCAATGGGGTCACATTAATTATGTTTTTATACATAGTTTTTTACGTTTTTGCCTGCAATATTTCACCATTAAAAATAATTACTACCCACATATGATCAGTACAGGGATGGACATAAATCACATCAGTACCAATAATGCCATATTTCATGAAACATACTTGTCAACAGAATCAAACGGTCGTTTGAGTGGTGGGGGCCGGGCCTTGACTTTTTTAGGCGGTGCATCTTTATCACCATGAGACTGAGGCGGAGCAGGATCTGATCCAGAGGAAGCAGGTAATGGAGAAGAAGGGTGGGAGTCCTTCCATTCAGCCTGGGTGGAGCAAAAAGAAAAACAGAATGAGCTTTATCACAAAAGGAATCTTTTTTTGTTTTGTTTTGACTTTATGCTTTTAGGCAACTAACACACTGATTTAAAAAACTAAACTGATTGGGTATATAATGTATCTGACAGTCATGTTAATGATGCTAACCTCCTTAGCATTTGCTTCTTTGCCACGGCCAGTAGGTGTAGCACTCTCTGCTTCTGCGGACCCCTCCTCTGGTGAAAAGGTTGCAGGGGAGCTTGTCTCGGCTGCCTTGTCTACCTCAAATGAGAACCGACTAGCACTCTCTTTGTCCTTCTCTCGCTCTCTCTCTTTCTCCCTGTCCCTCTCCTTTTCTCGCTCTTTGCCTCTCCCTCCTCCATCATAACTGCCCACTGGGATGTTGGCCACAGTGGCTTTCACTTTCTGAGGAGGCCTTGGCGTGATCAGCTTGGGTGTCCCAGGAGCACTGCCTGTTGACAGAGAAAAGAGTGTGTAGTATCAAAGAAATCCCCGCAGTGCAGCATTATCATCATGAAAACAGATGGGCTTTATGATGTTAAACTGGATGTCAGGTACCAGAATGAGAGGTTTGAGCAGGGCTTCCAGGCTGCAGTGGCACTGATGTGCCCAGTGGAGGTGCAACCGAACTGCTGCTGCTTTTACTCGGGAACTGAAACTGTTTGTCCGGCTGGAAGAGAGAGACCTTCTCGGTCTGTCTCTCAGAGGACTGCGTGTAGACCTGATTGTCTGTGTGCTGCCGGTCCAGAGTTCGTTCCTGGTGCAACTGTCGCTCAGAATGTGTGGATATGTTCCCTTGCCTGTCTGAGGTTACAGAGGTCATGGAGGTCATTGTGGTGTATTTAGGAAGGATGTGTGGAGATTGGCTAGAGGAACTGGACACTGTGTACACCACACTGGGTGACACTGTACCCATAGACACCACCCCAGCTGCCAGGGTCACATTTGTAGAGGTGTAGATGGCGGAGATGGCAGGAGCATGAGGGGCGCTGGGAGACTGGGCCGGGGCCAACAGTGATGGCTGACCTGGTGAAACAGTAGATAACAGCAACACACTTCACAAAAAAAGACACAAAAACTGATCACAATCAAAAATTATTTTATGCAGTTACAAAAGATTTCTGTTTCAAATAAATGTTGTCCTTCTGAACTTTCTGTAGTTATAAAAGAATCCTTTTGAAGGATCATGTCACAAAGAAGACTGGAATAACGGCTGCCGAAACTTCAGCTTTGCATCACATGTATAAAAAATTACTTCATTTTAAAATGGAAACTTATTTTAAATTGTTTTAATATGTATCGCAATGCTTGATTTTAACAAAAATGTTGATTATTTAAATGACTGCCCTGATATTTAGATGACATAAATATACTGAATTCTTTTAATTACGAGTCCACTGACCTGCAATCAGTGGCTGCACCAAAGTCTGCCCCGGATGAGCGATCGCTGCAAAGGTGGCCAAGGGTGATGGGACATAAGCAGATCCAGGTGTTGCTGTAGCTGTCTGAGAAGAGGAGCCTGTTGTTGTGGGAACTAATGGCAAAGGAGAAGGAACCCCAGGAGCGGACTGTACATAAGTGATTCTGCAGGAGAAGCCAGATCAGAGCAATGCAGGGTTATTCTCTTGTGCTGCAGCACTTCAGGAGTGTAGGAGTTGTTAAAGAAGAGTGGGAGAGCTGTTTGGTGAGGTGAGTATCAGTAGCCCTGTGAAAGTGTGCGCTGTACCTTGTAGGTGGGGGCGGTAGCAGCACGGTCTGAGACGGGGTAGAGCCTGGGGCCACCACTGTAGCTGTTCCCATAGTAACAGAAAACGGGCTCCCAGGCTGCACTGGTCCAGTAGAGGGAAGCTGTGACTGGACGACAGGCATTGGTGCAATCTGAATAATCTAGAAAGGAAACAGGAAGACAGGATCAAAAACAGATCACACTCACAAATAATAATCACTGCTTATTCTCGAATGTCAATTTGTTATTTAGGCATTTACCATTTGAGGTCTCACCTTGCTTCCTGCTTGTCCTCCGTTCTGAACAGGAAGAGGAGGGGCTACCAAGGGAAACTGATGAGGGGGGGCAGGAGCAGCCCTCACTGTTGCCATGGGAACCAGCATCTTGCCCTGCAAGACTGGTGACTGTGTTTGCACTGTAGGAGAGAGAAAAAAAGAGAAAGAACAAAGTGTTTAAAATAATTGGGTCTTGCACAGACGGTCTTATCTGGCACAGCACAAAACTATGAAGAACAGCACCTGAACATGATGATGGCTCTGAGCCACAATACAATAAAACAGACACACATACAGGCTTCTTTGGAAAATGATTCAGCACAAGTCATCAGCACAATAAGCGTGCAGACAATTTTTTACTGCACATACTCAAGCTCATCATGTATTTTTCTCACTAGTTAGTCAGTCCACAAGCTGGCTACACTGACCCGGTCCATTTTCATTTTCAAAAAAGATAGAACTACAACAAATAACTGAAGATGAAAATAAAAATAAACCACACTGACAGGTGTGAGTGATATATACTCGAAACTATTTTAAAAGTGTACAAAGACATTTTATCATTCATTATTTTTTTTAAGAGAATTGGTGCAAACGCTGGACAAGAGGAAACTTTCAAGAGCACGTGTTTAGCATCTGTTTTTGCGTATGCTATAAAATGGAGTATACTGAAAAAGGCTATTCGTTCAGCACATACGCCAAACATCTGCATCAAAATAAAAGTATACTTTTGGCAAATTGGATTTGCTCAATCAAAACAAAAAAATACATTGCAAAGAATTACTGGCTTTTTCATGATGATGTGTGAATGGTAGAAAAAATATATAATTTCTACTGAAATTGTACATTTACTGCAAAAGGTAATCAGACAATTTTATTGCAATGTAACAGTTATATTCTCTAGTATGTTTTATTCACTCAGTGGATTATTTTAAAGTATGTATCCTCACCTCTGGCTCCTGGGCTAACTACACCCACAGTAGGACTGGAGACGTATCCCGACTGCTTCCCATTGGCCAACGAGGCGTGAGTGGGCAGAGCTGTAGGTAGGGTGAAGATACTGGTTGGCTGACCGGCCTGCTGAGGGGAGGGGCTCTTGGGATTGTTGGTAGAGAGGGTAGGGATAATGTACTGAACCTGTGTTATGGGTTTTTGGCCCGATGAGGGGGTTATTGATGCAGAGGGAAGGATGTGTGACTGCAGAACGGGCAGAGGAAGTGGACCATTACTATGAGTAAGAGGGGCCGATGCCGGGGACGCTGGGTTTTGTGGAGGAGGGGGTGTGACAAGCTGTACACTGGGCGGGGCTTGAAATGTGCCTCCCAAAACTAGATTGGTCACCAGCCCCCCTTGAGTTCCTGATGCACTAACAGGATTGGGCGATGATGAGGAATAGTACACACCCCCTCCACCTGAAGCTGTTGCTGGGTTTCCTGTGGTACCAGGTCCAATGAAAAGCGGTGTCTGTGGTGGAGCGGGTTTCCGGTCATGTGGGGACTTGCTGGCGATCGGCACCGGCGTGCTGACCACAGGTCGCACCACATTAGTGACAACAGTGGACGCCACTCTCACCGCTCCTAGCACTGATGACACTCCCCCAGCAGAACTGAGCAGGATGGACTGACCCGCAGAGGGCTGGGACACTGCTCCTTCACCTTGCCTTCTTTCTCCATCACCTCCCTCCACTGCTCGCTTTCTCTTTGAGGAAGCATCGCTAAAGCGTCTGGAGCTGGGGTAGGAGGAGAGAGATACGCTCCGACCATGACCAGGGCCATAAGACGAGGAGCAAATCACGGGAGCAAAAACTCTCTGATCCCGCGCAAGTGAGAAAGCAGCAGAGAAAAGAGGAGAACATGCATTAGAGCAAGCATATGCAATGACACAGATCCTTTACAAGTTAACAAAACTTACTGTGTAATAGCCTTCTGCAAACTTCATTAATAATTGACTTAGGAAAAATGCTTAAAGACCACAAGCAATTTACTAGTTCTACAGCGATCAAAGCATTCTACATTTCACTATTTGTGGGACTTTATTCAGCAAGGGACCGTTCACAAAAAGTTTTCATCATTAACTCACCCCAAATGTCATTAAAGATGTTAAGGCCTAATGTCTTTCACACAGGGAAAAACACTGGCCAACCCATTAGTTTGTTTGATAAACACCATAGTAGTGCTGTCAAATGAATAATTGCGATTAATCGCATCCAAAATAAAAGTTTTTGTTTACATAATATATGTGTGTGTACTGTGTATATGTATTATGTACTTATAAATACACACACATGCATGTATATATTTAAAATATATATTTTATATTTTTAAATATTAAATATACTTACATATGATATAAATTATATGAATATAAATATATACATGTAAGTATATTCAAAATATATGCTGTATATGTGTGTGTTTCTATATACATAATAAATATACACAATACACACAAACTTTTATTTTGGATGTGATTAAATCGCGATTAATCGTTTGACAGTGCTGTGCCATAACGAATACTAAAATCGCTGTTTGAAACCACATAAAAAATGTTTGAAATCCTACTGTCAGAGATTGAGTTTGCATTTACATTTTAGCCCTTTGTGCCATTCTAAATACACTAGACTGAACAGACGAATCGCATGTGAAAATCGGACCGAAATTTCATGTTGATTATTTGTGTTGGTATGAACAGGCCTTTGTATGAATACTTTTTGTTTGCATATACACTGGTGGATAGTGATGTGTATTGCCAAACTCTTAAAAGGACAATATGTAGGATATATGACCTGTTCTGTATATTCCAAGTTTTCTGTAGCATACAATAGATTTGTGTAAGAAACAGACTGTAATTCCAGTCATTGTTCACTGATACTTAACTCTAAGAGCCATCCGCTCCCAAATCTCATTTTTAGTATGTTCAAAAACAGCAACTGAGTTAACTTACTTATTTCAAATGCAAGAACTAACGGCATTTGGCACCAATTACTTCAAACCTGGTGTGACAAATGTTGCATTTCTGAATTGATCTCAAGTAAGAATGAGATTTGAGAGCTTCAGCAGAATGAGGGTTTATCAGTGAATAACGTCCTACATTATGGTCTTTTTCCTCACACTAAGCTCCTAATTAAATGTAGGCTTAAATATAGAACAAATGTCATACAAATGTTTTCAGCGTTTAACAGTACAAATCATCCTCATCTTTCGCTGTGTGGAAAAAGCTGAATTTCTCTAATATTTTGTCTTTTGTGTTTCTCGGAGCAACATGAGGCTGAGTAATTAATGACAAAGTGTTACATTTTGGGTGAGTCATTCCTTTAAATTATATATTTTGTACAGATCAACACACAGACAGACCAACAGATGTCAAATATGCAAGATGATACCTTGCGTTCTCCTTCATCTCCAGATCCATTTTCACTATCACTGTCTGTCACCCTTTCCTTACACTTCAGGTCAATGGAGCTGCCTGGATACGAGTCGTCTGAATAAGACACACAATGATGACTGTTACAAAAGAACGACACAATTGCTAATAAATACAAAAGTCTTAGAGGTGACAGAAATGACATCAGCACTCACTAACTTATTTTTAGAAAATCCTTACGGAATAAAAGACCTTAGAAAGAGGCTCAGATGATGAAGTCTGACTCACCAATGACATCATCATCCCCTTCTTCTTCACAGATGACCATACGCTCTTCGTCGCTTGTCATGTCCTCACTTACCCCCCTCTGTGTCTGGGAGAGAGCACCCCGCCTTGCAACCTGACCACCATCACCACACATCTTAAAACACAGGAAGAGTTAGTTGAGCCTGAATCTCTATAAATGTGTCACTTGCACAAGTGTGCGTGTAATACCTGTGCGAGCTCAGCGAGTGCCTGTGGATTGCCTCTCTCGCTCCTCTCCAGATTGTGCATGGCACTCTGAGAGAAGGCACGAGGGCGGGGCAATTGACCCTGTCCCTCAGCTCCGACTCGCTCTGACATGCTCACCATCCCAGGCCCCACCCCTTTGAGCTCCATTCCCATTGACACAGATGGAGGTTCTGAATTACATAAGAAACAGAAGAATTTCATATTATTTTGTACATTGTTAATGGTAAAGCTAAGCAACAGGCCACAACAACAGAGTGCATCAGTGACGGTCCACTTTTTCAGCGGCCGTGGTTATGGAAGTATTGTTCCTCATTAATTTTTTACCGGAGAGATTAAAAAAAATGTCTTTGTGAAAGCCTTACAAGCCAAGCAACTACAAGATGAATCACAACATGCAATCTTTGATTTAAAGCTTATTTGAATATTGGGCAAAAAGACAAGACTGTGTACTTAACACCTGTAATGAGGGAAAGAACTACACTCTCATGAAGAATTGTGATAAAACAGTATTTAAGCTCTTGACATTTGGCAACCGCAACCATGAAAGCTTGTGGAGGCCTGTTACCAATGCAAGATAACACAAATGCCAAATTAAAATGAACTTTTTTTTTTTAGGATAAATAACCAACAGGCAATCATTCTTAATAAATCAATAAACCTACCTTCCTCACTTGCAAATCTGGTTGTCAACATTAATAAAAAGTGTTAAATAATCTAGCTAGGTTTTGGTGAAACTGCAAAAATTACTTCATAGTCTTAAGAACGAGTAAGAATGAGTTGAAAAATAAACGAATGTTTTGCCAAGTATGCCATTTTTCAATTTATCGCTGTCTTGGAGATAACAATTACATTACAAATGTGTGCAAGCTGTGAAACCATAATCCATGCACATATAATCACCATATAATCTATCCATAACACTGTGTACAGTGACAATCTACATTTCTTGTCCTGTTCCACACCTGTGGTTTCTGACATGCTCCTCTCGCGGATGTCTTTGCCCCCTGGAACACCTCGTCCCTCGCTGCTGGATTTCTTTCTGTCCTTATTACACCATTTCCAGTCAGGATGTGCCTTAAAGTGTGCCTCCTTCACCTGTGAATAATGACAGGAACATTTACAGGCCGGAAAGACTTAATGGGGATTATTCAGGTGTCTAAACCTGCAATCTGCAAGTACAAGACAGTTCCAGTAACCTGAAATGCGAGATCATGGTATTTCTGTTTCTCTTTGGGTCCCAAAGCATACCACCACTCTCCAAGTATCTTGCTGACGGTACGGTTGTCCTGGTTTGGGTGTCTCTGATGAACCAGCGCACGATGCCGCTTGCTAAAGATCATAAATGCATTCATGGGCCTCCGGATGTGATCTTTCTCCCTCTAGAAAGTGAAAGGGTCATAAGGTATGAGTGACTGTGTCTGTGTGAAAGAGTGAGGCTTTCATACAAGAATACACCACTATCTAAAAATTCAGCTGTGCCATCACAGAAATAAAATACATCTTAAAATATATTCAGATTGAAAATAAGTTATTTTAAATTGCAATAATATTTCACAATAGTATTGTTTTTACTGTATTGTTGATCAAATAAACTCAACGTTAATGGACATAAGATAGTTCAAAAATATTAAAAAGTAGTATGTGCAAACCTTTCCAGGACTGGTTTTGTCATCTTTGGGCAGTGCACTGAGGGACTGAGATCTACGCTTTCCAGGAGATGCTGAAATTGGCGGATCAGGAAGAACACCGGGGAAAAACCTGTACACAAAAATGCCAGTTAATATGAAAGATCAATGGGGATCCAGCAGTATGTGTTGATAAACCCAGTATAACACTATGCTGACTGTCCCCATCTACCCCTACTAAAACAATCTCTCTTTCTTGCTTACAACAAGGAACATTATTTCTCACGCTACCAGCATCAATACAAAGGAAGCATTTGTTCACAGCAGCTTATTTTTAACATGTGTGAGGACAACACACCATCATCATCATGAGTTATTTCATTAATTGCAGAGGCATTAAGATGATGTATTACTACTTGCATACACATAATTTTGAAGATGGAGTTTTCTATTATACAAACACTATGGTAGTTAACTGATAATTATTACACAGCCACAACCATATAGCTACTTCAGCCCAAAACAGGCTCAAAAAATCCAATGATTTCACTCTCGTAACCCTCAGGGCCATTCACTGTGCCGTGAAACAATACAGCAGAATGCAATTACTGAAAACTGCAATGCAATGTCGATGAGCTACTGCTTTGCAGCCCACTGCCAAAACAGAAAGCACAGAGCTTTAACATGTCTGTAATATCTAGTGTATAATATTAAAGAGATGAAAGCTTCACAAATGTCAATAACACCTTAATGTGAAGATAATGTGATAATCTAAATGGGTAAAGCACATTTAGCAGTAACTGTACTAGATGACTTGATTATAAAAGCGAGCAGAATTTTATGTGCGATTCATAAGAAAGATGGAAAAACAAGTGAGACGTGTATTCAGATGAAAGTTCATTAATGTACAGTGCCTCTGGTTTGCTGCTGTCATTCATACACAGACACAGGAGAAAGTGGAATGCTTTTGTTCTCTCTTTCTTTGTGGTGCCATTATGCAGCTCTTATACACCAGCAGCAAAACATATTCAAATAGAATGACGCATCACACACACACACAAGACCACTCACGGATCATCCACGTCACTCTCTGTTTCACTGTCAGGTCTCTCTCGCTCCGCATCCTTCTCTCTCTCTGGGGGCAGTTCATCAGCGGAGGGAGTAGGCCGTGAGGAAGGGTTAGGTGCTCCCTCTATAATCTCCTTCAGCACTGACCCGCTCTGAGCCTCTGAAAGTGAAAGACGTGTTATTCATTACAGAATCTTTAATGAATCCCTCCGATCTGGCAACCTCGGTAATAGCTAAATTATCGAGGCTAGAGTTACAGAGAGTCACTGCAGATGTGACAAGAGAGGCCAAATACATAACAGCGTCCGGACTATCCCAAGAAACAGGCTTTCACATTTTTTAAATATTGACTAAAAATATACTTTTTTATGATCTCAAAAGGTTGACAAACACATTTCAGCTAATTCTGGAAACAGACATTGGCTGTATGAACAAAATTACCTTTCTTCAGAGAAGCTGTCTGCGAATGACTGACAGTTTGTTGGCCCTCACCAGGTTGAGCCGACGGATCTGATTGGGTGGGTGCCAGGAAAGGGACCAATGAATGCCAAGGAAACACTGGAACCGATCTGGGCTCAACATTAGTCCACACTACAGGAGAAAATAAAAGAGCATTGATTCCAGCCAGTATTAAAAAAAACACCAAGTAATAAAACACATCAACAACCAAATTATAGCCTGATGATGAGTCACATAAATGACTAGATGCATATGTAGATAATAATATTATACCATTGCATAATTGTGACACACAATTGTCTAAGTAATTAATGATTTTGGTCATATTTACACATTTTAGTGTCACTCTCAATGACATCAAAATAAACACTAAGTATATTACAAAAGGTATTTAAATAGACAAAATGAAGAATGATAACAGGCCTAAACATCTTACATAATTAACAGTGACATTATATATGAAAGTTATTTTCTATTAAATTAAGCTGGTTTGACTTTTATAAAAATAAAGTCATGATGCTGCAGCACAATTTTGATTTATTTTTACAAAAACAGACTAAAGCAAAACAGACTGTCATGAAAACAGTAAGTGCATGAACAAATTGTTCCCGACTGATATTAAGCAGGCAGTATTTGGCGCCAATCACTTCCAGAATAATATGATTTAGGAACAGCCTGTTCATGCAGTTATTTTCTGCTGCCGTTAGAACTACATAGACACGATTTGTGAATACTATATTTCAGCCGCAAAAATCCTACTATAAGGGAAAACAACATCAGACACGTCGAGTATTAATGACTGACCAAACATGCTGAGTCCTTGGCGGAGATACTGCGGGCTTTCCGATGAAAACATGGTTGAGTGAGAGGCTTGAAATACTTTTTTTTCTTTTTGATTACTGAAAAACTTCACAAACATGTAATATTAAATAAAGATACTGATTCAAACGTTCATCTGATTTAAGTTAAAGTCGTTGCGATTAAAAACGAAATATCCACATGATGCTTTTCCCAGACAGGTGATGTTGAGTCAAGCGATGAAAACAAGCGGCCATAACCGATGCAGCCAGCATCCGTCTACTGGAGTTTCTTCATATTGGTACCAAATGTTCTTGTAATGACATGCTGTCGTTCAGTCACACTGATCTTTAGTTCATGATCACGTCCTTCTGTACTCAGATTTATTGGCTCAGACACCAGATCATAATGTAGCAAAAATGATGATAGCGTGCTATCAGGTACCGCACAGAAGCGCCGTTCCAGCTTCAGGAACGCACAGATTATAACAAATGTCGATATTGGCGTAAAAACACTGTCTAGTATGCACACCGTCGAGGCTCGAAACGCGGAAACGGGTTTGGTTTTATTTGGATGATGTAGTTTATTTTTGGTCCTGTTTGCCCCCTCCTCGTCTGAGCTTGTTTACATTGATGGTTAGCTACGGGGATGAAGGGGTTAAGTAGGCCTCTCGGTCCTCCTCGGGCTCGAGTATTGCAACAGTCCGCGACCTGAGCTCACCTCAGCCCAGGGGGATTTACATATACAGTACACGATTAATAAGTAGTTTGGCAATAAAGAGTATTAAATGCGGTTATAAAAATAAAAAAAGCACTGAAGGCATCAAATAAGCAATGCCTAAATCCTGGAAACGTTTATTCAGTAAATCGTCGTGAAAATAGGAAGCCCAAGTCTGCCAGATTAGCAGGTTAGCACGGTGCTACTACACCCGGAGTTACGAGTGCGATTTATTCTTTGGGTTGCGACACACAACGGAAGCGATTTTCAATTAAAAATATATAAACGAAATGTAATACCCATCAGTCAGGGAAATTATGCTCAATAATAAAAGGCCACATGTAATACACATCCGTCTTTTTCACGTGGTCACTTATATTATTCTCTCTGGCTGTCAGTGAACGTTATCAGAGCCACATCCTGTTTCACAACTGATCCAAATTCATCAGTTTGGTGTACAAAGCCTCAATGTCTAATTTTCAAACGCATAATGACATACTGCCCAGTTCACAGGCAGTAACCGGACTCATTCTGTTCTGCCACTTTGGTTTAGGGGCTGCATGTGTGAGCTCCGGACCTGGTTTCAGCGGCACAGCTCCAGATGACTCCGTCCCCTCGGGAACGCCCCTGATCTCGCATCCGCACCCCCGGCCGCCACAGCGGAACCTGTCCTCATGTCACGGCGTAAAACTGTAGCACCACACGGAAAACACCCAGATTTTTTATTTTTTATTTTTCTAAAAAAGGGGAAGAAACTACCAAAGCAAGGGGGCTCGGCTAAAGAGCCAGAGAAAGACAACTGCTTTCGAGAAGCCAACAGCTGTGCAGTGCTCCAGACCAACAGTCATTAGTTACACTGTAGTAGCACTATAGCCAGTCTGTGCAATTACGTGAATAAAGAAATCTATAATTAATTACGTGAGTGAAACAAGTACTTCTAAATGTTAAACTATTCCTCGTGTCACTAAAATGTCAATATTTTACTACAAGTTAAATACTTAACCACGCAAATCTGTTTTTGACCAGATCCAGAATAATAGCAGCATCTCATATTATGTCAAAGAAAACGAAACCCCTGTAGATAGTAAAACCGCACGCTTATCCTCTGTTCCTAAAAGCGGAAAGCATCGTTTCTGTCTTGCTTGCCTTTTATCACTGTGCCTTTGGAGGGTTTATTTAGATCTCGTCCAGGCTTAGAAACGACACACGTTTCGCTTGAACTGGATTTAGTTGCTGGCACTTCTCGTTTTAAATGCCTGCTGTCGACACCCCCTCCCCTCGCGCGTACCCCAGCCCAAAAGACGCTCATCCAAAGGGCTAATCGTGCAGTAAACTCCTCGCCCTCGGCTCTGACACGATCGCGAAACTAGTGAGAAACCCACGAAGAAATTACGCCGTGCCCTAACCCTCCTTACTGGCAACCGGCGGGGAAATACAATACAAAACAGAGAAGAAAAGCTGGATAGAGATGATCCGGCGCAGTGCTGTTGTGCTGAAATGTCGAGTCTGAATTGTAATAGCCCCTAAAGTCGGTGCAGTTCTCCCGCAGCAGCGTCACTTTCCGATCCGCGGCGGGTGATCACGCGCTCCACTCCGCTCGCTCTGTAGGTGTTCGTAGTAAAGAAGTCGTTCTCATAACATCATTCAATTGGCCACGACTCTTCCCTCGATTCCGCTCTACTCTCTCGCTTCGCAAACCCGTTCTTTCTTTCTCTTTCCCTCCCTCTTCCTCCTGTTGTATAGTAGGCTGCCCTCTTTCGTTCTCTCAGCGTGTCAACCTCGCCCAGCCCGTGACCCGCCTTTTACTCTTCGAACGCTTTCTTATTGGTCTACTACGCAACCTATCGCAAGACAATCCGAGACGCTGATTGGTGGGAGCGTGCGATGGAATGTCAGTCAAATGCAAATCCGGATTTGGCTCTCGGCGTCTCACTGGCCGACAAGGGAGCTAATAAATATTTAACACGCCACAGAATCTGGGGCATGACTTTACGTGGGCTCTCGTGATACTTGGTCCCACTGTGACGTTGGAGGCGGAGCTGCCACGCTACTCTAACGGTATTATTACATGTATTACATACTCCAGGGTTTGGTTTATTATGGTTTATAACGAATGCATTATTTTAGGACAGATTAATAAGACTCAATGGCAATGTGGCATAAATCCTCACATTATCTGGACTCTCCCTTCAAAACAGTAGTTGAAATGTAATACCATTTGTGGCCAACACACACGTATTGCATTTAGTACTTTGAAAACAAACGAATTGATATTTTATTTATCCACATGTAAGTGAATAAACAAATGAAAACGTAATTTAAGTCATTAAAATACACTGAATTTGAATTTGGCAGTAAAACAGCTTTTTACTTTATAAAAATATACACACTATTTGGGTAACTAATAAAAGAAAGAAGTAAACATGTCCACTTCCTCACCCACTAAAGCCACATAATCTGCAGTCAAAGTGTTAAAGCATTTTCAACAAATGCAAATTGATCCCATTACCAGTACAATAAACTCTATGGTAGCAATACACGTCACACATTTTCCACACTCAATTTAAAACACTGCAGTAAGCGTTACACAACAATTAGTTCCAGTCCTGGAATCTGATTGGCTGAGCTGTGTTTGAAGACTGATGTTCAGTGTAACAGTCTGTAACTCTGGTGACTTCTGTTCATTGAGTTCCAGACCAGAGACTGTTCCAGACATGTTTTCAATCTGAGCAGTGTTTGGTGACGCACAAAGCTTGATGCTTTGGCTTCTTTTGTATAAAGGAACTAAACTGACAGATTGTGAGTTATCTGATATTCATTTATTGTTTATAGAACTGTTGTATAGAAGCAATATCACACCTGCAATTGTGCTGCTGGACAGCTGTGAATACTTGCAGCTGATTCACAACAATGCTGACATTCAGTACTGCATTGCTTTTGTTTGTGTGAATTGAACACCTATACCACTCTGTTTATACCACTTCTCTGGAGTGGTAAGTAAGGACAAGAGTATGGTTTTGGTTTATAATGCCTAATGTCTTGGGGGGGAAAATGAAATAAACCACAGGGCTCAAATGAGATTTGTCACTGGGCATTGGTTCTCTTGGAGACCATACAGCTGTACATCACAAACATTACGTAAACCAGTTAGAAATAAAAACTAAATGTAAAAAAGACAGAGGGTGGAGAAATATTCTTCACATAACATGATTTCCCCATCTTTTGCTATTTCTTTAATGTTACTAACTAAACTGCAAAATTTGTTTTGGGCGAGTGCAGTATTATAGTTCTGAGATCGAATTTGGTGACCACTGTTACTGCCAACAGGACATTGACCAGTGAATCGGCTGATAGTGATTATGTCACAGACAAAAACACTATTATCAGTGTATACAACTCTCAGGCAGCATGATACGGGCATGCTCACGGCGCCTGTGAATGTCAGCGTGCCTGTGTGTAGGTTTATGTGTGTGTGCGGAGTTCAGTGACTGGCTTGTTTGTTTGTATGGGGCAGAGGGGTACTGGCCTTGTGTCCGCCATCAGTCAGTCCCTTCACAAACAGATGAAAAGATTTGTGTGTGAGAGAAAGAAACGCTACAGAGAAACTTTAACCATAAGTGCAGTAACATTTTCCACACAAACGCAGTGGCCAAATAATACTATGACATAATATTATTTGAGTAATACATTCCACTCTACATTTACGCCTGAAGAGTAGCCTACACGTTACATATATACCAGTACAAAACAGAAAGACACTCAATAGTGGATGAAAAAAATTAGTGGTCGTGGAATGTTTGAGAAAAGAGAGGGAAACTGGGTGGGAAGGGGAAACTGTGCAAGACAGGCGAATAAAAATAGAACAAGAGTCATTCTATGGAGAGGAGAGGAGGAGGGAGTTGTGAAAGTTTTGAAGACAGGGCCTCGCTTGCCGTATGTGGGAAGATGGTAATCGAACAACAGGAGAGGAGAGACAAAAATCTATGAAAAGACTTAAGAAATAAGAACTCATGATAGAAAACGTAATTATGTGGAAACACATATTAACTGATGTACTGAAATCCATGCAAAGCAAACTGAAGTAAGAATGGGTTATCAAGAGCTATTTCTCCTCTATATAACACAGTGTCAGAGCAGTGGGAGGGGCTACACACGCTGTCAGCCACTGAGCTTGCACTGAGCTCCTGGCAACAGCCAATGAGGTGAGCCCGAGACCCTCCAGCTCAGACTATGATTATAGTAAACAAGTTTTTAACTCTTTCCTGGCTGATTCCACTGAGAATGACGCACGGCAAAATATAACTTCACTCATTATGTTCTAAAATACATGACACATCTAAATACATGAAAATAGCAGTAAAAGATCTCAAATCAGCAGTAAGTCAGCCATGACCGACAGTTCTCACATACAGAGATGGGTAAAGGTTTAATAGTGTAAGAGCCCCATATTCCAAAACCAACCTGTCTGTTCCTCCTATCCAATCATTGTTTTTACGGGATTAAAACGGTCTCAAAAAGCCCACTCCCTGTTTTCATGGCAACAGCTTTATGGGTCGTGTTACTCAAGCCACTTTGGTGACCACTGACCATGCACACACACTGCCCTTTTGTAAGATATTTCTATCACTGCTGCCATCTGCCAGTACAAGCATTCCAGCTATTTCCCAAGGGACATATGGAGGGGAAAAGACAGGAAAAATGGTGGCTAACCAAAAACCCATCATGTTGGATTTATATCTGTTGATCCACAAACACTCACTTACAACAACTTTACCACTGCTAGGAAAGTCTAACAGAACAGGTGCATGCCCATGAAATGTACCACAAATTAAAAAAGGGTAGTTATGAAACTATGCAGGTACATCTCTTTAAAGCCTGTAATAGCACAGTCTTCTCACAAGGAGGCAGCACTGCCCTGTGGAAAAAAACGCTCACAGCTCTGGCAGACACAGAACTGAGTGAAGGAGAGATTACAGCTAGGCACAGGGGCTTTTATGTGAATGTATGTGCAAGAGTCTTGTGGGAAAACATTTTTAGATTGTGTGTTCTCCCCTGAGATTTAACATAGAAATCAAGCATTCGGCAAATACTAGCGTGAACCTTAAAATGTAGAATATGAGAAAAAGGCACAAAACATAGCAGTGAAAAAATACTGTATAACATGCTGTTTAGCTATGCTATAATTTATATAAATGTATACTTGTTTGTGTTATCATGGAGAAAACCTACAAAAGGGAATGGCAGACATTCCCGGGAACACTCTGTGATCAGAGAAACAGAGATTCTGCACTGCACCAGAGAGAGAGGAAGACCGAGCGAATAATAGGAGAGGAAAAAACTGATGTATAAGTGGGTGAAAGGGAAAAAAACAAAGAGAATTAAATTGGCATTATGAGTACAGCAATGATGAAAAGGGAGACATCTTTCTACCATATAAATGATATGCATTGCAGAGTTGAATATATTACAGATGGCAACTCAGAACTCATATTGAGGCAGAGACCTATTGGAAACACTGTATCAAATACGGAGAAAATGATACTATAGCCCAAAATAAAAATACCGCCTACAATACGTGTAATTAAAGTGATGAGTTGAAGTTTGAGGAAGGTTTTGTATGTATTTTGCAGAGAAATAAAAAAAGCAGACACAAATGGGTACTTTTATCTTTTTAAAATTTGCAACATAAACCTGATGTTTAACTGCTTTCAAATTCAGTGTTATAGTAAAGAAGAAGAAGAAAAAATAGCAACTGAAAAAGACATGCATATTGATAGAATTTGTGTCAGCTCTAGTGACTAGTACATCTGTGTTTGCAGAGGGTGTGGATTAAATGAAACCGAGAATGTTTGGAATGATTGCCATAGTAAAGGACATCAGAAAACAGACGGCCAGTTCTAGTTTTCGGTGTTCAGTCAAAATCAGTTGTCTAAATACATTTTTAGGTGTCCTTTAAGCTAATGTACAATAACAACTGATAAATATGACCTGTTTATTTATGATGGGTCGGTAAACTGCATAAGAACATTTTGTCTAAAACAATTAGAAAAATGTTATTTCAATTGTGAAATAAATTAGCCTAAAGAGAGAGAGAGTGTGTGTGTGTGTGTGTACATATATATAAACCAGTTATGGGTAAATGCTAAACATCACTTAGTAAACACGTCCAAAATAACAATATAAACACACATACACACACACACACGTTTAAGCAAAGCTATCTAAATAGAGACATGCTATAGACTTCTGTTATTTTTATATACAGGTAGTTGTACAAATACTACAACCTAAACCAAACACACATCCTATCCCTGACCCAAACAGAAAACAAAAAAGAGAGAGAAAATTACATTTATATTTATATCATCCCCAAAACGATGTTTTAGATTTAGCTTACATCTGGGTACAAATTAGCCCAAAATACAGTTGAGTAGGTACAAACAAAAACACACACATTTATACACACACTGTATAAACTGTATTTTCTATCCCCTTACCCTAAACATAGCCCTCAGAGAAAACTTCTGCACTTTTAAATTTAAAACAAAATTGCTTCATTCACTACATTATTTATAAGCTGTTTTCCTCATTGGAACCAAAAAATGTCTCCACAAAGTCAAAATTTACTGGTATTACTATACTTGTAGGAATTTTTGGTCCCCAAAATGTAGGGAATACCAGTACACACACACACACACACACACACACACACACACACACACACACACACACACACACACACACACACACACAGCAGATAACAAAGGTAAAAAATCTTCTCTAAAACAAAAATACAATTTCTAAGAAGAGAAATATTTCAGTCTTTAGTCAAAAAAAAAGTCAGAGTAATACTTTTTTATGTATGAAAGATTACTATTTATGAACATCAGCAGCACTGTGAAATGTCAATTTATCTGTGCTGATCAGCTGAAAAAAAATAATTTCTAAAAAAATATTTATAAGTTTAGCATATTTGTAAAAAAGAAAAAAAAGTGTGTTGTATGTTGCATTTTCTCAGTCACCAAAATACAATATTGAATGAATTAATAGTTAAGATAATAATTTTGGTTGCACTTTATTTTACAGAATATGTACTTACAGTGTATTTTATCTAAGAAAGTTCTGGTAATACAAGGTAACTCCATGGGGTAGAGTTAGGTTTAGGGGTAGACTCAGGGTTAGTACCTAGTTGTTATATAGGTTTTGCAATTACTATAATAAGCACATCGTATGTACATGAGGAACAGGACTGTAAAATAAAGTGCTATAATTTCAGACCAGTATTTATAATGTACTTTTCAATAATTATATTTCAGGGTATTGGTCTCCTATAATGCTTATAATTATAGGTGAACCACATACAGTAGTTTGCTATCAAACTGAGCAGCAATACAAAATTCCATTAGAACAACAAAAGCAAATAAACTTCTGGGCAAATTCTATAAATGTATGGATTTTTAATCTTTTCAGCCGGTCTGCTAATTAGTTACACAGACTGTGTGTGTGTGTGTGTGTGTGTGTGTGTCTGTCTCTCTGAATTAATGTCCTTCTCACAAGCTTGCGTGTCAACCTACGAGATCAGGCCTGAATTTTTACAAAGGCCCTCTTGTCATTTCACAACACACACTCCCCTTCATCACAGCTAAATCACAAACACCACACATAAAACATATATGCAAAAACACACTATGAAGACTTTTTTTATTACACTAGTATACAATCTACACACTAAACGTCCCCCTAAATCAACTGTTATGTCTGTATGAATGACATTCTCTCATTCCTTACCACACGCATCTGAACATATGTAAACTAATTCATAATGCATCAGTTCAGTCTTTTGCTCTTTCAATTCAGTCTTTTGTCACTTTGCTTCACTTTCACTTTTTCAGGGGAACATGGAAGTTTCCATGTTTTAAATATTGTGCTAAAATCAGGACTGCAAGTGCTATGACCAGCACAACATCTAATCGACCCACTATCACAGCAGCGGATGATTACAACCACACTGCAAAACCTGAGAGATCTGAGAGAAAGAATGCCACTGCTTGTAAAGCCAAAGCTTTCATTTCTGAAAGTAAAGACACCTTAGATTTTAGATGAATGAAAATGAAAATATATATATGTTAAGGAACATAGGATTATAAAAGTATAAAGGAATAAATGATAAAAATGAATAAATATATGTTAAGAAATAAAGTACAGTCAGCCAGTCATCGTAAAAATAAATAAATAAATAAAATAAATGACAGAGCTGAAAATATTTTTATGTATAAGAGTTTGCAGAGTGAACCAAGAAACTAGCAGTTATGTAGGAAAGCGGTTGCCTGGGATAACAATCAATCATACAGTTTGGTCATCATCCAAAACATTTTGCAAAATGTGATCAGTAACGACATCTAAAAGTATTCCAGACAGCCATGTTTTAAACTGAATGGAATGAGAATGAATGTTTTACAGTGTTTTAGAATGTCAGAATTATAGATTGTGAATGTGTTTTCAGTGCTCAATGTAATATTTTTGTCACACTTAACATTACATTAATCTTATAACACAGTATTGATGAATACTTGGTTTTGGTTTTTAATAGCTTAAAAGAGACCAAAAAATTACAATTATTTTACTGGCCCTCTTATCATTCAAAAAATCTGTATAGATTCTGGAAAAAACATGGAAAATGCGTACCGTGATTTGTCTCGGGATGGTTAGATTTTGGTTCATTCACACTGCCAGTGATTTTCCAGAATCTGTGCATGCACTCATACACATCCCATAAAGACATGTGACATTAGTACGCACACTTACAGTTTAATTAAACTTGCGAATGATATCATCTTCAGTGCGTATAGTGAGGAGCTCCCTGATCTCTGCTTCATTCCAGTTTAGCACATATTTTTCGTTGTGAACGTTGATCTGCCTTCAAAACACCTGTTAAAATAGTTGCATGATTACATATTCGCACTATGGTCCAAGTGCAAGTCTCGTGGGCCGCACGCATATAATTTACATATTACGTCACAAATACAAACCAACCTGATTTATAATACTATAACCTAAATATTATGATATCAAATCTATTACATTCATTTAAATAAATAAATAATTCTACTCCCCTTAAATAAAACACCTGATGCTGTCGAGAGCTGACCAATTTTGTGAAAATCAGCTCGAAAGGAGTAACAGAACAAAGAAGTTGGATTTTAAAGCCTGTGTTATACTTTCCACATGAGCAATCCAGATGCGGATTTCTTCCATTTATACTTCCGAAAGCGCACGCTGATGGTCTGCTCTGCGACAAACGTGAACAAACAATTGCCCAGAATTATTGCACATCTGGCTGTCTTTACATTATTTTATTGACGGATTGCACAGGTTCTAGTAGCACTGAGCTTCTTCACACTGCCTGAACATGTGCAATTGTGCTTTTGAAGCCTACTGACCATGCGCACCTGTCGGCACGGTCGTCTGCTCAGAGTCTCGGCACACACTCTCCGATGGCGATTTTTACGTCACGCCTACCTAGCGGTCCATAGCGGACTCGCAGAAAGTTTAACAGAGGCTGAAGATGTTGTCTGTAAGGCGCATGCGAGCATGACTTGACGCGCAACAATGCAGAAAATGTGCGTTCACAAATGTAGCCTATGTTGATCCAAATATGGAAAGCACTTTCGAATTTAATAATTCGAGGCTCTCTCCAGAGATGTTTTGCCCTAGTTATTCAATTAAGGATGATTGCTACGTAGTATATGGTGTTTCCATTAGCCTGAACTTCTTCAAGTGAGTTGCGGGACAAACCAAAAATCACTACTGATTCACTACTGATACTGCGGCTATTCTTGTTTTTATGTGTTCATTTGCTTGCATTTTCCACATTTATTTTTCCTCCCTTAAAAACAAATTTGTCCATTCTGATGCTCAATTTTACCGAACTAATGGCTGTTGATGACTATTTGAATTGAATTCTGCCAAAGTGCACGCTGGTACAGTATGTGTTCGTTAAATGCGTAATGTTATGCGAGTAGGTCTGCTCATGTCTGAAAATAATATATAAAAAACAAAATAATTTCACATAAAAAACATTAGGCTACAGCTTATATTTCTTTAGTAGCCTACATTTTATAATTAATGTAAAAAATAAAATTAATTGTAAAACTAAAAGTTTTTTTTTTTTTTTTCATTGTGTTCAGCATGGTGGGCCGCATTTGAATTCGTGACGGGCCGCATGCGGCCCGCGGGTTGAGGACCACTGCTTTACGCCATTGTTCTTTTGTTCACACAAGGCTCGTTCCAGGACTGATCCCGGCAATGTTACTAGAGATGTTCCGATACCCTTTTTCTCTTCCCGATACCGATTCCGATACCTGGGCTCAGGGTATCGGCCTATACCGAGTACTGATCCGATACCTGGGTGTGTATCTGTATACACAGCTGTATATACTACTAGCCCTCTGTAAATTGCTAGAATTATTTTATGGTGTGCTTCAGACTTATCCCTTAATAAAACATGAACAAATACATGGTGAACTACTGTATTTATTACAGTATTTTTATTATCTGACATGAATTTGACAGTAATATAATTTATTTTCTTAAGCGAAAAAGAACTTCAAATGCAACCAAAAATCTAACACCGCGAACTAAAAAAGGTATTTCAGTTGTACAATATAACTGTATAAAAAACTGCAACAAATAAGTCTAGGATATAAAAAATATATACATTATTCAGATAATCTCTTTACAACAAAACAAGTAAAAAACAAGCAACCGTCTAGGCATAATTATTATTATTAATACAGATGTATTATTATTACTACATAGAGACATAGCTAAATCTACTGTAGGCTACAACAGTAGCTGAACATATTGTCAATTTACTCACGTTAAACCGAACATTTATTTTGATGGGTTGCCATGAAGATCTTTGAGTGTCTGTGTTTATGACATGACAGTTTTCTAAAATGAAACTGTAAATTCTCATGAAGTGATGGTTTATGCGTTCGTGCCCTCATATAGTGACACACGGCAGAGACTACAAAACAGCGAGCTCCCGCGCATCTGGGCCCGTCACCCACAGAGATGTAGAATTTGCAGGAGTAATATTTAAATAGTATTTCGCAGTTTAATATTCACAGGCACTAATATTCACCTACAGTCTGGAGCCCTGCGCTTAGACTAACACGGAAGCGACTGAACGCAGCTGCGGGTACCGAATATACTCGAACTTACTACCGGTACTACAGAGACGCTGGTATCATCACATTTTTTAATTTTCAGCACCGACTTGGTAGTAAAGTGGCAGTACTTGTGGCATCCCTAGTCGCCGTTTTACTGTCTGGTTAGTCCAGTCTGAAATACAACTAAACAGCGGACATACTGCTAACCACTGATCTATAATATAGAAGCGGCTTCACTTCACTTCGGCTTCTGTTGGCAGTTTAGAACGTGATGAGCGATCCAGTCATATATAGATCAGTGCTGCTAACGCGTTTTCATTTCTTCTTCACTGCTCTAAACAGGGGTTGCTTGTGGCAACACAGCACAACTTCCTGTGTTTGCAATGCATTCTGAGCAGCGAAGAAGAACCGTGCAGCGGTTAGGCAAAGCTAGCGGTCATAACTAGGTCTTGTTTAAGAAAATGGTATCGGATCGGTATATGGGTTTATGTACTTGCCGATGCCAGAATTTGTTGTGGTATCGGTGATATTTCCGATACTTATATCAGAATTGGAACAACTCTAAATGTTACTAGGTCTCTATCCCCGGATCGTTTCTGGGATCTGTTTACGTTAACACAGAAGACACTCTGTCAATTTTAAGGGATCAATGATCAGGGCCTTATGACTTTCTTTTGAGGAACACAAAACAGGATATTTTAAAAACACTGAGACATTTCTTAAAATATATTTCTTTATGTTCCGTACAGCAAATTATGTAAGAATTTAAATTTTTAAGTGAACTCTCCCTTTATTTCGTTTCAAAAAAATAATTAATACAATAGAATAGAATATAGAACAATAGAATAGTTTTGTTACTTAACAGTTACATAACTTCAAGAAAGAGCAATGCCTCTTTGCCATTGAAAAATATTAATTAAACAGATAACTTTTCAACTTTTCTTTAATGATCCAAATATGATATTTGTGGTACAGTCTTCCAAAAACACATTTTACAAAATGATATTCAATCTGTTTTGCCATATTATGTGCATAGACAAAATGTACAAATTATGGGCATCCTTATTCTCTAAATTGTTTCAATTTTTAAATTTTCATTGAATTAGTCTAACATGGCATCTTCTTTTTTGTAATGTAAGCAATATAACTGTCCAGGGAATCACTACTTAGACATTGGTGTTAGCATTAAATGTAAATATAGAATTCTCTTACCAGTCCCAGGTCGCCCCATGATGATTTCTTTGCATGGCACAGGATGCAAGGTCTCAGTGGGAAGTATGAGAGGCAGCAGGGCAGTAGGAGCAGGGTGACAAGGAACAGGCTGCTGCAATGTCACTTGACCACTCTTATCTTGGCCCCCTCCATCACCCACACCATTGATACCAGGCCTTGGGACAGGGCTAGGCACTGATATGCAGGCTAAGGTGGCGCTGGATTGTGAAGGTAGACCTGCAGGGGTTGGGTTTGGAAAGGAAGAGGTAGTAGACACTAGAACAAGAGTTGAGGTGGGATTCTGCAGTAAGACAGATCCATTAGTGGAAGCAGCGTTAATTGGAACAGGAACATGTAGTCCTGTCTCTGAATGTAGACCAGTTTGGCTGTTTTCTGTGGAACTGGTCCTGTCCACCTCTGCAACTCTAGTCAGTGGCAGTTCTGTAAACTTTATTAAAGGAACCTCAGGATTTCTCACTATTACTGGAGAGTCTCTCAAAGGCTGCTGGGAGACTGTACATTGTGAACCTGATTCTAAGCATAGGGGAGAAGTGGGTGAGGAAGAGACGGTAGTTGAAGTCAGTCTTTGGGGGTGTGTGATAGCAGTGGTCTGAGTAGAGATAATACAGAGATTTGTTACAAGAGAAGGGTCCCTACAGCTTTGTTCCTGATCAGGTTTGCCATATTCCTGCGACAGAGGAGCTGGAGGAGGTGGCGCATCAGTCCTGCGTTTGCTTGGACTCATAGGTACCGTGAAGGTTAGATTAGTGTGGAAGGATGGCACAACACTAGACAAGTGTCTGTCTTTCTCTCTCTCTGTGCCTCCTGTTCCATGTTTTAGGACACCACTGTTGGTACCACTAGGGTGTTTGTGGCGACGAGGAGGCAAAACTGGGGAGGCAGTAACAGGACTGAAATTTGCAGGGTGAAAGCCAAAAAGTGGCGAAGCTGATGGGGAAGGTGTAGGTGAGAATGGGGACTGATTTGAAATCGGTGAGAACGAGGGTGTTACAGACCTTGAGCCCAGGGATACCAGCATAGTTGCAGCTTCACATTCATCAAAGTCAAAACGAGAGAAATCTTGAGGAAGCAGTAATGGCAAGCCAAGACGTGGACGAGAGTCAGTACCTCGGCTGCTTGTCTCACTACTGTCACGAGAAGTCTCATCCCAATCAAATTCACTGCTAGCACGACCCCGCAGATCTGAAGGGGTCACAGTACCTGAGCTACTCTCTCCACCTCCTCTACTCCCCCTCTCTCCCACTGCTCCCTCCATTTCTTTGGTGCGCATGGAGAGGTGACGCGAACAGTAGCCACGACGCTGGGACTCTTTCATGCAGCCATCTCGAGAGCACAACCGGCGCCACTGCTTCCCATTGAACTTCTTACGGATTCCATTAGGGGTACAAACCACATCGCCTTTCTTGTATTTCTGTTGGGCAGCTGACAATGGTGTCCTTGATCTTGAGGAGGAAGCAGAAGAAGAAGCAGAACTCCCTGGAATTGGGGTGGAGGTCTGTGAAGGTGTAGGAGTCTTTTCTATAGGTGTCAAAGAACCCCTGGAACTGGGGGAAGGAGGTACAGAGGGAGGTATAGGGTGAGAGGTCCCCCCATCAGACACTAAAACTGCAGGTGAAGGGCTGGGCTGTGGACTTACTAAAGAAGTCCCGGAGATGCCTCGCACCACTGTAATGGGACTTTGATACCCAGGAGGTTTGGAAAGAATTTGTCTGTGCTGATTAGGCACACTTGCTTTTGGTCCCCCTGAGACTATGGGCCCTCCACCATCTCTGAGTGGTGCCATGTTCAGCTGCAAAACCTCCATGTCCACCTCTGGAGTCTCCAGTTGCTTTCGCTCGTGTTCTCTTTCTCTAATTCTTTCCCTATTCCCAGTTCCATCATCCTCCCTCCTAGTTGCTATACTAAACATACTGTTTGCTACCATAACAACTGCTGGTGAAGTGGAAGATGAAAGATGTGTGCTTCCATAATGATGAACCCCTGTGTCTGGAGAAGGGAATCTGCAGTTCTCCCTGGGAGGGCCTGCACTTACAAAATCCATCCCCTCACTTAACTGACAAAGCTCTCTCTCCACTTCTATCTCCTCCCTGTGCTCTCTCTCCTCCTGTTCTTTCTCTCTCATAACCCCATCCCATGGTGGAACAAGGAGGCGCAAGTTCTGGTGGGTAACCCATACATTCTTTGTACTTGATGTCTGTTGCACCTCCTCATTGCTGCACCTTTCTTTCTCCTGCTCCAAATCCTCTTGCAAAAGCACCATGTAGGGGCAAGCTAAATGAGAGTCTACCTGAGCAACCACACCTTCTCTGTACCACTCTCTACCTTTATCTCCTCCATAAGGCACACAAACACGCGTCCCAACCTCCACAGGTTCACTTCCTGGCGGTGGGGCATCTAAAATGAGGTCAATGGGTTGGTGTGGACGACTTACTAATGTATGAAATGGATATGAGAGCAGTGTCACCTCCCCATTAATCTGCAACTCTACGTTCAGCTGCTCTTTACTGGACCCACGCACCACACCACAGAAAAAAACATATTCCTTGATCAGCTTCTCATCTTCCTTTAAATTTGTTCTTGGCCGTCTACGTGCTAGCACCCTTTGGTTTTTTAGTCCTTTAGCTAGTGCTTCTGCTATTGTTGCAGACCCAACCTGCTCAGTTTGTATGTGAATGGGGGACAAGAAGACAGACAGGGTTGAATTGTTGGAGAGGTTGAATCTTCTTGGCGCTCTTACATGGTTCCCTGAATTTAGCTGCACACAAGAGGGCTCAACTACCTCCAGATCCACAGAGTGTTCACTGGCTGTGTCTGTGGATGATGAGCGCACAGAATTTGGAGCTTGCTCCCCATATCCATCTACTTCCATAATTTGGACCACCTTTTCTCCTTCGGAAGGCACCTCACTTTTCAACATATCACCCTTAATTCTGTCTCCTTTTGGAGTTTCTGTGCTTGCCATTTTCCCCATTTCAGAAATATCTGCTATAACTAAATCATTTCTGAGCACAGTAGTGGTCTGAGAAATGGAGTTGTGTGGAGAACTTAGATGGTTGCTATGAATAGTGCGTTGAGCTACAGGGGTCGAACTGATGGGAAAAGTACTGAAAGCTTGATGTTCATACATGTATTTCTTCTTGGGCACCCTAGCTTTGAAAGTGGCTGTTTTTCGACTGGAAGGTGTGGTGGAAGTGTGGCTGGCACTCAAAGAGTTATTTTTATTTAAACTGTTGGCTGTAGCATTTGTGTTTTGTGTATTGCTAGCAGTGCTGTTTGCTTGTTGGTTGATACCTTTACTGTTTGTGCTAGTAAAGTTTTGTGTGTTTCTGTTACAGATTTCTGTGCTATTACTATGTGAATTTTCATGTGCGTTGCTGGCTATCTTGATTGAGTCTGTATTATCTGTTAAACTGTTAGTATTAACGTTCCTGGGGCTTTTTGCCTTATTCACGATTACTTCATTCCCTTCAGATTTTGATGTTTCCACTGACCTTTCTGTTATTTGCTCTTTTAACCCTTCACTGTTTAGGAAGTTGCTACTCTTGATATGCTTGTCCTGAGAGCTATCCTCTTTGGATGGAGTGTTTTTCTGGTGTGAAGGACAAGGCGGTGTTGTCTGTGAATGTTCTTCAAGCTTTCCCACTCGTTTTCTTGCTCCTTTTGCTCTTGTCGATAAAGGAGAGCGTCTTCTCTGTTTCTTTGGTGGCCTCATCTTTTTTAGTTTGGCTACTTTTTCTTTCTCACCTTTTTCTTCCTTCTTTTCTCTTGTTTAATTAGCTCTTTTGAGGTCTCTTTTTCTTTTCCTCACAACACCCTGGAACAAGAAGGAAAAAGGTGAAGGAGAAACAGATAAATAGAAATTTCTTTGTTGTCAGTATAGAGTAACTGGGAAGATACTGCTCCGTGTATGAATGTGTCCAAACAGTAACAGTAGTGCTGTGTACAAACAACAACAACAACAAAAAACATCTAATGTTTATATTTAGGTTTATATTTAGTTTCACATGCAACATCACATTAAAATATATACAGGTCCTTCTCAAAAAATTAGCATATTGTGATAAAGTTCATTATTTTCCATAATGTAATGATAAAAATTAAACTTTCATATATTTTAGATTCATTGCACACCAACTGAAATATTTCAGGTCTTTTATTGTTTTAATACTGATGATTTTGGCATACAGCTCATGAAAACCCAAAATTCCTATCTCAAAAAATTAGCATATTTCATCCGACCAATAAAAGAAAAGTGTTTTTAATACAAAGAAAGTCAACCTTCAAATAATTATGTTCAGTTATGCACTCAATACTTGGTCGGGAATCCTTTTGCAGAAATAACTGCTTCAATGCGGCGTGGCATGGAGGCAATCAGCCTGTGGCACTGCTGAGGTGTTATGGAGGCCCAGGATGCTTCGATAGCGGCCTTAAGCTTAAGCATCCAGAGTGTTGGGTCTTGCGTCTCTCAACTTTCTCTTCACAATATCCCACAGATTCTCTATGGGGTTCAGGTCAGGAGAGTTGGCAGGCCAATTGAGCACAGTAATACCATGGTCAGTAAACCATTTACCAGTGGTTTTGGCACTGTGAGCAGGTGCCAGGTCGTGCTGAAAAACGAAATCTTCATCTCCATAAAGCTTTTCAGCAGATGGAAGCATGAAGTGCTCCAAAATCTCCTGATAACTAGCTGCATTGACCCTGCCCTTGATAAAACACAGTGGACAAACACCAGCAGCTGACATGGCACCCCAAACCATCACTGACTGTGGGTACTTGACACTGGACTTCAGGCATTTTGGCATTTCCTTCTCCCCAGTCTTCCTCCAGACTCTGGCACCTTGATTTCCGAATGACATGCAAAATTTGCGTTCATCCGAGAAAAGTACTTTGGACCACTGAGCAACAGTCCAGTGCTGCTTCTCTGTAGCCCAAAGTGGCTTGACCTGGGGAATGCAGCACCTGTAGCCCATTTCCTGCACACGCCTGTGCACGGTGGCTCTGGATGTTTCTACTCCAGACTCAGTCCACTGCTTCCGCAGGTCCCCCAAGGTTTGGAATCGGTCCTTCTCCACAATCTTCCTCAGGGTCCGGTCACCTCTTCTCGTTGTGCAGCGTTTTTTGCCACACTTTTTCCTTCCCACAGACTTCCCACTGAGGTGCCTTGATACAGCACTCTGGGAACAGCCTATTCGTTCCGAAATTTCTTTCTGTGTCTTACCCTCTCGCTTGAGGGTGTCAATGATGGCCTTCTGGACAGCAGTCAGGTCGGCAGTCTTACCCATGATTGCGGTTTTGAGTAATGAACCAGGCTGGGAGTTTTTAAAAGCCTCAGGAATCTTTTGCAGGTGTTTAGAGTTAATTAGTTGATTCAGATGATTAGGTTAATAGCTCGTTTAGAGCAGTGGTTCCCAAACTTTTCCATTCCACGACCCACCTAGACAAGTGTAATATATTTCACGACCCACCAAAATATTAAAAAAAAAAAAAAAACAACGAGTGAAATTACTTTAAACCTAATCTTACTTAAAATTTTTATGACAGAAATTAAGTATTTAAGAAAAATAACCATTTTATTTTAGAGTACAACTGAAAATTTCACTACAAATTTACAAGTTTTAATTTTTGTTTACTGGCGTTAAAATATGTAGTGTCCATAAAAACGTGAAGCAGGCTCACTCCAGTGAAGTGTGATCTGCGCTGCTGTGTTTTGTTGCATTCATGATCCTTCCGTGTGTGTCGGCGAGAACGGAGCACAATCCAACACTTTTTTAGAAAAGCATAAGAAGCAAAGCAGAACTATCTAAAACAGTTTGGAGATTAAAATAATTGTGAAATAGGTAAAAAAAGACCGATTGAACCTTTTAATGACATTGCTCTGAGACCTTCAAAACACGCAACGCACACGGACTTAATTGCAATTTGAAAATCACACTAAGGATATTGCAGTTCATTATTAATGTTGGTGGGCTATATCGTTGTGATGAGTGGGTTCCCAGTTCCCGCCTCCTTCTTCCTGTGATTGTGAAGATTTTAATGTTTTACACTGGTGCCGAAGCCAGGGAGGAAGGAGGGGCGCGCTGCCGAAGATCCTTCGCCGCTGGGGTGAATCCGCAGTGCCATCGAGCAGGGCGAAGGAGTCTGCCGCCGAGGGTGCTCGATGTGGTGGGCTGGAGTGAGTTGCCGGGGGGGGGGGGGGGGGGCGAACTCACTCCAGCCCACCGCCTCGATGACTCCTTCGTGGAAAGAGGTGGGAACCGGCGGACAATCAAACAAAGTTTTAATAACCAAATAAACACAAAACAGCGCGACAGCCCCTCTCGGATGACTGCCGTGCACAAATAAAAAACAAACACAAAATAAAACCCAGGCCTGGTCCTCTCTCGTCCTTCACTGTCATCGCTCCTCTTTTGTATCTTTCCGATCTCCTCCGTGGTTCTTGAGACCGGTGAGTGTTGCTCATTTCCCAATCACTCCACCGGCCTAGCTCTGTTCCCATGGCACTAGGCCCCGCCCCACTCGTCACATTCGTGCAGCCCTAGACTGAACTGTGTTAGTGTCTGTGTGTCATTGAAACGCAAAATTAGCTGCAGCCAAGTGACTTTGTGCGACCCACCTTGTTCCATTCCGTGACCCACGAGTGGGTCGCGACCCACAGTTTGAAAACCCCTGGTTTAGAGAACCTTTTCATGATATGCTAATTTTTTGAGATAGGAATTTTGGGTTTTCATGAGCTGTATGCCAAAATCATCAGTATTAAAACAATAAAAGACCTGAAATATGTTCAGTTGGTGTGCAATGAATCTAAAATATATAAAAAGTTTAATTTTTATCATTACATTATGGAAAATAATGAACTTTATCACAATATGCTAATTTTTTTAGAAGGACCTGTATATACAGTACAGACCAAAAGCTTGGACACACCTTCTCATTCAAAGAGTTTTCTTTATTTTCATGACTATGAAAATTGTAGAGTCACACTGAAGGCATCAAGGGCTATTTGACCAAGAAGGAGAGTGATGGGGTGCTGCGCCAGATGACCTGGCCTCCACAGTCACCGGACCTGAACCCAATCGAGATGGTTTAGGGGTGAGCTGGACCGCAGACGGAAGGCAAAAGGGCCAACAAGTGCTAAGCATCTCTCAGGGAACTCCTTTAAGACTGTTGGAAGACCATTTCAGGTGACTACCTCTTGAAGCTCATCAAGAGAATGCCAAGAGTGTGCAAAGCAGTAATCAAAGCAAAAGGTGGCTACTTTGAAGAACCTAGAATATGACATATTTTCAGTTGTTTCTCACTTTTTTGTTATGTATATATTTCCACATGTGTTAATTCATAGTTTTGATGCCTTCAGTATGAATCTACAATTTTCATAGTCATGAAAATAAAGAAAACTCTTTGAATGAGAAGGTGTGTCCAAACTTTTGGTCTGTACTATATATTTACAACGAGGAAACCTTCTCCAGTACACCAAGTACTTTTCTGAAAACAAGGCTGGATGATCAAAATGTATTCATGTACAGTTAAACTGCTTTTATAATGCTTGAAATACACACTGAAAGTCAAATGGTGTCCATGTCATATGAAAACCTTTAAAAAAGTACATAACATTTTATTTTATGTTAAAGTTTAGTGTCATAGCATTTTTAAAAGTTAAGGTTAAAGGATTCTATTCAAGGCAAAATGTTTGTTCTTTTATTTGGATGTTTTATATAAATTTTTAAATATTATTATTTATTATTTTAACATTTAAAAAATATTCATCCATTTTCCATCATTACAGGAGAAGGTGGTATAAATGCCCACTGTCAGGGAGAAAATCACAGGGGCCCAGAAGAAAATCTAGTCTATCAGAGTGACATGTTTTAGCTGGCACACAGACGTAGCAAAAGTAAAAAACAAAACAAAAAACCAAGACAGTTATATGTGCTGTATTACATTTTAAATGATTAGTCCATAAATCATGAGTAAATGTAAAAGTTATGTGTCCTTACTTGTCACCCATTTATGTTTAATTTTTTGACCCTCGAAAACTAGATAAATCCACCATTAAAAATACCTGAATTTTATTCCAAAATTCTAAAATCAGGACAACTGTATTTGACAGCACATGATGGCAAGTTTAAGGATTTAGCTGCATTAGGCAAGACAATGGCTACTCTTATTCATGTTGGCTGCCATGCCGATAGATAAACGAATTTTGCATATATGCCTGTTTTTAAGTGCCTTCAATTTAAAAAAAGTATCAATATGATGTCAGTAGATCTGTATACTTTCACAGTCTAAATAAAGATAATGATAAATAATTGGTCAGACTTGTGCACTGTAGTGTATGTCCTATAATGTAAAGATATGCCAAATCAACAATTAATGTCTGTATAATTCATTGTCTACTTATTTTTGTGTTATTATAAATATATCTCATAATAAGAAGTCTGCATACATCAAAATTATGTGAGGGGGATCCATAGCACCGAAGTGCATATCTCAGACTGGGATTCTGTGGGCCCCCCGTGTACTTCTTTTCCCATACCAACATTACATAATCCACACAAAACAGACATATTTAGCATCTGCTGTCACGCTGCAATACACAAACATGAGGAAAATCAGGCAAAGAATGAGATTGCAGCAGGAAAAAACTCAAACATTCACTCCTCTACACATAAAATACATTTTAAGCCGGTCCCCCTTTATCAGCCTGTCCTTATTCATTAGTACACACAAACACGTGTGTGAAATCACATTCCTCTACACTCAATTTTCACTCTCTCTACTATTCCACACTCACCCACTCACAAAAAATGTGCAAACAGACACTCCCACACAAACAACACACGCACAGGATTTTCCTGTGAGAGATGCAAGCTTTAAAAGGAGAACTGGGGAATTCTTTGAGTCATTCCAAGAGACACCCCACCCAGCGTTTCTACTGACCTTAAACGGTTTATTTGCAATGGAGAGAGATTTCCTTCCTGGTTACTACATGGAATATTATACAGAAAACAATGTTATTAGGCTTAACTCAAAATTCAGGATCTTTACATCAAATTATAAGCAACCAGTCTCTGAAATTTCAGAAGATATGTTTGTGAGAAGGTTTTTGAAATGGTTATTTTAGTAATTGCAAAACAATTTTAATGACTTGAGAAAATATACGAGTCAGTGTAGTACCAACAGTCAAACAATCAGGCCAAAATCCAGAGTAAATTCCACTTTTATCAACTTTTTTCTGACCTCAGCATAAGTTGTTTTTTTAATATCATGTTTTTCCTTTGTATTCCCTCTGGTGGGAATTCAGAAAGTCTTGGCAATGTTAAAACCATAAAGAAAGTTTGAGTGTCTTTTTGTCAGGGAGGTCAGAAAATATACAATTTTATATAAATAATGGCAAAAAAAATACCCAAGGGCCAGACCTGATCCACACACACTAAGAACATTTAAAATAAAATAATTAGGCCTTTGTCGTAAAGAACCTATAACTCATACTACATGTTCGATCTTCAAAAAGAAGAAGATGCCACAAACTTTGCTGTGCTCACTGGCAATTTCACCTCAGTATACTGCTTTACTACACATTTCAATAAATTCACAAAAAAACTATTTTCACAATAAATTATATAACATACAAATCATGGTGTATCATATGGTTGTGTCATTTGCTAACATTATTCTAAGGGTTTATAATCAGTTAAGAGTCACCCAGCATACCAATTAAATTGAATGAAATAGGAAAAACAACAAAGCAAACACACAATAAAGTCTGTAAATAAATGAGGGGATACATAACATTCATGTTAATAAATATTGATCTAAAAAGTGAAAGCATAACTGCAATATACTAAGCAATAAAGCTATAATATGATTGTAAGTGCATTATAATCTTTTACGCAATAAATCCTGAACATGTTGTGTCTTCCTTGTCCTTAGTCTATTAATATATGATAAGCGTAGTTGTTTCTTAACTGATGTAGAGCCAACATGACCCTTAAGTTTGTAATTTAATTTAGTACTGCAAATGATTTTTCAACTTCTTGTTTATGGCTGACAGAATTCAACAAATTATGCCATGGTCTGAAAATGTATCACAGCAATATGAAATATACAATCTTCATATATAAACTTCTCAGCTGTGAAGCTTAAGCATGTTTTTAAAAAGTGTTGCTACGTTTGCATAATTTCAAAGATCCCTGTAGCTCCTAGAAATTCCTGCTCAGGAAACTGAAAACAGTCAAACTGCACAACCTAATCTAGAAAACATGTGACCCTTTTACTTGAACAATCCACAAAACCACTATCTAGCTGAAGCTTTACTTCTCGTGGTTTTGAACCACTGATGATAACCAGGAAATTGCATTTGATAATTAAATCACTATCATCTCAGGCCTCCTTTGGTTTTTCACATGGAAGAATTTAGCTTTTAAAATCTGCATTAAACTAGATTAAATCAACATGCTGGACGACTTGCCAAGTTGCGAGTGATATTAGAACTAGCACTAATAGCCTACTGCAATACCACAAGTTAGTGTAAATGTTGTAATCTATTTTATTATGCTGATATTATTCAGCCTTCAAAAAATTCAAATAAAATAAATAAATGGAGTTATAACGTCATATCTATATATATGTATATCTATATCTATATAAATACAGACTAGTGGAATAGTAGTTAATAAGTACCCAAAAAAGGATTCTTTCAAATATGCATTCTAGAATAAATAATACAGGAATCAGAAAAAAAAAAAAAAACATGTAACCAAAGCAATCTGTGATATGCATCTACATGTGATTTATAAGATTAACATATTTGTAAAATAATTATATTACAAACGATAAACTATATAAAACATTCAGATATTTATTTTGTGCAACAACAGACGTGCAAAACTCCACGCACACATGCACTTTCAGCTAATCCTAGGTCCACTTCCCGTGACTGTGACAGCTCTGACTCCGATGTATGTGACTACAGCTGGTCGAATGAAAGCCTCAGCATTTGGAATATTAGTAAGATGCCTGTATCAAAGGTCTAACTAAAGCAAGAAAAACTCTGACGTCAGCCATATGAAAGAAATGTCCAATTCAAGCGCACTCTGAGTGGAGGGTTTTCAGCTAAACCGTTGCTGTTGCTATACGAGTCTATGTGAACATCATTGTAAAACCTGCCATCCTCGTCCTTACGCCAGCAACTGCTGTTCATTACAACCTTAGTCCACTTCAAAACTATAGAAACACATACACCCTTGACTTAACTGATATATGGACAAGATACCTTCAGCTGTCACTTAACAACTACCTTAATCCTAAAAACTCACATGATTTATTTCAGAATTAATAAAAATGTCCTGTTTATAAGGCTCAACAAATCCATTTGTTTTCTTTTTCACTTATAGTCACTATGCACACAGACTAGCTACATTTATTAAAGTGAATTAAATGAGCCAGAACATATTTCAGTTTAAAAGGTGATATTGTAAATGTAATAGTGAGTGTTAAACCACAGTGATTAAGAGCAATATTACACAATTATCTATTTTTAAAAAATTTAAAGTCTAGAATATTTGCGTCACACAACAATCCCAAGCACAAACATGTAAGATCACACACACACACACACACACACACACACTGCTGACAGTGAACCAGTTGTCAATGAAGCAACTGTTTGTGTCAAAAACTTTGCTCAAACCAAAACACAACCATACATCTATATACTGTTTCCCCTTAGGGGTCAATGAAGCACATATCTTATATATTCAGACTGATGTGTGACAGGGTAACAGAAAAGGGGGACACAGATTCACACGCAGTTGTGATGCCAGTATGCCAGCCTGTCACATACTCGGATTTAATTGGAGAATAAGTCTTAAAGTGCATCGCTCCACTGCAGTGTTACGAAGCAAAATATCCATGCAAAAAAAAGCAGATTATCAAATAACCAGAACAGCAAAAACAACCCACAGCAGTGTCATACACCACAATGTGTGCTATTTTCAAGTCAACGATCTGCCCACTCCACACAACACATTGCGTATCAACACTGATTTTGTGCACATTCACAGATTGTTCTGCAAATGTGCATTCTGGGGCATACAGAAGGGTGCAGGGCTGCAGCAGTGCAGTGTCGTGCAGCTCAGGGCCATGCATGGGTGTTATGACTTCCTTCCTCCCCAATGCCGACCTTTTCCAACTGTATTACCTGCTTTATTTGGACTTTAAAGTGGGTCACCAAGGGGGTGTTACAGTCTTACACGTGAAACTGCAAAAATATGGAGAAACTCAAGAGATGAGCGCACAACAAGGGGCATCGGGGACACATGCCACGCTCTTGGAAAAAATTAGCAGTCATGCAGTTTACCATTAAAAAATCTCTCTGCGAAAGAGTTCAAATGCTTGGAAATCAGTAGCTAAACATTGCCAATACCTATAAAGCGCTTTCCAGACGAGCTGTATGGATCCTGAAGCAGTACATGTAGTGAGTGACGTAGACGAAAGGCTGCCCAAAACAACATCCTATCAACACTCCACCATCATCAGTCAGACATGGAAGACTATCACTCATTTATACAACATGACCCAAAGCAGTGGCAAACACCTACCATTACTAAAAGCATGCAAAGTGGCACACATATGACCTGATGAAAAATGAATTGACAGATGTTAATGCAGACAAACTGAACCATCATCAGACAATCTTTTAACAGTAGACTACATCATATTTACGTGCATCTCTGAACATGACAAAATCTCAAGAGTGTGTAACATGAAAACCCCACTTGTGTCAACACGGATATATTCAAGTAAGGCCCGTTAGCACTGAACGATACTTTTAAAATATAAATTACGATATTAACTGATTATAAACCTGCTGCTCGGTTGAAAGGCTTTTTTATACTTCTATAAGGATGTATTCGGACATGTATCGGACTATGAGGTGAGCCGCTGAAATAATGCACAACAACGGCAAGCGTACCGCCAGAATGCGCACGGAAGCCGCTGGTAGTAACGGTAGTAGTACTCGCAGCGCTTCGCAATGTCACGGGAGTAGTACTATGCCAAGGATTAGCAACAGCTAAATTAGACAAGCAAATGCCTTGTAATTGAGTAAAAGAAAGCTTTGAAACGTGTTCGAACACACTCGCACTGACGCGCAAAAACACTACGCAAAGGTTGTTCATGTCAATAAGGACGTACATGCAGCAAAAGTTGCAAATGATCCACCTTTATGAGCCGTCCTAGCAGAGAGCTGATGACAACGCGTGCAGTAAGTCCGAGTAATGGTGTTGGTTACCAAATAAAGTATTCATTTGATTATTTTTACATTGGCCCGTGACGTTATTACTCGCTTACTGTAGGTAGTGCATTCCTTCCTCGAGCGTAATCCTGCCAGTGCACGAGCCCCAGTCTGCTCTGTTCAAGTAGATCAAACTCATGCCATTCACTCAAAACAATTCGGAAAGGGATAACTTATTAAATTACTAAAAAGCTTGATTTGAACGCTGTGTTTAAAACATTTGACAAAGTTTATCTCTGCATCCCCACCCCCTTCCTTCTTCTTGCTCTAGGTCCTTCCTTGATATTTTTGTGAGCTTGTTTGTTCTCCGTTTTCTTTTACACACAACACTCTAAAATACGGGTTGTCACTAATTTTAGCCGTGGATTCGTTTGAGTGATAAACTACTTACCAAAACAGCTGAAATACTTAGGAGGTAACCTATTAATTTACGGTGCAAATTGCAGATGGGATCTGTCGTGTCGTCTGAAGTGGCAAGCAACGTCCATCCATGTCTTCTGTCTGTCGGGAATCGTACTTTATATCGGTCCTCCGTAAAACATCTTCGACCCCCTCCCAACAGCAACTAAAACAGGGATTAAAAACTATATGAATCCCTCTTCCACTACAGTCACAAAATGGTGAATGAACCACTAACAGCTGGCCCGCCTGGCCAATCAGAGCGCACTGACAGATACAGTAACCTATGGATGAGACCGCACAAACTTGGAGGCGTTTCTCAGTGGTTTATTCCATTTGATTGACAGGCGCTTTGGACCAATCGGAATGAAGCTAGATACCAAGCCGGCGCGCACTCCAAAAGTTACAGTATCCAATGAGAGCGCTGGGAACCATAGGAACAGGGTGTGGGCGGGCACTAGGGAAGTGTTCAAGAAGCGCTGGCCAATAACGCGATACGAGTTCTCGCTCCCTAAAAAAGGTGCGTGTTTACCACAAACGACAGCGCAACACTTCATCCTAAAATCACGTTTTGAAAGAGATGTTTGTAAACTAAAAGTAAAACTCATAAGTGTAAGTTTTAATACTATTTGCTATACTAGACATAGACAAATTTAGTTTGTTATTCTATTAAGTTCTGAGGATTAAAAATAAAAGTAAATTCACTAAACGGATTCGGTTAATCACAATAAAGCCACCCTTGTGCGGGTCCCTGACTAACCGTTTCACTTTCTCACTGCTGTGCTTGTGATTACGGGATGGGACTGTTGTCGATCTCGCTCTTCTTTTTTCTCCACTCTGCCTCGCTGTTCTCTCAGCAACAGCCCCTCACCTCGTGTGCGCGAGCCAATCGTTGCGCCGCGATCCGCTGTCTCTAACGTATGTGCCGTTGTGCCCCGCCCCATCCATAAAAGCCTTGCAGGATTTTGGAGGTGACGTCATCGTTCCGCTGTGTGATTGGCCAGATGCGCCGCGTCGACGAGCCAATGATCAAACTCAGCGATGAAGTCATCAAGCATGTTGCCACCAGCTGGATGGAAGGGGCGTGGCCTGACGTACTCGGCTAACCCCGTGCTTGATGCGTAGTAGGACAACATACTAGTGACCTGAGAGCGATAGAAGACCGTTAAAAACAAGTCAGAAAAACAAGTAGTGTACTTGAATATTTAGTTTAAATACAAATACTGTTTGAAACTTTTTTATTTTTCAAAACGTAGTCCATCCGAGCATAGGAAGCCAAATTCAGGCATACTGACGCATTATCGAATTAATGTTCGTTGTGAATTTCTTCAAGAAGCAAAGACGTCGTTACATAATCGCTGTTGTAGACAGAATGAAGTACTCTCAAGCGCCATCCTCAATGTACAGCGACCTCTGTCGGTTATAAATTGATACAACACGAAACTTTAAAAACTATAAAGATACGTGCACGCGCCACTGTGTGGGGGTTTTAGGGGATTCAGAACACTAAGAAAAGGGGAACTTTTTTGTGCACTTTTCATTGATCAAGACGAAATTAGAGAATTTTAAATAAAGCACGTTTTTTGTAGCATTCAAGTATCTTAAAGGGTCATACCGCCTTATTAGCACGTATTCTCCTCAGCGCCCTGCCCTTTGACCTGACCCCCTCCATGATGACGACCCCTTTCTTTTGGTTCTGCAAAGCTGTGTCAATCAGCCGTCACACATCTATCCCTCTTCCCTACCCTCCCACTGTGCACAGGGAACTTTATTCCCTCCTCTAGTTCACTGAAATGCAGACAACTACTGAAGTGATAAAAGAAGTAAAAGGGAGACGACAGACGGAGAATGTGACAAAACAAAACATGACAGTGATGATGAGATGAACCAGAGGCAGAAATATAACAACAGGTTTCATCTGAATCCCACAACCGGTCTATTGAAGTGTTACTCAGTCAGTGCTCATAAAGAAAACTGATTTTAACAAGTAGACAGACCTGATGCCTACTGATGAAGTTAAATTGGTAGTGGATAAAAAAAATAAAAAAGTTCAACATTCATATAAAACGGTCCATATCAATATGAGTTATATCTTTGTGCATATTGTCTCTCTTTGTTTGCTACTTTCACCTTCACAGACACTTAATAAGAAAGGAGATGCTTTAAAGTGAGAGAAAAAAAATCTTTTCTGGTCTTTAGTAGACAAAAAAAATGACAGATATGTGCAGTGGCCCCTCATACAATCATAATAGAAGCTGCAAAATAATTGTCTAGCTTAATATGACATTCATATAGCTCTAAAATTAAACTAAATATTTCAATATTTTATTTAGCAATATTAATTGCATGTACTTTCATATTCAGAATACATATATCATTTGTACGCGCTAAAAGAGTCTCTAAAATCAATAGTGATGATTTTAGATGGTCAATAAAGCTTGTACTTCTGCTCTTCAGACAGCAGAGGTCAGTCTTAAAGAGTCTATGTTATATATTATATCAACAGGCTGGATACGCAACATGAATTTAATAAATAAAGAACTTCTCAGCTGCTAATGGTCATCTAAAGCATATTTCTTTGCTTGGAATCATATCTATTTATTTATTGGATTGCCCCTCATCAAAGCGTAGTCATTGCAAAAAAACCAACACATGTAAGAGCTTCCACAAAACTGAAACAGATGGAAAAAGGTTGCAGAAACCAGATGGCTTTTAACCAGTTTAATTGACCCTGATTACATTTTAATTACAATTCTGAAAAAGAACACAAAAAAACGAATAAAGGAGGAATTTAAATGTTACATCATGGTATTAAAAACCTGATATTATGAATTATGAAACCACAGAAATACATTTTGAGAAAGAAAGTGAGAGATCGAGACTTTTACACAATAAAACAATACACAATATATCTTTTAAAATCATACAATCCCCCGATGAAAAAAAAAAATGTACAAAAGCAAGAAATCAGTAACACTACAAAATAACAATTACATGACATGACTTGAGTTCAAATCATAAACCTGGTCGTCCCCGGAATGCCCTTCCTCCATCCTATATCTCTCCACAATAACCACCCATATTAAAGTTACAGTTTTACGTTAATTTACAAAAGTTTAAATCTTACACTAAACACAGTCGGGTTGCTCGTGGGAAGGCAGGGCTGGGGGAAACAATGTTATCATGACGACAATATGAGGAGAACATGTCAACAAAATAATGATAACTAATAATAATTAGGATGAACAGCAACATTGAGATCAGAGAGCAGTTCAGGTGAAAAACAAAACATCATTCGACTTGAAAAAGTGACATCCTGGGATAACCGATGAGAGCAGCCTAAGAGAAAACAAATAACTTCCCTCCTAAAGAGAAACAATGCACACACTTTGTGCCCAATTAAAAGTTTACAAGACTGCACTGGTCAATACTGCTCACCCCATCTCAATTTAATTTTTCAGTTTTGAGGTATGCCGGGCGTAAAACCAAGTGCATCCTAGTTAAAGACTTGGCGAATCGATTAAGAAAGCAAGAGGAGATCTTAAACATAATCCAATCTGATTATACTGGGAATAAGGCAGCTAGAAAGAGTCCAAAACTTTGAGGAGGTAACCCGTTGCCAAGTCAGTTTTGTTTGATGTATTATCTTAGGTATTAGGGGCACTTAAGCCATGATATAACTCCTTCCTGTCACTGTAAAACCATTATTTCATGGCTAGTGTCCGACTGGCCACCCTGTTGATGTCTCAAGTCCTTTGCTCAACTTCCACAGGGCTTTAGTGCACACAGGTTTATGAGGTTCATGATGCAAAATTTCAAAATAATTATAGCCTTGGGTGTGGTGTGACATACAGAGACCTGCAGCCTCTCTCAAACACACACACACACACACACACACACACATCAGTTGAGGCAGTAATAACAGGATGTTGAAGAGGTGCGTGCTGGTTGAAGAACCGAATGTGCCACATCATCTGTGGTGCAAAGCTCTCATGCTTTGTTAGAGTCTTATGTACAATTAAGTCTTTTGCTCCTCTACCCTACCTTTTATTACCATGACTAGAAAAGCTAAATTTTCCTCCCTTACCCAAACAGCAACGTTAACCCTGAGGAGAAGAGTCAACCTTCCCCTCAAAATGAAATCTGTTACAAACCCCCCTGAAATTGATATATCTGTTAATGCTATGCTTTCCGTTTATAGTATGTGACACATAATATATAAAGGTATATTGAGTGTATACTGTTCTTTTGTAAAGATTTTGTTTTTCCTTGTCAGACATGCTATTAAAACAAGGCATAAGAGGTTGAGTGTGTGTATGTGTGTGTGTGTGCGCGCAAGAGAGCGACTTCTGGCCACATGCCTTTTGCTGTCTTTCTATTCTTAAATTAGTATTTAAATGTTAGGGATTATGGATTGAAACTGCTATTTCACCTGCCCAAGTCCATAGTAAGATCTCATAGAGGTCCACGGCTGTTCTGTGTGGCTGAAGGACTGTGGACAGTTAATCAGGACAAAGAATCAGCACTAGGGTACATCAAGCGCCAAAATAGTTCAAATTTGACCCCCAGATGGTCTAGTATCACTGTACAAGCTTGTGTGTTTATGTGTGTGTGTGTGTGTGTATGGGATGCTGGTTTAGTTCACATTTAAAGGACTGTCTATACAAGGGAAGCTTGTTATAAACTCCCTAATGTGTATTACCTTCAGACTGTCGTTTCAAAGACTAACCAACTAAGGAACTAGCCATTTAAGAGATTTAGGATCATGGTCTCAGAACCGCATGTTATGCCCGAGTCACTTCATCCCCAACGGAATGAAAGTGATTCAGGTATGGTCCCAGAGGAAAGAAAGAGAACGGAAGAGAGTGTGAGAGTTTTAAGGAGAGCTGGTTTGGATAGAAAAGGAAAGGAGAGAGATTTCCTGAGAACTTACACACAGCTAGATTTCCGAAACACACACAGTCAAAGTCGAATCAGACACTTCATACAAGGAATAAGAAAGGGGTCACGTCTGAGTGTGTGTGTGTGTGTGTTGAGGGATTGTGTCCCTGAGGGTTCGGACTTCTGACCAGGCTGGTTTTAGAACAGAGTCTGTTTGTGACTTTCTGTGCATTTGTATCCCACCACATCAAATGGAGACTGATCACAGTCTGTTGCTGAGGACAATAATGCTGGGCTGCTGGAGAAGAAGATCAAGTCTTTCTGACACCCATCTCTAGCTCTCTTTGTGGGATTTTGAGGGACAGCTCACAGGCACTTTGCAAAATTAAATTCTCTTCTAAAAATATAAAATATTCTCTAGTGCCAAAGGTCAAAGTTCATGACTCCTGAGGGTCGCTGGGGCACGTGGGTGAACTCATTCTTCATTACGGTCACATTGAGATGTACTAGAACATGTGCTGGAGAGCCCCTCGTCTGAAGCTGAGGGCGGCCGGGGAACGAGGGCAGCCTGGGGAACGGGATTCGATTAAGCAAGGGTCAGTTAGTCTAAGTGTGCAGTGTGTGTGTCAGTATTACTGTTGTGAGTATCAGCAGTCATTGATCTAAAGAGTCAGGTGTGAGTGTGGGTCCATCAGCAGTTGTAGAGTTGTATATCAGCAGTCGTCTAGGTGTGTCGATGCATATCAGCACTCCTTGTTCTCCAGTGACAGCTGTGCCGTGGCTCGGTGGAGCTCGGTACTAACTCTGTGATGAGCGAGAGGAGGTGGGCTCTCTGCTTCTCCGCTCCCACTTCCACTCTCCTCCGCCATCCCGTTCCTCTCTTCTCCTCTCACTTTCTTGTCCTCCGCCTCTTCCATGTGCTGGTCCTGATCCCAGCGCCGTTTGAACCGGAGCTTCAGTGGGATGCACTGGGAGCTGGTTTGCGGCAGCCCGCCGGAGGTCAGCTGCATGTCCGCCGGCTCCACGGGTTCACTCTTCACGACGGAGTTACCACGGCGACCATCGCATGAGGATGAGGTGGGAGGGATGAAGAAGGGTGGAGGGGCCGGGGCTTTGAACACCTCTTCCTCCAAGTCCTCATCTGTGTGGAGAGCGGCATCAGTGCCGTTGGGCTGTTGGTGCTTTTGGCCGTGTGGATAATGATTATGGTGACGGTGATGACGGTGTTTATGGTAGTGAGAGGGGAAAACATCAAACTCTTCATCAGCTTCTTCATCACTGATGTCCGTCACTTCGACTTCCTCCTCTGATTCAATGTCAGATATGGGCTCAACCTATAGGGAGACAGAGTTTATGAAGTGTTAAAACAGAGTTGGGTGCTCCGGACTAATTCCCATGAATTTTCCAGTTTTTTGTGATGACTGAAAAAAAAATAGTTTTTGCACTACAGATGATAATTTCAAGACAAATAAAGAGTTTATAACTATGCATAACTACAACTAGACTGCATAAAATTGTAATTCTAGCAAGAAGTGCAGGTTTCTTTTTGAGTTTGTTGTGTTTGGAACGACTTGCAGAGTGTGATCCTCAGTTTTTTTTGTAACCGCTTACAAAGTCAGCAAGTGTATTATAGCTAGTAGTTTTTATAATTCTCATAGTGCATTCCAGCCTTTAGTCCGACTAAAGGCTGGAATGCACTATGAGAATTACTATGAGAATTATATATTATTTTCCCAAGTTCGAGAAACCAAAGACAAGGAACATGAAACAAAAAAAACTCTAAGTAGCAGCTCAATTATAACGTGCATATATGTGCATGTGATTGTATAGATCATAATTCCTGATTACCTTAATCTTGGGCAACCCGGCGCTGTTCAGCGAGCCAGTTGAGGAGGAGTTGGACACCAGTCCTGATCCGCTGGCTGAACTGAGATCACTCCCAAATGACAAAGAGGAACCCAGGCCAGATGTAGATGTGGAGGACAGCGAGCCCTGTCGACCCTGACTGTCGCGGTGTTTTCGGCCCAATGGGGGAGGCTGGAGCTTGAACTTGAATGGAGAATGGTGCTGTTCCTCCCCCAGGTGATGGTGAACAGGGTGAGCGTGAGGTGGTGGGTGGCTGGAGTGATGGCTGTTGAGCACCGAAGGCCTCTCGGCAGGACCACGATCACAACCCTGGGGTCCGGGCATGCCTTTGTCGGGGCGCTGAGGCTGAGGAACGATGATGTTTGGGTAATGAAAGAAGGCACGAGGGCTCAGGTGGTAATTGTAGACGCTCTGGGTGTGAGCCTGCAGGTAGCGCTGCATGTCCTCTGGGTTGAAGGAGAAGATGGAGCCAGGCATGGGCGACAGGGAAGGGGAAGGAGTGTAGGCCAGGTGAGAGCCTGGGGTCATGGAGAGTGCCGGCGAGAGAGGTGGTGCCAACAGGCCTGGACCTCCCGGACCCGGCAGAGGCGAGATGGTGAATGGCGAGAGAGGCTCGGGATGAACCCTGTGTCCGCCGACCTCTGACACTCGATGACCTCTGTGACCACCCGGTCCACCGTACATCCTGAACATAGCCTCGTGAGACAGACGAGGATGAACAGCACCTCGGAAACCGCCGCCTCCACCTCTCTCAGCCACTCGTTCAGTGACTCTCTCCTCCGCCGCACCTCCGTTCCCATCTTCGATCTCAGAGTTGACAGAAGTTCCATCGCTGCAGTCAGAGACAGAGCCACGTGCGATGCGGCGGCCGCTGAACATCCCCGGACTGCGCAGTTCCTCGCTGCTGGGGGACCGCAGCACCTCAGACACCTGCAAGTCTGAAGGAGTGGATGGAGGGAAACGGAAATGGGGACCTGTAGGCACTGGTGGAGCACTTTGAGGAACAGCCGCTCCTGCGGAGAGACAAACACAGGTGAAGGTCTTAGTTGTGTTTTGCATTTTATTATGTGAACAAATGTATGTGATTTGTGGGTCCTCGTTTTGTACCTGCAGACCCCATATCAATGAAAGGGTAGTTGACCAGGACCAGCTTGTTGAAATTAAACTTGTAGGTGAAGCGTTTTCCTTTAGTTTTATGTAGAATCCTCTTGTTGTAATAATACCTGCACAGAAACAAGCAGGACACATTAGCCCACTCGGAAATCACATTTAAACCTGAAATAAGGTATTGGGTTATTAAAATGTCAACGTGTATAATGAATAAAAAAAAAAATCCAGATTCCGCACAAATCAAATAATTAAATGTTTGATATTGATGATATGAACTCTGTGTACAGACAGTCATATGTTCTTGCTTCCAGTGAAGCACAAGATGCTCTTTGGATCATCTAAAATCATCCTGGAGAACATGAACATCAGATTTGACACAAACTTGTGGAGTTCATGTCATGAGTTCATGTTTGAGTGGTGCTATCGAAAAATGAAATTAAATACAGTCATTGTCATGTAACTTTTTATAAATTGCTTTGATGCTAGAAATTTGTAAGAAAATTTGAAATAAATTAATTTAAATTAAATTGAAAAAATAAATGTTTACATTATATATATTATTTATATATATAATTAATAAGAAAATCTGAAATTCACTTAAATAATACATTTGCACACACGCACACACACACACACACTGGATTTTATATATATAAATAAGTTTATATAAAAAAATAAATTAAATATATAGCTACCAGTGCAGTGTACATTTTAAATTAATCCGCTTAATACAGGTACATCAAGAGCCCAGGAAGCATTTAAATGGTTTTGTATGTATTGTTAATATATTTTGTGTGATGGGAGCTATTGTCAGGACAGCTCTGGTCACTCTAGTGTCTGTTTATATAACACTATAACCCACTGATAAATTCTCCTTTCTTAATCCCCTTATATAATCCCATTCTCGCTCTCTCTTCCTATCTATATATTAACCTTTGTCCATCCCCAGTTCTTTACATAACATCTCTCTATTCCTCACAAACCTCCATTCATTTATGTAACTCCAATAACACGGCATCTTTCTTACAGACCTGCACCAGTGTGTGTGTGTGTGTGTGTGTGTGTGTGTGTGTGTGTGTGTGTGTGTGTGTGCAAATCCCTGTGACAACGATTCATCTTGTACTTAATAACCTTCCATCCACAATTCTCTATGAATGACATGTTTCACGGAAGATGCTGACACTGAGCTTTTTGAATGCATAGAGGATATATTTACTCACCCTGCATGTGTGTTTGTGTGTGTGTGTGTGTGTGTGTGTGTGTGTGTGTGAGAGAGAGAGGGAGATAGAGAGTTCAGACAGTCTTGTCTGTGGAGATTGAGCCAAGACAAACAGAGTCTTGTGGTCAGATGAAGACGTGAGCGTGTGTAAATGTATTTAAGTTGTGGTCAAAATGATTTGATTTCTTTATATCAGGTACAGACAAGCATTTTTTTTTAACTAAGTACATGTTGTCAACCTCCAGAAGGGAAAAACATGTGATTGCGACACCACAACATACACAGAATGCACCTTCCATGCAATTATTAACAAAGACACAGATGTAAGCAGGTGATCAGTGATCATGTGACCTATGATAACACTCTGAGCCACATAGCGAGATATAAATATACTTGAGACAGCTGTGGATTAGCATGTCTACCGAATACACCAGCAGCAGCAGCAGCGTTTGCATGGGCAGACATCCAGCTCACACAGTCTACTTACGTCTGCACTGTTTGGCTGGAAGTGGTAACCTGAGTTTATGACGGATGACAGATGAGAACGCAGAGGTGAGATGAAGCGATACTCTAACGATGACATCCTGAACTGTGATGTTCCAATCAACAGGCCAGGCAAAGTAACACTCATTTCTATGGCTGTCAGATATGACTGGTTCTTAAAAACTGTTCGCACAGTCACACAATGCCATTGCTGGATATGCTTTCTATATAGCATGCGGCTGGTTTCTCAAAGCAGAGGTTAAACTTCCTTTAACTACATTACATTGTGCTTTCTGTGGTGAAAACCAGTGTAAAATTAAAAACATTATATGTGACACGTGTTTCTTGAATTGTCATATTATGCATTTGTCTCAGCAATATGATGCTCAAAGACATGCCGTTCAGGTTTACCCAAATCTATACAATATATTATATTATATATAACATTAAAAAATGCAACTTTTTTTCTAAACTCTCCTTAAATCATAAGTGAAAACAAGCCTGATTCAAGCATGAAATACTTATTTAAATAATTATTCTTATTACTATTAAAAAATAAAAAACAGACCTGCAGACCCTTATGGCTTTGTTTCGAGGTCAATAAATCTAAAATGACCTTTTTGACAAGGCAAAGTTAGTTTAGCTTGTAAAATGCTAAGTGGTACGACCCCCACAAAATGTAATATGAAAAATGTAATTATGAATAAATAAGTCACTTACCCCTAATTAAACACATTCAAAAACTTTTCACTTTTTTTTGAAAATGATTACTAAGATGTGTACACTCAATTCAAGGTGACGGGAAAAATGTTATTCGTTTTTACATGATGGTTATACGACATGACGTTTTCATTATTACATTTTTTTTTTTTTACTTAGTTGACATTTCTCATAAACATTTTTCAAAACCATGTGAAACTAACTTGAAAACAAAATAATTCATCCACCAAAAATAATTAATCCACAAACATGACATGTTTTAAACTAGATTTTAAAAATAGTTTTCAACTTTTTTAAATATTAGATGCTTTTATTTGAACCTAAAACCGGAGTAAAACCTGCAAATATATATATTAATCAATATTTGTGTCTTGTTATCAAGTAAAACAAGATAAGCGTGTGATATGTGAATTGTTTACAAAGAATATATCTTAAAGTCATAGTCTATGATGCAGAACAGTGTGTGAAAGAAGTGCCGCCCACCCTACACATGACTGCATGAGCACCCACTCTCTCAAACACACTTTAAAGAGCATTTGAACTGACTTCAAAGCAGAAGAAAGGATTCTTTGAGCATCTGCATCTAGTGGCAATGACCCTCCTTCTGTCACACTCACTTCCACACCTGTGAACCCACTCGCTGGTGGCTGGTCTGACAGAAACACTGATGCTGCTGACCGACATTTTCAAAGGAGAGCATATAACATGACCAAATTTGAACAACTTTTAAACACAGACACACCTAATCTGGAGACTAAATGACTTTAGGGGGTACAATTGAGAAGGTTTCCAGGAAACAATCAGATTTCACTGGGTTATGACTTGGATTAAACAGCAGATTATTAAAAGCTCTCAGGGTCCATATTCTTTCACTGGTGGGAATATAGGAGCTAAACAAACACTACAGCGATTCCTGGTATTCGCAGATCAGGGCATGAACAACACGCTTTATAAAAGAGACAGAATGAAGAAAAGAGAGAGAGAGAGAGAGAGCGAGCATGAGGACTTTATCCTCACAAATTTCTGAAAATATCCTTGCAAACTTTTAAACGATAGACACAAATGCTTGAGTATATCACCACAAAATAGGATTTTTAATTAACTTTTTTTGTTTATTTACTGTACACACAAATGTCTGACATATGCTTAAACTTTTACAAATATATTCACAAATATCTGGAAACAAATTTCTAAAAATATCCTCAAAACCTTTATTATATATATATATTAGGGGTATAACGGTACGTGTATTCGTACCGGACCGTTTCGGTACAGGCCGGGCTTTCAGTACGGTGCACGTGTGTACCGAATGACCGAATGCAATATTTTGTTTGCGGAACATATACATTTTCGAGTTTCCAAACGAACATATTAAGTGGCGGAAGTCTCTGCGTTTAGCGCAAATCCCGCCCTGCAGCTGATTCTAAAGGTCCTTTCACACTGGACGCGAATGTGCTGAGGCGAAAAAACGACTTTTATTTTTTTCGCTTCGATGTCGATTTTTTTTTTACTTTTGAGGCGACAAAAAGGCTTCATCTGAGTCTCATTGGCCTGTCATTGCCCGTCAAAGTGTCAGAATATTTAAGATGACTAATCAAATCAAAGTAGGCGGGCTTTGTGTTCACAGACGCTGCAGAGTGCGAATTTTAGCAGTAGTTCTATGGGCTGATGTTTTTAAGAGGACAGCTCACCTTAAGCAGACTGCCAGACGCTGCTCCAGATCAATTGGTTCCCTGACGTTTGTGGTTTGTCTCGTCAGATGCGGTGCCACTATCTGAAGGAGCTCCTCGAATTGTCCCAAAGACATCCGAAAGTAAGTGCGGAACCGGCCATGATAAAGTTTTAGCTCCTGTACAAGATTGGCATACTCCCCTTCAGACTCTGTTGTTTAGGACTGGGTGCACCCAAAACCTTCTTTTCTGTCTTTTAAAGAAAATGAAAAGCTCATCTTCACTGGATGATGATGTTGAAGTGTCCATTTTCTCAACTGTCGGCGCGAATGTTTTGGAATATTGAAGCTCTCTGAACGTCACAGACATCGCAAATTCGCGTCGCGACTGATGTGAATGGTTTTGACGCGAACTATTCGCACGCGAACTATTCGCTTTTTCGTTTCGCTTTTTTGTTACGCATCCGGTGTGAAAGGGCCTTAAGGCCGGTGGGGACACACTGGCTGCGTGGCGTTTCTGCTGTTTGTCAGTTGCGTGACGGCTGCTTCACGTTTTCTGTGTCTTTACACACCAGAATCGTGCCTGACGCGGCGCTGGCGTGCTGCTGCTACTGTAGGTGACATAGAGGGAGCCCGCCGAGGCGCCGACAGACCAGGATCTTGCCTTCACTACAACAATATCTATACTTCATGTTGAGCATAAATATAAAGCCTACTGATAAAGGACACCGTCAATACTGTTTGACAGGTGCAATATGCCAGTGTGTCACCGTTCTAAAGTTTTCTAAAGGCATCACGCGAGTGTGAACCACTACAACTAGGAAAAAAATGATTGTAATTCAAATGCAGCTCCCGTCGGCATTTAAACAGACCTTTGCTCTTAATTCCGATTGGTCCAACGCAATAACGAAATCTGAGCAGGTCTAAAAACTGAAACTGTTGATGCTGCATTTTACACTTTGGAAAAGTTATATATATTTTTTTTTAAATATGAGCAGGCCTACAAGCTGGGATTGGTAATGCTGCACTGTAATCATAGTTATTTATTTATATTTTTCATTATATTTTATTATATGATATTGGTTTGAGACTGAGAGTATTTTATTTAGTGGAGAACTTTGCAGCAGTATTTTATTTCTTATTCTTTTTTTATTTTATATATATTTTATTAAAAAGTAAACAAATTGTTAAAAAAAAAGTTTATAGTAATAAACAACCTGCAGTTTAATGTTTGCATTTCTTTCCCTTACTGTACTGAAAATGAACCGAACCGTGACTTTAAAACCAAGGTACGTACCGAACCGTGATTGTTGCGTACCGTTACACCCCTAATATATATATATATATATATATATATGTATATATATATATATATATATATATATATATATATATTCACACAAACATTTCTAAAATATACAAAACTATTCACCTCCACCTTCACAAACGTCTAAAAAAAATCCTCAAAAATCTTAAAAAATATCCTAAAAATATGCTCACAAATGTCTGAAAACAAGCTTACAAACTTGAATATCCTTGAAAATATCTGAACACACACACTAAAAAAAGTCTAAAATATCATTAGATATCCTTGAAAACTTACCATCAAATGTAAAAAAAATACCAACGCCCTCTATTATTAGCTAAATTAGTATTACCTCTACTTTGGGGGCAAATTTGTGTGCAAAATGTAAGAAATATGACAAAACCTCACTATGGGGACGTTTACATTTTCAAAAAAAAAAAACATTCATAAAAAAATACTGTCATTTTAAAATCTACAGAGTTTTCTATTAAAGACAGGGTTATGCTGTGGTTTAGGTCTACAGTTCTTCTAAGGGTGCTTTCACACGTGGTAATCCAAGGGTTCGAGTCTAGTGGGGGGAGTGAATAACCAGCGGTCTCTTCCACCCTCAAAAACACGACTGAGGTGAGACCCTTGAGCAAGGCACCGAACCCCCAACTGCTCCCTGTGTGCTGCAGCAATAGACCTGCCCACTGCTCCGGGTGTGTGTGTGTGTGTTCACTACTGTGTGCGTGCACTCAGATGGCTTAAATGCAGAGCACAAAATCCAAGTATGAGTGGACTCTGAAGCCGTTCACAGTCCGACCCAGCAGACCAACGAACCCAGTGGTATCAAGACTCATAACAGGAAATATGTTACATAAAAAGCAGCAGTGTCTGATTCTGTGAGTGAGCACATTAGTTATTGCAGTTGAAAACCAAAGAGTGCCTCTTCATCTCAAAACACAGTTTACGAGTAATATTGTAATGAATTAAGTCCCTGTTTCCGAACAAAGAAAATATTCTACAGGTCTGAAAACACCCTAATTAGCTTTTTATATACAATAACAGTCCTCATTTAGATAGTAAGTGTGTGTGTTTCTGAAGCGAGTGGAAAAAAAGGGACGGGTTGGGGAGGGGTACGAGTGGGTCTGTGAGGCTCTAGGGCGGATGGTAAACGGACAGTGAGATCCACTCCATCCATAAGCTCTACTGAGAAGCCAGAGATAAATATCATGTTTTGTATGGTGCGTGTGGTAGCGCGTGTCACTTTTGCACTAGCGTGTGTATGTGTGTATCTCCACCCACTGAGCTAATAAAGAGTTCATTCTGTCCTGACAATAAGACCCAAAACTGCCCTGAAATGCACACACACACACACACACACACACACGCATGTCATCCTCCTCCAAACAAAGAGAGCTGTTGTAGGACAAGGCCTCTGACCCACTCTTTCCACAAGTACACACACACTCTCACAGACACACACACATCCAGTCTTAATCAAATCTCTCAAGAACGTCTGACATCGAAATAACATCATAGTCATGTTTAATATGACGACAGACTTTGTCCAAGGGTTTGGATTTCCTGTTGGCAATGAAGGGAAAAAGGTCTAGAAAAGTTTTAAGGAAGCCAGAAAGGTGCACTAAATATTGTTTAACCTCAATGACTTTCATCAAATGGTCAAAAACTGCTGAAACATTCTTCAAAATATCTTCTTACCAGAAAAAAAGAAAGTCATTTGTTTTGGAACGACATGAAGGTTTCTGATAGGATAAAAAAAAGGGCTTCAATGGATTTAAATTGGTCACATGGCTAAAACTGGCAGTCTTTGATGACTTTGTTAAGTAAAAATTCTTATCATGTAGCCACTGTGAGTTTAAATAAACAGAATCTGGGGAGTTCTGTTAGGTCAGTTTTGACAAAAGAGGGATGAAATTTAATAAAGAAGGGAATGAGTATTTGGGCGTCCATCATGCTCGATGCCAGACGGGAAATGTCCTGACGTTCAGTGGAACATCAACAAAGGGACAATAGAATTCCATTTTTTTTCTGGAATTCCCCCACGCGTGTGGCAGGAAGGTTGAGTTGAGTCCCAGCGGGCCATCCGCAGGAGAACATAATTGAAACAACACCCCTAACTCCATCAACATCAAGTCAAATTCCAGTCAGGATTAGAGCATTAGCCCAGACTTCAATGCATGCCATAGAGTGGCCAAGAAATGTCTGAAAAGGAGCGTTTGTCCTGAAATAAAGGGACGTCACAAGTGTGCAGGGTTGAATGTGAAAGCCCTGTTGTGAGTTGAGAAGTGTCAGATTGAAGGTATGAATCAGATGGAGGAGTAGAGCGTGGTAACCCTCATTTTACATACAGCACACAGTGAAATTGACATGAATATGACAGTGGGCAAATGCATAAAGTGCAGCATAATTTGAAATCACGAGTTTAAAGTTTAAAGCATTCAATTTACACGGACTGACCATCATGCAGAGAACACGTGATTATGCTGGATAACTTCTGTTCAAAGTAACAGAAAAAAAATACTTACTCATCACTCAGTGTGTTAAAACACTTTAGAGATACATAAACTAACAATAACAACATTACAACATTTTTTTTTATCTGGGCTAATGTTAATGTTAATTTAAACCTCTTGAAATGTTTAAAATGTATAAGCATTTGTAGAAACTAACATCAAAATACATAAGAAAAGGTCTGTTGTTACTTCATTTTTGTTGTGACTTGAATGTTCATTAACTGAATTGAAACATCCGAAGTCTATTCTTTCCGAGTATTACATTGGGATAAAGATTACAATATACATGGTTTTAAAAGTCACTAGACTGAAAATCACTCATTTGTGCACAGTTACGAAAATAACGGTACAAATGAGCAAATGCAGATCAGGTCAGAAATTGGAGTGAAGGCTAAAACGGTCGGCTGCTCAGAATACATTGGTCTGTCTGTACTCTAATGAGATCACAGCTCCTGCACAGGTAAATGGACTGAGATTACTGAGAGATCAGACTCCATGCAATCATGACTCTTCAGCAGAAGGGTCAATCCCACAATGCAACACAAGAGTCGGACGCTTTAGCTGCCTCCTCTACATTCAGGCTGAGTAGAAATAGGCCTCAGCTTTCATTGGTCAAACTAAAACTGTCCAGGATTTTCCTTTTAAAATAGTAAATGGTTAAAAGTCTGGATGTGTTTGAAGATGGACCATGTTTTGTAATGATCAGCTTATTTTAGTTGGTCCAAAAATGTTATGAGGAGGAAAAGACAAACCAGGCGTAAAAAATAATAGGGGCAAACTATAACAAATATTAAATCAGTTAAAAGAGCATTAAATAGCAATTAACTGAAAGACCTTTAACCATAAAAGCACAGGCTGCTTAAGAGGGATTGTGTCTGAAATAAGTGTACTGTAAACTGTTGTAAGCTTGCACAGGACAAAATTGTTAACAGAAATAAAGGCAAAGACAAAAGGACTTACCTGAGAGCTCTGCTGAGTTTGTCGTAGTTCATCTGAGGTTTGCACTTGCGGGCGCCCCACAGCCTGGCCACCTCATCAGGGTCTTTGATCACAAACTCCCCATAATCTCCCTGCCAGGCAATCACATCATGATACTCCTCCTTCCTCAGCAGCTCTAGGATAAAGTGCCACAGCTGGATCTGTCTGGAGCCAGGACTGGACTCGGGCTTATAGGCCCAGTCTGGGAACGGAAACCCTGCGGAGACGGAGAGAGGACAAAGATGAGATCAGAGTCTGTTTGATATGTCCAGATGCAAAGAAAAATGACTACATTTATTCACTGAAAAACAAGGCCAGTGATCCTCCCTTTCACTGCTGCCATCATCATCTTCAGTAGGCATGTACACTGCATCATACTGTATATAGTATGTATTCCATATCAGAGTCTGACCTGGGAAATCCTATTTCCTTACTTTTCAGTTTGAACTCTACCATTAACATTAAACCAAAATCCCCAAAATTGGGATTGGCCAACATTAAAATTCTATACAACTTTGTCTAAATAAATTGAAAATGTAAATTATAGCATCACAACATTATAATTTGAGCACAAAAATAAATTATATATTTATTTTGAGATTTCCTTAAGATCACAGTGTTATTAAACCATTAGCATTTGAAAATAAATAACTTAAAAACAGGAGAAATCGGTAAACACAAGTTTCAAATATTGACCAATATATATCCCCAATAACTGTATTCATTCATTAATTATAATTATTACTATTTTTTTTTATTACAAGGTTGTAGGTTCCTGGAAATTGGCATTTATCAATACTGGAAGCTGATATTAGGTCAATCCAATCTATACACTTGTCTGTGTCTGGTTTGAAATGTAAATTAAAAATGATTTTACAAGCAAGTGACATAGTTCAAAGTTAATATCAGAGATGTTTTAATTACAAAAAAAACTGAATTCAACTGGCAGAGAAATAACTGATGAAATGCATATCTTTTATGCAATGCAAGTCACCAAGTCACCAGAAAAAAAAGCTTTCACTGAATCTTTAAATGTAAATCTTCAAAAAGCTCTATATCGTCACATCTCTTATCATCAATCTCCTTGAGGTCTGATTTGTCACCAGCAACCTCACACAATCTAACACACAACCAAATGTGATTGGCATTTTTTTTAAGAAACAAGAAATGATTTGAAAGGGCTGCAGAGGATGGAGGGTGTCCAGTCACTGAGGGTGAGGACGGGTGAAGTGGGGTCAGGCAGGGTCGGGTTAAGCTGAGGCTGGTAAAGGTCGGATAGGGTAACGGCTCACAGTGGTTTCTCAACAGCTGATCCTCTTAGAGGCCCTTTACACACACACACACACACACACACACACACATTTACATAACTATGTAAATTGGAACATTTAATAGACTTCTAATGATTTTATAGTTGTAAATAATATAACCTAACCCTAACTTACAGCCTAACGGGAAACTTTCAGAATTTTGAATTCTAAAAAACCAAAACAAAAATGTACATTTTATTTTTATACCATTTTTACAAATGAAGACATCTCCAAAAGTAGGTTGTCAAATTTAGCTTACTTCTGGGTACAAATTTGCTCCTGCATGGGTAACTGTTCTTACCAGGCAGCTTTTTTTTGTTGTTGTTGTGACTTTTTATTCATTAAATTATGTCTAATAGCGCTACCTTGAGTTTTACTGCATTTAAACCTTCACTTCGTTGTCCAATACACTCCTGCAGAATAAAATGTGTCTTTTCCACCCAGTAAAAGCTCTGCAAACCATTCTCATTTATAACTTTAAGGCATTTAGGATAATTTGTTTTATCCATTTAGATCAGACTATGGAGAATCAGTTTTGCTTTTATTATAAATGATCCAAACACGTCTCAACAACTTCCGACAATTTACTAATTCGTAGAATCAGACAAATCACTTCCTCCTGATGACTCAACAAATCTAAAATACACACTCAAGTGGTTGTTTTTCCTGTTTCTAACTGCTAACAACCAGAACAACATGACAGGAACCCAGTGAAAAAACAGTACCTTTTCTGTACATTTTGAGAGGCAGTGTCAGAGTCAATGTGTTTTTATACTCGGACTGGAAAGACATTTATCATCTTTTTACTAGTGGTGGGCTGTTATTGGCGTTAACGTGCTGCGTTAACGTGAGACTCTTATCGGACGATAAAAAAAATATCGCCGTTAATCTATTCTCAAAGTTGGGTTGGGAGCTGGGTCTATACTAAGCAAGCTATGATGACTTTCACCTTGATATTTTATATAACCGACTGGCTGAGGCCAGCCTAAAAAGATGCTCAGGACAGCGGTGTTCTGGTGTTCAGGGCTCACGCAGAGAAAGGCGTCTCAAAACACTTGAACATCGAATTTGCTTATTTTTGCTCTTGTGCCGACAAATACATACAAAATATTTCAAAATATTTCCTCCTTGGAAATTATGCTCGAAAAAACTGTCAGTTATTTCTTAAGTGAAAGTAAACAGTTGAGGAAAAAAATGGGATGTGTATTATATTGGATGCGTTCATCGTCTCTTAAAGTGACAGCGCCTAATTTAGCTACAGCTGCTGTAATGTTAATCCAAGAAAATGAAAGAAAATCACTCACTGCTCTTGACTGAATTACTTTGTAGTTTTAACAGTCAAACCAAAAATTAGTCAGACACCAGATATTATTTTTGATATATATAGCAAAACTGTAATAATGTGAGAAATGATGAAGGTGTCTGAATAAATGTAGGTTTGATTGTATATTTCATTTTTACATTGAAGTGTATCCTGTGCTATTTTACATTTAATTATTTCGTTTCTGTACCTTGACACCTACAAACTTGAAAAAAACTTAAACATTGTGTAAATAGCACAAATAAATAAAAATAAACGAACATACAAATTAAACCATTTCAAACAGAACGTTACGTATGTGGTGCAGCACGGACTGGATGTGCTTTCACACAGGACGCGTTTGCAGTTCGCTACTCGGTACGTAAACGATCGCTGCACTGCTGTGGGCGCAACACTCCTGGAACGCAACTGGAATCCATTTACATGGGTGCGTAAAAAAATATGCAACGCATAAACACTGCAGACGGAGTTTGTGTAAAACAGGCGTAAGGTTGTTTGCACCTTGTGCAATGTGGAATTAGTTTACAGCTTTTTCAAGCACTTTGTGATGCATTTTGGAAACAGGAGATGAGCCCCTTTTATAATGCACCACCTAGCTTGATAAACCCCTTCTCAAAGACTTACTGTTTGTCAATTTTATTTGGGTAACACACATATTCTGAATGCCTTCGGCAGAATTCGAATGAGCCATTTTAATCTAGATTAATTTCAAGATCACAGTGAGATTAATCTAGATTTAAACATTTTTTACCTTCAGCAAATAAACAGAAGTACATTACAACATAGCACATCCTATAACCTCTACTTGCTCTCAAAACATCACACACACACACACACATACACACACACACACACACACGCACACACAAACTCTTAGAGGGCACATCTGATTGCTCCTTTAAGAGGTCAAATGTACCATGCACCAGAGAGCTACGTCTGACTTCAGAAACTGCAGACAAGGATCTGGTTTTGCAGCTCACATATTCTCTCTCTCTCTCTCTCTCTCTCTCTCATTCTATATCTCTCTATTCACTCACACACACACACACACACGTGCACACACATGAAAAGGATCCCTACTAAGAAGTTGAGCTAAATTCAATATGTCTGTCAAACTCCCTGATGAACAATAAAGAGGAGACACAAGGAGTCACACACACTCACACACACACATGCACCAGCAGGCACAGATACAGTTACTGCTCTATTGTAACATACAAACATCAATGTTGATTCACATTCAAGTCTACAATCACACATACAATTCAGCACCATGATTCAGGTGTGATCTTAATACTGTGCCAGTCAATCGATCTCTGTGTTTGTCTCAGAATCAACAGCTGTAACACATGCAAAGAAACTCTAACAGCAGTGAGCTTGTTTTTTGACATGAAACCTCTTCAGGCACTGTGTGTGTGTGTGTGTGTGTGTGTGTGTGTGTGTTATTAACAATACTACAGACGATTACCGAGTGTTCCAGCATTGATGCCTTGTTATGACCCATATTTCACACTTCAATCGTATCACACGACACCTCTGCATTTCTCAGAAATACACACCTATGCGTACAAAAAAGTATGTACACTACCGGTTTTTGATTTTTTTAAAATGTTTTTGAAAGAAGTCTTTTATATTCATCAAGGCTGATATTTTATTATTTATTTGATATAAAATAATATTGTGACATTTTAATACAATTTAGAATAACTGTTCTTTGTTTGAATATCCTTTCATGTTTTTTTGCAACGGTAAAGCTGAATTTTCAGCAGCCACTTCTTCAGGTGTCACATGATCCTTCAGAAATCATTTCATTAGGCTGCTCTGGTGCTCAAGAATCATTTCATATTATTATTAGTTGAAATCAGTTGCTTAATGAAGTGTGAAAGTTTGTTCTTTGATGAATAGAATTTTTGTAGAAAAGTTTTAAAGAAATATTTAATTTTTGTCATTTATCTATATAGTGGATCCTTGCTGAAATATATATATATATATAATTTCAGCCTGCAAATATGGAATGAATGATGCATCTGTATAGGTTCATATCACAGTTTACAGTTTACACAGTGCAAACTAAAACACAGGAAAATTCACATAAGTTTAACAGCCAAGGTCAAATAGCTGGATAAGCTTTTGTTTTACAATTACATTTTAATGAAAGCGACCAATCATCATTGTTCATCACCAACTCCAGATTTAAAAGAAACTTCTTCGCGAATTTCTTCATTGTGCACATCCACAGAAAACTAAACCTGCACTGATTGACAACAATGATTTCTATTGGTGGATTAGAACATACATTTTTGAATACACCAAAAAAATAAAAATAAATTTAATTTTAATTTTGGAACTCAAATGAAAGATCCCAACCTCTAATGCAGGGTCCTATGATTTATGCAATGCAGACATTTAGGGAAAATTAAAATGGATTTCCCAGGACATCTGTCTAAAATCAAGCCCTAATCTAAAAATAAAACAAACCATGGAAACTGTACATTACTGACAGTTTTTGGTTTTCGAAAGTGAATCAACGTGAAGTCCGCGTGGGTGATGAGTTGTGTGTCTTCAGGAGTAGTACGAGTGTCTTAATAGCATGCTGTTTTGTGTGAGAGTGTATGACCTCATCCCCCCACCCTACTTAACCTTTGTGACCTTCGCCCCCCCCCATACACCTTCTCTCCCTCTCTTTCCCCCACTCCCCCCAGAGGGAGACACTAGATCTCCCCATTACAGAGGAGACAAGACAGACCCACAAACACACACACCTCATCAATAATGCAACAACCCGACTAGCTTAGTGTGTGTTGTTGGGAGATATTCTCTCTGTCCTGGGATGCCAAAGTGTGTGAGAGTTAAAAAGAGTGAAGAAAACTTAGAAAGAAGAACGTGGAAAACTGAGCGAGATGACAGGGAGAGGAGAGACAAGACAAGAAACAGAAGAGAAAAGAAATGAGAGAACAAGAAGGAAAAGAAAAGAGGGGGCCTGAGGAGGGAGTGGGAGAGAGGGAAACAATAGAGAGAGGGAAAGGGGGATGGGGTGAGAGAGAGAGAGGGATGAGATCATAGCTCTTCTTGTAGTCTGTTGTCACTCAGGTCAAATTCCCTATCTCCCTCCCCCTCTCTCTCGCTCTCTCTCTCAGGCATCGATTGCACTCAAGAATGTAAATCTCGCAGGCACTCCTGCACTTTAGACTTTCATAGGAAGTATTTAAAGAATTCAGAGCATCCGAGGAAACTACTGCTCTGCTCTACACAGTGGCATGTTCATACAGAAAGAGGGACAGGGCGACCCACAGAGACACACTTTCCTAAAATGTCTGAAACAGGTCAAATGCAGCCAATACTGGAGGAGGGCAGACATGCATCTGTCATGGCCAGATTTAAATTTGAACTTCACACCATCCCCCAAAAAACTTTATATCACTATCTCATTCATTTTCTCTAAATGCCAGTAGCCTTAATATTTACAGTGATTTTGGTGGAAGTTTTTAATGATATTTAGTGCTCATTATATTTTATTTTAATTAATATTTCATTTTATTTCATACTGTAATTTTAACTCTTTTGATTTCAAGTGTGTTGACTGGCTTTTATTATGTTAAATTAATTTGATGTTTTGGCTTGTGAAACTATTTTCATTAACACTTACTACCCAAACTTTGTCTGAAATGTAAGTTATTTAACAGTTTGGTTGTTTTATAAAAGCAATATTCACACTATCAATCTGTTTTATATTTTATTTTATACACTTGTTTAAAAGCTTGGGGGTAACATTTTTTATTTGTTTTTATTTTTTTAAATAAATTAATACTTTTATTCAGTAAGGACGCATTCAATTGAAATCTTTTTGAATGTTTTTACCGTCACTTTTGATCAGTGTAATGCTGTTCTTTTGAACCCTCTATTAATCAATAATCCTGAAAAAAAAATACATATGTAAATAAAGAAATTCCACAAAACATTAAGTAGCAAATCAGTTTTCAAATGTTAGAATAATAAGAAATGTTTCTGACTCCAAAGTTTTGAATGGATAGTAGTATACATTTAACAAAAAAAATTACATGTTTTATTGTTTTAAACAATCTTGTGAATGTTGATGCTTTAATAAAACTATTATTAGTTTTATTAAACGCAAAACAACTATGCCGATAAAGTACTTTGAAATTGAAATTGAGAGAGTGACAGATGAGAGAGAGAGACTAAAAATAACTTCTCAAAAAGTTCTGAATGAGTTTCTGTCAGGCAGCACAGAGGAGGGATTCAGTTGTTGGCTGGGAAAAAGCAAAACAAGAACAGCTCTTCCTCTGTCTCCTCTTTTCTCAGACGGGAGCTGCCAACAAAGAGAGTTTGGTAAAAGATGATGGATAGATAAATCAAATCCATCCATTAGTGGTTTAACAGGTGAGTGTGATGGATGAATATAGCAAAAAGTTGGCATTCAAAGTATGTGTCTTGAGACCACAAAGTGAATTTGTATGTGTGTGTGGATACTGTCAAAAACATGTTGAGACTGTTTTTGCACACTTACACAACACACATTTTGACAACACACTGTGTCTTATGTCCTTCTCCTGTTAAACTTTTCTTAAAACCATGTCACTGCTCAAAAAAAATTGGCATATGATTCTTAACACTCTTTTGGAATTCAACGTAATTTAATTTAGTCATAGTACGCCATTACATGCCTCTTTGGTGTTACAAAATATTTAAAAGGCGTAATATCATACATTTTTCAATTATTATTTATGAATAAATTCTGCTTATAAAGTTAAAAAGGTTTATTGTGCCACAAAATTTTTTTTTTAGTTTTGCTTTGATTGTAATAACAGAAACGCACACTTCGCATGTGAAATGAGCTGTGCTCCAGTTCTCACGTCGGCTTCAGAGATTCCGGTAAAAATAGATTTTTAACTCTTGTATTCTTCTGCATTACATAGTGACAGGATCACAAAACAATCCACAATAAAATAACGTTTTCAGTAAGATACCGTTAAGTTCAGACTAAAATTATCATTTTTTTTCTGTGACAAAAACTCTAACACCAGCACTGGCCACCTGTTATTAGGACATATGTTTTACTGACTACAATACATAATGAACTAATGTCATAAATGTAAGATGATACACGATCAAAAAGAAATCAGAGTCTCTCAGTGAGCAGAGTGAAACCATACTGCTGTTTAAGATTAATTGTATAGAAAAAAAATAGGGCGAGAGCATAACAACAGATGAATGAGTGTGAACCTGTATATGAAGAGAGTAAAATGTTATTGTCTACTGTAAACACTAGGGGTGTGCACGGATAGTCGAACATTCGAATATTCGTTCTGCTCTAATTATTCGATAAATAAAAATGATATTCGAATTTCGCAAAAAAAAAAAAAAAAAAAGGTTCACAATAAAACCTAATTTGGACACTTTCTGTGATTCTCCACGGCATATTTAAAGATGTATGCAAGCAAAAAATAATTAATTAATGAATAAGGGGCCGGTCACATATCACGCCTAAAAACGCGTGGAAAACGCAAGGCGCGCCACTTTCACCTTCTTTCCAAAGCGCTCGGGCAGAAGCGCTTCTGAGGCGTCTGCCGTTGCTATGCAACAATGACGCGCTCTCTCCATGAAGACGCGGAAATTTCATCAAAGGATAAATGGATTTGCAGCACAAAAAAATCGCTTTCAGTAGCTCTGCTACTAAATTTATTTCAAAATGGCAATCCATATATAGCTATGATCAGCTGTTCCTTCATCTTGGCTGAGCTTTCAACGTTGTTAAGGGAAAGGATGAAGCTGAATGTTTAGTTTTTGTCACATGACCTGCGGTGCGCTTGCGGCATTCTGAAATGTTGAGATGTTTTAACTAATGCAGGGCGGACGCGCCTGGAAAAAACGGGCGCTTCGCACCGCATGCGCATCGTGACCGCATCGCTTCCATTATGAGCGTGCATACCACGCGCCTACATTGGAAATAACAAACTAAGAACTGCGGTCTTCTACAGTACTTCAAATATGCCATGGAGAATCACAGAAAGTGACCGAATTCAAGAACATTGTTGCGGCATCTCTCAAGCAACGAATAAACACCGCTAACTTGGAGAATGCAGTGAAAACTCCTCTTCTCGCGTCTGCCCTAGACCCTCGGCACAAACATCTCAGGTTTCTCGATGAAAAAATGAGAGAAGTAAGAAAAAAAAACATTTTTAAACATTATCAGAACATTTCCCTTGATGCGAGTGGTGCGGATGCAGCCGCCGTCACCAACGATGAAGAGGAAGCAATGCCCACTCGTAGGAAAAGGCTGAGCCAGTTCTTCAGCGATGATTACAGAGAGTCCAGCCGAGACGAGTGGGAACAGTTCTTACTGGAGCCATGTATTCCACCAGATGAGGATCCCATTCAGTGGTGAAACGAAAACACGAAGCGCTTCACAAAACTTAGTCTCTTAGCACACCGTTATTTGTGAGTCCCGACAACATCTGTGCGTCAGAGCGCGTTTTCTCTGCGGCCGGCCTTATTGTTAACAGACTAAGGAACCGACTTTCCCCCGATCATGTTTACATGCCTGTGTTTCTTAACTAGAACATGTAAAACAATAGGAAAAAAAGTAAAAAAGATTTGCTGACAGTTTAAAAGTTTCAAAGTTAAGTGTAGGCTACGTTCTACAATAGCCTAATTGCTGCAGGCTGCTTTACGTTTTTTCTTTGTTCACTTTTTTTTTTTTGCTTTTAATCTGTACTTTTGTTTGTTTGCACGCATTGTCAAAGGTTTTCAGCTACAAAACACAATGTGTAATGTTCAAGCTTGTTCAAAATGATGGAAACAATAAATGTTGCTGAAAAATAACGTTTGTCTCATTAAACTTAATTTAAATAAACGAATATTTGAATATTCGTTTTTTGTGAGCTCAAATATTCGAATGTGATATTTGCGGAAAACGCCCATCCCTAGTAAACACCCCCACACACACACACAAGAGCTGTTTCATGATGTGCCTTGAAGAACTTAGAAATAACTAAGGGGTTAGTCATGGCCTTGAAGCTCCAAAAATAGACACAAACACATTGGAGTTATTGTTTTTGATATGGGGGGGGGTCGACACAGAAAGGAGGAGCAAATAAATGAAAGGATGAAACGCAAAGTTAAGAGGTTTCACACTTCAACTTTCTCGCTGTTAACTTTCCTTTCACACTCCAGTTCTTCTCCAACCAGCAATAGCTCTTTCCAGGAACAGAGAGAGAGAAGGCTGGAGAGGTATGGAATGAAAGCAATTGCATAATTTATCTTTTTAAATTCCTGACACAAAATGTCATGCACTTAGTGTGTGTCACAATTACTTCCTCAGAAAGCCCATAACAAAAACACACTGTAGTACATTATAGTTGACCCAAAAATAAAAAGTCTGTCATCATTTACTCATCCTCATGTTATTCCAAACCTGTGTGAACTACTTTCTCTCATTGAACACAAATTAAAACTTGTGAAAGAATCTCAAAACCACTCTTTTCCATACAATGAAAACATACTGTGATCAGGCACTACAAAACTCAAAAGAAAAATGACAAAGTGAAATAAAAATGTCATTATTATTCAGAGCATGCTTGTTTACAATTGTTAGTGGACCCAGTACCCTGCTGAACCCCTTTTCGCAAGGTCACATATTCTTCGAAATATACCTTTTCTCCACTGAATAAATAAAGTAATATGGTTTTGGAACAACATGAGGGTGTGTAAAAGATAACAGAACTATTTGGGTGGAATAGCTAAACATGTATTTCTTCATACACATCTCTTTATGCATTGTGAGTGTTGAGTATTTGCAAACTATTAGTATACAGAGAAGAGGTGGAACATCCCACATCCCAGAGCTCAGAGTATATTTGTCTTCTCATCCTCCGCTCATTAACCTTCCATCTCTCCTTTCCATCTCTCTCTGTGAATATCACTTATTCACTCAATTCCTAGACAAGAGCCACTTGTCCCCTATCACTCTCACTCTCATTTAAATTACCATCTCAAACTCACACTACTGCAGTCAAACACTTCATTCTATTTCCACTCTCTCTTTTTCACAGACTGATGATTTGTGAATCTTTTAAGTAGTCAGTTCTCTGCATGTTTCAATACATTTGCAAGGACAAAATTTGACCCTCACAAGTATAGTCACACACATACACAGCCTCTCTCTAGTTAGTATTAATGTTCCAACAGGTAGGTGAGAAAATGAGAGTTCAGCCCTCCCACCTTAACACCTACTGATCAGAGTGTTTGAGTGTTTGTGTAAGATTGTTAGCGGACCCAGTACCCTGGGCAGCTGTGGCCTAATGGTTAGAGAGTTGGACTTTAAACCAGAAGGTCGCAGGTTTGAGACTAGGTGCTGGTAGGAGTTGTAGGGGGGGGGGGTAGTTAATGAACAGCGCTCTCTACCACTCTCAATACTCATGACTGAAGTTCCCTTGAGCAAGGCACTGAACCCCCAGTTGCTCCCTGGGTGCTGGATATAGCTGCTCACTGCTCTGGGTGTGTGTGGGTTAAATGCAGATCACCAATTCCGAGTACGGGTTACCATACTTGGCAAATGTCATGACTTTCACTTTCGTCCTCGCCTGGTGACCCCCTTTTCTCAAGGTCACTTTTGATTTACCTGAATTGTGTCAAACAGTGAAAACAAGTTGAAAGTAAGATATATCAACCAAGTGATGCAACCGTCTGACATGTCATTGACAGGTTATGAAACTGGAAAGTCATATCACTCCTATGTCACTGAGTAGTTTACTGCTGTGGTTGAGAGCCTTTACTGCAGGAGCAGTAGGGTTAAAAGCATTAGAGAGTTACAGTAAAGTGTGCTAGCGTACGCGTGAATGTGTGTGTATATGTGTGTGTGACAGGGTGTTTCCTGGAATGTGTCACCATTGCGGTACAGGAAGTTAGCAACTGTTCTGCACCACAACAACATCTCTGCTTCCTGTATATGTGCGTGCATTCATGTGTGTATGTGTGTGTGAGGGACAGATTTTGACTCAGAGCATCTGTACTATAACACTTGTCACTTTCCTCTAATTTGAATCAGACCTGATGGGAGTCGCAAACTTTCAACGAGAGCCGACACATTAACATTTCGCAGCACAGAGTGATACAGATAATAAAGAAAAACAAGCAACAGGCACAGTTTGTGTCGGTGTTTGTGCGAGCATGCGTCAGCGCTGACTCAGTGCGTGAGCTTGTTTGTAATTCAGCCTTTCACAACGCAAACAATCTCTCTCCTCCATTCCCTTGCTTTCTCCATCCTCTCCCTCCCTCTCTCTCTTGGACACCATCTCCTAGCAACCAGACACTTCAGGCCTAAAAATAAACCCCTAGATATGAAGAGAACAAGATATAAAACATAAACGACAATTAATCCTTTCACCAGAGCGTGAGTCTCAAATAGAAAAGGTAGGAGCAAGAACAAAGGACAAGAAAAAGAAGCGAGGCCCAGAAAAAGAGACGAAAGAAACCGAGAGAGAGAGCCAGCAACAGGTATTTGTTCGTTTTCTTGTGCACTGCAGCACTTCTAGCTTTCTAAGTGAGCAGATTTTTGTTATTGAATACCACTTAAAATTTTCTCACTAGTTGGACATGATTCACTATGTTTGAACCCTCTCTTGTTTGGTTTTCACTTTTGGTGCAAAGTCAAAGTTCTTTCTCAAGTGTAGTAGGTGGGCCAAAGGGAAACCCTGCTCTCTTTAATCGGCCTAAATCTAACCACATGAACACTTTTATGCATTCTCAAGCGACTTTAATACTGACAGAGCACACACACACTTTATTAGCACACCTGATCTAAATGGTGAGCTTCTACCACAAACTTCCTCTTTGCTTGTGTGAAGGAAGGAGAGGAAATGTAAGCTAAATCAAATGTATAAAGCAGAGATAATATAGTCAGCAGATCATTGGGTGAAAACTGTAGGGTGATTTTTACCTGCCCCTTTCTTAAAAAGTGACTTTAAGAAAGGGGCAGGGTTTAAATGGGCTAAATGATGAAGTACAGCATATGTCAACAGAGAAAAATCTGTAATTTCATGGGAAAATCAAGTTAGTTCAAAAACAATTGCAAGGTAAAAAAAAAAAAAAAAAAAAAGAAAAAAAAAAACATTATTGGATCATTCCTAATAAGATCAATAATAATGCATTTATAAAAAGGACAGGCTGAACTCAAATTTCATGCAGACTTCATGCAATGTTTTTAATCAAATATTTCTTACAAAAACATTTCATGAACTTTAAGGACAAAATTTGCTTAATTTAGAAACTCACTCCAAGAAAAGATAACTTGCATTTCAGTAACTGAGTCATATGTTGATTCAGTAACCGCTTCGAACAATTCAGTGAGTTAATTCAGGGAATGATTTGTCAAACTGATATAAACCAATAATACATGAGTTTGTGAGTCTTTCTGAATGATTCATTCAAAGCAGATGCTCATAAGAGTCATTTCTTGTGCATTGAACTTTACAGGCTGTGAGGACAATGGCTATAGAAAGATGTTGTTTTTAATCACATTTAATCACAGTGGCCCTAAAAGTTATTTGGACATGCAAAATCACAAATAAAACAATAATTAATAATAATTCAGTCGTAATAATCACACATGGTGTTCTGTTAAAGTGGTCGTTGAAATGGTTAACAGTGACACTGTCAACGCCTCTGTACGAGTGTACACACACACGGTGACCCCCTCCCATCAGAACACAGCGCTTTAATCACCTCCCTTATCTTTGTTTGTGTACGGCAGTCTGACTTGCGTCTGTGTGACGTGAAACGGGCCAAAAATACTCCCTCTTCTTTATCTCCATCACCCCATTCCTCACCCCTCCTTCCTTCACCTCCATCAGTCCTGCTCTCCCTCTCTTCCTGCTATTCTTCTACCGCTCTAATTTTAGATAGTGGGGGGAAAGAACGCCACACATCTGCGAACAATCTGAGAGAGAAAGGGTGAGAGAGGGATACGAGTGTTTCTATCCGAGTAACACAGTTGTAACACTCGGAGTTGGAGAGAAACTTGTACAAGAGGTATGGAAGTGTGTGTATGTGTTTGCCCAGGGTCCAAAACGCCCTTGTTGTTGTTTCATCTGTTAATAGCAGATGAACGGAGATAGTTTACTGGCCAACAATTACAATATTATTACTAGTCAATTAAGTATTTAAATATCTTATTTTGAATCACTATAAAAATATAAATGCATATCTATAAATATCTATAATATATATATATATATATATATATATATATATATACACACACACATATATATATATATATATATATATATATATATAGTAAATATACTATATATATATATATATAATGCATTATAAATATATAATATAATGTGTAAACGTCTCCATTTAATTAATATAATTTATATACACCTTTTAAAGTATAATTTTGTATTTTTTTATTTATGTTTATTACATATATACTTAGGACATACACTATATATAATTTATAGAATTTTTACAATTTATATAAAATTAAAATATAATCATACACATACACATACATACATAATATGTGTTTTAACAAGTGTTTCACATCAATTCACATCACTTGCATTTCTTTATAACTAGTAAATAACTTCATTTACTCAACCATGCCCATTTTTATTCACATTTGGAACTTCCGAGCGTTCATTTTGGACCCTGTGTGTGTGTTTGTGGGAGAGAGGGGACAGAGGACAGGACACAGCATGTGTGTGTGTGTGTGTGTGTGTGTGTGTGTGTGTGTGTGTGTGTGTGTGTGTGTGTGAGTCCAATGGTAAATATGTACAGGGCTGGGAAACATGCAGAGATGCCGCCTGTCACCATCATACACACGCACACACACACACACACACACACACACACACACACACAGGCAGACGTGTCTCTATGTGATGGTGGTGTGGTGGTGAGCAGCAGGACGGCTGTGCTCCATATCTAAGAGATGCTTAAATGGATCTGCTCAAGCTGATTAAAGTCCTGCTGCTTGTCATTACATAACACTCACCTCACTCACACCACAGGAGACCTGGATTACAGTCGCCGCCATCTATGTGTGTGTATGTGTCTGATCACACTGTATTAGTGCAGCGTCTCTTCAGCCTGTCTAGATATTCAGTGTTTATCTTCAGCTGTGTGTGTGTGTGTGTGTGTGTGTGTGTGTGTGTGTGTGTGTGTGTGTGTGTGTGTGTGTGTGTGTGTGTGTGTGTGTGGATCAGTGTTTTCCATGGATGGAGAAACACACACATGCACACAGCAGCCAGAGATCTCATTAATGGCGGGAATGATTGAATTATCAGGGCAGAGTGTTTTGGGTCCAGATCTCACCACAGCCATCCATCTTCCTCTCATCCTGTTGTTTGTCTTTCGCTCACAATCACTATCAGTCTCTCTCCCCAGTGTCTCCTACCTCTGTGTCCTTCTCTCCATCACCTGCCTTCAGTCCTGTTCTCTCGCTCTCTGTCTGTCTCTCCCAGTCCCCCATCTCTCACTGTCCCACATCTCTCTTTCGCCCCCATCACAGTTCCCCGTTCTCCCGTCTCTTCATTTTAAAGTATTTTACTGGTGTGATTGTTAACCATGATATTGCCAAAGCAGTGTCACAATATAATAATAGTAATAATCATCATCATCTTAATCATCATCATCATCATCATGCAACTAAATGTATACATAAAATTCAAATAAGATGTCAGCAATAATTTGAATACATAATACAATTCATTTAAACAGATCAAATAAAATAAAAACAATAAATGAAACAAAAACTAATAAAAAAAGCCAATAAACAAAACTAAAAACAAAACATCAAAACAAACAAACAAACAAACAAAAAGTCTTTCTTTGTCCAGTCCCCCATTTGTGTCTCTGTCTCTGTCTCTGTCTCAGTCTCAATCTCAGTCCCCCTGTCTCTCACGCTGTCTCTCTGCCTCAGGGGACAGATAACCCTCCTCAGCGAGAGCAGGTAAAGGCCGGTGCATTATGCAAGACACTGATGATGTAACCACATTCACTCCTCTCAAACACACACTGCGTCTCACCACAGCAACAAGCATCAGCTACTGAGATGTAAAGAATCAAAACAACCACCATCATCATCATCTTCATCATCATCATATGGACAGCTTCCGAGACTACATTAATGCAACTTCGGCTAAATTCAACTCAAGCAAACAAAGTTTACTGGAAATATATATGGGTGTCTCTTTATAATCAAATAAACTACAACAAGACAGAGGCTGGTCAATTTTCTAACTTCTTGATTATTGCTGGTGTATTATGTAATGGGGAAATGAGTATACACACACACACGCACAGTGCAGTCCACTTGACAGAGATAAGAAGCTAAACTGTCTAATAAAATCACTTTATTGCCACAATATACATAAATGAATAAACAATACATAATACACAATGGATGTATGAAGATGTAAAAGTATTTGAACACACATGCCAGTCAGACACCCACTCACACACACACACACACACACACACACACACAATATGGGATGGAAAATAGTAGGACTGTACTCCACCCAGGGGAATCCCATCCAAAAACACATCTATCCTAACAGAGCTTCATCCATGTAGCTTCACACACACACACACACACACTACGGGAACCTGCCAGCAGCGCCAGAGACAATAGAAGTGCAGGTTTCTCGGAACACACACCTTGCTGAGTCATCCAAACACACACACACACACACACACACACACAAACTCTCCATTAATACACACATACAGATGCTTGAAACACAGCTGACATCTTCATCTAAGTGCTACAAAGAGCTCTACAATCATTCTATGAATTGTTGCACACACACACAGGAACACAAACACAAGGCTGCAAACTGAACCCCCGAGATAACACAGAAATAACACACGGTCTCGGAGCAGCAGGCAAGGGTAAACCTAATAACTCTCACCACACATCAGCACAGAATGGACGCTCAGTCAAGCTGGTTTCAGGTGGTCTGTGAAACAATCGTGGCATTTAACATTTTCAGATCCTCCTCATTAGTTAAACGTGTAGATTTGATTCCCCCAGAGCCGAGATTTCCTTCTTTCAGAGTTTCCTTCAAGTGATCAATAAAGGCCTTATCAGGTCTTATCTAAAATGCCAAAGGTGGAGACCTGTTGTACGTTTAAAGGTGAAGTGTGTATTTTCTACAGCACTAAAATATTTTCTCTTTCAAAGGTTTAAATTTCAGTTACTATTTGTACGGTTTCTGTTTTGTTATAGACTACCATTCAGTTGTTTGGGGTAGGTATTTTATAATGTTTCTGAAAAAAGTCACTTATGCTCACCAAGGCATTTATTTGATCCAAAATACAGTTATAATACAGTTTTTTTTGTGAAATATTATAAGTTTAAAAATATATATTAAAATGTCATTGATGGCAAATCTGAATTTTCAGCATCATTACTGCAGTAATGTAGTATTCAGTAATAGTAATATAGAGTCACATGATGTGGTGCTCAGGGAACATTTATTTTTATTATCAGTACTGAAAACAGTTGCTGCCTGACATTGTTTTTAGGATTTAAGATTTTTTTAAGGTTTCTTTGATTAACTGAAAGTTAAAAGAAACACATTTATCTGAAAGAAACAAAAATAAAAAAAATGAAGTATCTTTTGACTGATTTAATGCAACTTTGCTGAAACAAACAAAAAAAACTTACTGACCTTTTTTTTTTTAATTGTAATATATTTTATATAGACTCATATTATTTACATGTCTATCAATTCTATACTGACTTCTTGGTCCAGATGTATTAAAATTTAAATGCAACTCATAGTTTGGCATAATCTTCTATTATTTCTAAGAAAAGCAGTGAAGCAGTATTGAAAAAATCTTTGATAATATTTGAAAAACTTGTGTCATGTGGTGCAACCGACATTAAGAATATGATATCAGGAAGACCTTTGCAGACCCTTATGACTGTGTGTCAAAAGTTCGATAATTGAACTTTTTCAATGGCTTATTAATAATTATCTCTGCATATTAAACGTAGGCAGAAGAAACTATTATTACAAAAACTTTATTGTTCAAAACTTTTTAAGCTACAAAGTGCTCAGCTGAGAAAGAGTGTGAGGCAGGGCAGCTTTTCCTGTCACAGACTGAAAGCTAAAGCTAAAAGCCTCCCTGTGACTGCTGTACCAAGGGCCTCAGTCTGTCCCGATCCGTTACAAATCCTAATCCTCTAAAACAACAATCACACACTGTTATGCAGGCAAGCCCTGAGCTGAGCTGCCTTACACTGCTTTAGAGAAAATAATCGAGCATGTCCCTTAAAATCTGGCCCACATGCGCACATGAGCATTGCATATTCAGCCGAACCATGTCTGAGGCTAAATATGGTACAGTTAAAACAATTATGAGGCAAGCACTTTGGCCAGAGATCAAACACACAAACAGCTTATAGCTGATGTCATCTACAGCCCAGAATATCAACATCACCCACAGCTACAGAAATAAGCATGTGAGAACGCAAAAAGGGATGGGAAGTTTTTAAAAAATGGAAACCAAGAGAATATAACAATGAATGAACAGACTAATACTGACTTTTAGCGAAGACATGCATGTGACGTGCAAACATGCCATTAACATTTGATGCTGAAAGTCACCTAAACACAGCAGCTCTCAGACCAGTCAGATGTGCATTATTCAACAACATTAGACATTACACGTCCTTGCATATACCTTAAAAGAGAGAGGAGAAAGGAGTTAAGTGCTTGAAATGTTTTTTGCATACTCACACTGAGGGGTCTCATCATTCAGTGCAGAAACAGAGATACTGGAACTTATGTACAGAGATTTTCTGAATGCTACAGCCTTTAGTTGGAGATTATGACACAGCAAGTACACCAGGCCTGAAAACTTACTCAAATACTCACAATCTTGTGCAACCAACACCAGGCCTAAAAACGAGAGAGGGATGGAGGGAAAAGACAGAGAGAGTGATGGAAGATGAGATGCCACTGGGGTATTCCAGCATGGATTAGTGACAGAGAGGTATGTGTGTGTGTGTGTGTGTGTGTGTGTGTGTGTGTGTGTGAGAAGAGTGGAAGGATGGAGGTGTAATCGATGGTTTAAAAGGTTTTCAGTCATACCAACACACACACACACACATTCACTATTCTTTCGTAGCTCCCTATGAAATACAAAACCCATCTGAACACACACACAATGAGAGTACATTGCAAGCACCAATATCTTTTCATCTGACTGTGCAAGTGTCCGAGCTGCGTGATAAAACTCAACTGGCAAATGTCTTTTTTTTCAATATCAAAATACTCAAAGTACTTTCTTGAAATGGCTGTGAGTGTGTGGTGCTTTCTGTTGCGCATCCAGGACAGCCCAACACAACAAAAATGTCTCAACCAATAGCGTGAAGCTGGGCGCGGGACTATCTGTCTTTTTGACTAGAGAGACAAAAGAATGTTTGAGAACCTGTTTGAAAACTGTAATAATTTTCTTTTTTCTAATCCATTTCTATATTTCTTTTACACTTTAGTAAAAAAAAAAAAAAAAAAATGGTGGATGTAAACAGCAAAAGTAAAACCAGACACACACACACACACTTGCTTTTTTAAAGACTTTGTTGACATTCATTGTTTTTAGACTCTTTTAACAATATTAACAACACGAGTTAATGATATAGTCTGTCTAAATGTGTAAAATAAAAAATATTATAATATGAATACCGTATTTTCCGGACTATAAGTCGCACTTTTTTTTCATAGTTTGGCTGGTCCTGCGACTTATAGTCAGGTGCGATTTATTTATCAAAAATTGATTTGACATGAACCAAGAGAAATGAACTAAGAGACATGAACCAAGAGAAAACATTACCGTCTACAGCCGCGAGAGGGCGCTCTATGCTGCTCAGTGCTCCTGTAGTCTACACTGAAGACATAGAGCGCCCTCTCGCGGCTGGAGACGGTAATGTTTTCTCTTGGTTTTTGGTTCTAAATAAATGCGACTTATAGTCCAGTGCGACTTATATATGTTTTTTCCCTCATCATGACGTATTTTTGGACTGATGCGAGTTATACTCAGGTGCGACTTATAGTCCGAAAAATACGGTACTTTTTTACTATTCTGTTTGGTGTAGTGAACATTTGCAATGTTTCAGATTCAACCTGAAAGACAACTTGTTTTAACTTTTTCAGCAATCCCATCTTTTAGATTTACTTTCTATGCCTAAATATTTAAATAAAATAAAATAAAATGTTGTTATTTCCAGTTTCCACTATTCACTATTTAGTGTAGTTGTGCATAATTTACACACTTCATCTTAAAAACATTTTATAATCCCACTGAACCTCGTCTCACATTCAGACCTGGCAACTTGTTATCAGCACAGTAATTTTATTTAATCTAGTCATACAGAAGGCGTGTTGGGTTGAAATCCAGCTGGCCTTCCGTGAACGAGTAACAGAATATCAGCAACTCAAACAAAGTGTCTACACAACAAGCGGGTTGTGTAGGACGTCCTCTCTTTGCAGCTCCGAAAATATTTTCCACCTGTCTTCCATCCTGGCCTTTATACGATTAGGTGCACATATCCAATATGTTACACACACCTTCCCTTCACTAAACACACACACACCCTAACTGATGAATTAGAAAGTGAGTGCCGTAAATGCCGGTAACAAACTGGTTCAAAGTTCAGAAAAACTCCAGTAAGCCCTTGAGCAGGTTTCAGCACATGAAGTGAAGGACAGAGGGAAAGCTAGAGAGAGAGAGAGAGAGAGAGAGAGAGAGAGAGAGTAAGAACATGATCTTGCACTCCTCAGAAGAGAAGGAAAGGGAACGGGGTACAGAAGAGAGGGGGTGGGGTGGGGTGGGCTGTTAAAGTGGCGCCAGACAGCATTTGAATTCCCGGCAGTTGACCATACAAACACACACTCTTACACACACGGGTTTAGACTGTGTATATAATGAATAAAAGTGTGTGTGTGCTGGATTTCATTATTATTTGAATAGCATTATCACACACTCGTACACACACACACACACAGACATGTTTACCCAGTTAAATGAGGACATAAGACAGACTACTACTGTTTTTTACTGCTGAAACTAGAAACTATTGATGGGAAGTTGACTCCAAAAGAGTCGATTCCTCGAATCTGAAAAGTTGCTGTGACGCTGAAATCACTTCAATGATACTCTGATCCACTATAAGTAGTATATTATCTATAGTATATTATATATAGTATATTATAAAGTAATATTATCAGAAAGGAGTGACCTGAAATATTATACAATGTATCATAGAGCTGGAGCTGTCGCAGAAATAACTTCACATCCTGCAGCTTTCTTTTTAAAATAAACAGCAGTCCCAGTGACTTTAATTTGTAATTTTACCTCCGTGCCAGTTCTATAGTTTAATTAATGTTATATATCAATGCAATATATCATTTGGTTTTCCATGTTTACCCTATTCGTGTAAGACTTTCCTTAAAGACAATTTTTTTGTGTTTTTTAGTTATTAATATAATTACATCTAAAATATTAAAACATGAAACAAAACCTTAAAAAATATGTGAAAAACCTTATTATTTTTAAAGTTTAAAATATTATCAAATACTGAAATATTGAAAGGCTATATTAATGAATTATAAATAAATGTATAAATACATTATTTTTATTTTATATCTATCCTATTATATTACTTAACCTAGTTCTTTTTATTTAATTTTGTATCCTAAACCTATTTTTACATTTTCATTAATCCATTGTTTATGTTTGTAATGTTCTTATGGGCACTGTTGGCTGCTTCTCACAATCCAGCAGATTTCAGATTCTTTAGATTTCAGATTCATCATTAATGGGACATCTGGGCCACACAATACAGGCAAAACCCGACCTCCACACACACCTTGTAGCAGCATCACTACAAAAAAAATCCACATCAAAACAAATCCAACATGCTTTAACATTCACCCAATAAGGGATTCAAGGGGAGTGAGACAAAGGTGGAGGACACATAGAAAATGGAAATGGCATAAAGGGCATAATGTTAGTAAACTGTTCCTTATCTGAAGTGCTTATGACCAGCACTTAACATCAGTTAACATCTCAATGTCACTGGATGCTGCACTCAGACAAAACACACACACAGGCACACAATCCAGGTGTTACACTGAGTCATGCTTTTGACAATGCAGCCTCTGTAAAGTACCTGTATTACATTTCTCTCTCCCAACACACACACACACACACACACACACACACACAGAGCAACATTCTTCCACAGCAGAGCAGGCTGCATTTCATCAGGTTCAAGCACAGAAGCTCCTGATGACAGTCTGGACCCAGAGCACACAATCTAACAGCGGCTGAGCTCTAATGAGCAACCAGTCAGCAATCAGCACAAAAAGTGCCGGGAAAACAACTAAGTACAGCATGACAGAGAGAAACACAGCCACAAACATAGTTAAAGCTCTAACCGCACTGAGAAAAAGATTTTAAGTCATGTTAAGACACTGAAATGACCTAAAAGTTAAACGTTTGTGCTTGTACCACATCTGTGGAACGCTATCTGTGACAAGGTCTGAAGCATCTGTATTCAAAAATGCCCTAAAAAGTGGGCTTTTCCAAGAATGCGATTCGATGTGTGAGAGATTGGGTGTGTGTGTGTGTGTGTGTTTGGCAGAATGCTTTTCCTGGAATGAGTAAAGCCACACAGGCTGTAGTGATTTAAGCTTTGAGCAGGAATGTGGGAGGTCCACGTTTTTTCTGCAAAACAAACCAGTGAGAGCATGTGTGTCAGCGTTAACAGAGTGAGTGTTTGCTGAACCATGAGAAGATTGCCCTGTTAACGGTTGTCAATGGCACATCCATCAATATTAACACTTTGTCCATTATTCAAAATCAATAAACGTGGCTCAATATATATAGTCTGTATGACTGCGTCTCTTCTGCATCGTTCGAAGCAAGTGAAAGCAGATGTCCGTGCTCTCTTTGCACAGTGCAATTATATGCAAGTCTAATAAAAGACTAATGGAGGTTTCTCTGAAAGTGTAATGGAAAGCTACAGTATGAAGTGTAAACAGTGGTTGGAAAGAGATGTTTAAAATCAGCAGAAAAGGTCACTTAACCTTTAGCATCTCATTAAAAAAAACATTAACATTCATAGACATTCAAAAATGTAATAATTATGAATTAAAGTATTTTAGAGTTTGTGAATGAAAAGTAATTTTCTACCTAGTTATTGTCCCGTGCACAATGAAGTCTGGGGACATTTTTTTCTGTTGATCCCAGAGGTACACTCAAAGTAGCAATTGTTAGTGAGCATCTAGGCTACGTCCACACGAAGCCTGAGCTTTTCCTATCTGATCTTTTAGTTTTTTTCTCGTCTCAAGAAATATCTGCATCCGACACAAAACGATGTAATATACATGCCAGACCAGCATGTGGAGCTGTAATTCTGCCACAGAGATACACTAAAGATGGAGAAGAAGACTTGCGCAGGACTATGCGCATAAATCTTGCACGTGGAATACAAACGAACATGGAACAATACATTCATTAATCTGTGTTAACTTTAATTAATAAAAACACAATTGTTCAGTGTTTTGTTGCTGTTACATGATCTAGCAGTGTCTGAATAGCGGCGAGACGTGGGCTGATGACGGCATCGTTTCAGAAAATACACAGATTCGCTGTCCACACAAAAATGCAAGGGCAGCATTTTCAGATTTATCCACTCTGGGACCTGGTTTCAAAAAATATCGATTTCACTGTCCCAAAATGATGGATCCATGTGGACGAAACGCGTATACGATACAAAATGTATGCGTATACAGCTAAACGCGTCTCCATGTAGACGGGTCCTTAGATGTCGAAGCAGATTTTTTTTTTGAGTAGTTCAGCAGATATATTAAATATATAAAAAGGTAAAGTAATATGAAAACTAATCCAAGTCCAGATACCAGGGTCTTACTAAACATATCAATAAAGCCATATGTCTTAATGCCCTCTCAAGTGTTTGGCTGGTACGACACGCCTTCTTAGATATCCAATATGGCATACTTGAAAGCGCAACCATTAGAAGCAGATGGCATAAGGAGGGTAAGAGGTTTTACTTTGTAACTTCCATAAAATGGCAAATTTTTAAGTTTCATTTTTTATCAATGAATTAAAATGATAAACATTTTCATTTGTTTAATACATTTTTAAACAAAGTGTATTTTATTTTGGCACTTAAAAGGGTGATTCACAGCTGGCAAGATGGCCTGCGGTATTCCCTTTTGCCAAAATGACGGGAAACTTAACCCACAATGCACTTGGTTCAATATGACTGACCGTGACTGGGCATACAAAAATGCCAAAGTACTGTAATTTTCACAAAAATTACACCCTGGAGCGGTTAAAAATCCATTGTTATGACTTGTTTTAGCTGGATACCAGGATATCTGGGTGCAAGTAATGTGGAGAAAGAGTACACAACTGTTCACTGTAACAATACGAATCTAATTGAAAATCTGCAAACGTCTGTAGGTAGAAAAAGCAGATTGTTTTGTGCTTGAATGGAAACCCAAAAATTAGCACCCAGACACATCTTCACATGCTTTCATAAGGGCCTCTATGTTCAGCTTCAATGGTTTGTCACATAATACAGCATCGGTTAAACTATTCTTTCCACACAACACTTCAATCATCAACTTGTTCTTGTGTGCTACAACTTTGAATAACGCACAAAACTCACATTTGCTTTGAATGTTTAACATTCTCCTGATGCTTGAAGAGGAAGAACAGATCAGAAGGGAAGGGAAGGAAAGTGAGAGTGAGATCACATCTGACCTAACTAACTAAAGGGAACCGGAACCTTAATCAAATATTGTAAATCTGTAGTACTACTGATTTGAAGAAATGGGGAATTACACAGACGAATTTAGGAAATAAGATAAGGAAATGAAACCAGGCTGACGTTGTTCATACGCTCTTCTACAGTGTCATATGCGGTTGAGGAGATGGCATCAGGTCCTCATGCCATTGGCTGCATGGCATGTGGCCCGCGGGGGCAGGGGTGTGTGCTGGAATGCAGGGTTAAGGGTGTAGCTATGGAAGGTCATGAGGTCAGGATCATACACACACTTCTCCCCCCTCCCCCCGATTATACACAGGGGCCTCTATGCTTCTGTCAGTCCGTAAAAGACTCCAACACATGGACACTCTCGCTCGTATTCCACGCTGCCCCCGTAACATGGCAAACACACACAAACCACTGTGCTCCCCTGTCGCTGTACACACCATTATTGTTCTCCAGGGGTAAAAACAAACACAATACTATTCAACCCCAGAGGACCTTATTCATCCCTAGAAATACACCATCTGTACGCTTCCAGTGAAACATTTATTCCCAACGCTCCCATATAAAAGTACAAGCTCTCCCAAGGTGAGTGGTGTAAGAATAAAAGTACAAACTGTATCGCTGTTGATCCAATATGATCTCAGACTTCAATGTCAACGAAAAATACAGCCTATGTGTGTGACATTTACAGGCCTTCCATTTGTGTTCACAGAAATAGCATGACGGTGCAATCATTTGATGGGACTGGTGGGAAACTAGGCAGTGCGGAAAATACAAAACATATTCGCACACTGGCTGTCTCACACAAACACACGCACATGCTGCCGAATAGGATACATAAGCATGTAAACATAAAGAGGTGTCTGTTGATGTTGAACTGGTTCAAGAGATACCTGAACAACTGAGGCGGCTGCATAACACAGACTAAAATAGAGCACACGGTCTCCTTTGTGACAATGTGAACGAGTGATAAAAGGCTGCTAATTATTCCAAATTAACAATCTATTACACCTACATGGAAACCAAAATACAGTAAGCATGGCAACGACACACAGGCAAACATGTAGAATATCACTGTGCCAGGGTTCGAAATTATCTGGGACTGGGTCAAAAATGCAGCTGAAATCTAAAATGTGATTCAGTCACTATTATTTAAATGTATTTATAGAATTTGACTGGCTGAGTGGAATTCTTTATAAGGGAATCGTTGAATTATTCACTTAAGTGATTCATTGAACACCACTGATTCACTCAAGAGCAAAACAAGGTACTGTGTTTATGAGCGAGTCATTGAATCATTCACTCAAACGATTTGTTTAAAACTCCAAAACACTAACACTTCCGTCAGACAAAAATTTATTTATAATATATTAATTTAATAAATTTGATAACTGTCTATATTCTCTAAAATGAAAGTTACTTCGATGTTTCTTGTTTCTTTAACTGTTGTGTAAAAGAAGTACACCGCTTGTGTAATTCTGAGTAAACTTAATTTAAAAATTAGGCTGTTTGACAAGGTTGACACAATATGATAAAAAAAAAAAGAGTTAAAAAATGCCTTTGAGGGCAAATACTGAATATTGAATACATTTCTGACACTGATGGTCAACACTAACTCTATGAAAAATAACAAGCCAATACTACAAATTAAAGCTGCAATCTTAACCGCTGACTCTTCATTAAAAACCATCTCATGAGACGGCGCACAAATTACAGTGTTAGCAATTCAGGATACTGCTGTACTAAATACAAACTGAGGCCTGATGGGTAGACCATAGTTAAACCACAGACACTTTCAGATGTTACAGAGGAAACGAGATCAGCCAGGGTCAGCTGAAGCCTATTTATGCAGACACACACCACCAGGAAAAGAGAAGAAAGCCTGAAGAGGTGCGCATCATTCTCTGAATTCATGCAAAGTGGCAGCCAGAGAGTGAGGAACTGATAAAAGCAGTGTCTCTTATCTAATGTGATTCATGTGGCGAGAGCTTTTTGATGAAGTTGATAGTTTCCGTTTTACAAGGACTCACGGACGCACACAGGACTTTTATCAGGATGCACACCGTACCAACGCTGTTGTCACCTCCTGTTCTCATAACAAACCAAGGCTTTCAGAGAAAATGCTCTCTCACCGAAATGCACTACGTATTAATACCACTGTGGGTGTTTGCAGGTAAGAACACAGACTGAAGAGATACTAAAATGTGATAAAGAGTGATGCACTTGGAAACCACATCCTATACTCAGTACTGTATTTTCTTCTGACTCTCTTGCTCACTCGCTTGCATACTCAGCAGCTGAGCTCACCTCGTAACTATCGAGGTCATAATGTGGCCTGCACAGCCGTAGACTGATAAAACCACAAGGTACCTGTAGTAGTTTTTGCCAGCTGAATTAAAGCAACATTTCATCCCATCTCTGCACCTAACGTTCAGCTTCACAAAGTCAACATACATAAAAATGAGATCCTCTGTCGATTTAAGATGAAATATGTGTGATACAAAACGTTTATCTTGCAAGAGGGGAAAACCAATGCTACTGATGAAAGTAAGTATTTTTAGAGCAGGTCAAGAAGTCAACCACATCAAATTTACATTTTACGCACAGTCCTAGTTAAAAATACACTCCATTTAGGAAAAAGATTGAATAATTTTGGCCTAAACAAATCACATCTGAAAGTGGCACGTGGTTTTCAAATGTGCTGATACTAGTATCACAGCATACATAATGAACTTATGAGGTAATGCATTTCTTGCAGATATTTAAGACTTGCCCTATAGAGAGCTTTCACTGACAACTCACACACAGTCTTCAGGATATAAAGTAATATTATCTATCCACAATAATAGCTAACCCAGGGTTTTATACTCACAAACTAAAAAAGGAGAGCTTCAGCGCTAGATTAGATGGATTTCAGATAGAATCATTTGCACTTGTCAGTTGTTCTTTAAAATGAAAATATTATATACAAACATACTTGCAATTTAACACACTACATACTACTAAAATGTAGCGTTGGTCTAAAAACAATAAGCTTTACTTGTTAGGGGCGGGAAAGCCAGGGTTTATAAAAGTGAAAGTGACCATGAAGTGCTAAGACTTCACGCAGAGGCGGACGAATTTCATAAAGTCCAGGCAGCAGCGCGAGACAACACTACAACGCATCGCGAGCTTGCAGACTGGATAATGACTAGCGCGCTCGCGGTGCTGATGGAATGTAATAGTTAAAAGTCCTTTAAACTTCGAGCGGTGCGGGCGGCGGAGCACGAGCGCTGAGAAAATCGTGACGAGAGAGAGAAAGCGAGAGCGTCTCAACATGGATTCCCAAACATACGACAATAGGCCTCCTGAACAGGGCTACTGAGCTTCCAGTAGTTTGGCGGGACAGTAGCAACTTACCAAGTATATACTAAACATGTTTGGAAATGAATACTTACGGCAAGTATGCTAACAGTTAAAGTGAATTCAAAATACTGAAAAGCATTTGTCACAAAAGTAGGCAATCGTTACTTAACGGGAAATTAGTGCGGAGCTCTGTTTTTAGGTTTTTATGCACTTTACAAGCTTAAAATTATATATTTTAAATCCCTAAAAACAGGACCGACTGTAAAGTGGCCCATCTTTATAAATAAAGTGTCGAAAACGTTCATTAAACACTTCGGTGTGAAAGCAGGGCTTCCATTTTGAATGTGGCATGCTACTGGTTCAAAGCTCGCGCTTGAGCAGCACAGCTGGCACGCGCAGTGTGCGAGGGGGGATATGTTTGGGGGAAATAAGATATTTAACATGTAACGGGGACTCCGCGGCGTCGATTTCGGCATAGTTCAAAAAAAGACACAAGCTGTTGTTTTAAAGTTGTAGCCATTCAACAGGTTCAGAGCGGAATGCGCTGACGTGCTGTCCTGGAAGAAACTGAACAGAAGCGGTCGTTAGGTTCTAATGTAACTATTTAAAGTAAAACCCTTAGAACTTGTGAGAACTTGTTACCATTAGATCTACTAGAACAGACGCGCTGAGCTGGACTACATGTGTAGACTACACAGCAGCTCTTGAGGTTATTTAAATGAATGAACTGTTAACCGCGTTATTTGTTAAGTTTTAAGATTTGAAAGCGGCCAGTTAGGTTCATGAGTTAAAAACATCTTAGATTCACCTGATAATGTAAACAAACAAAAATAGCCGAGTACTGAATCAGTTGGCATGTCAGAGTAATAAATCCTGGACAAACACTGTCAGCTTTTTTTTTTTTAAAGTAGAAGTCAGTTGTCATGAAACTACATAAGTGAGTTTTGACATTTCTCCCCGTTGAATAAATCAAGCTGGACTGAGTGTTGTTAAATCCTGACTTGATACACTGGCTCAACAAGCTCACAAGTCAAAGAAGTTGTGGCAGCCCTTGATAATGAATGCCTGGGTAACTTACCCGTGTCCCCCGGGGTTTTCATGGTGAAATCAAGCTGGGTGAAGTTGTCAGTTCAGCAGCGCGAGACTCGGCCTCTCCCGCACCCCCGTCTCCAAAAGGCCAAACTTTTGTCCAATGTTCAGCGCTCTTGTTGTTCCCGCTGTGTTTTTTCTGGCCTCTTCACACGATCCTCCAAACCCTCCGACCGACAGCACTGAGTTTGGGACAGAGGCTCAGTACTTCCACTGGCGGGACGTGACGGGACGGGGTGCAACGGAGTTCCGAAACAGCGCTTTCCCTTCTGTCCCGGGAGCGATCGGTACAATCCCAACACCGCGCAGAAGCAGCACTCCGCGTCTCTCTGTCACAGACGCGCGCTCTTGTGCCCAGTTGATGATTTTCGCAACATTTTATCCTTGTGTTAGTTTGTCATCTGCTCTCCCGAGGCTCGCCATTCGCAGTATATCAGTCAGTTTCCCATTCTCTCTTTCACACCGACTTTTTTTCTCCTTCCTCCACTCCTTCCTAGTCTGAAATTACTCGCTGTCTCCTCCCCCCGTTTCTCTCTCTCTCTCTCTCTCTCTCTCTCTCTCTGGTGTCGTGTTTCGCTCGCTGTGCCGCACGGGGCCGCCCACACGGCCGGGGGAAGGAGGGGACCGGGGTGGGGGGCACTGGCTGAGTCACGCCCCCTCACCGTGAGTCGGGGTTGGCGTCACTGCAGCACGAGGAGTCGTTATGGAGACCGTCTAAGCACTGTCCGTGATGACATCACATCCGCGTCCTTCAAGAACTTGAGATTCCGCGTCATCGCGCCCGTTAACGTCAGCAACAAGTGTTTTTCGAGCTTACTAGTCATCGTTGTCTTTCATTTAATGTTAATTATCTACCCCCATCGGGAGGTTAATAGCTAGTGTATCGAATAATGATTTCCGGAATTTATCAATTCAAAACAATGAAATCAAAGGGCACTTTTGGCCGCTAAAATATTTTCTATTACCACAAAATGTACATTAAACATCATGCCACATATATTATGAAACATATACAGTTTGATTATATATATACCGTATATATATATGTGTGTTTATATGTGTATGTATGTGTGTGTGGGTGAATGACAAATGAGCCTACATTATATTTTCCAGGGTAACAAACATACCACCAGTTTCATAAATATCATACATTTTACACAAGACATTTTATAAGGTAACAGTTTACAATAATGTTCTATTTGTTAACATTAGTTGCCTACATTGACCTAAACTGATAATGAAAAATACTTCTAATGTATTTATTGATTATATATGATATATAAACATATATATATATATATATATATATATATATATATATATAACAGTAATACATTCTTAAAAACATATGAATTGATGAGATTGCATATTTCATCATCCTTCGTATTATAAGAAATATGAGAACAAGTATAAAAAATTATGAAACGTATAACATGACCTTCCTCATGTTTTCTGTTCAGTGATTTCATGAAGATTGCCAGTAAAACAGAATCGTGTGGCCTAGTGACCACAATCCTTTGTTGGCACGTGCATGAGAAAGAATGAGAATATTGCAGTGTGAGAAAGTATGTTCATTTCCTGTATGATTTGAATGTGATCCATCTGCTCAAGCATATACATCCTGTGTTAAAGCTGAGCACCTGAACCATAAAAGGACCCCTTTTCCCTCCGTCAACAGTTTTTGAGTAAATGTAGTGTCTCTCATGAGCAATGTAGCATGTCTCCTGTTCTAGATTAGCACATCCTACTGCTAGAAAACAGGGGGCTGAAGAGGGTTGGCACAAAATATCATTAAAGGTGCAATAAGTAATTTTATTTCTCCTAAAAAAAAAATAATAATTAAAAAAGGGTATTCCGTAATAACATAATTTATCCATCATCAGACACTTTTTGAATAAAAACATTAATAATGGCTGATAGTGAATAACCTTTAATAATGTTGCAAACTATTGCTTTTCATGAAACTGCATTTATTCCACTAGGTGTCAGTATAAAACTAAGATGGCTGACATATCAACGGAAGCCTGTTTTCCTCACAAAAATGTTTTTTTTTTTTTTTTTTTTTTATTAAGGTAATTGCACATTTTTTCTCACAATAATACATTTATTCTCAGACTCTCAGTTCTCAGAAGCGAGACTCTCAGAACTGCAAGTTATAAAATCAGAATTGCAAGATAGAAACAAAACAAACTCAGTATTGAGAAATATGAACTTGCATTTCTGAGAAGTAAAGTCAGAATTGTGAGATCTAAACTTACAATTACGAGAAAAAAAACAGAATTGTGAGATAAAAAGTCAAATTTAAACTTAAAAAAAAATATTCCATGGTGGAATCTGAAAGAAACAAAATTGGGAGATGTACACCCAAAACTCAGAGAAAAAAGACAGAATTATAAGATGTAAACAATTAAAAGTTAAATTAAAAAAATGAAATTCTGAGTTTATAACTCGCAATTTCTTTGTTTGCACCACAAATAAAACACACACACACACACACACAAATCACAATTCTGCCTTTTTTCTTGTAATTGATTTGTTTATATCTCACAACTATAACTTTTCTTCTCAAAATTCAGGTTTGCTAGAAACAAAATCTGAGTTAAGATATAAACTAAGAATTGTTAGGAAAAAAAAGAATACAAGCCACAATTATCTTTTTTCAGTTCCATGGTGGAAACAGGTTTCCATATATCAGCCAGCACTACATAAACAAAATATCTGTGAGAATAACACTCTGCTTGAATCAACTCTATGTGATGGGAACGTTAAGGTAAGACTGACAGGATGGTCTGTGCTTTTATGAGCTTTAACCTGATCAATTGTCCTTTTCCTTTGAGAGGAAACTGTTATTGTGCTGTGATCTGTTATGCGTGTTGTAGTGGTTCTCATGATTGTGCTTCTTGTTGTTATTTAGTCTGCGTCAGCAGTCATTTCTGGTCACAGGAAACAGACGTACCTCAGATAAGCATCTCAGCTCCATAATGCTGCTGCTGCAGTCTGTGTGAGCATGTGTGTTTTGGAAATATCCAGTGCTGTCACATCTGTCTTTCCCCAGGACAGAAACCCAGAGCAGTTATCGGAATGGGCAATTTCCTTTGACTGTAATAAATACAGTCTACTGTTGTATTTACACACAATTTTCCATTTCCTCTTTCTTACACTTGCATCTTCTTCTTTCTACTTCATCTATTGTATCTCTGTTTTCCAGTGTGTTGTTCTGCTAACTGCTAAATCACTACTCTACACTCTCTATGTCTCTGCAAAACATGATCCATTGTGCTGTCCAATTCATCCTCTTCATCCTTACACTGTTTCTTTCACTTCTGTATTATTCATCCACAACATTATTTAGCCCTATCAACCTTCTCTTCCTCCTCGTCCTCTGAACTCTGCTCTCTCTAACCACTGGACTTTATGTCAAGTCTGTTAGCACAGTAAACCTCAAGGTTATCAGTTTCTCGCTCTCACATGTGGTTTGTTTATGTATTGACACACAACTCGCCTTCTCCTCCGCACTTCTGTTTATGTTCAGGTATAACCAACAGCTCTCAGACAGTTAATCTTAAATTTAACTTCAACATTTACACATTTACTACATTATTAAAAACAAAATTTCTCTCTGTTAAAGGGGTCATATGATGCAAATTCAGTGTCTCCTTTCTCTTTGGAGTGTTACAAGCACTTGGTGCATGAAGAAGAAAACTAAAGTCTCAAATCCAAAGAGATATTCTTTATCAAAGTTAGGAGACAACCTAACACGCCCCCACATGTCTACGTCACGATGTGGGAAGATTTGCGTAATGCCGCCCAAATGTTTACGCACAGAAAGAAGGCGTAACTTTGATTCTTGCTGTAGATAGTATTGTTGCAGCTGGCGCCATGTTGTGGAGACGCTGTGTTTCATTGTGAAAGCGAAACTACTTAGTTTGGCCTTCCAAAAAAAGGACACAACTAGAAATCAGTGGTTAAGTTGTATTTACAACACTGTTCCAGAACAGTTCAACCCAAATATTCAGATGTGTGCAGCGCATTTTACGGAGGATGAGGACTGTTTCCTGAACCAGTAGCCTACAATGCTTCTGTGCACTAAGACTGTTTCCTTAAAATTGGGGCAGTTCCAACTTCGCAAGGACAGTCTGGCGCTTCAGACTCACAGCCAATAAGTTCGTTTTCATATTTAAAAAATTTGCCACTAATGATTCAAATGCGAGTTTTGAGCAGTGTAGAGTAGCGCTAGTTGTTTGTCGTTTCTCCGATCACAAATGCTGACATGGTTTTATGTTTACGCAGTGCAATATGCAGCTCGATACACAAGACCACACGTAAAAAGACAGTACAAGTTATTATAATCAGTAATTATGTCCCCCTTGGATGCAACAAATGCCTCGTTTATAATGAGTTTTATTGTTTTTGGAATCACAATATGTTAAGGGGCATAACATTTCCATCACACGCTTGAGGCATTCGGCCAATCACAATGCACTGGATAGCTGGCCAATCAGCGCACGCCTCGTTTTTCAGAACGATGAGCTTTGTAAACATCAACACGTTTCAAAAGGCGGAACATAGAGGTGCAACAATAATGTACATTATGTGGAAAATAATGTGTTTTTTTAACCTTAAACCGCATAAACACATTTCATTACACCAAACACACAAATGTTCTTTTTATTTTTTAAGTCTTATTTTTTTAAGTCACACTGAAAGATATAAACAAGTAGTTATTACTTTATATCTTGCAATATAAAATCACATTTCCTTTCACTCTCTGATTAAATTTATGCATTACAAATTATATTTTTTGTTTTGTAAATAAATGAATACCAAGACATCATTGGTCTTGAAAATAATTCAAAAGTATTTAAGCATAGGCATTTAGTTGCCTAACTAAAAACTAAGAAAAACATTTAGAGAAACATTCTTCTCACTTTATTACACCTGCATGTTCTGCAGCATTGGGAAACCCCCTTTCTTCTGTTCCACTGCCCCACCAGCTCAATTTCCCTGTTCTTCTTTATGTGATGATCAGCATCTAAAATCGGGGTGACAGACAGATGCTGGAGTGATGCAGAGCACAGTTCTCCCTCCATTTAGCTGTTAATGAAAGTGCATGTTCAAAATATTCAGTCATGTCCTGTGTGACACTACTTTTTCTCAGAGGGCACAGATTTAAAACCGATATGTGCTAGCATGCACTACACACTGTACAACCTTTTTATTTTTTTATCAAATTCACTCATGAGTGCTGTTGCACTGTCAAATTAGATGATAAATGTAAGAGTACTCTGTTTAAGAGGCCCTCATTGCACCTCTTTATCTGTTGGCCTCTTAGTGGAGGTAAAGCACACAGAAGAGGGAAGTGATTCCTCAGAAACAAGGGACAGGACGAGAGACCACGCCATAAATAATACTGATAACAGAATGTAGTAATGTAGTAACAATAGTTATATCAACATTACTGTTTTTATTTCATGGATCAGCTTACACAATATAAGCTGTATTTTAATTATTTTACCATGAAATCTGTGTAATATTCTGCTGTTGTATAGTTGAGTCTGAATGTTCAGTACACTAGACATCAAATAATCACTTGACATTTTATGAAAAAATAAATATCTGTAATTTTACTTTAATTTCATAACAGCAACATTCCATGATGATTTCAGGTAAAAAAAAAAAAAAAAAAAAAAAATCATTTTTTTATTTATTTCTAAGCTGTACCAAAAACGATCAATTAATATGACATGAAATTCATATCTATGACTAAACATGTAAACCTTTATTAGACAAGCAGAAAAAAAATCTTCCATTCTTTTACTATATCTTATATTCCTCCCTGCTCTGGCTTGTACTATTCTGGAGAATGCTTTCTATTGCTAGCACTTCTCGTTTAATTGCATACTCAAGAATTACAACCAAATTGGTTGTAAGTCACTTTGGATAAAAGCGTCTGCTAAATAAATAAATGTTAATGTAATAAAAAAACGTAACTTTGTTTGGACAGATAATCACAACTGAAGAATTTATAAGAAAAACTGTTTATCCGCTTGTGTGTGTGTCCTAAAAGGACGAGATAGCATGTCAGCAGGCTCTTTTTCATCAAAGAACATGTTTATTTTCAAGTTTGGCGCTCCAACTGTCAGGAATCCCATCATCTGCCTTTAGCGCCCCTCCTCTCTCATCCCTGTATTCTTCCCTCAGTCTTTAGGGTCATGTTCCAGCTCAAAGTGCTTTTTGTCTGCAACAGAGAACAGACAATCCCTCTCTCCCGCTCACCCTCTCTCTCCCGCTCCGTCTCTTTCTCTCAGCTGGTTTTCGCAAAAGAGTAATAGGATTACCACACACTGCTCTACCAAGGACAGAGACTGGAGGGGGAGACAAGAGGACAGGTTCAAGAGGGGGAGGAAGAGATCGAGAGGGAAATGAAGAGTACAAGTTGAAGAACAGAATGCGATGTCACTGAACGGTCACACCGAAGCGTCTCAGAATAACAGGCCTGTGATATTTGAGGCGCATCAGAGAGGCACGTCTCGCTCTATGCCAGTTGCTATATTTAGCACACAGTGTGTGTTGATAGTGTCTTCAGTATCTTGCTTGGGATCAAACTTTTCCTATTGGCACAGTCCACTGTTTCCACTACTCAAGCTGCCATACCTTCATTCCAGTGCAATGGATCTGTATCCGGTACATCTGTCATTTCAGAGGCAGGGAGCTAATCAGAGGTCCGCTTTAGCAGCATGACGGGCCTAAAACAGGGTCACCACATGGCTGCTACTCACTCCTTCTGCTGATAGTACACCAGCTGCTGAACTTCATGTAACTCAAGCACTGTCTGAGATCAATACATGACATTCCACAGATAGACAGATACACAAAAATTGACTTCTGTTTTACAGAGAGCACAGAGTCATGTCAAACGTTTGGAACTTATGTTGTAAGCTGTTTTTAGGATCCTATTCATGAAGTGTCCTTATATATCAGGGTCGTGAACTGAGGTAGCAAACAGAATTGCAACTGAATATGAGAATATGAATCTGAGAGAGTGATGGCAAATTTGATATCTTTCCAACTTTTCTCCAATCTCTCAATATTTTCCCCTCTTTTAAAGTCGTCGAAACACTATCGTGGAGCAAATGGGAGCGCTAACATTATATCGGTTTCAAATCACCAATACAGAACATATGAGAACCCTGGAAATATGAAAAGGATCCATTGCAAATTCACCAAAATCTTCTTCCTGTCATCAACAGAAACTTTCTGAAGAAAGATTGTTTTTTTGGTCCAAATGATGTAGTTACAAAAATCTGTCTGAATAAAAAGAGTCTGCTTTGTAGAGTCAAATAGCAATATCTATGTATAAAATTGCTAAAAAACTGAAACTTTTCACAGAAAACAATAAATGCATACTGGTATGGAATGACACACGGGTGCGTAATTAATGATTTTTTATTTTATTTTTATGAATAATGTTTGAGCGATTTTTTTCCTCTAATAGTATCCTGAGCTGCAAGAACTATGCTGTAAAACAGTTCAGACAGTTCATTGCTAAAAAACATTTTCTGGTAATCCATTCAGCATTTAGCCACCTCAAGCTAAAGCTCAAGATAAAATACAGATAAATCAGTTTGACATTGTTGTGGTTTGTGAAGCTGAAGAGACCTTAGACATTTCTTCTGTAACATGCTATGACAGATGTACGCTATTCTCTGTCTGTGTGTGGGCTAATCGCAAAGATAGGAAATCTGTGTAGGTACCAAATTCACACTGTGGGCACTAGATGTTCCTAATGACTCACCGAGTCCATGTGTAATGTGGGACACCCCCATATTTTCTCAGTTTTGTGAATTTGTGTGCTTCATGCTCATAGGATCTATATTAACTGACAAGATGTGGTGGTGCAGACTCTGAAAGGGATGATCCATGAAAGTATCAGTGAGTGCTGCCTGTAAGTTTTAGGTTTGGCAGATTAGCGTCATCCATCACAGCTCAAGATTGTTGCTAATGAAGCGTTTGGGTCTGTGTTCTCAGTATTACCATAACATATTCTTTTTTCTACACTGAGTGATTAAATGATATGTGCATTGTTGATAATTGATTAAAATAATGTATTTCTGTGGCCTCTGTCACAGAGCCCAAGGGTAAGCTGTTTGTCAATACTTGCATTTTCCAAACCGCTTGTCCTTTGTGGTAAAAGGACAGAAAAACAATGCATATAAAATAGTATAATTGGACATTTGCATTGAGTATAGGCTAAGCCAGTGTTTCCCAACCTTTTTGCTGCCACGGCACAGTTCTGATAAATAAAAAGTCCCACGGCACAACGCTAAGCACTGAAATATATAAGCTTTTTAGAATGCCATTGCCAACAGACCTAAGGAAGACCAATATCAATGATTTAAATTAATAATAATGAAATACAATAGAGATAGGACGTTTGAATAATTTTCCAGTGGTTGGGAAACACTGGGCTAAGCTAGCAGGCTAATCGACTGTGCTTTCACAGACCATTGCTTCGGTTATGTTATCATTATTTTTAACTATTTAAAAGACCTATGTATTCTGTAGTTCTTCAATTAGCATTGACATTGCTGTTTTTTGTGTGCTTTAAATATCAATATCAATACACAGCAATTATGTCCTTTACCTGTTTAAAAAACAGAAGCAATTTGGGCATGAATACTCAGGATTTTCTCAGGATTCATCAAGTATTTCCAAATATTTCTTGTGTATACTGTACAGTTGTTTATGCTTTCTGTCTTCCCTTTCTGCTTGTGATTCTCTGCTGGTAACACATGATAATAAGTGTTGACACTTTAAGTGGATCTACAGAGGCAGCAGCCAATGAACGATTTTCTTCTAATGAAACACCACAGGTCATGTCATTAAAACAGACAAAAAATACATTAAAGGACGTGACCCACGCAATATATAATTAAAACAGTTTTTATGGAAAACTATTATGATTACGGTCTACATCTCATGTGAGTGTAAACCATTCTGATGACTAAAAATTAGCACCAAACTACCGAATATCGCTTTAACAGTTGCAATAACAGTTTATAATGACATATTAAATGATGCTGTAGTATTTCTAATCAGGCACTGAATAGAGTTCAGCTAATTGGTTCACACAAGAGTCACACAGAGCACCTACCACTGAGATATTATCTTCAAAGCTGTTACCTAGTAAATACTGTATGTTTCTGCTAAATGAAACCTTCAGAAATCATTTGGGAGGCTTTGAATGCCTGTAAAATGTTTAAATCACAAGCACACATTCCTCACAAAGGGCACGGATGTGATTAATTGAGCTGATCACTGACCGTTTGTGTGTTAAGTCTGAATGACAATAGCTGCTTAAGAGTCATGTCAAGTGTTGAATAGTTTTTGACGCTGTGTTTGCTCTGTGCAGGTGTGGTGGTTCAGGGAGGGGTGTGAAAACACTCAGGTAGAGGAAGGGAATTTCATTGTGTGAGAATGTCCTCTGAAACTCTAAACGTCAGATGATTTCCTCAAGCCCACACTGCATTTGTTTAGCTTGTAATCATTGTTACAAGATTCCATGACAAAGAGACAGTGTTATGGTTGATAATCTAACATAAACAAAAGAGCATATGCTCTAGCTCCATGTTTGTGGAATTTACTGTGCTCCTGTTACACACCTGAAATGCCAGCTGAAGTGCTGTTACACACTCACGCAAACACACACCTGTGCCACTGAAGCGACAGATTGACCACCTGTCTCTGTGTGTGGGCGGGTACAGTCTGACTGAGGCAGATTTTGAGTGGGAGCAGAGATGACTGACGCATCCTGTGACCAATCTGTAAACATCTCACAGCTTCTGCAGACTGAAATCACATTTACTTCTGCACAGGACTAAGGGCAAGCCTAAGTTAGCATTCTCAATATATGTCATGTGACTAATCAATAGAGTAATCAGTGCAACAGTGCCTGCCCATGTTGTGTTATTTTACTTAAGATATGATGTATAACTACTGCAATAATCATTAACTTGATTGTTTCAATGATTGGTTCAGTATTTGATGTCTCAATACAGACTGTGTGTCACCTGTTCCAGTGGGCGGTACAGGTGTTTTCCTCTGGACAGTACCAGTGAACTTGAGTGAACTTGTGAACTTTGGGTGATTTCCACAATATGACAGGTACAACACAAACAAGTTTGATATTTATCCCATGGGGACGATTTCAACCAATAGATGGCGGAATAAAAATGAGAGAAAGACTCATATTCGATGACTGCTATCTCAGCTTTGCAGCTCTGTACAATTAAGTCTTATTTTGCCATCTGGAATGTTGCTTCTTGAACTTCATTTACTGCAATGAGAAGACCATTGTTTGAATTTTTATTTTTATAGCAATGACTTGCGCGACACAATTTAGCGGATTCATTCTTGTAATTTTTTACACTTGCGTTTGTCATTCGTGAAACTATGTGGATGTTTGTTCCTCTTAGACAAACAAAAATTTTCTTTAAATTGTGAATGGATTATGTGGAGAAACTGACCTTAGGGTCTCTCCCTTTATAGCATAGCTGATTTTAACAGTTGACCGGAAATGACTGAGCTGGCTTATCTAAAACCAGGAAGTAGCCATGCATAAAACAAACCATTTTGATTTTCTGAGCAATTTGACGTAATAATGCTCTAGCCAGGCCCACAGCCACTGATGGACTGTCTCCCATTAGTATATTTTAGCCCTTAGCCAGTTCTAAGGGTGCTTTTACACCTGCCTCATTTAGTTCGGTTGAATCGTACCAGAGTTCGTTTCCCCGTTTGGTGCGGTTCGTTTGCGCAGGTGAGAAAGCAGCAATCGCACTCGGGTGCACACCAAAAGCGGACCAAACAAGCGTACCGAGACCTGCTTAAGAAGAGGTGGTCTCGGTACGCTTTCAAACGAACTCTGGAGCGGTTCGTTTGTGGTGAAACCAGCTGCCGTAGTCAGCTGCGCTGTGCATTGTGGGATGAGGAAGTGTTTGTTGACAGTTTGCACTTTAGCATGGCAGCTCGTGGACAAACTTGGAGTAGTGAGGAGGTGCGGAGCCTCATAGAAATTTGGTCAGATGACCATGAGCATGTCAGAGTTAAGAAGAATTAATGCACGCCTCCGCTTGAAGTTACGAGCGATTCCCGCTCGCCATTTGCAGTGCATTAGAACGTTGTTTTCAAGCCGCATCCGCGCTTCATTATAGAAATGTATTTTTTGCATATTGTGGTATATACAAACAATGTAATAGATTATGGCCAGGGACAAAACCAGCCCGCGCAGTCGTCTCTCCGTAGTTGTGTTGTCTCCGTGTTGTTTGCTGGCTTTTCCTCTTATGTTGGAATTTTCCCGCACGTAAATTCTGACCAATCGAAAAGCACTTTAGGAAATACGTCATGGCCAATGAGTGATGTAGATGTTGTCATGTGACTGCATTTTGGTCCGTTTCAACTGGTACGGACCAAAGCAATCAGTGTGGCGTGAAAAGGAACCAAAAAAGCTGAAAAATGCTACAATGTATAATTGTTTGCCCTTGGTTCGGACCAAATGAATCGAACTAGAGATGTGAAAGCACCCTAAGTGGCTTCTGTTTCGCTCCCACACAAAATATCTGTTCTGAGAGTGTGTAAGTTTGGTTTGGCAGGTACTAAATTCAGCAAGACGGGCTGATTGCTTCACGGAGGCAGCTACCACTGTAATCACCACTGCGATGTATTTACGACAGTAAATTTGTATCATTGTAGGGGGCCTTCAAAAACACACAGAACTACATGCATTTGATTAAATATTCTATGACATTATGAAGTCATTAAAAAAATCACAAGCACACATTCCTCACAAAGGTCACAGATGTGATTAATTGAGCTGATCACTGACCATTTGTGTGTTTAGTCTGAATTGACTTGATCAGTCATAAACTTTTTTATTTAATATACATTTTAATGTGGGAGGCACAGTTGATCATTTAGATAAACTTTCATTTCCATAACTAAAGTTAAGCTTTAGTAGATGTGTTTTTTTATTAGCAGATGTAAAGACATCAAAATCTTGCAACGGTGAGATTTTTAATCGTCTAAATTGGAGAGGAGTAGAACATGAGTAAAAGACGGGCTGTCTGGCAAAGACCAGATGTCATATGAGTCAGACGAGCAAATGAGAGCTGTGAAAAGTGGAAAAAGAGGGATAAAAGACAGAAACAGACAGATCTAGAGGTGACTAGTTGTGGCACCATGTGGAGGCAGAAGCTCTTACATTCATAGATGAAGGAGAACCACACGTGGCTGCTACTGCCACCCAGCGGCCGAGCGAGGACCGACAGTATCTCACATCGATTACACAAACTCACAAGTAAAAGACAACATTTCCACGCACTGTTCTTTTTCTTTACCGATTTTATTCAGATGAGTGAAACACTTTCAGTTACAAAAATGACTTCAAATGAACAACACTGTACAATAAACAAGCGAGTTATTTGTCAACTATTTTTTGGTTTCAGAGATAATTACACCAAAAGGCTAACCTGTCACCATAGGGAGAAAAAGAGAGAAGGGACAGAAGAGAAGAAAAAGGAACTAGGCTACTCAACTCGAGTGAGAAAAAAAGAAAGGATGAAAAAGGGGGAAAAAACATGACAACGTACATCAACAAGCAAAAAAGACGCACACATTCACGCACATATCCACGCTGCCAAGATAACTGTATATCTGTTCAATTTTAGAGTGTAAAATACGTTCACGCGCACACGATCATATGTACACACAGACAATGACGCACGCACGCGCTCTCATTTACGCACAGAACATGAAATCAGGGAGAAGATTCAGAGGACAGATTAACACCACTAACACCCGAAAACGGAAACAAAAATTCATCACAGACATACCAAGTATTTTCTTTAAGATCATCATCACCACCATGAAGATTTACCCCCGAAAAATAAATTACAAATATACATTTCATAATGATCTATTTACTTTGGATAGTTGAGGTTATACCTTCAGAAACTGGGTTGCTAAGTGACCAGGAAAAGAGACAAAAGAAAACAGCTGAGGATGTGTTAGTGGAGCTCTTTGGTTTAACTAGATGTGTTTTTAAACACCTTTGGACTGAAGCTGTTATGTATTATTATTATGATTATTATTTAATGTATAATATGTAATGAGAGAGAGAGAGCAGGTAAAACAACAATTAGAGAGTAGAATGAGAACGAAAAGACTAATATTTGCAGCTCTCTTGGTCAGGCCTTTTCAAATGTTATGATTTTGATTTTTCGGTAATTTTTACACATTTCCGATTGTAACTAATGAACTAGTGAAGGCCCACTGCTCCGGGTGTGTGTTCACATTGTGTGTGTGTGTTCACTGCTCTCTGTGTGTGCACTTTGGATGGGCTAAAAGCAGAGCACGAATTCTGAGTATGGGTCACCATACTTGGCTGTATGTCACGTCACTTTCACTTTCACTTTTGAATAAATTGAGAACCGCTGCGAATCAAATTCAATGATTGTTTACATGATTTTAGGGAGCGTGTGTGTTGTGCTCGGTCTCAGAGAAGCGTGCTGCTTTGGTATCATTCTCTGGAGATTCACGCCACTGAGAGACTCGCACTTTAAACACGCTCCCTTACGCTGCTGCTACTACTTGCATATCGTCCTCGTTAAGTTTTTAAGACATCCGGAACTGCGACTGACTGTAACCGTGAGAAGGAAAGCTAGATAAAAGATAACTAGAGATAAGACTTCCCCTTTTATTCCACTCCTGCGTTTTACAATATACAGATATACAATTTGTCACCTAGCAACAACAGTCACCGCCTGCTCTTCAGTCACATGTCCGACTTATACATACATACACGTGCACAATAAGTGTGCATATATGAAAAGGTGTGTGTATGTGTCCTGCCCTGTGTTTGGTGACTGTAAAAATGGTCCCAGGGGCCGAGGGAGTGAACATGCCAAGAACAGCAGTAAAGTTCTTTACATTTTTCATCCTCATTTTTTTTTTTTTTTTGTCTAAATGTTCCCTGGACCAATCAGAACACTTCTCCTCGGCCCCTGCTGATGGATGCAGCCAGCTTCTCTGTTTAAAGCATTTATCTATTTGGTATGTCATTAAGAGAGTGCGGTAGGGCTATATGAGTAACTATCTCTCTTCTACACCCCCCAGGAGACAGAACAGCAGACATGCTACGAAATAAATACAAAAAATAAAGCAGGAATAGAAATAGGACAAAGAGGAGAAGGAGCGAGGGAGAGAGCAAAAAGAGAGAAAGATGGAGCACTTATACGTTTCAGCTGTCATAAAATACATGCATTTTGATGTATTTTCTATCCAGGAACCCCAAATCCCTCCATCTTTCCTCTCCTAAAGTTTTTGGTTTTGTAGCTGTTTAAAGCTTTCAGGTCAAGGCTCGCGGCAAAACTGTGCTCCATGCTGTCACATGTATGCAGTAGCCATCACCACAGTAACCATAGCAACAACATCCGTAACATCAGCAATTGTGAGACAGGTATGTACAGATACAATGCACGTTCCTATACAACCTTATCCCTTCTAAGCCATGGCAGTGCATGCTTTTACTCTGTATGGTTACTTCAGCATTGAAAGAATGCTGCAGAAACATTTGAGCAGAAGTAACACAGTGCTGCTTTTTCCCGTGATATGTTTCCCCCCACAGGCTCTGTTCAGTAAGGAACAACTAAGAGGTCGCAAAGACAAGTCTTCGCCCATACGCTGTCGATTTAGACTGACGGTTGCATTTGTCAATGGATTTGGTTTGAAAGGTCGCCTTGGCAAAGGAAGTTTACATTTGAATACAATCTGGTGCCTCAAACACACCCACTACAAAATTGGTATCTGGAATATATTAAATAAATATAATAATAAAAAAGGTTTTTTAAGAAAATTCACAAACAAGCAAGAGGAGAATAAATAAAGAAATCAATGTCTTAAAATGGGGGAGGAAGAAAACCCAAAAGAGAGATATTGGTGAATTTTTGGTCTAAGTAAATATCAACATTTTTTATCTTTTAACAATGTTTTTTTCTCCATACATTAGCAATTAGTAAGCATTATATCATAGATCATTTACTACAAAATCTATAGAAGCACTAACTGACCCATTCAGACTATAAAGTAATGCAGAGAACTGAGTTCATGTATCCCTCGTTGAACCTGCAGCGCTCACTGACTACAGATTTCAGCACGATATAAATACAACGGTAAGGTGGATGAGACCATGTAAGTTGTTGTGTATGTAATATTTGGTTCTCTTTAAAGCTTGTTTATACTCGACGTTGGTTCTTTGGATGTACTTGAGTGTGTTTATCCTGGTTTCTTATCTGTTGAACTGAATTTTCACAGTATTGTTTCAACCACCTGATTAGATTCTAACACAACTAGATAGGAACAAGTAAGAAACATAAAAAAATGAGATTTCTGCAAATACGTGAATACTTTTTCCCCAAATGAATGCACACAAATCTACACACATAGCCAAGAAAAGTCCCACAAAGCAGACAGACGGAACGAAGGACCAAAAGTAACAACCCTCCCAACCCCCAAATGAACCCGAAACATCTTCTTCAGATGAGTCCAGTGAGGTCATCAAAGATCCCACCACCCAGGACCAGGAAGAGTCTGAATGACAGGAGGCAGAGGGTCATCCCTTGCTACATGGTTCTGGGTGACGTCAGTCCAGAGGTACATGAGGGGATGCTGTTTTTTTCTGTACAGCAACTCACTTTGCTCCTCTATCCATTTTTTATTTTTGGCTTGGTTTGTTTTTGGTTTTCCTTTATGGGCAGTTTGGCTGGCTGTGAAGTTTCGCTTCATTTTTTGGCTTGTAGAAGCAGCAGAGAGGACAGGAGCCCCTTCGTCGTGACAGATCCCACAGGTTTCCCATGTTGCCATGCTGTCTTACCAGAGCAGCCTCATCAAGGTAAGCCCACCCCCTTCTCTTTCTGCATCATGAGAATGATGAACTGATCATGAATGAATGAATTGCTTTGGTATTCAAAAGGGAGAAAGTGACTGAGGGAGGAATGAAATGGAATGAGGAAGTTTACAAGCACAATTATTAAGAGAGAAATTAAACTATTTACACTCAACTTGAGGCGTGAAAGCTAGAGAGGAGCTTGTTCTCACTTTTATTATACTATATGACATTCATGTCATCGGACAACAAGTGCATTAAGCTATGCAGTGCTTATATGATAAACATCAAAGACCTCAACACAATCAAACACACAATCCTCTTGATATGGTGAATAAGACATGGAATGATGATGATGTTGATCTTAGATGCAAAAAAGACTGATGTAAATATCTGCTACTTCTGAGAATAAAAATCGACAAGAATGTGGAAGATCCAGAGAATCACAACAGCGTTTGAGTCCGGCTCGATCATATTTAACATTAAATCATAAAAAAAACATGAAAGAAAACTATGTGATTGCATGGCAGATGATGATGAGCTCAGAGATGGCTGGATTGTTGTCACTGGGTCTGGTCCTGGACGGTTGGCTATTTACAGGTCCTTTGGATAAAGCTTTTCCATCCGTATTTTTGGTGTTTGTTTTTGGTATTTGGTATGCTTGTATTTTTTTGTCATAGCGAGTCTCTCAGAGTTCTATCATACTATTTGGTATTCAATACTTCACATGTTTGCTTCAAAGAGTTGCAGTTTTTCTATAACGCACAGTGAAGTTCATTCTTTTATTATGTTTTTGTTTCTCAAGGATGTCTTTTCATTATCTTCTCACTGCACTACAGTTTTTTATTTTTCTCCTTTTATGTATTTGACTGTCCCGCTAAGCCGCGTGGTGTTTTTTTGGTTTAATTTTCTCTCCTCTCCTCTTTCTTCCTCCTTCCACTCCATCTCTCCATCTCTCCCCTCTTCCACTCTTTATATATTTTTGGCATCAGTAGAGTGGGAGAATGGAAGAGAGAGAGTGAGAATGAGAGGAACCGAAAGGGAGCGAGGGGATCAAGATATGCTTTGGTTTACAGGTAAGGTTTCATCTCCTCTTTCTCCTCCTCTTGTGATTGGTCTTGGGCAACGTCACTCGATTTTAGCCCCTCCTATCGAGTGTGGGCTGTGTAGCAATTCGCCGGAAGAGCAGGAAGAGATGGGGCTCGAGCAAGGGGAGGGACTCATGCCGCCTGTGACAGGAAATGAGGTTTTGGCAAGAGCTGAACCGCCCAATCCCATGCCGGTGCCTGTTGCCCTTGGCAACAAAGAGGAGTGGTTGAGAAAGAGGGAAGAGGGAAGACCTGCTCCTTGGCCTCCAGAACCACCAATTAACACCTTGCTGCTGCCCTCAAGACTGGAAATGGGCAGCTGGCCACCACTGGCTGCTAGGGCTGTGGAAGAGACACAGTATTACTCACAAGCATTAACGAAACTGACATGTTACGCAATACACAGGATGCGCTTGTACCGTGTGAACTGATGAACAGATGTGAGAAAAGGATAATAAGAGTGGATGGACGTAAATAAAAACTCAAACAGAGAGGACACAGTAACACATGACTGATACGAGGAGTCATTAGTGTTTCTCCCACCCTCTCTTTCACACAAACCTTGTATAGTAGCAAGTGGGTTGCTGCCAAGAAGAGCTTGGTTGATTCCTGTTTTAACTCCCCTCACCGTATTCCTGAGTCACACGAACCAACCCACAAAACACAGAAATCAGAAAGGAATACAGGCAAGAGGAAGGGAGAATGAAGAACATTTAGAAGCATAGTTAAGAGCTGGAAAAATAGTTCAAGAAGACAGGTATTTGCAGAGCTGTTTCTTGTAATGCAATGCAGGCCACACACCAGCACCTCAGTGGCCATCCTTACACTAAGATGTATTCAACCAAGTCTTTTAAACAAATATGCAATATCGCTGAACAAATATACAAAAATGACAGCACTTAAAAAATAAGAAATGTAAATTAAAAAGACAAAAACAATATTTATAATATATCCTTTATAATTAATAATATTTGTATATAATAATCTAACTGAAACCTTTTTAAATTAAGTGTTACCTTTATACTTTGTGTACATAGTACTGTTAAAAAATGTGAATCAATTTAATTGATGCATAAAAGTTACAGTAAATCTTTTTTTTTTTACATGGTTACAAATAAATGCTGTTTTCTTGAACTTTGTAAAGACAGTAATGACAACACAAATAAATAGCATTTAAAAAATAAAATAGAAAACATTTATTTTAAATGTGTAAAAATGCTTTACAGTATTTATGAACAAATTAATGCAGCCTTGGTGAAAGTTTTTTCAATCTTAGCACCCCAAACATTTGAATGGTAATTTATAAATGATGAAAGAAATATTTACATGTAATATGTTATAAATAACAACAAATTAGTTATAATAAATTCTATAACAATGATTATAATATATATATATATATATATATATATATTCATTGTCATTTACAATTGTCTCATAATCTAAAACAGTCAATTTACCAGAATTCACATAATGCCCTTATCAACATTTTTATATAATTTTCACATTTTCCTATACTTGACAATGACAAATAAGTTTAAGTGAGTGACTGCATGTGCATGTATGTGTTTGTGTGTTTGAATTTTTATATTTGTGTGTGTGTATTTCATATTTGTGTGTGTGTGAGAGAGAGTCTCTGCTGGTTGTATTCACCTCAAACTTGCAGCAAAGTCATTGATGTAGTTAGAAACGTCACCATTCTTTTTATGCCATGAACTGCAGATGACAAATCCACATACACAAAAATACATTTACACACACACACACACAAACACTGCAGTTACCTACATTTGCTGTGCCACATGGAGTAAAAGGTGATGAATATGGTGAGTGGACGTGTGTGTGTGTGTGTGTGTGGGAGAGATAAATGAACTCACCCTGTGTTCAGACTTAGTGTACTGTGAGTTGGAGGGGCGGGGCTGGCATCACTGCGAGGAGGCGGGGTTACAGGAGATGGTGCAGAGCTTAAGGAGGGGCCACTTGGGGTCAAAGGGCAAACCGATGACATAGTGGTCACTGAAGGTGGGAAAGAGTTAGAGCATCCATCATATATATATCATTTAACTATATGTCTCTGATCAGCAGACGTCCACTTGTGCACCCTACCTGCTGTACCGAGACTGCTCACTGTCTGTGATGGTCCCTGACTGGGCATCTGTAAGGAAGACGCAGATACAATATCACAGGTCTAAAGGGAAACATGGTGGACAGAGAGTAACGGAGGGTGAAAAGGGAAAGAGGCTGAAGTCAAATACAGGAAGGTTTGTACTCTGTTTGTAAATTTTTTGTCACTCAACTACAGAACCTCAATTATATAGCAAAATACTGAGTTTCAAAGTGAAAACATGCTAAATTCTTCTGAAAGAATTAGTAACAGAGGCTGAATCCTCCTGATGTATCATGACACTGACAATTAGTTGTGTAAACTGGTTATGAAGGTATGAATTATTACACATTATAATGCAAAGCAATGCAGGGTGGGTGAAATATATGCACCATTATGGGAATGATTATTATTATCTGCTCATGCAGGAGAAACTAGTAGTGTTGTGGCACAGGGGGGTTGGAGACAGGGGTATGGGCCAAGGGAGCAAGCCGGGTCATACCATGTGCGGGCTGTAGCAGGGGGGTTTGTGCGAGGTGGGCTGGGGTTGGCTGGGCAAGGGAGGGGTGGCACTGGAGGGGTTAATACGTTTCTCTTTCTGTCGGCGATTGCAGAACCAGACACGGATCACCTCCTTCTCCATACTGAGCTTCTCGGCGATCAGTAGGATCTCCTCTGAGGTAGGCTTCTGGTTCTGAATGCAGAAAACATAACCGGTTTAGGATGGGATTATTACAGGACATTCATTTGGGAAGCATTTAGTTACTACCACTCAAATGTTTAGGGTCAGAACTTAACAGAACAGAACAGCACTTTTATTCAGCAAGGATGCATTAAACTGAAAGTCAAAAAAGTGACAGTAAAGAGACATTTGATATATTACAAAAGATTTCTAATCAAAATAAATGCTGTTCTTTTTAACTTACTGTCAATCAAAAATTCATCTTTTTATTATCACATTAATATATTTATATAAAAATATAATTATCTTATATTGTATTAACATTTAATAATATTACTGTTTCTACTGAATAAAAAAAAAATGCAGCCTTGGTGTGCGTAAGAGAAAATAAAATAAAAGCTACCAACCAACTTATTCATATCTTCTGTTCCTGCCAGAAGCTGAAAAACTACTTGATACTTTAACTTGAATATAACACCCTGAATAAATTTTTTTTTTGCTTTTGCTTCATTATCAGCAAGAAGGAGAATATTTTTGGAATGGAAATTAAAAAAATCCACCAAAAACTGGATTTGTGATTTGATATTATACTTAAAACTAGAAAGAATAAAATATGTCAAAAAAGGATCCATTCAAAATCTTATAAAATTTGGAGACCTATGATTACATTTTTTGAAAAGATGAAGACCCTACCTTCTAACTAATCAATAGGACTAAAGTTTTAGAAAGGCCATCAGACCTTAATATACCTGGTTATGTCATGCTTGCTTATATACAGTATATCTACACAGAAAGTTTTTTTTTTTTTTTTTTTTTTTTTTATTGTGAAATTGATATATCTGCTTGATAACAAAATATTGAAATGTATCCTGATATTTTGTATAGTAAGCACTCTATTATTTATTCATATAATTAATATTTGGTCATTTGGTAATTAATTTTAATTTTTTTCCTGGTTTGTGGAACCAGGTTGGGAAAGAAAATACATTTAATTGTTTGACATTTTATTTTGTTTGCACATGTTTGAAAAATTAATAAATAAAGTGAAAAAAAAAAAAAAACACCAACCACAAATTTTTAACAGGTAGTGTATATTGTGGAAGAGATTTGAAATCATGTGTTCAGACCGTGATGAAGCTGTGTTCCAGAGCGACACGGATGTTGGTCTCAATGCTGGTGCGTTTCTTCCTACGGCGGCCAGGCAGGCCGTCAAACCCCAGGGAAGGAGAGGAAAGAGCACTGGGACTTGGCAAGGTGCTGTCCATCGACATTGTTTCTAAGTTAACCATAAAAAACTTTTATTTTGAATGTTATTTCAGTCACAAAATGTTCTATACATGGCATAACCAATTTTTTTTTAATGATGTGGCTTAAACGCCACTTAAACTGTAGTTTAAGACAGAGATTCAAAGGAACTTAAAGGGATAGTTCACCCAAAAATTTAATTTCTGTCATCATTTATTCACTCTCATGTCGTTCCAAACCTGTATGACTTTCTTTCTTCTGTGGAATATAACAGAAGATATTTTGAAGAATGTTGGCTTCCACTGTATGAAAAACAAACAAAAATACAATTGAAGTCAACAGGAACTGAAACCGTTTGTCTGCCAACATTCTTCTAAATATGTTGCGAAGAAAGAATGTCATGCAGGTTTGGATTAAAATGAAGATTTTTGGGATTGGGTGGACTATTCCTTTAAGTACTAGGTTTGATTGGCAGCAGTAATTTACTGCAGCTGTTTTTGACGGTTACCTGCGTCAGTCAGCCACTTCTCCAACAGAGGTTTGAGTTTGCACATGTTCTTGAAGCTGAGATTAAGTGCCTCGAAGCGAGAGATCGTGGTCTGACTGAAATCATTCCCATAGAGCTTCCCCATGGCCAATCCAACATCACCCTGTAGAGGGAAACAGAGACCAAACATTACTATACAGGGACATACAAATCTTCTGAGTGAGCATGTGTGTGTGTGTTTATGTGTGTGTACCTGTGTGAAGCCCAGTTTGATCCTTCTCTGTTTGAATGTGCGGGCAAATTGCTCCAGTTCCTCCAGATCACTGGGCTCCTCAGGATGAGAGGTCACTGTGTTCACGATGCTGTCTGCAACCTTCTCTCTCTGCAACAAACCAGACACACATACAAGACTCAAACATGAGTGCCAGATGGAAATGTGTTTTTGTTGAAATCATGATACTCTTTTTCAGGATTAGAAAACTAGAAAGGACTAGAAAGTTCATAAGAACAGCAACAAAAATCTTTTGCGACAATCTACTGTCACTTTTGATTAATGTATTTTGTTTTTGCCAAGTAAAAAAGAAAAAAAACGTAATCTTTTGAATGCTACTGTTTATTTTACTACAATTGTCATGCACACAAAATTACAAATATTATTGTGTTTCCTTTTTTAAATAGGGAACAGAAAAAAATGATAGTCATCACAGTTTTCTACATTTAAAAAATTCATATCTTTTCAAGTACCCCTTGGAATCTGTTTAAGTAACCTCTGGCATATGTTAACCCCTGTTGGGGAACAGAAATCTCATAAATAAGTGATCTTTCATCAGATGTTTGTACCTGTGCTTGAAGACTAAGTCTGGGTGGAGCGGCCAGCAGGCTTCCTTGGTTTTGCTGAGGTAGTGGAATTAGATTTGGCGTTGATAGCAGCCCTGAAACATACACAACCAATAAGATTTTATCGATTACAATTACATCAAATCAGATTTATAGGATCATGACAACTGACATGCAACAAGGCTTAATGTTTAAAGAGGTCATATGATGCGATTTCAGTTTTTCCTTTCTCTTCGGAGTGTTACAAGCTCTTGGTGCATGAAGAAGATCTGTGAAGTTGCAAAGACTAAAGTCTCAAATCCAAAGAGATATTATTTATCAAAGCTAGGACTCCCCACTAAATCAGCTTGTTCTAACACACCCCCACATCTCTACATCACTATGTGGAAGTATTTGCTAATGATGCCCAAATGTTCACGCAAAGAAAGAAAGTGTAGTTTCAGTAACACAGTCAGTGTTGAAGCAGCCATGTCAGAGAGATCCTGTGTGTATCAAAGAGGACCTATAATAATGTACAGTATTTGAAAAATAATGTGTTTTTTGGATATTAAAGCGATTCAACATATTCTGTTACAACAATTACACAAAAGAATGATATTTAAAATAGCATCAAATAACCCCTTTAATAGTTTCATTCATATTAAACATCAATATTGTAAAAAGTATAATTTTTAACACAACTAAAATGAACAAAATGTCTTGAATAAAGATTAGATCAGTTTGATGAACAACTGAGAAAAATGATCTGATCTTCCCATCACTAAAACTAATAGTAAATAAGCTACCTTGCTGCCCTTGCTGTGTTTGTGGTAAAAGAAACTGTGCGGGTGAAGGCAGAGTGTGTCCCTGAACGAGGACTAACTGCTGCAGCTGCAGCAACTGCTGAATGTCCTGAAAGAGAGAAAAGAAACAGATGCTGAAAGGATGTGATGGTTTCACTCTGATGAATGACTGATTCTGGAACATTATTAACTGTGACAATAAAGTCCTGCGGAGGGAATTCACCAAGAATAAACAAATAATGTACAGACCTTTGAGTCTTAAAATTGGCTGTTCAGTGAATTTCTCCCTAGCACACTCTTAAAAATAAAGGTGCTTCACGATGCCATAGAAGAACCTTTTTTGTCTAAATGGTTTCATAAAGAACCTTTAACATCTTTAGGTTCTTTGTGGAGAAAGAATGTTCTTTAGATTAGAAAAAGATAAGAAAGAGATGGTTCTTTAATGAACCTTTAACTGAATGGTTCTTCGTGGAACCAAAAATGGTCCTGTGGATGCACCTTTATTTTTAAGATTGTATCACCTCATTTAAGGTGTGCTGCTCAAAGCTGATTGGCTGTACCTGCGCAGTGAGCTGGATTGGCTGAGAAAGGGAAAGCTGGTGAGGAGGAGGCGGGACAGGGGCGGCGGTTTGTTCCTGTGTGCTCTGCGATTGGCCCTGCGATTGCGGCTGAGCTGCGTGCTGACTGGCCTGCTGCTGGGCTTGCTGTCGATTGGCCACGTGGGCCGCATGCGACTGCTGCACAGCTGCAGCGAGGAGCTGCGCCTGCTGTAAAAGCAGCTGTTGCTGTGCTGGCAAAAGTGCAGTCAACTAGAGAGAGAAAGAGCGGCAGAGAATGCAAGTGTGGTGAAAATAAGAGTTAAAAAAAATAGATGAAAGAAAGCACATCTAAAGCAAGCAAGCGCACATAGAAACCCACACACACACACACATATATATATATATATAAAGAGTAAGTGCGTGTTCATGTACTGGTTCTTCATCTTACCCCTGCGAGCTGACCACCCGTTAGCATCAGCTGTGTGTGGGGAAGGGCCGTCTGAGCATGTGTAGTTTGTATAGCAGCAGGAGACATCTCACCACAATCCTCCACCTTAGTCTGAGACACAGTGACAGGGAAATGTTGATGATGAATTCATGTGTTACTAAAAGAGACACAGTGAGTGGGGGTATTGAAAGGAGGGTGATAAAGTGAGGTTCATAAAAAAAAACTAGCAGCTCATGAGATGGAAAAAACTGTAAAAGACTCAATAAAAAACTAATTTTTGATTGGCCACAAACAAGAAAATGTGCAGATCTGTATGTAAATCACTTTCACATGCATTTAAACACATCCCCTCACCTTGGGGCTGCTGCTCAGTGTGGGAGAAAGTGAGAAAGGGTTGATTTTCAGCGGCTGAACCTAATGGAGGGAAACACATTGAAAATATGACTTATTTTTGAATCATGCTGTGTTCAGATGAAAATGTACTGGTACCTGGCTGTGACTTACCTGATTATTTGAATCTGAGCCGTTTCTTTCGGAGTCTGAGAAACACAATAAGAGAAAACAACATTTCTGATCATTTAGTCATTTAGTCAATCTGATCATTTAAGTTTTTAGGCAAGGCAAGGCAAGTTTATTTATATAGCACATTTCATACACAATGGTAATTGAAAGTGCTTTACATAAAAGAAAGTAAAATAATCATGAAGAAAAATAATAACAAGAATAAAACAAGCAATTTTAAAACTTTTAAAATTATTAAAATATTTACTTATTTAAAATGAATTTAAAACAGTGATTTTACATAAAAAGTTAACATAATATAGTTATTCTTTTTAGCTTTATTATAGCAAAATACACGTTATTTATTGATATAAATTTTTATTGTTAAATTAACTTTAGTTTACTCTTTATTATTGCTTTATTATTGATATTTTGTTTACATAATTTATGAATATGTATTTATATATTTATAATTTATATATATATATATATATATATATATATGCTGCAAAAAATAATTTTATAGGGCTAGTGCAAATGTTATTATGTCAAGTAAATATCAGAGCTGGAAATTCCTTTTTATGGAGCGGTGTTGCAAACATACAAAAACATAATGTATCTTTATACCAGTGCTCTCCATCGGAGAGTCTGCCGCTGGATTCTCAACCTCTACTGGCTTTAACATTCTGATATCTGTGAAAAAGAGAGAAGGATATGAGGTCAGTCATCAACTTTTGTTTAATGCTGATGCATTTCGAATACTTCATGATGATGAATGGAAGTGTAACAAACACAAATATGTTATATTTTGAATGAACACACAAATGCACATATTTTGATGCTTAAAAAAAATACAGCGGTCAAGTTTCCTCTGTTCTCACACAAGTGGAGACGTGCTTAATCCAACAAACAACTTAATGATTTCGTCACCACAGACGTGTCACTTCAAATTTAACTGTAACCGGGCCCATGGGACTGTCCCAGTCCCTCAGCGGAGAGAAACAGAGCGTGCAAAATAAATGTGGGCAAAATATGTTGTATCTTTTAAGAATCCTAAAAACATTTTTCACAAAAGAGATTTATTATGTTCTGGTATACACTCAGTATGTAAATACACATAAATATATTCAACATAAAAATCTGAACACACGACTAAACGTGTGCATGGTTCTGACAAATTCAAGCTAGTTTAGTTTATTTGTATGGCACTTTTTATAATACAAAAGAGCTTCAACTAGCGTAAGCTTTATAATTTCTGTAGCCAAAAAAGCTCTCAAACAGACATGCATAAACACACACACACACGCACAGAGAGAGAGAAAGATAGTAACACACTTACTTCCCTTTTGTGAAAAATGCAAATAAAGTCAACGACTGACTAATAATATCACCCACCTGCATATACCACTATCTCGTCCGATCCTCTTTATCTATCTCCCCCTCAACACTCACACTTCATCCTTCATTTCTAACTTATTCACCATTCCGTCCATCAAAACTTCATTCTTGCAAACTACATGAAACAATGAGGTCTTATCAGATAATTAATATCTGACTCCTCCAGGGGGCAGCACAACTAAAAAAAAAAAAACTAAAAAAACTTAAAAACGTGACTAATAATCCCAGAGAAAGTTACTCAGGAAACCGATTTCACTAGTATCAGTTGAGTCACTCTTGTAAAAGCCACCAAAAAAGCTGAAGAATTGCCGACTTCCTCAGACAATCAAATCCAGGATCCACTGACAGTGATTGCTGAAAGGAAGTAACAAGGGAGGAAAGCCCCTCTCCAGGCCCGTCAGCAAACAGGCCGTATCTATAGGGTTTCCACAGAATGACCTGCTGGGAAAATGGTCCTCTGATAGCTCAGGCTGAAAGTTTGAGAATATTTTCATATTGTGTCACACACAAGTCGTGACTGTTTTGAGTATGGTGTCATAATTCATCTGAATGAAAAATAAGCTGACTAGAGGTCTTCAGAGAACCATCGTTGATTTAGAGCAAAAATGTCAAAGCAGTGTTTTTAATCATGGTTTATTTTATGCAGATCATCACAAGCATATCTGACACCTTGCAGTCTATCATAACTCATTCGATATAAATCCACCACAGTTTTGCGCTATCAAATCTAGAATATAAGGTTTGTTTTATATGAAGTTAATGTGCAGTTCATCATTCATCTGAAGTTAATATGAAAGAGTGCCTGATGGTTTTGGTGTTAATGTCTCACTTCCCTCTTTGTTTCCCCTCAGGCTGGGGCATACACAATGTGTTAAACCAAACCCTTCGGGCCAGCTATTAATACACACATGCACATGCACGCACACACACATGCGGGCATGCTTAAATGTAAGTGCTGCTATATAATGTAAAGTCCTTATACAGTAGCTGACACACACAGTTCTCTTTCTTATTTATTTTGAACTTCTCTATTTCATAACTTCTGTATTACAAAGATCTCTTTTCTTTTTTAAAATCTGAAATAGATATGCTTACACCGCCTGCACATACTGGAAATGATTTCCGAGTTAAATTATTGTATCGCAATATTAACTGACAATAATAATACTCCACATTTCAGAGGGAGAAAGAGACTATCTGCACACCTTCAGCAGTACATGTTTCGGCTTATTTCAATGTTAACCTCATATTCACTCATTTTGCCTTATTTTCCATTTGGCAGCTCCATGCAGCCTCTTTAATAAGCAGCTTACATTTAGCAAATTCATTTTTCCTCCGAGCTGAACCCATGATTTCTGTCCTTCTACCATCACGTTATACTGTTGCGTCTTTATTGAGCTACAGGTTCCTGAATCTAGCTGAGGCTCATTTTAAGTCACCTGTCACATACTTTTACTTTTTGAAGCCACATGTAAAAATGAAGACCTTTCTTTAAACAAGAATCAGTGCAATTTCAGATCTCAGTCTCCATCACAGCATGAATTAACCTCTCAGTTTGCTCAGCTCCTTTAGTTTGTATTTAACTGCAATTTTAAAATGTTTGAAAGGTCAGTTAATGTCAGTTATGATAATGCAAGTTGTGTTTATGAATATTGTAGCTGGTTTCTACCTGCTATAATCTACACAGTAAGTGAAGGCAACACTCCTCAAGGTAGCATTTTTACTCCTTCTCCTAGCAAACACACACTATATTAACAGTGCACTACACATAATAATGTTCATTATTAAAGGGAAGAGTTCCTGTCCTGTGATCTGTCTGACAGATGCACTGTTGGTCAGAGTTGCAGTTGGGAGCTGGGGCAGGGGAAACCCCATGAAGAACTTCACACTGGGTTTCCCAGAGGCACCCTTATACACTTCCAGTCACTTCATATAATTGTATCACCTCCTCAATACTAAAAAGTGCTTATTTGCCTGATGAACCAGCAAAAAAATGTAGACATACACAACGGTAATGTAATAACCAGAAGATTTTATGCACTTAATACCACAAATTGACGTAGTTTTTAACCACTTAAAAGTCAGATAAACTGAGCTCTCTGAATTTAGAAAGAGAAAAACACAGCTTTTAGGTTTTTAGTTTTAGAAAACTGTCATTATTTAGAAATCACAAGACCACCAGTTCATATCCAGAGCGTAGTAAAAAAAAAACCAGATCATTGAAGAGTTCTCACATGTTCCTAAATTACAAATCCTACAACTGGAACATAAGATTGCCTAGAAAAAAATCCCCCTAAACCTCACATCTTTACTGTGGCAGCAAGAGTCTTGTGAGAAAAGCCACAGAGGTCAGTAGGTGAGAATTCAAGATTTAAACCATTTCTCCAAACAACAACAACAAAAACTTGGTCTGCCAAAAAGCATTATTATCTTAATATGAGTAAAAAGTGTGACTATTTTGAGGCCAAAACCTGTGAAAATGTCTATATTTGGTGAAAATGTAATTTAATACTGGCCACACTTCAATAACCCACAGCCTCAGTGAAGAAAGTGTTGGAAGCGTCATGTTGTGGATTTGCATTTCATCAGCAGAGTCTGGGCGTCTTATTAAAGTACATGTAAATATAGATGCTGCAAAACGCAAGGAAATACTACAAGAACATATTTTTCTGTCTGCTGAACTTCAGCAGGACAGTGATCTTAAACTATGAGAACATGAATGTGAAAGTCCTACACTGGCCCAGATTTTACCCCAAACATTTGGTGGCATCTGAAAAGATGAATCATAAGATGAATCGCTTGTCATATTCCTCAATTTATAAGATGCTTTGGATAAAAGCCTCTGCTAAAACAACAGCTCCAAAATAAAGTAAATCAAATTAAAAAAAATTAGAATATGTAATAATTAAAAAAAAAAACTCATTAAACAAAAACATTCAAATTATTTATACAAAATAATTTAAATAGTGTTCTGAGGGGGAAAAAAACCTGTGAATCCTTTTGCAAAGCACCATAACATAAATCCTATAAATTTCTAGAGAAAATAGACACTTTGAAATTCACAAAGCATATTTTGGAATTATTTCTGCCTTTGTGTAACTTTGAATAGCTCTTTCTTTCAGTTTCTCCACACTAACCTTCTTGGCCTGATGACCTCAGACGTCCCTGCATTTCTAATGAATCCATCAATAAACCTCTGAAGAGACCAACCTGGCAACCTCCCTGATACTCCAGACACATACCTGGCAACCACATATGAGAGTAATCCATGGATGCAACAGGACCGTTCTTTGTCATGTTGATGAATATGTGTGCAGTCGTTCAGTGAGGTCCTCTTCCTCTCACACACATGAATACACTCTTCCTCTGTCTCACTCTCTCCGCGTCTCTTTGACTCTGTCAGTGTGCGGCCAAGAAGGAGGAACAAACTGATAACAAGTGGAGGGGTGAACTCTCCACTCCTCCTTCTCTCCTCCCTCCGTCACCTCCTCTCTACGCTATACTCACCCACACCTCCGCCCCCTCTTGCCCACTTCCTGACCCCGAGACAGCAAGACAGCAGCAGGTCAGGACAGACATGCCACATTTACAAGAATGCAACTCTGACTGCATTTTACACTCGTAAGTCTGTTACAGGTCATTTCATTGAGCGAATTCATGCGTCGGTCACATATGGAGGAGGAAATGCTGAGGAAGACAAGCAGGATGGTGAGCGTACGAAGAAGGAAGTGAAGCGCTGTTGATCGGTGGGCTGAAGAGCGGGGTCAGGTGAAGATAGAGAGGAGGAAAGAGGTTGAGAGTGGGAAGGCAGCAGAGAGGAGAGAAAGATGAAAGAATAAGCAGATGGTGTGATAGAGGTAAAAAGAGGGGGAGAGTTGTGCCGCTGGAAAGTGCTGGGGTTGCTGGAAAGAGTAGCTCACGAGTCCTGCAGTGACTCTCCGTCTCTCTCGCACACTCGTTTCACACCGTATCGCTACTGTATATCAACACATCTGTCACAACACAAGCCTCCATCAGGAAATAAAGAATGAGGACGCTTGCGCACACGGCTTTTTTCCAACCTCACACGTCCACACTGGGGCATGAATCACCCCGTAGAAGCCCAAAACAAAGCAGAGAAAGCAAACCAAACTGTATGTGTTGCTGTGATATAAAACTGTAATGTATCTAAAGCAGGAAGCAGGGCTGGATTACAGTCTGTACTGCTAAGTGACTGAAAATAAATATGTTCCACATCTAACAACAGTGTGGACACACCAAATTGTTATTATATACAGTGTATATATATATATATATATACACACTTTTATTTTTCTTAATGTATTTGTTTTACACAATTTCGAAAATTAGTAAAATTAAAAGGTATAAAACAACACAAATAGAGGTGTTGTGTTTAAGTGTTAAGTCCTTATTGGCTTCTTTTCACTATTTGCTCCAATTCAAATCCCACAAAAAAAAATATCATTATTATTCTAAAGAGAATCATACAGTGATACAACTGATATTTGTATAGACACTTATTTGAAGGATTTATGCATGAGCCTTTTATACAAAAGTTCTTAAAACTCTTAAGAAACAGAAATAAAGGTACAAAAGCTGTCACTGGGCCAGTATCTTTTCAAAAGGTACATTTTTGTACCTATAAGGTTCTAATATGTACCCTTTAATTACCTTTAAAGTACCAAAATGGACCCTTTAGGTACAAATATCTACATTTTTGAAAAGGTACCGCCCGAGTCACAGCTGTTGTACCTTTATTTCTCAGACTATACTGTAATATAGTTTTCACTAGTATTTGCATCTTCATAAATTTAAAATGATTCAAGAAAATTGAATCCCAATAATCTGAATATTATTTACAGATATACTATTAATATAAAAGTTTAAGGTTAATATGATAATCTTAATATGATATATAACAAAAAAGATTTCCTAGCATATACTCAATATGATACTGTATATTTAGGATCAGAGTTTTAGGGTGCTGAGTGATGATGATGTGGATGGAGTGATGTAAAAGCATTCCATCTGTACTTTATTGCTGTGATTTAAAAGCAGAATTTTTAGCATCATTACTCAGTCTATGATTCTAAACAGAGATTCAGATGCGTACAGCAGAAATCAGAGAATAGAGAATGTTGGCGTATTAAACAAACCAAATGGTTATAAGGAACTAGATGTAATGGATAGTTACTAAGGCGGATTTTAGAAACAGCCTGCTGAAGTGATTTAAAGTCAAGGTGAAGTCGAAGTACTTCATGTTTAACACTAGGAGGCGCCATTGATCCACTTCTGATGAACGTGATGAAGAGTTTCTCTCCTATTTCCTGATTGATCACTCTTATTTCCGAGCACTCCATTTCAACTTTACTGCTCATGTTAACATAAAAGAAATGTTTAAATATCATCTAGTTATTAGTCTGTATTAATCTGTATTTATCTATACAGACACACGCAAACACAAATCTAACAAAAGACAGCTGCCTTTACAGGCCAATATGACAGCTCAATTTTCTAACTGTTCTATTTATTCATTGTTTCTTCCTATACCATCTCATACAAGTTAACAGACAAACAAAGAGAGCAGAGCGCCAGGTTCACGGTCATCGACAGCCTGTCTGTATGCTGTGCAGCTGCTGGGGTTCAAATTCATGACCCCAGAGGTCACACTGCACAGACACGTCTGCATATGTCACAGGGGTCTCAGGCCATTTGGCCAGCCACTTGTCTTATGATTTCCATGGAAACAGTGCTTCCTCGTAACAATTGCAAACAACATTTTTAGCATGTGTGATGACCTGCAGCCTGATGCAGTCATGGAACAAACAGGAACATCTCGTGATCCACCAGCCCTTATGCCTCTATTATCTTTAAAATCGAGTATGTTCCTCTCGCTCTCCTTCTCTCCATGTCTATCTGATCAGCTGTCCGTTTCAGAGCGCGAGCTACAGGCCTCAAGAGAGCCATCAATCTTTCAGCTGTCACCGCTATGAGTGCATATGTGTGTGAGTGATTAGATACAAACTATTTCGCACAGTGAACACACTTCACTCTGCAGATGCAATCACGTTTAGTCTTTAATGCTGATAAAGTTACTTTCCATCCTTCATTCCAGGCTGAGGCATCCACCTCCTCACCTCCATAAACACAAGTGTCCATTCTCTCCGCTTGCCACGCTCTCCTTCAGCTGTTAAACCATCAGCACGTCCTGTAATGTAATGATGAAAATGCTCTTTTTAAACTGTTTCCAGATATTTCTTTCATTTTTTCCCTGCTGGTCAGCAGATGCTGTGACATCACTGGACACCGCTCCGCACTGTGATTGGTCAATGGCCTACGTTGCCAGGCAACAGCAGTGAAAGGTCTCTCTTGTGTGTGTGTGTGTGTGTGTGTGTGTGTGTGTGTGTGTTTGTCTGTGCTTATGTGTATGTTTTTACCCCTGTGACAGACAGTAAAAATGGTAAATGGAGAGCATCTCTTGTGCTGATAAGTTTCCTACCGGAAATGGAGCATTTCATCCTGTAATGTGAGGGTTATGTGTCGTTTCCCCTGAATGAATGTGTGCATGCTTAATATTTTTTGGCGTATAAAGGTGTGTGTGAACGCAGCTGTGTGTGAGAAAGTGTGTGTGTCTGGGGAATAGGTGGTTATTGTTTTTGGCACAGACCCTCATTTTTCTGCAATCGATCGATTCCTCTGACTCTCGACACAACAATAATCACACACACACACACACACATGCACACACACACACACACACACACACACACACACTTGGTCCTCTTTCTATCAGTAGCATTATTACTGTGAAGAAAGGTAGAGGGGGAAATAAGAGGAGCCGAGAGGAATTCATATGGCTGAACGGGGAACAATGCGGATGTAGGGGAAAGTCAGGCCACTTGAAAGAGAAGTGCACAGAGGGAGAATTGATAGTAAAATCTCACTGGGAAAGAAAAGGACAGGGGGAGATGAAGAGAGATGAGAAAATAAATGAAAAACTGGGATGATAAGATTAGAAAGTAGAAAGAAATGTTTGTAAACTGAAAAAGTGCCACCAATCCGACACTCTTGGTCGCTACAAATGACTACACACTGAAATGTTTTGTGTGCAATATTGAATCAAACTGTTTTAAACTTTTTCATCAGTTTCAAAACTCTGGTTTACTGATTCATTTGTGCAATTTTTGGTATGCATTACATTTGCTAAAAAAGTAAATTTTATATTTAGTATTTATTTTAAAAATGGTGAAATATTTGTTATATTCATAATATTAGTATTTATTGCTATACTCTGGATAAAAATTTAAGAGTTTAATATTTGATAAATTTTACATAATTGTATATATAAAATTTATAAATATATATAAATATAAAATTTATATATATAAAACTTAATTTAGTGAAAAACCATGTGGAAAATGTTCATTATGTTAACTTTTTACTTTACACATTAAATATTTTGGATCTAATTGGCTATAGTGACTTCTTGGTCAAACTATGGTTCCTCAGATTAATAAAAACAACCATTTCGGAACAAATACATAAACATCAAGATATATATAAAATAACTTCATAAGCCTGAGAATGACCTAAAAATATGTAATTCGCCCAGCCCTACTGCAGAATAATAACAAAAGAGCATTACAAGAGAGAAGATGAAGGATTCATCCCATCTTTTTCCAATAAAAGAAGAAATGAGACACTGAATTGGGGAGGATGGAGGGGTGAGGGTACAACAAAAGAGATGAGACACACATACACACAGAAAGTGTTGTTTTTGAGAGATGAGGAAGAGATGTTATTAGGCTGACAGCAGTGTAATGAGAGCGACTCTAGAGCTGTCACAGAAAAAGCACAAGCGCACGATGATGGAGGACAAACACGGACCTGTTCACACCGACACTGTCACGAGGAACCGTATGGTTTGACATGAAGGATGGATCATGATGGCCAACTAGTGTGAGGCTGACTAGTTTACCTAGGTTTTCTCTTGTATTTGATATTTGAAAAGTTTTATTTAATGCATGTCAAGTTTCATTAAATAATTTGTAGTGCTGCTAATTGTTTATAAACTCAAGAATCTGTCTCATATATGATAGAGTGAAGCCACCCTAAGCTAGTCAAACACTAGTTGATTTTTAATATTTTATTTTGCACATTCTTATTTGATATCCTCTGTCCTCACTCTTTTCCGATAATTCAGATATAGTATTGTAGTTATGATTAAATATCACCGGCTTACAGGAATAATTTCAGGAATAATGTGACCTTTAACCTTTCACCTTTCCCTGTGCAGTTTTTTCCCTTCATGTTTTCTCCTGTCTGTCATTCTTACTCATCAATATTGCCACTCACCCTCCATCTTTATCACAACATCCATCTTTCTCTCTCCCATAGTCCCCTTCTCCTTTACCCCCCCCCCCTTTTGTATCATTTCATTCCCTCTTCAATCTCTTCTCATCCCATTTCACTCTTTCTCTCTGTAAATCCATCCATTTCCTTTTTTAACCTCTTTTATTGTTTAATTTCCTTTCCTTTTTTATACCCCACTTGGTCGTCTCTCTCTATCCATCCTTGTCTCTGTGTTTATGATAATAATAACTAAAATAAGAGTTTCTTCTGCCATTATTTATTTCTCTTCTCCCGACCGCTAGGAGATATCAAAAACCCCTCAGAGCTGGCACAGGGGACCCGTGCTACATTTGGTGAAAGGAGAGGTGGACTATGAGATGGAGAGAAAGAGGGGGTCGGGCTCTACTGCTGTTAGATGGAGGTAGATAGGTTGGGGGGGGGGGGGGGGGGGGGTATAGGAAATCGGTCTGGCTAGCGGAACAGCTTTTCACCTATCGCTCTCTCTCTCTCTCTCTCTCTCTCTCTCCATACTGCTTTGTATTCTGTGGAGATGACAGGGGAAAGCTTTATTGCTCTGAGTCGGTATCGATCGGGGCCCTAGGCAGGGGGGAGCTCACAGACGCCCATTAGAGGCACTTTCTTAACGACCGCTCCCTGAGAGAACAACCCCACCCTACCCCTCCGCTTTCTCTTTCTTTGCCTCTGAAATTTCTATTGAAGGTTTCTATCCATGAACCATAACCATGAAGGTTTCTATCCTTGAGGCTTGACTGAGAAAGAAGGAGAAAAAGTGAGAGCAGACATAATCTGATAAAGAAAGAGCCAACAGAGACACCAAAGCAAAGAAAATACATCAATATTTCAATAGCCTACGAATATATATGAAGCGCTACATTCCTCTTACTCTTCAAACCCACTATTATTCCATATCTTCTATATTTTAAATATAACATGAAAATGTGTAGGATGAAATCATTGGAGATGTCTAAGTCCAGCACGATTTAGCTCTTCACACATGCACATTAAAAACACAAAGACGCACAACAGAGAATGTACTGTATACTGGTCCTGTGAATTGTGTGTAACACCAAAGAAATGTCATTCCATTGTGTCTGTGTGTTCAGATTCCACTGGGATGTCACCATCCGGAATGAGGCCTGTATCACCTGTAATCTCCCTCTTCACAGAATTCCTCATTTATAAATCAGAGTTTGGAAGGCAAGAATCTCCCGTCCTTGCCCTTTCTCTCACGCTTCAACCAAACAAAATGTCATCACGAAGAAAACAATTTCTGGTGCCTCCCCGGCTATCCAAAACCACACATAGTATACAATTAATATTAATATTATACTCTATTACAGAATAAGCCTGAGCTGCAGAGACTAAACTTTGACTTTGGGGAGTTTCAAGTTCTATTTGCGCATCTCATAATATTAAATAACAAATACAAAATTACTCTAATATAAAACAATGTGAAAATATACAATAATATATTTATATATATATATATATATATATATATATATATATATATATATATATATATATATATATATATATATATATATATATAATATTCATGATCAGAGCGACTGCTCAAGTTTGAGCCTTAGTGCTCATGTGGGAAATGAAGATTCAGATCTGGCCTGCAATGTGTCCGGATCCCAGTCTCCTCAAGATTTTCCTTTATCATCTCTATCCATAAAAAACGATATAATATTAATATATGTTTATTTGCAACAGCATGATCATAGTATCTTTAGATATTTCATCTTTTCTAGTCACAGAGTATTATAAGGTATGGTGTAACCTCCCAATAGAATCTGATTAGTTCTTCACCTGACAATCATTGAAAAGTCTGTCTCCATAATAACCACATGGGATTAGTTGAAGAGACTTTGACCCAGCACAATCATACACAATGTTTACACACGTGAGTCAATCGCTCCCACGCCAATCGATGGAAAGAGAGAGAGAGAGACAGAGAGAACAGGTTACCTCTGGTCATTAAGACGGGGGGATTCCCAGACTTAGGGTGGTTAGGGGGTTCATTGATAGAGAAAGAGTAAGAGAGAGAGAGTATTTGGCAAAGAGAGAGAGTAGACAATTATTTGTATTGATTAAAGGGAGGCAGCACAGTGAAGAACAGAGCTCACTATATTTCGATCAATAGAGAGAGAGAAAGAGAAGGATAGAGAGAGAGACAGAGAGAGGGGATTGTTTGGTGAAAGAGGGTCAATAGGGTGGGAACGAGATAGAGACAAAATCAAGGGTGAAAAGAAGAACAAGAGTAAGGTAGGTAATGCAATGACATCAAAAGATCTAAAATATGTATAACACTATTTATTGTTTAAAAATCTAAATATTGAATTCAGAATTACAAGTGTCCAGCAGGTTTCAAATGTTTACATTTAGCTATCAAGTACAGATGCTTTTTTGATTGGCACAGTGTTTAGCATGCCCTTATACACTAAACAAAAATATAGCACTACCCTAACACATTATTAATATTGGCCTAGGGAAGTGGGAAGGCATTGCCACTGATGGCCACTCAAAAATCGAATGGATGTTTATTATGAACATGTGCAGTCACTTCTACTTTTACAGACTGCTCATGTGAGTTGAGTTTGAATATATGCTGGCCACTTTGTAGCCGAGACCACCTCTCGCCCTTGGAAACGCATGAAACACCACAACAAAAGCTTCAAAGAGGACTAACAACAAGTGAACTGTGTAGACACAAGCAGTGGAGAAAGGGCGACTGCTTGCCCCTTCTCAAAATATTAATCCCCTTTCAGACAAACTTGACCCCCAACACACACTCCCTTTTTCTGCTCCCATTAGGAGCCGAATGCATATCTACAGACTGAGCTGGCCGTTGCCTAGTAACCGTGACCCTCACCAGCTAACACCAGTAACAACACAACATTCATTACATCCTCTGACTCATTTGTTGCTTAGTAATGTAACATTGTCCAAAAAGCATGTAAAAGTGCACTTTAGCTGGAGTTTTAAAACCAAAGTTTTTAACAACGAGAGCATTTCAGGTAAAACCATATAGAATTAAATGAACATGAACATATTCGGTAAATGCATTAGAAACACTGATGTTTAAAAATGAGCAATACTGACATCACGCACAAAAACAGTGCAATAATCAACAAAGCTACCTAATTATTATTTCATATCCGTGCATATGCTGTTTTTGTTTTGCAATCTAAATAGTGTAAATACACACACACACACAAAGAGGATGGGATGGTGGACACAAGTATTATGATTGTCATAACTAGATGCTTACATTTAGTGTATTCAAAATAACTAAAGTTTCATAATAAATTGAATACATTTTTTTTCTAAATAATTGCAAAAGTTACTTAGACGTCAGGCCAGATTGCATCATGGGGACAAACCTTACAGCCTAAGATGAGGCAAGGTTAAGTGAAGGAGCACACACACACACACACACACACACACACGATAGTGTCCACACCGATAAAAGGCCTGTTTAATATGAATCAGATCTCAACGGGTATGGCAAGGACAAAGAGTCTGTGTGCATTATAATGTACCAGAGTAAATACTTATTTACATGTATCAAGCTCACACAAACACACAGTAAAATAATCATGTTGCAGTCTGGGTAAGGAATTTATAACTAGAGGCAATACATACAACAACAGAAGTGTTTAAAGAGTCAAGAGCCTGAAATACAAACACTTTGAAGAAAAGAAAGGAAGAGAGTCCTGCAGAAAGATAAAAAAAAAATCAGGTGTATAGTTATGCATGCATGACATCATAGGACCCCTCTCCCAGCCCTTGGGAGTGGGTGCCTTGGAAACGGTCGCTAAGGGAACAGACGACTAAGAAAGAAAGAGGGAGGGAGAGAGAGAAAGAGAGAGAATGTGAAAAAGAGTGGAAGGAATAAAAGAGAATAAGAAAGCATCCTGTGCTGCCGTGCGAAGTAAAAAGGAGGAAAGCACCAAAAGAGAGTGAGAGAGAGAGAGAGAGAGAGAGGTAGGCATAAAAGCAGATAATATAGTAACTCATGAACATGATTAGAAACATCACATAGGTCATATTAAATACAGTTTTCTAGCAAATTAAGGTAAGCAAATGAGATATTATGACATTCTGAATGCAAGATTTTATTACATTATTTAAGAGTGCAGCGGAGGCATGAGTCAAAGCTTGCAGAGCAGCCATGTGTGCCTGTTCACCTGTTCTACACATCAGTCTTACCACTTACTAATACAAAAGAATGAAAGAAATGAGCCGCGGGGCTTTGAATGTCTATTATATTAATCCATAAAACTACACACTATCAAACTGATGTGAAAGCGGATTAATATCTCAGAAAAAATATTTCATTTGCCAGCCTTTAAAGAGGAAAATATTCACTGCGATGTACTCCGATCAAATGGCTTTAATGGAAATTTATGCTGATGTAAAAGTTCACATTTCCATTTATATTCCATATACACCCACAGCCACATCCACACGGGCCTGAGACAAGCATCTCCTGTTACATCATTCATGAGTATCCATAAATATCAGGCTACTTGAATACCGTATACATCACCATGAAAACACATACTCTCCTCCAAAGGAGAAAAATAAAGGGGTGGGGATTTGCCAGGCCAATAGATCTACCAGACCCCAGTGACCATCTCACCTCCAGTCCAGAAAATAACCCACTGCTTTCACTTTTACTTAAAGTATTATTGGGTTCAGTACACATAAAGGGATTGTTCACTGTCATCAGTGCACATAAAGGGTCATAAATTCTGTCATCACTTACCCTCATATCATTTAAATCCTGGATGACTTTCTTTCATCTGTGGACCATAAAATATTCTTTGATATTTTGTGATATTTTTAAGAATATTATGATTTGATTTTGAATTTTGGTCCCCATTGACTTACACTTTTTGTCCATTGAATGGAAGTCAATGCGAAAACGGAACTGTTTGGTTACCAAAATATCTTCTTCCACAGTTCCACAGAAGAAAGAAAGTCATACAGATTAAAAAAAGGGTGACAGAATTTTAATGAACTATACTATTAAGATGGATGGACAATATTTGTGGCATAATTTTGATTGGAAAATAATATGAAATAAATCAGTAAGTTATAAAACTGGACAACAGAAAATATAAGCAAGTGATTTTTCACACTAAAATCATTTTGTCTCCAGGCTGTATAGTGCTGTATTTCAATGTTAGGGATTAGCCCCAAAATTTCCATTGAACGTGCCACACTGTAATCCAGATACCTAAGCTTTGTTTAAACTGAAATAGTTGATTAATTAATATTAAAAGTGCTGTTATTTGATCTTAACTTGTATTGAACCCCAAATATTCCTTTAAACTGAAATTAAAATACAAGATTCAAATCCACACCAGAGATTTAAATCAATCTATCGTCAAAACTTGAGGCTGAAGAATCAGCCTTTTCCAGACTCTTTAATAGAGGGTTTGTGACTTTTCCCCTTAACTTTCAGGGTGTTTCACATCGTACGAGCTGTTAAGGTTCGTTAAAACATACAAAAGTGGCAGATGCCGCTATCAGCTGCAACACAGCTGGTTACAAAACATCCAACTAGTTCCAGGACCATCCAAATGTGAATTTACAGATGCTTATCCACACGAGCACAAGCGAATGTGGTGGGCGCATGAGATAGAGAATCCCAAACCAACATGTTCTCATTTATACTGATAGGGCTGTTGTATCAGACTCCAGGATACTATTGCAGCATTGTACGTAATTGTAGACTACCCCCACCTTCTACCCGCTAGGCTGAGTCTTTAACCTTGACCTCTAGTGCCTCTGCCTCCAGTAATGAAGTCAACCCCCCCCCAGCTCCCCATTCCCTCTCACCCCCGTCTATCTGCCCCCAGCTCTGCTGTCCTGCACTCCTCTCATTCATAGTAAACACTATTGATTTTTCAGCACAGAGGGTAAAAAAAGCCATGAATTTTAATGCTGCTATCTGTCCCTCACTCTAGCTCCCTCTCTTCCTCTGTCATCCTTTCCTCTCATGCGTTTTCTCTTCATCCCATCTTCTCCTCTTCGAGATGTATGGGAGGGCAGGAGTTGAACTAAATGTGTGTTTGTTGGCTATAGACTTTGGGTATGTGTACGTGTGTGTGCGTACGGAGCGCCAGCTAACGCTCTCGTCTCTTTCGCCCTCTGTGACTGAGACCGATTGATTTTGCTATAAGCAGTGTTGAGGCTATGACAGGCCAGCAGCAACAGACAGAGGAGCTTATCAATGTCCAATGAACAGGGGGAAAAAATCTCCTTAAAAATCCCTCCATCATGCCACACCAGGACTGGAGGAGAGAGAGCAAGACATATGGAGGGACGGGGTAGAAGATAAGCCTTTATAAAGAAACCCTGTTAAACATCCCACACCGCAACATCACAACAATACAAACAGAACAGACAAACAGGTCAAACTATATTTGTGAGGGACATGATTTTGAAATCATATTATTGTCTGGAATAGACATATAATTAAGGGATAATGTAGGCAAAGGACAGAGACGACAGGGAGACTATTCAGCAATAAAATAAATAAAAATATTTTTAATAAATAAATAAATAAATATATATGTAAATATTAAATATTTAATTGAGTTTAATTATTATTTTTTACAATATTACCTGCATAATTATGCATTTAAGAACTGAATAATATTAATGAACTATGTGTACTTACTATACGGTTAGGGTTAGGAGTAGGGTTTAGTTTAGGGTTACTTACATGTAATTATGCATAATTTATTGTTATTATAATGTAACTACATGTAACATGTAACAAGGGCACCTTAAAATAAAGTATTACCTTAAAGGTTTAGTTCACCCAAAAGTGAAAATTCTGATATTTCTTTCTTTCATATGTGGAGCACAAAAGAAGATATTTTGAAGAATGTTGGTAACCAAACCAAATGACACTGTTTTATAAGTGGTTGTTTCACATTTTACATATAGACCTACTTACTAAAGTACAGTAACAGTAAATTATGCACAATTATGCATAATTACATGCAGTAATCCAAAACCAAACCCTAAACCAAACCCTAACCATATCACTTTAACAAGGGCATTGAAAAATAAAATGTTACCCCAAACCATTTTGGTTACCATTGACTTTCTTTGTATAGAGAGGAAAAAATACACAGTGCAGTGTTCCACAGAAGAAAGAAAGCTAAACAATTTTGGAACAACACGAGGGGGAGGAAATGGTGTCATAATTATAATTTTTGGTTGTACGATTCCTTAAATTTGCTGAGGCTATTTTTACTACAATTGGTAAGTAAAGGTGATGATACCAGGGGCAACTTTCCAATTAAGTATGGTCACATTGAAGGCAACATTGCTCAAAAAGTTGCCCCGTGTATCATCACCTTAAGACACAAGCTTGCGTCAATTGCGTTTGTATGAAACCAGACTGCGATGGCGTGAAAGTAGCAGTGGTTTCAGTTACCAGGTCTAATATACAGCATTGCCACAGGCAACGGTGAACATTACGAAATATCAGACCGCTGAATGCCATATGCAACATCAGAATTGAACATTTCAGATAGCCGTAAAATAATTCCTCATAAAATCTGCAGTTCAACATATTTTTACGACCATAATCATTTCTCCAATGTTGCCTAAGGTCCCTCGTCACCTTGGATAAATTCCCCAGAAAATGCAGTCATTCAGCCGTGATCCTTCCAGCATTCCTGGTTTAATGCCAATCTGAATCATCGGACGCCGGACACCAACCGAGCTCATATGCACTGACGGTAATAAACTCACAGTACTAATTGCTTTTAGGGAATACAATTATCTCATCAAAGCATGTATGAGTAAGGCTGTCAAATTAAAGACTAAATGTTTCAGTATTTTCCTGCTCTGTTTTAATGCTATTGCAAGTGAATGGAAACAATTTGCTCTTATAGAAGTGATGAGAACATGCTGCCTAATGGATATAAACTTCGAGTAATCTGATGCAATAGGCATTTTATGTACTCAGGTGCAGAGTACAAATTGGCAAGCCGTGTATTGATTGAAAAATCCGGATTGAAGGAAACCCTGTTAACAGCAGCTTGTCTGGGGAGTCAGGCTCCATCCCTCCCCTCTCTCCATCTTAATTTGATTGATGATCATACTTGTCACTCAAGGCAGCATGTGGCCAATTACAAGATTTGTATGGTGAGGTGGCTGGTGGTTTTGGCTTGTGTTGTCAGTTAAAAATACTTTGTGGTTGTAAGTGCCCTGTTTGGGGTAAAACTGCATTTATCTTACCTAATTTTGCTGCAGATAATACTGTTTTACAAGTGTTAAAGGAACCGTTCACCCAAATGAAACACCATCATTTACAACTGTATGACTTCTTTCCTCTGTGAAATATAAAAAGAAGATATCTGGAGAAATGTTTTAGCTGGGGTTTTGTTTTCATGTCAGTGAATCAAGTCAAAGAACACCATAACGTTTTGGTCACCAACATTCTTCAAAATTTCTTCTTAGTCCTCCACAGAGCAAAAGAACGTCATACAGGTTTAAAATGACACATGGTAAACATTTCACTAATGCTTATTTACTCAAAAGCATCCAGTCAGGAATATTGCATACTATATATTATTATTATAAATAAGTTTACTCCATAACAGTAGTAGTAATTGTATCATTAGATCATATCATTTAGATTAGAAACATCATCATACAATATGAATTAATTACCAATATAAATTTTTTATAACTAATAAACTAATTGGCAATTTTAATCAAAATAGGACACCAGACCACTTTACAACCATGAAAAGAAAGGGGAAAAAAACCCTGAAAGACATTCACTAAGCCCTACATGTGAACGGGAGACCTTGATCGCTATAAATCTTAAATGAAATGGAGGAAGAGAACAGATTTAGGTCTTGAGCTTGTTCATGAGGAGTGAAGGACATAATCAAAGAGCAAGCTTTTATTACACATTCTCTATTATCAGAATACACACACACACACACATACACACAAAGAGCAAATGCTGAGAGGAAAAATTACACTGATTTATCCATTTTTCACCTTATAGAGTCAAAGGAGGAGCCAAATTTAAAAAGTGGTATAATGCAGTGTCAATCCATCTATTCGCTCCACTCTCTAAAATACATTTCTTTCATTACATCCATTTGTCAGTAAAGCCACTATGCACCTGCCATGCCAAATATCAATACATTCATTCATGTATATTAATGCAAATCTTTTATTATAGTCTCTATCCCTCCATCCATCTACACACACAACAGTTTTTTGTGTCTGAGGTGAATATAACAATCTCTCTCTCTCTCCAACACATGTGCACATACACACACACAATACACATGTGCAGCCAGATAATCACACTAAATTAACACAGCAGTGTTGTGGGTCTGTGTGAGTGCTGCTGTACTGGCAGGGGGTGTATTGACCAGTTGCTGTCTCTCACGGATGTGTTGATTAAGGGCCTGTTTGAACACTTCGCCTATTTTTGTGCCATCATGTACCCACCAACACATCCACAGTGTGTATTTGTATGAGAATAAGAGAAAAGGAGGCAGAAATATAGATTATTAATGAAACAATTTGCATTTCCTGAAAAAATAAATAAAGAAATAAATACCAGTGTTTAAGGCAGCAAAATAATTTTTTTTAAATATTAAGAGAGGTCGGCTCAGTTTAAGTGAAATGCTGAACCAGAGCGGCTTTGCTGCTACATGCGTCTTGTTTTCAGCCGACTGCATGCAAGAATCAACACAATCACTGTGCAGCGTCAGGCAGTGTTTCCCAACACTGTTCCTGAAAGCACAACGACACATTTTCAAGCTCTTGCACCTGATTTAACACGTCAGTTCATTAATAGAGACCTTTAAGACCAGAAATGGATGGGTCAAATAATGGAGACATCCAAAATGTGTACTGTTGGTGTGCCTCCAGGAACAAGGAAATACTGGTGTGAGTTGTTGTTCACCCAAAATGCATTTCTGCGGTCCACTGTGCTGTTTTTCTATGTAAACATGGGCTAGATGCTAGATGCCCATGTTCAACCAACGCTCTTAGGTTTCACGTCTTTTGCAGTGTCCCGCGCATGACACAGCATTCTAAATGTGGTGTTCAAGTTAAAAGATGTTTAACTTTTATAAAATGTGTACCTTCTTTTATGATTTCAGAGCACTGTGTCTCACATTTTTTATGCAAAAACATGTTCTGTGCAAGCGACCTTTAAATGTGGCTGTGAATAAATAATTATCTAAAAAAAAGATGGAACCAGTCACAATTCCATATGCAAATGTGTTTCTGAAAGAAGACCACTCACAATCCAGATTTCAAAACTTCAACATCTTCGCTGTCAGTTGCATTGTATGTTGTTGTCAATGAGTATGCTTATATGCACAAGAAAGTTGAATTTTGAAAATAAATTCATTATTAAATGTTGACATTAATTTAAAACTTTATTTTTGGATAAAAGAACACAATTAAGGTTTACATAATCATGGTTGGTAAAACTGCATGTAAACTGACTGATCTAAATTTCTTAAAGATTACATTATAGTGCATGAAAGGTTGAGGGAAGGTTAATGATTTTGGTTTTTAGCAGTTTTTGAATATTTGACGAATATCAAATATCAAGCACTTGTAAGTCTCTTTAAGCTTTAAATATGACAGAGAGTTCAGTCTAAAATCTCCTTATCAGTTTTCAGACCAGACTCAATAGTTTAAATATCTCTCTGGTTGTGTAAAGACACAATATGTGTGTGTGTGTGTGTGTTTGTGTGTGTGTGTGTGTGTGCTTGTAATGTTCACTGGGAGGAAAGAACTCTGTGGAATATCTTACAGAGTGAAAAGCCGCATTTTCCAGAAGTGCTAATGAGGGGAAGGGTGCCATCAGTGTGAATACACTACAGAAGGTAAACCCACACAGATGCAAACACATTTCTGCTCTGGTGAAACTAACAGTACAATTAAAAGATGTGTGGGACTAATGTCACTAAACGAACATCATGACGTCATGGCAAATCAATCAGAGCAAGAGAGGGTGCACTAGAACATTCTGTATTGACATCTTCCTTATATCTATTGATTCCCCATTATTTTACAAACAAACCCAATCTGGCATTTTGTTGTTAGCAATCATCTTAACACTATAGGACTTGCCATGATCTATAAAAACACTTTCTCTCACATTCCCTCTCACAAATACGTTTAGATACCAAAAATAAATAAATAGCAACAAAAATATATGGATTCCATTTCTGACACTGTCACCTGTCATTACGACAATGAGACAATTATCTTTCAGTATTTTAAAAGTAACTGTATCCTAATTAATTCAATGTATAGTAGTACTTTCTCTCTGTTGATAAGCTACAAATCAGAAAGGAGATATTTTCTTTAGTTCATATGTCATGCAAAGCAGAATGCTGCTTAATGTACACTCTTTTTTCTCTCAGTCGATATTCTCTCATCCTCCAGGACCTGCCTGTTTCTGTAACACACATGAAACTTTAATGGAGCCGTTAATGGCAATAATTCCCGAGACCACTTACAAGAATAGGTCTTGATTATCTCTATCTCTGTCCATGTCCATGTCTATATCCGCTATTTAATGGGAATAGTGTGTAATAGCTGCATATATTAGTAACTGGATAATAGTTAAATAGGTTCCGCTCTCTCTAAAGGTGATTAAGAGGCTATGATGATGAGATATGCATATTTCTGCTAGCCGCAATGGTATTTGACATGCAGCATGAAGTGATGGGCAATCACCCACTTCTATATGTGAAATAATTGTCAATTATGTATAGCTAAACAATAAAGTTTACAGCCTTGCTTATCATTCATACTTAATGAGCTAGACGACTGCGTCCATACAAGCTGTGCCTAGAGCTCAAGATCACCTCTCCCGCTCAAACTCGGTTTTCCATACTCGTTCCCATTTTTCACTGTCATCTGCCCCTACTTTCCTTTAGTGGTCCACAGCTTTTTCTTTTTTTCTGCCCTCTTTTTTATCTTCTTTTGACACTTGCTATATTTCAGCAAAAGGGGCATGAAACTCCTCCTCCTCTCCCTTAATCTCTGAGGGGAAGAGGCTCATTATCCTTCACCCTTTTCCATTCTGCATCATTCTTCAGTCCCAAAGCCTGTGAAAACCTGTAAGACTCTGAATTATGCAAATTATGGAGTGGTAAAATCATACAGCTAGAAAACAAATCCCACTAGGTAAGATAAGTTTCCAAAAAAGTCTGAATGAAAATAAGGCACAACACTTTCCATTGCCACTTTACAACACTTTCTGAATGCATAAAAAAACCCATAATATAGGCGAAATTTTCCACATGCAGATAAATAACTTTTCTAATTTTTTGTTTTTTGTTTTTTGGCTAAAATTTAGAAGAGAAACGGTATCTTATTTCAAATAATGCTCATTTATGCGGTATGCTCATTACAAGAGCATAAATAATAACCATAAAACAATTATCAATATGATGTTTACAATCATTTTACAATGAAATGTAAATTCTCCCCATATAAAATCCATTTAAGCTTTATATAAAATAATACAAAATAAACACCATCATTTCTGTATAAAATTACTAAACACTTTCATTGTATTCTCAGACCGTCACATACCCAGTAAACAGAAGAGCAGCGCTTATGCAGTTATGCCTCCTCAATTCAGACTACACCCATCTCCTCCTACTCCACCCCCGCCCTCCTTCTCCATACCCGCTTCCTTGTGTTTTCATCTTTATGTGGCCACCGAACAACCGGCAAGTTCCCACAATAAAAACTATTAAATAAACAGTCGTCCGTTTGCCTTTCGCTGTCTCTTACTTGCTGCAAAAAGACGAGGTGAAAATCGCATTATACACATGCATGAGATCATCTACTGATCACGCGAGCAACTATCTACCTGACCATCACACTACATCTGTGTTTGTGAGCCAAACATAAGATGTTTAAACAGCATAAATGCTCATTTCTGTTCTCTGCGGCTGCTCTGATTCTCTCCTCTCTCCCCTCGATCCGCCGGCCCCGGAATCGATCCTGCGGAGATCGATAAGTTGGCATGAATATTCCCAGCTCACCGCGAGTTTAGTTCGGGGGAGACGGAGGCAGAGGCAGAGGCGAGAGGAGGCGGACGGGTGCGGAGCCCTGAAGAAACTGAGCTCAACGACACGGGAATATATTTAGGAAACACCTTTACAAAACAAACCCGACCTGAGCTGCATTTAGAGGCGAGAACTCGCGGTGCTAGTTTTGCTGAAGACAAACTTGACTCGCGTCGGTTGGACCAAACTGAAATGTTGGAAAGGGCGGCAAGCGCGACACACAGAAAACGTCAAATGATGATGTTTCATGCACATTATGGATACGAGGATTAGGCCACTGAGCGCAGCCTCGGGATTCAGTGTTCGAAGAAAGAAAGGATGGTTGCTCTGGAAGAAAGCCTTACCGGAGTGAGAGCGCAGAGCCAGCGGGGACTTGAGGCGCCAGGCGTGGAGGTCAGAGGCAGCTCTCGGCAAGACAAACGGCACCGGCAAAGGAACAAACATGATCCGTCTTCTTGTCTGGTTCTTATCAGATGTTCTTTTTGCTGTTGAATTTTCTTTGCAATTTTAGCAGTTGTGGCAAGATATGCTTTTCTCACTTTGGTTCCGTGATCCAGGCGTTTTTGACACAAAACTGGTTATTCATAAAATTGCGTTTACACGTAGGTTTTACAGTTAATTTTTTATTTTTTTTGAAACCTTTTATTTTTCGCCTGTAGTTTACTTTTGATCTACATGCATATCTACGCAGACGCGCGCAGGGCGACTGTATTTTCCCAGCGCGCGCACACAGGCGGATAGACGGATTAAAACAAGACAAACGTGGGTTATTTTACTATTACTTAAACGTTTGTCGGTTCGTTTTGGTATTCAGCTACAGTAGGCTATTTGGTATAACTGTTCGGTTTGCTTTCCGAACATGTGTATCAGTCACTCAAAGGCATAAATTTACTCGTTTGTAAATGCATATCTCCGTCCCGTGGTAAACTGAAGTGTTTCTGTCTTTGTCGGCACTGTCTGTATGTTCAGCTCACTGTCTGTATGTTCAGCTGGCCTGGTGCTTCTCCCCGTGCTTCGCAGTATCTTTAACTTTGGGTATCTGCTTGTGAAATAAACTAATAGTTCCGCATTTGTTCTAATAAAGAAAAAAAGTCATACCCTGACTATATAACGTATAAAAGACAGCGGATATTGTTATTACTTGGATATGGGGTGCATTTTTTGGTGAATTTATTTGGTCTAGCTCTTCTATAGCTCTCGTCCTTGTTCTAGCAGCTACATGCTACACATTCATTTAGACAAAGTCACTAAATGTGGTTAAAACCGTTTGCTTATTTTTGTTCATTTAAATTAAAAATCTATAGAAAAATAAGGCAACTCAGCGTGCTCGCCGGATTCGCCCCTCCTCCCACGCTCCTTGTCACACGCCAGTAATTAAAACGCAATCAATCGATACATGACTAAACAAGGTAAACAGATAAATAAAGCACGAAAACAGGGGGGAAAGAGGTCGTTACTTCGCTGGTTTTTAGGTTCACTTGCCTATATTTCCGTCCATCCGCCTGCGTGTTTTGGTCTGTCTGCCTGTTCCCGTTATTTGGGAACCCCAATATCTCTTTCGTGCACGCTCTCCTCCCATAAGCTCGCGCGCTCTGATTCCACGATGCCCGCAACATTGAAGCGCGAGCGGAGCGTTACAACTATCACATCAGCATCACCCCCACCCTCTCTCTCTCTCTCTCTCTCTCTCTCTCTCTCAGATCACAGTCAACTAGGAACATCTCTTTACAACAGCACTAATGTAGATTATTAATCTAATGTAGATTATAATTGCATTAACAACACAAAACTTTAATAAAGCGAGCAAAACAGATTTTTTTTTTTTCATTTTCATCAAAGGCAGCTCCTTCATGTTTACAACATTTTCAGATTTGCTGGTACTATTTTGTCATATGCACGTCTTTTTGAAAAAATCCCTCCTGCCATTTATGACACTGCATAGTCATTTGACATCTTTATCTCTAAAAATGGTCATAATCATGTACATTTCATTACAAACATGTATGCATTTCGTTGTCCTTTGTTTATTCATCACTGCATCCTGTTGCCTTTAATTGTATGAAAAAAAAACTTTCTTTTTTTTATTTTCAATACTTTCCTTTGTGCTCTACAGAAGAAAGGAAATCATATTTGGGGCTATCATTTTAGTTAACTCATTAACTACATTCATGTGCTTAATCAACAAGTACACAATAAATTGCAAATATTGTCCATCCTGTTTCTTTCTTTCTTTCAGTCATTATGCCTTGAGATAATGCAAAAATTGAGTCTAATTCTAAAAAATGTTTCTTCGATTTCTTTAATATTACCTAGATTTATGTAACTTTTATCCTTTTGTTTGGACTTTTTGTTTATTTCAAATGAGGTGTTCACGTGTCTCAGCAGTCTGATAAATGAAACAATATGTGAGCTGTTCTAGAAACTGTAATGTTGGCTTAATCTGCTTATTACTTACATAACTGGACATCAACCAACATTTTGATTAATATTAAAATATGCAAAAATGCATAGAAATGCACTGAGTACATGTTCTCTGACACCCCTGAATCTCTTAATAAGTCACACAGGCTGTTACGTTTTTGTTTGTCAATAAACATTGTTTACCAATATGATGTGCAGAACAACAGCAGAAGTAGTCTGTGTGCTAGACAGCATTTCCCAGTTCTGTTCCTGGATCAGCCCAACAGGACACATTCAGGATGTCTCCCAAATCAAACACTATACCCGTCAGCTGATCAGTACAATACTGAAAGATCTGAAATGGGTGTGTCAGCTGAGGGAGACATCCAAAATGTGTACAGTTGGGGGGCCCTCCAAGAACAGGGTTGGGAAACGCTGTGCTCGGAAATCTCATTGTGCCAGCAAAACCTCCCGGGGGCCTTAATCAGCGAGCGCTCGCTGCTCCTCTCTCCTACCGCCAATTCATCATGCCCTGTCAATTACAAACCATGCTGCAGCACACTTACACACAAGATTATTGTCAATATAGATTTTTAAATAGAAAAATCTATACGCTAAACACTCCAATCGATAGGAGTAAATCGATTCCACTAGGCAGAAAAACCCTCTGTGAGCTCTGGCTCAGAAGTCTTGGATATGACCGAGTTGCAAACAGATGTTGCAAATACAAATCATTCATTTTGGATTCTACTTTAATTTTTCAGTGTCATTGAGTGTCATTTTATAATAGTAATAAAAATAGTTTGAGTATTTCTGTTGTTGTTGTTGTTGTTGTTGTTTTTTTTGGGGGGGGGTCTTTCCGTCTGCAGCAAAACACATTTCGTCCTTCTCTTGCATCTCACTATTGACAGATGACATCCACAGGTCAAGTGAAAGAGATGAAAAGAAGTGACCAGTTGTTCCTCACGTACCCCCTCGACGTGCTGAGGTAACGGGCCGCTCGGGCCCCTCCCTCCAGTACTCCTTTCAGACAAAAGCAATTATTTCTTGTAGAATATAGTGTGGTTGTGCACATCTAAGAGAAGGAGAGAAGGACTGGAGGGAAAGAGAGAGTGCAAAATTGAGGGAGAGGAAAATAATATGGTGTTGGAAGGATAGGGAGCTAACACCTCCTTCTTAGTTGTGCTCTCCTCATCCGCACATTCCTAGCCATTATTCCTGTTTATGCTGACTTCATGGAATAATACACTCTTAAAAATAAAGGTTCCATGAAGAAGCTTTAACATCCAAAAAGGGTCTTTAGATAAAAAAAAAGTTCTTCAAACTAAGAAAAAAGTCTCAAGATTTGTTCACTGTAAGTTTTTTTGGGGAACCCCAATAACAGTTCTTCTATTGCATTACTGTAAAAACCTCATTTTAGAATATTTGTTTTTAAAAGTGTAGAAACAGAAGGCTGTTTCTCATTCACACACACTTTTATGTTATAAATATGTTCATAAATAATGTGAATGTCGACAAATTATTCACTGCAGACCAAACTGTGCATATGACACATTTGGAAAATGTCCATATTTTTCTCCCATTTTCACCTCAATCATTCCATACCTGTATGACTTTTTTTCTTCTTTTGCTGGTACAGTGAAAGTCAATGGGGTCCATAACAACCTTTACTGTATGGTCAAAAAGCACATTTTTCAAAAATCATTATGTGTTCCACATGAAACAAATTTTAACAGGTTTTAAATGTTATGAAAGTGAAAGATTTCCTTTTTTGAGTAAATATCCCTCTAATATGACACACTTACAACTTCCCTTCCACATAACAATCCAATTATCATCAAGGTCAAAATATCAAAATCTCATGAAGAACAACTCTTCAGTCACTGACTAATCAAAGCAGCATATACCCTTGAAAATAGAGGTTCTAAAATGAGGTTTTTGCAGAAATTACACAATTTTTTTTTTGGTTTTTCAAAGAACCTTTCAGTCAAAACCCTTTTGTGCAGTGAAAAGGTTCTATGGATGTCAAAGCTTCCTCATGAAACTACAGATGCCAATAAAGAACCTTTTCCCCCCAGAGTCTGAATATTACACAGTGCTGTGAAAACTGGCAAAACGGTTGCCTGTCATTTTGCTTATTGCTTCAACTCGTATTAATTATTCAGATGAGATAACAAGAATCCTTAAAACACAGTTAGCCAATTGCCTGTCTACCAGAGAGACGTGACAGCTTTTGAGATCTTCAAATGACTCCACATGAGCGTGGAATGAAACGCATGCATGATTAATGCCTTTGTGATTGTTATTGATGATTAAATATGTCACGTCTTGACAACTGCAGAAATATTCCATGCTTATGTGCACAGGAAATAATAAATTCTCTTAATAATAAATAAATAACACACATTATCCAGACAGAGACATATAGCAGAGTGGAAAGTATTATTAATATAATGGAAGAAGAGACCAGGCTGCGAGAATGTATGTAGAAGCACAGAATGAACAGTTTTATATGTGTGTGTGTGTGTGTGTGATAGCTGCTGTTAAACAATGATGAAATGCTGACAGATGAGCAAATCAGATTAGATTTTCTTTCATCAACAATATGGTAGTCTGATCAATAATATCTCACTGCTACATTCGGCGGCAAAATGCATTTTTTTTCATTCAGTCAAACATACAGACACATTCAAAGAGCTCAGAAACAGCTGCTGCCTTAATGAAAAGATTTTATGTGACACATTTTGCCACAAATATAGAGTATTACATAATTATCTAATATAATTTCACGTTTCTAGCACCTGTGCATTTATGCCTTGCACTTGTAAGCACACACACACACACACACAATTTTTGCTTTTATTTTAGAGCAGAAAATCAGATCCATCTAAAGCCTCTGTCCCTTCCTTACTCGTTGTCTCTTTTATTAGTTTTTATGAACTCCCTCTCCCCTTTTCTCCTTCTCTGTCTCTGTCAGTACTCTCAATAATCAATGCTGATATACTGCCAATATCCCAGCCAGTCCCCGGTGCCATCCCTCACTGCTCCTCCTTTATTGTGGGAGATTGGTCCAAAAATAATGATATTTATTAGATATATTTATTATCCTCAGCAGTGCTCATGTGCGAGCGGTTTACCTCAATATACTCCGACGACGACCTGCGATTCTTAGTGTGGATGCAATACAAGAAAAGTTACAGAGCATTTTGCAACAGCAACTTGAACACTGATCAGGACTGAGGCCCTAAATTTTATTTGCTCGTTTCTTTTTGTTTTTCAGAGGATATATAATTTAGGGGTGCTTTAGCTCCTGTGGCGTACAGAGAGATTTAAGAGAGCTACAGTCCTGAGGCAGCCCCCCACGAACCCCCACCCCCCAGACGTTAATCTACACCTCCCTTCTTCATCACTTCAACTATCGATTTCCTCTTTCTCTCTTCCTCCCTCTCCCTCTTTCTCTCTCTAGGACACAGCAGGTGCTGCTAACTCATTGGTCAGCAGAAGCAAATGGGAATCCGGCCACTATGGAGAACCAGCCATAGAACAAACACAAAAGAAGAGAAATAAATACAAAATGAACAAACACATGGATCGGTGTAATATAAGAAGAAGACACAATCTAATAAAAAATAAATTAAAAAAATAAAATATATGCCAAGGTAATCATGTATTTATGTTGGTGTTAAATGGTTTTATATCATACTTTTATACCATTTTCAAGAAAGGTTTCAATTTAATAGTTCATTCAAAATGTCTTGTTGTGTAACCATCAAGTAAAAAAAAAAAAACCTTTTAAAAACATCTTTATAAAAATTATATTTTCAGGAAACATTTTACACACACACACACACATATATATATATATATATATATATATATATATATATATATATATAATTTTGGGGCTTTTGTAAACTTTGACTTGTCATTAAAAGTTAAATTATCTGATATTTTCAGAGCAGAGCTATTTTCAGACAGATTTTTTTCCCTGCATGTTGGCTGACCATCTATATGACTTTGATTTGGTGGACAAATGCTTGTTAAGTACTAAAACATTATTTTGTATAATAAGTGTTGTTATTTTAAAATTATTTATTTTATTTTTACATTTTTATAATTTCATCAAGTATTAGCTGTCCATTACAGTCTCAAACCACAGTTTTGGAAACCTTAAAGTACATTTTTAATGCTCTTCATGTTATGATTGTTTTTTGCGTTTTTATATCAATTTGGTACAAGAATATCCAACTTAAATCAATGTGATAAACAATTTAAGTCAAAAGTCATCTAAAAATAATCATAAAGTAGTCTGATTTTATTACCTGTAATGTTGTTACAGTTACAAACGACTATTTTTGTCATGCAATTTGGACAAATTTGGTCAGTAACAGGCTATAATTTGTGAGTAATCTACCACTGCTTCATTGACACAAACACATGAATAAGAGAACAGTCAATGGCAACATAAAAAAAATGAGATTTCTGTTCAGGACGAATCAGTGGGGATTGTGGGGGCTGCAGAATAAATGATTATGAGGATGATATGAACTCAAACAGGCCATATACAGAGACTGCTTGTTTGTCATTTAGAATTTGACAAAGAAATCAGAGAAATCATAGAATCATCATTCTCATTCCAAGATGAATAAAGACACTTCTGAAGAGGACGACTCTACTGTGACTGAGCACATCACGGCAAATGGACAAGATCAGTTCTATTCCCCATGAACACACACTATTTTAGAGAAGACGCAGGCCACACTCTCACATTTGGTCAGGGAAGGTCTCTCAGCCTTTTCATCAGTGGTGACCCTCAGCTGTGTCCAATCACTCAGAAAATAAAGAGAAAAAGCAAGTTCTTTTTCTTTATATAGATATCCCATCACCCTTTTTCCATCTCACTGACTATTTTCTCGTTCCTTCTTTGGAATCATGTAAGCTGGCAGATGTTGATTATTCTATAAATTCTCTGTTTATCTATTTATCTGTCATCCCCTTTATTGACTCATCACTTCCATTTCAGTGCTGTTGCGTGTGGATAAACAGTCCATATGACGGCGCGAGAGAGGGAACGGTAGAGAGATTTAAGCCAGAGATCAATGGGAAGTTTCGAAATCAATGCACTAACAACCAGAAAATCAATGAGCTCTAATGAGGATGCCAGTTGCTTCCGTCAAAACAATTAAGAGGTGAAGAAATGTTTAACAGGAGTCATGAGAGGACTTATAGAGAGAGAGCATGAGTGAGAAAGCGAGAAAGAGTGCAGAAAATGATTAGAAAGATCTGACTTATTATTTAATTAATAACAAAAACAATCTGGTCTGGTTTGCAGTTATAGTTTTACATCATTGGCACAACACAACAGTTTTATAAATTATATTTAAGTGATTTATTTTCTAATTGTTTATGAGCCATTTTGTATAGACAAAATCTCTCCACTTAAATCTATGTTCTCCCAGTATTTTGATGGAGTCTGTCCTGAGTGTCTAACTGAGGGAGGAGGATGGAAAGAAGGGGCTAATTTGGGGTCAATCAATCAATACCACCCACAGTCTCTCTCTTGTCTTGTTCACTGTTGAAGGCAATCAATAAAAAATCCCACAGCTTGTCAATTGCTGAACATACAACTAATCACATACTCACACACACTGACAAAGCTGCAATTAACCTATTGATTGAGAAGATGTGCAAACACGAGTGCGCACGTCCAAACAAACACTTGTGGGATTGATGTCAGTTAAGGCTAATTTCCTCATTGTCAACCATACGTCCCTCTGCAACTTGGATGAGTGTTTGGATGAAGTATTCAAGCCTTTAATCGCACTTCACAAATGTTAAGGTTCTACTTGTGTTTCTAAAAATGAATAATAAAATTGAAAACAACAACAACAAATAAAAATATACTTATTCTTGTGCTTTTTAAAATAGTTACCACATTTACCACATTAATCTATATGAATTGAGCGGTTTAGTCCACATTTTTTTAAATGACTTGATCTCTTCATATGATGAACAGATTTACTTTAGGCTTTTATTCCCATATTAACATTGATCATCAAATAAAACAGAATCTCAACCATACTTGCTTGATGTGCGAGAACAAACCTTATTGGTTCTTAGGAAAGCTTAAAACGTGCTGCATATCACCTCATTGGTTCTCACACGTCAAGCAATCATGCTTGAGCTTCTGTTTGCCAGAACTAAATCTGTTCATTATATAAAGCGATCGAGTCTCTTTAGAAAGTTTGGACTGAACCACTTAATTCATAAGTCTGTTATTTCAGGTTTTCTGAAATCTTACAATAGTTTTGTGAAAATTTGGGGTTTAGAGCAACATGAGCTCTAGTAAATCATGAAAACTTTTTTGACAGAATTATGACTTTAAGACAAAAGAAGGTTTTGGCATCCCAGTGGCTACTGTTAGCTCAATTATAAGGAATTGTCAGCTACTTCAAATCACCCAAAAACTGCCTAAAATAATCTTTGCAGAGAAGAGAGTTTGGAAAGCGCACAGAGTTCAATAGAATGGAGTAACATCGAAGAGCCCAGCACAACATGTATGGGAAGATGGCACAGAAGAGACAATTTCTCCAAAAGAACCATGTGAAAGTGTGGAATTAACCATTTGTGACATAGAAGGTGCTTTTGTGGCCAGACAAGGCAAAGTGCCTTAAAAAACAAACAAACAAACAAAAAGAACAACATTTCTTGTGTAAACGTAATAATAATAATAATAATAATAATAATAATCAGTAAAACTAAAAAATGGTGGGGTAGCATTATTCTGTTGTACTGGTTCTTGTTAAAGCTGATGGAAAAATTGCTCTCAATGCATTCAACATTTCTTACAGCTTTGGCAAAACTCTTACAATCTATTACAACATGCAGAATCCTCCACTGAGATCTCGAATGTCACTTTCTGATTTCATTTTGCAAGCCGTGTTTGAAGAAAATGGGTTTCCCAGTGTGTTACTTCTACATCTTACAATCAGATTTAACAACACACCAAAATGAAGTAATGCAAGAAAAATGTTACAATACATTGTCTGCTAAATATAAGAAACAAACCTACTGTACACATACACACACTAAAAATCACATACAAGATTTTCACTCACTATCTTCTATATGGCTTGAGGCACTTTACTGACAAAAGTTAGTGTGACTTCTCATCAAAACCGCTCTTAACTCGCACTAGGTGTTTACATTAGGGATGGGACGATAACCGGTTTTATTGATAACCGTGATAAAATGTGCTGAAGGTTAGTAATATCGTTTAAAAATGAATTATCATTAAAACCGTGTTTGATTATCGCGGTTTTAATAACTCGCTATTAAATCATGTCCAGCCAGCAACAGTCTGACGCAAGCGCAGCGCACAATATTTTTTTGTTTTTTTTCGAGAAGGAATGGCGAAAGTCAGTGACTTTTCTATGCTTTTCTATGCTTTTCTATGCTTCTACACTTTATTGTAAGGAAGGAAATGCCACAGAATTTAATCTTTCTTTAAATTAAGTGCATAGAGTTGCTTGTTTTATTAGTTGTTTGTTGATTATTAAATATAAAACTTGCTGAAATGTTTTCAGTGTGAGCATCAACTATTTTTGAACACTTTCATCTCGTTTCAACAAAACCGTGATAATATTGATAATCGTGATAATTTTAGTCACTATAATCGTGATATTAAATTGTCATACCATCCCATCCCTAGTTTACATGCACTCATTTTAATCAATTAGAATGAATCCAATCCATTTTCAGATTATGAATGTTCTGTTTACATGAACGTTGCAATCCGATTTATATATAGTCCAAACAAAACGTCAACGCAATAATGTCACCAGTGCCACCATGAGTATAAACATCATTTTGCCATTTATTTTAGAAGAGCTTTTTCATCAAATATTTTGTATATATTCAGTCTCATCCTCTGACCAGGTGATAACACATTAGACATAAACATACGGATATATAAATAAACATATTTATCACAGCTCTGTGCATGTGCGCAAAGTATTTTGGACTATTTTGGATTTAAGCATTTACATGCTTTCTTTGTGTGTGTGTTGACTGGATTATTTAAGGTCTACACCACCCATACAATCTAAACTGAAGTCAGATCAAGCTCAGTTGTATTGATTGAAGGGTTTACATGGAGACTTTTCTGTCCAACTGTCCCATCAAATCCAATTCTAGACAGATTATTTGGATGAATGTAAACGTAGCTAACAAAGCTGATGAAAACTGTAAATGGAGGATATATGGTGACAGAGCATATGATCTTCTACCACTGCTCTCGCTTCTGTCCATTCTTCTACCGCTCTATTCTCAGAAGAATATGTTCTGTGGTTGGTATTAATAAAATGGAATTTTCAATTTTCTAAACAACACAGCAAAGGGCTGCAAAGATGATTACAAAAGGCTTTCTCCATACAAACAAAGACCCACAATAAATATGAAATGCAACAAACCCTTGAAAATGCTTGTTTTAATGCAGTTTGTGTGTATTGGGGATAAGTATAACATACAAAATATAAATACACAAACAGTGCAAATTCCCCTCATAGCCCAAATGTTTAAGCAATTTAGGGATGGCCGGACAGTGAATAAATGAATCTGGACAAAGAAATCTCCCCCAGATTATGTGCTCTTGATCCTATTCAGTGAAACGGGAGAAATAAATGAAAAAGAGGCATTTGAGGCTGTGGGGAAGCATCTAGAGATCATTTTTCTCAAATAAGCGTCTGCATCCAGTCCCTTTCATCCCTCTCAGCTGAGAGCCTTGTTTTCAGAGCTGCTCATGCCTTGTTTTGCTCTCTCTCCCTTTCTTCATCCCTCACACCCTTTCAAATTGCACTTTTCTTATGTTTGTTTTGTCCTTCAGCGAGAAAACACACACATATACCTTTAGATCTGGCCCACGACGAGAGGTGGAATTAATTGTTTAAATGCGTTATGGGACTGGGGCATTCAGATAAAAAAACTGGATGAAGTGAGAAAATGAAAGCTTAAAAGTATTCGGAATCAGATTTTACATATAAAACACTAAAAAACTGGGAAATTTCTGAGAGAAATTACGCATTAGCATGCTTAAATTAGCACATTTAAAAACAAAGCACATGTTGTGATACAGAAGACATGTTGTGAACACTGCAATAAGCTTGAACTGAGCACAAAGCGACAATCAGACATTTTCGTCAGCTTTTTCATGTCATCTTCCTCACCCTCAGGCTTGCTTGCGTCTTCCCTCTCACTCCTGTATCCTCCCCTGGTCATTGGCTAAGATAAGTAGATAAACTAAATGGGCCGGACAGCCAGCTCTCTGCTGTCAGGCGCAGGTCACATATGAAACTGCTCCCCCTTTCACACCCCTATCATCAGCCCCAGTGGCCCCCACCCCTGTTCCCTGCTGGGGCTTTAAGAGCAGCCATCAGCCCTGATTCTCCACTAACCCCCAGTACCTGAGGTGTTTAAACCTCAATCTTGAGTTTTAGTGGAAATGCATGTGAATGCCTGATACAGAAGAGTTCATCTATAGCAGCTGGGGATACAAGAACACCACAGAGCTGGGGTGAAGATAAAGGTCAAAGGTTAACTTTTGTGTTTGTGTGTGTGTGTGTGTGTGTGTGTGTGTGTGTGTGTGTGTGTGTGTGTGTGTGTGTGTGTGTGTGTGTAGGTGTGACTGAAGGAAATGGAGAATACATTTGGAAATGAAAATGGGACAAAAAATGTCTGTGTTTCATAACCACCTCTATGTTTATATTGTTAGCCTTTGCCTTTCGCTTCTGCTTTCTCTTTTTTCCCCTTCAACTATCATTTTCTATATCCCTTTGAATCCTTCCCCCATCCTCGTATGACCCCAGGGTCATTCATAAGGGCAAGGCCCTTCGTCTGAGGCTGAGTTTGAACTCTGACCCTCTCGTCTCATCAGGTTCTAAACACACATGCACATTCATTTATGGCGCGTGTGATCCTCTGTGTATTATTGTGGTCATCTTGAATCTTTCAACAGTCACATAAACAGCAACAAAATAGAGCTGCAAACAGACCGGCCACACATTCAAACCATGAGCAAAAGTCACAATTGTAAAGGTTACAGCAACCACCACAATTTATTAGTTGCTGATATGGAGGTTTCACCAGGTGGATTTTACAGCCGTGAATGTGGAAAGGTCAATATCTGATTTATGTCATCCAAATGAAATAAATGAATTTTAAAATGAAATACTTTTCACAGAATCTCTAAAATGCCTTAATTTCGAGGAAAACAAATGTCACCAATGATTATTTTCTGAAAAATAAACACAAACTTATTCTGCCTTCTGTAAATTAATATCTGAAGAATTAGTATAACAACATAACAGATCATACTTGCTAAATAACATATAGCCAAGTAAAATACACATCGAATATATATATATATATATATATATATATATATATATATATATATATATATATATATATATATATATATATATACACACACACACACACACACACACACACTGAATATGAGTACAGCTCTTTGTATTAGCATCAGTATGGTCATACGCTTTTGATAACATCATATTTCTGAAATAAACTGCCTGCGGTTTTATTCTTTTGTAAGCGGAAAATTGGATGAGGCCATAATGCTCCATCTCTGTCCGTTTTAATTGCACCAGTGGTCGTTTGGCCTTTGACCCACGGGATCGTGAGTTATGCTGACCGCTGCTTATGAAAAAACCCAAGATTGATACAGGACACTAAATATCTGCAGGGGCACTTAAAAATAAAGTAATAATAATAATAATAATAACGATATCGAACGAAATAAAGTGTGCATTTTAAATAAGTGATAGGCTAACCAAGACGTGTGTTGTGACAGACCGAATGATACTGACGATCCGTATATGAAGACCATAATTTCCTAAAATAACAATACAAAAAAAAGCCTGACATACAATATTCCTGCTCTCACGAATGAATGTGAGCGGGTGTAATTTTAATAGAACACAGTTAGGCCTAACAGCCATAATAATAATAACAATAATAATAATAAATAGGTACTAATTTAGTGGTGTTTATTTTTTCTCTATATGTATTGTATTATTAGCACACGAGAGCCATTAAGCATACTAAGCTTTTATCGTTATTTTATCGTTATAGGCTATATAGTTTTAGGTAAAATAAAACTTGGAATGTTACTGCCATAAACATAACAAAATCGTCTGACCGAGTAGGAATAATAATTATATTAATAATAACAATAAAATTCTTACTTTCTTTCGGTCAAAAAGTCTTTATTGAGTTTACCGCTGTTTTACCCGCTTTTTATTTTTATTGTGTGTGTGTGTGTGTGTGTGTGTGTGTTTGTTTGTGTTCTTCTCTGCTACGTTGATTATGACATGAATATAATGTCTATAATATCACTAATTTGCATGGTAAAAACTTATTCTTTTGCAAGAGTTACGATTGGTTCTGTCGAAATGAACGACGAGAGATTTATTCTTGTCTAAAACTGCATTGTTATTAAATAAAAGAGCATATTTGTATGTCATGAAGTTTAAACAATAACTAGCTGCTATTTCCAATTATATATTCTAAAGCTATTTCTATAGCCTACTGCATCTTTGGAAAAGATACACTTTTTTTTACCTCAAAATGAATTTATTTATTAATAACTGATGCATACAAAGCATTTCTTCGAATAGACTGTTACTCATTTGCGTTTTATATTAAATAACTTGGGTAAAAATACTAAACTGATAGGTTTATGATTGTATGTTGCTCAGCGATTTACATATCAGTAAACTATACTAGGATTTATTTAGTTATTTAAAATAAATCTGGCGATTCCATAAAAAAAAAAAAACAGCTACAACATGACAAAACGCGTGACAATAATCTGTTACTATCAATAGTCAATAATTCAAGCACGGTAATGCGAAGATAACATTTACATACTCAAATAGAAACCTGGCTATTTAAACAATTCTGAATCTACAGGCTACAATAATTTAAGAAATAGGCTACACCTTTGAATATGTCAATACAGACATAGCCAGAGAAACGTGTTCTACTTTAATAAGACCAGTATTCAGATCAGATATTTTCATATGCATAATAGTGCATATTTGAGTGGATTATTTTCATAATTTGCATTATTTAATTAACCGTCATACAAAAACGAGTAGCTAAATGCGTGGAAATATCACTTGTGTGGATTGCTCCAGATAAACGTAATATCTCTTAGTGATACCATCGTGGTAATAAAATGAGGCTATTTTGAATAACATGAATTCTCTTTTGAGTTTATATTAATCTCTTTATTCAAATCAAAATGCAGCGTTGATTTGTTTTAATATAAAGAAATATGCATCTTCAAAGCCTCATTTGAATTTTGCATGAGAAAATGATTTAAATATTTCAAAACTTTTTAAACTTAAGATTACCCTTTCCTAGTGGTTCTCACAATTCTGCATCATTTTAAAACTCTCAAATATGGCCTCATGATTTCATCTTTGTATCTTCAGATAAAGCCTACGGCACCCGTGAGGAGCTTGCTGTGTGGCTTTCTAGTTAATCTGAAGCCAGTAAAAGGAAGCAGAAACCATGAAATGTGAGAGCACATATATACAGAGTCAGGCTCTTCAAATATTTGATGGACCATCTCCAAATATGTTAACTTATATGATCTCCAGCACCTTTCTATCCATCGCTAGAGCCTACACAAAAGAAAGAAAGAAAGAAAGAAAGAAAGAAAGAAAGAAAGAAAGAAAGAAAGAAAGAAAGAAAGTAAGTAACGAAAAATAAGACAGAAAGAAAAATGTTCACTGTGCCATAGAACACTGTAACATGGAAACACGTTTGTGAGTTTGTTTACAGAGGAAGAAGGTATAATGAGATCTCCGGCAGCACCCTCTGTGCGCTTCTCGCCATCGCCAACACGTGCAGGTTATATCTTAACAGATCTGCTAGAATAAAATAGATAATATGTAAGTGTGTGTACCGTACGGCTGACAGAATTGCAAACGTGTAGTTTAGCGTAATAAGCCACGGAGAAAGTGACCGAGCGGCCGCGCGCCTCGAGTAAGACGAGAAGCCCATGCAGAAATGTGTCAATTGACTTCTTTATTCAGTCCCTTTTCCTTCGCACTGGCGCTGGCAGCCCTTTTAAAGACAAAATCTTGACCTCTTAATTGATTTTCTCATAATTAACTCAGTCTGCTCATCGATTTCCCCCTCAGCAGAGATTCAGGCCGTGTGGCGGCGGACACTCGCGCTCATCGAGGCCGCGTGATGATTGTATTTTTACAACGTCGTTATCAAAGATAGGCCACCAAACAAATATCGACCATATTGATTACAAAGCTTCCCAAAGGAGTAAGCACCATGTCCAGATTCTCCACAAGTCAAGAGACAAGACAGCAGCTCGCAGCCGCGCACAACTGGCCTCCAAAAATAAAGAAAATGTTAATACCAATGCATTGAACTATGACAATAACAAAGCCATTTATTAAAGGATTTTGATACATATTAACCTCGACTTTGCAAACGTTCGTCAAAAACGGCAAAATTAAGCCGTGCAATTTGGCCTATCGGCATTAGCGTCCGGTGACACCCAAATCAATTAAGGCAAAACAATTATAAAGCTAATGGCGTCATATTTGGTCCACACAAAAAACGCTTAACAGACGCTTTGCTTCATTCATGGCAGAATCAGCACGCGACAGAACATCACCGGACACGTAGGCTTACATGACCGTAAAACATAAGGGCATCATGCAGATTTCAAAGGGGATCTCCGCCTTTCATATCAAATATTCCCGCGATACCCTGCGCCAATTACAGCATGCAGAACAGCGCGTGCCGTGCACACACGAGCACCGACACAGAGAGAGGGTTGTCCTATGAATTAATTTCTGTCTAATCAATAAAAAGAAAACCCCGGTCCGAGCAAGGAATCATTAGAGGCAATAACCTCTCTCCTGCTCGCTCCGTGCGGGACGGGTTTAAATGAAAAAGGACAACTTTAGAGTGTACCGTTTTCATGGAATATAACTAACAGAAACAGCAGAAAGTACAAACAAATATACAGTAGGGAGGAACAAACAGAGAGAGAGCGAGTGAAGGCTAGAAGGATGACGTCACAGTATGGAAAAGATACACATAAGCAAAAGAATACATTTATGAAGTTGTCCGTTTGTTTACACATTACCAGCGTTTCCGTCGACGAACCCCGCAGTCTCCGTCACTCGCGCGAGCTGCTCGGACACAGCAAAACACTGGGGAGAGAGGCCAGATATTTTGGGGGTGGTTTGTGGGGGTGGTGGGGGGATACAGAAAAGGTATCGGGTGAGAAGACTGAATTTGAAATTAGGGGCGAAAGGTGAGGGGGTCGGTCTGGTGGAGCGTGTGTGCTACGCGTTGTTAGCCGGTGCTGAAAAAGGCGCAAAAGCACTTTAGTATGGAGGAGAATGAGAGAAAAGAACCAAACATGTTTAGAATGTAGACTTTAATCTTAATTTCCCTTTATTCGTCTGATTACTTCAGTACACGCTTATCGTAGGTTTGACAAGGATAGATCAAACATATAGCTGCCATCTACTGGTGAAATGACTAAACTGCACACAACTCGGTGAAGGCTCGGAGTAGGCCTCTCTCCACAATACTGTGCTCTTAGCAAAATTAGCATAAAAGTAGTTTAATTTACACCCTGTAATTATTTATTAATTCTGGCGCATTTACAGCTGTGTTTAATGCATTTTCAACGTCAATACACAGCTTCATTTTCAGCACCACGGACAGAGCCCTAACTAAATAACCCATGGACACTCCTAGGCCAAATACCCCCCCCCCCATTCTGACCTAAAATAGGTGTTAATTGTGACTTAATGGATAAAGCAACAAAAATAACACTGCTAAACCACTCTCAGTTCAACAGAAAGGTGTTTGGTGTTGCTGTTGGGTTGTTAGAAGTTCTAACCTTCTGAGTCAGCAATTCTTTAAACACAGTGTATATCAAGTCCAGCGAGCACTTTCTATTAAGAAAAAAGAAATATGAGCAGCTAAATGATCTACAAATAATAATAATCTCAAATCAGTGTGCTCAGCACTTAATTTCATGTGATCCTTTAATCCACATATAAATAAATATCTGACACATTAATTATATTCTATACATTATTCTGTACTATATGGTATAATTAACGAGTTAGTGATTATGGGTGCAGGTGCATAACGTTAATTAAACTAAGAACATGAATGAACTGGAAAAAATAGCAATGCTTACAAGAATCAACCAAAGGGATTTTGCCACAACATTCCCAGAAGGAATTAAAAAACTGAAATTAAATGTCTTTAAGCACACAGTGTGAGAAAGAGACAATTTTTTTGTGACAGGACTTTATTAAGAATTATAGTTTCGTCAATGAACATATAACAAAACAATATCAAGTAATATCTTTTTGAACAAAAACATGAAAACAAAAGCATTCAATGTTCCACTCTCAATTCACTTTTATCACGGACATGCCAAAACTGTTCCAAACTGAATTACAACTAAATACTACTAAACCTTTCTTTGTCATAAGAGTAAAAATATAACAAAAGATTCAAAACATGCTTACTTTAGAAGAACACAATAGTCTAGAAACATGACCAGAGGTTGGTCTGGTTGTGTGTCAAGACTGGTGTCAAATCAGTGGACATCTAATTAACTAACATTTCTCTATCAACATTTTACAAAGGCATTTGAAAGCTTTGATAAACCTTAACCTTGTTTCTGAGACAAACAGCAGGAACTGATTTTTTGGGACACATGTAGTCTCACAGTGGTGCACACTGTAGAAAGTCTTTGCTGTAAAATGCAGAGTTACTCTCTGTTCCAACTTGTGACATTGCCTGATCCTCAATACAGCTTCAAATTTGGCAGCTTCGATAGATTAGTTCCAGTCTGGTGCTGTATAAAGGATTTCCAAAGTCTTCTAAGTTGACTCTTATAAGCAGTACAACAGAGCACTTTGGAGTAGCTAAGTTACGTAACATATTAACCGATCCAATGGTGGAAGTGTACATTTGGTCACCTGAAGCACTGTTACCAGCCCAAACTCTTAAGAATCAAGTTATCATCCAGTCTTTCTAAACCTTTGGGCGAATCCATTTTAGTTACATATTTGTTGTGTATTCTCTTCATTCCAATGTTTCACCACAGAGGTTATTTTACATTTCCAAAACAAAGCTAAATGCATAACTTTAATTCAATGGTTCATTGTATGTCATCACATTTGGAAACAAACTCTATTCACATACCACCTGTGACAGAGTAATTAGTACAGATGCAGAACCTCCTTCTTTTGTTTTCTATGGATGTGTTTGTCCATGTTTAAACTGGCCTGCAGTGGAGAGAGGGAGAGAGAGAGACAGTCCTATATTTGAACCTAACCTCTGAACAGTCAAGAATAATTTTTCCTTCAGATACAGTCAGTGTCCAACAAAACGGCTGCCCAGTTTAATCTAGACTCTTCCACCAGGCTCTCCTTCCCAGTGTCGCCAACACTCAATAGGCGATGAAATAAAAAGGCAAAAAATCTTCATCCATCATAGCTGAAGGTCCTGAGTGAAACTGACCTTTTTCAGGGCCTGTGAGGGAAACATGATACACATTACGTAATCGATATGGGAACAAAATATACTTAAAAATCCAAAGTTCGTGGGATGTAAACGGAGTTCCCTCAGGGGCCGCAAGGTGTTATTTGGGCTGCTAAAGCTAATGTAACTAATAACATAACTACCTTTAACTAAAGGTAATAATTTAAAGAATTTTATGTATTTATGTATTTACAGAATGAGATTGTAATCATAATACATAATATTGATCATATTTATGTTTATATTTATGTACCTACCCGTTCACGTTAAAACTGATTTGAAATTATATGTATTGTGAAAAGGGCTATCCAAACAAACAATCAAATTAATAATACATTTATATTTATATTTATATATATATATATATATATATATATATATATATATATAAATAATAACAGTATAAAATTTAATTATTTAACTTTGAAAACGTTTTCTTTTTAAATAAGGTTCTCAGCAGTGTTTTTTTTAAAAACTATAACATTTCTTTTGATTAATTCACAAAGTTGAAATAAAATATAAATAGCTGAAATATTTCCTTGGCAACTGAAAAATTGTTTAAGCTGAAATAAAAAATAATAATAATAAAAAAATAAATATATATATGAAAACTGAAATGAATAAAAGCTAATTCAAAATATTAATGAACACTAAAGCAGATAAACTTAAAATAAATAATGCTTTCTCACATGGTACAATTTTCTAACGCCCCCTGGTGGTTACATGTTAATATAGAGACAAGATAGGAAGTATATATAAAATTACCCCCCCCCCCTTAAAAAAAAAGATATTTACAAGTCAACCCTAATGTATGATCATTATCAGACCACATGCACAAATAAAACATAAATAAATAAATACACACAAACTCAAATGCATAAGGTACTTACAAACTTTGCGTTCCCCAGTTTGTCCCATTATGTGTCTGGCTTCTGAGCAACAGTTTTCTGCCCTCTTCATAGTCATCCTGATCCACACTGACAAGCAGCCGGACCCCCTCCTGTCCCGCTGCCCTTTTCAAAGAGTCTGTGATGAAGACTCCTTTCAGTGCCTCAAGCAGTGCCCCGCTCAGATAGTCTCCCCAGAAGGCATCCAGGTTGGCAAGTTCAGAGAACTTGATATCACAAACAATAGAGCCCAGATCCCGGGTACGGAGAAGTGCACTCGCTCGGCTGAACAGTTCAAACTGTCTCTCCAACGGCTGCTGCTTGTCTGATGAAACTCCTCCACGAAGGGCCGACTCGTGCTCGGAATACTCCGCACGCACACGTAGCCGGACATCTGCGAGCGCAAGAGTGTTGGAGACAGAGAAAGAGAGGGAGGAGGGATGAAGGAGGAAGGGTGACATGCAAAGGGGCAAAGAAAATCATGAGGGTATGGAGATGGATTTGTGAAGATTCAGTGAAGGGTTTTTTGCAGCAATGATGAAGAGAAACAAGAAAAGCAGTAGCAGGAGGAAAGGGGAAGAACACGAGAGATGAAACAGATCAGCGGGGGGTCAAAAGGAGGGCAAAAAGTACAATGATAATTAGACTTGACATTCAGTTTATGTTTATATCAAAAAATTGGTTGAGAAATAACTAAAAATAGCACTGATTTATATACATTTGCTTTAAATAAGTTCCTGCCCTGTTTAAATTTTGATTGGTCTGTTACGTACAAAGCATATTAAACCAGAAGACACAAAAGTCAAACTCCTTCTGATACGGCTTCAGCTCTATGGTCTACAGATCTACTGGATAACTGAGGTCAACATTCTCAAAATTGTTTAAGGTCGAGATTTTGGAGTTGATTTTTTACTTGTAGTCAGTGAGGCTACAAGTGGAAACCAGTAGGCTGATTCAGGTTTTGCACTTAAGATTGGATAAATTCATCATGAGGTGGCTTTCAAATTATTTGCAGGCACACAGGGACTTGGAAACACACTGGTAAAGTCCAACATGTTTACTGAACATTGCACTTGTATCACCAAGACGAGGGAGATTTTAAAGCACATTATCTGTGGCCGTTCGGAAAGTTCAGGTGGACTGAAAGCACCTCAAGCAAAATCCAGAGATGGGCTCACATTTGAGTTTCAGGAGACAGATCTGCTGATATTTATGGTTTGATATGTGGATCCAAATTCGTAGGTGTCGTTATTAACGACTGCAGATTTATGCAGGTTGGCTTTACCAAACAGTGGAGGCAGAACTGATGTCATGCAACAGCACAGGGAACAGAGACGGCAAAATACGATTGGAGTATACATACTGAACCAGAGCTTCGCAGTGATGTCATTTCCTTTCATGTCATTAGCTCAGAGGTCAGAGGAGGAAGTGGAAGTGGACCCATCAATCTTCAGAACATTGCTGCAACACAAATCCAACCTTTCTACAGCCAAAGCTCCAACACAAACTCCACCTTTTTGCATGTTGGGACTTTGACAAAGCAACAGTGCATATGAAAAACTAGCCATTGATATAGAGAATAAGCGACAGAGTGACACTTTTTATTAATTATTGAGAGTAAATAGAACATTGTTTAAATGGTTGAATATACTGCATTTATTGATTGCTTGTGAAAGAATTCACAGCACTCTAGGAATTATAATTTTGTCTTAGTGTTATTCATAAAGTGACTAGGGCTGTAAACTTTCCCTTCATTATATAATCAGTATAGGACTTTGCTAGTAATTATAATGGCATATAATTATATAAAAATACTTTTATCCGGGAATGAATTATTAAATTGATCAAAAGTGACACATACTTTACGTTGTTTCAAATATTGAGCAGCCGTTTTCAACATTGATTTTAATGAATGTTTCCTGATCACCAAATTAGCATATTAGATAAAGGATCATGTGACTAGAGTAATGGATGCTGAAAATTCAGCTTTTTGCCATCACAGGAATACATTACATTTTAAAATACATTAAAGGGGTCATATGATTTTGCTTAAAAGAATATTATTTGGTGTAATTAAATGAGATGTGTGGTTTAAGGTTTAAAAAAAAACATTATTTTCCACATACTGTACATTATTGTTTCTCCTCTATGCCCCGCTTTCTAAAACGTGTTGATTTTTAAAAGCTCATCGATCTGAAAAGTGAGGTGTGCTCTGATTGGCCAGCTATCCAGTGCATTGTGATTGGCCGAATACCTCAAGCGTGATGGAAATGTTACGCCCCTTAACATATTGTGATGCCCCATCTGGCCAGAGTGACGGGACATTAACATAAAACCAATTATAAACGTGATATAAACATGATTTCTACTCATGTCCTCTTTTGGAAGGCCAAACAAAGTAGTTTTGCTTTCTCAACGAAACGAAATGAGTGAGTGAAGGTCTTGAGTGAGCCGAGACCGGAGGCCTAGAGTGAGCGGAGGCCGGCTTGAGTGAGCAGAGGCGGGCGGGCTTGAGAACAGTGCGGCCGACGGATTCGTCCACGGTCAAAGCCGTTCCGGCAATCCACAGTGCAAAGTTGATGTAATTCCTCAGCGACCAGCACGTATTAGCTTCAGACACGACGAATCAGATATCATACTCTTTTGGAAGGCCAAACAAAGTAATTTCGCTTTCAAAACAAAACACACAGCGTCTATACAACATGGAGGCGCCGGCAAAAACAATATTACAATGAGAATAAAAGGTGTGCCTTCTTTCTTTGCAATAACATTTGGGCGGCATTATGCAAATCTTTACAAATAGTGACAAAGACATGTGGGGGCGTGTTAGGACGAGCCGTTTTAGGGGGCCGTGGACGAGTCTAAACTTTTATAAAGAATATCTCTGTGGATTTGAGGCTTTGGTCTTTGCAACTTCACAGATCTTCTTTATGCACCAAGAGCTTGTAACACTCAAAAGAGAAAGGAAAAATTTAAATCGCATCATATGACCCCTTTAAATTAGAAAAATAGTTGTTTTAAATTGTAATATGTCACAATATAACCGTTTTGCCTTGGTGCACATAATAGACTTTCTTCACAAATAAAAAAATAAATAAACGTTTTTAAAATCAACCCCAAATTTTTGAACAGTACTGCAATAATTTTTTGTTTGTTTTTTTGTGATCGACAGTACATTGCTACTAATGCCTTAGCAATGTAATGCTTTCTTTTACCATGCCAATAAGCTTCTTGAATCATAATTTGTGTAATGTAACTTTTGATTATTAAATTTAAAAACAACTATTCACACAATGTTTTTACTGAAATATACTGTTCAAAGATTTGCTATTTCAGACGCAGACCAAAATGTAACACTTGACAACAAAACCAGCCAAAGCAAGGCTTTAAATGTAGACTGAGTGTAGCTATAACCAGATAATTTTGGTCTTCCCAACAATGTTCTCAAATATAATCTGTAATGCAGGTTGGAAAGCAGACTCTGAAAGCAGACTCGAAACACAAAACTTCTTTAACGTTCTTTTAAACACAGAACACATTTACAGAGCACTTTTAGTTCCATTAAACAAACATTATCAGAGCTCCTCACATAAACTAATACAGGACATTGGTTTTTCTCAGCTTCCAGTTTCAGTACACAAAAGGTACCCATAATACGTGGTACAGTGGAGGTTTTTCTGTCAATATATTTAATGCCCCCCTTCTTAGCATTACTTTTTTGTGTGCATTTTGAGCATCCCAGAGCATTTTTTTTTAAAAATAACATGTATTCACAAATATTCAGATATTTTGTTAAAAATGCAAATTTCTTCTTACAAACAAACAATAATTATTTTCCTAAAAATCAAATAAAAATGTTGTGCATCATTTTATGGGGTGTTGCTCCATGCGAAGAGCTTCCACACTTATTTTGATCCCTCTTTCCTGCTGAACAACAAACCAAGATGGAGGGAGAGATTAATGAGGACAAAAGGCTGACCGACTGCACACAAAGGGCAGGGTCAATCTTTTTTTTTATTTTTATTTTTTCATTTTCTCCTTCTCTTAGTATGTGAGGATGGCCAACTTGTTTTTGTTCCTGACACTTGAGACAGTATGTTTTTCAACTGTGGACATAGAAAAAGGAGAGGAAGAGAGAGAGAGAGAGAAACAAGCAGTTTTGGATGAATGTTGTTGCAACAGCTTTGCTACTGTATGTCTTATTTTTTGGTCAAGCAGGCAAAGTTCATATGCATAATCTCTTGTCTGTGTGTAAAAGCAACATTTTCTAATTCATTACTACAGAGGCTGCAGGATCAAACCTCTTTGGCCGAGGTCTACTTCAAGTCTACAAAAATCAAAACACTGGCAGAATTTAATTTAATAAGTTAAAGTATCTTATAAATTTAAACTAAAAGTTATAGTGCTGAAAACTTAAATACAAAACACTGGGATGGGTCTAAACAAGAACTGTTGGGTCATTTTCCTCAGAACTGCTCTAGCATAGGTTCACAGTGGATGATTTTTCAAGCACAGGTCATTGCAAAACTGAGCTTTGGGGTTGAGTTTGGTCAACGACTGTAGAATGGTTTGTTTTTTTTAACATAGATTGTGCTGAGAATAGAGTCATGTAATGTAATGTTGTATTAGAGGCAAATTAACAGGACACACCCAATGGACTCCCAGAAATGTCCAAGGAATTTTTCATGAATTCTTTGAGTCAGTTCTGTGAAACACTGAGGCCAACAACCCCTCCAAAGAGGACTGTGTTCCTATTTTTCCCAAATGAAGTTAATAGATTAGCACATGTAACTGGGGAAGTGGACAGCAACAACTGAAAACTGACATTTGAACAGAGTATTAGATTCGCCCCTCCTCCTATGCGAGTTAGGAAGGGGGTTCTTTACCTTAGAACATGGACCAGGCGCGTGAGTTAAAGCACACACAAGTCTTGACTGTGTGATCAGACAGAGCGAACAGCACACACTTGTTTTTGTTGTGAGCTCTGTCTCTTTCACTCTATCCATTCTCTTGCTTTTTCTACTCAATCTTGAGTCAACCTGCCAAGATCAAATGTGGAGTCAACACAGCAAACAGCATGTTCAGCTAGTTCAGGTGTAAAACAAAGTTAAAAATGCATAGGTCAATCATGGCACAGCAGGACTGTAATGCTGGAAGTTGTATGACAGAATCTGAATAACAAACATCTCCAGGGTGGATCTTGTAGTCAATAGAAAAGCATTCAAATTTACCATTCAAGATTGAAGTTTAATGGACAGGTGAAGTAAGATAGGGCATAAAGGATTATCATCTCTCACTTATCAAAAGGTCAGTGCAGAAAGTAGATTAGCTTTGGCTGCATCAAAGCACAGTTACAGAAGAGATTGGATCAATGCTTTAAATAAGCAGTGGAGTGACAATAGTCAGTGTTTTACTGGACATGAGACCCCAGGACATACAGGATGACGCAGCTCAGTCTCAGTGGCTCAATATTCAATAATCTCTTCTTGTGTCAGATATTTCATTCAGACACACCACAAGGAGTTAATCACACCGAAAACTGCTTATCCGAAAGGAAAATGAAAAGGAATAGAAACAGGGATATTTGAAGCTGATGAAAAATGTGACAGGGATAAAAACAAAGAATGTGAGTGTACCTTTCTCTCTAAAAATCGAACCATGAAGGAAGCAGGGGAATCGAAGCAAGTCTAAAGCACAACTCAAACATAAATGATGATCACATAACTACAAAGATGTATTGGGCTGCACCAAACTACCATAATACTTTTGATTGATAAGAGTACTATGTGTGCTACTGGCACACTGCAGTAAGTACATAAGTAAGACTATGTTTAAAAATTATAATATTAATAACTTTAGATTTCATCATTGCCTTTAGCAAAAGCTAAATGCTTTAAGCCGGAATATGCAAAGAAATAAGCAGCTTCATTTAAGGGTTTAAGAGTCCCTGCAGTGCACATAATGAGGAACATTACCAGAGCCATGCAGTATTTGTACAGGCCGGTCAATAAGCATTGGTAACAATAGAGTAAAACTGACTAGTGCCGAGCATCTGAGGTGAACAAAGAGCATGTCAAGAGTCTGAATCACGCACGTTTTGAAAAACACCCTCCCATCCTGTGTGGATTCATGAATAAGGCTGGATGCTGAAATTTGAGTGTATAGTGAGTCTATGTTTTTATATCTTTATGCAAAGTAATAGACTAGAACTGTTAAAATAATAGATTAAATTATCTTCTGAATTCCATCCATCTTATCACATTGATTTCCCTGTTTTTCATTCATGTTTTTATAAGTGTGAGGTTTAGTGTACAGCTCATGCATCAAACAAATATTTTGAAAGAATCCACACATTATAAGAACACATTTGAACGGTGAAAATCAGACTTATCGATTTATAAATATATATCATAATATTAGGCACACCAAAAGATACACTGTGAACCCAAAGATAAAAAGGGTTGAAAAAGTAAGCAAGACCATGCAGTTTAAATTACTAAAAGAGATGTATTTGCACGATACACAGGGGAAAAAATGACCTATTATAGTAATAAAACTAATAAATTACTGCAAAATCACAATGGACACAAGTATCTGTACTTAACGTTGTTATGAGACATTCAGCTCCCATAAAAGTATAATACAGGAAAACCTGGACAGTTTTTAATGCTATACTGCAAATGTAAGATAAAATTAAGATAGGATAAACTGCAACCCCTGGTGTTTTGAGATCTGAATGTCCCAGAAAAAAAAAGTCCTTGCAGAAAACAAATGTCTCACACAATCACTTCTTTCTTGACAAATATTTTTTTGCACATTTTGAGAAAACAAGTTTTATCGTGGTTTTTCCTTACCTACTGTGCCATTATTGCCACTCAGTGTGTCTCATGTGCTCTGTTCTGAAGAGATTTTAGCAATGCCCTGATGGCAGGACAGCTCCCATCTAGCAAAAGCATAAAGAGGCTTTGGTGTGAGCAGCCTTTGGCTCCAGTCAGAATAAAACTCAAAGTGATAATAGTGCAGAGTGCAGGGAATTCACAAAGGGATGAATGATGACGTACTTTTAAAGGTGCAATAGGGGATTGTCTTCAGAAACATTTTTTGTTATGCTGGTTGAAAGTCTCTTTACATCCCAATAGCAATCATTAAGTTAAGTGGTCTAAATGTATTTAACTGTATTTATGTATTCTTTAGAAGGCATAGGACAAAGAAATGTTCGATCCGAGCGTTTAACTTGGCTTTCCTACCTGCCTGTCAACATATATATTTGCATACCTATGCACACCCGGTTCGCGCAGACAGAATACATCATCAGCACGTTCACGCATGCTGTGCAGACAGATTGAGAATGTCAGGCAAACATCAACAACCCAGTCTTCCTTTCTGGGATTGTAGAACTTTTACTAGATGTAATATAAAGTTTTCTCACTGGTGAATGACACATGATGTAGATCAGCGGTTCACAGCGGTTCACTGGTGACGTCCACTTCGCAGGGCACTTAAAGTCGAATAGTACAAACGTCGCACGTGATAAGAGATGCATATGAAATGTGCAGAGCTGGGGATGTAGCCTATTGTAGTAATGTTGTCTCTGGTATTCTGTTCTGTGAGCATATATGCATTCGGGGGGCGTGGCTTTGGACGGCGATTGCAGGAAGGGTGGGACGTTCACTTTCAGTGCTATCAGGCTAAAGTTAGCATTTTCCAAGATCTCCTACTGCACCTTTAACATGGACCTCTTTTGTAACAGTTTGACTTTCATTCTGACAGCATTAGAAGTTCAGGGACTAATGAATGGGTGATTGGTTACTTATAATCTTATCAAGAAATGGAGCACTAAGGTACACTCAGCTGGGGAGCATTTTATAGATCAAATCAAACAAAAGGGGAGAAAAAAGGAAAGTCAAAGTGATTCGTATCAGTAAAAAGAGAGACTAGTAAGAGAGACTAAACAACAGAAGAAGTGTAACACGACAAAAGAAAGTGACCTTACCGCAGGTCACTTTGTTGGGTGTTGGTTGAAGCTGGATTTGGGGCTTGCCCCTAGATTTTCTGCTCCATTGGTTACCTCTACCTCGCTTCCGTCGTACAGGTGTGGTTGTTGTCATGGAAGAGCCAGTCCCTAACATAGCGAACATAAATTAATACACAACAACTAGAGCTGAGCAATTATTACATTAAACATTAATATTACATTAACATAAAAAATGTATTAATTATGATTTTACAAAAATATTAAGCAATGAGGTGAATTATTTTAATGTGCTTTATGCTTAATGTCCACTGGCTACCCTTGCGACTAATTTTATCAAGACTACAACGTAAGTAGGAAAAACAGCATGGTAAGATTCAATTTATTTCTGTTAATCTTGAAACAGTAAGTGTCAGTGAATTGATTAAAAACTCGATTCAACAATTTGTTTCATTACTAAACTAAAAGTCTCCACATGATATTTTTCATATATTTAAATGTTTTATTGAAACTATACAGCACTACCACTGCATTGTTACATTGATTGGTGCAAAATGAAAAATGATTTAAAATATCCTTTACTCTATCCTTTACTGTAGCACAATAATAATACTATTTACTTATAGCGACCAATGATTCAGATGTTCTGTACATTCACAGAAAACCGCTCACATCCACATTGCAAAATAAGGTGAATATTGTATAATATTTCCAGAAAGTGTGGAAAAATATAGAGACTAAACTTTTTAACAAACAAAAGCATAAAAGAAAAAAACCTCTAATAAATAAATGTGTGAAATCTCTTCTCACCTGCTCTCCACTGGTGGTCTTGTGTGTTTTCCAAGGATGGTATATCGGTGTTTGAACTGAACTGCATGTCCGCTCTGGTATTCACCGCTTGGTATTCTATCTTTTCTCGCTCTGGAGATACTAACAAGAACAGGTGACACATCAGTATCTGACATTACTGATTGAAAAACACAGAGGAATATTTTGGGGGAAAGCATCATGACTTTCCATTACTGTCTAAAGTTATTTTACAGCTGATGCTCACCTGTTCTTCTCTTCTTTTGTGAGACAAAAGGCAGGACATCATGTCGTGTCAGAATTCGCAGCAACTGCAATAAAGGTTTGAGGTTTCCTTCGCTCAAGTATCCTCGCCTCTCCAACTCCAGCAGCAATTCAACGCCACTCTTGGGTCTGTGGCGACCAGCGATGGGGCAAGGCTCATTCTGCGGCTGTATTCTTCGCCATGTTTTGAGAAGCCGAGGACATGGAGAATTACCCAGTGAAGACCCATCAGGCCCTCGAGGGAACTCATCAGTCCATCCCTCTGGATCAAGGGGATGTTTTCCAGGATAGGCTTCATCGAGGAGAAAAGACAAAACCTCGACATCAGTCTCTGTGAGTTGGGAGCCCACGATTTCAAAGATCTCATGCAGGGACAGCATCTCATAGTAGCTGAGGCACTCAGTCTCGTCCCAGTAGAGGGAATATCTCGTGCATTTCACTGAAGCCATGGTCCCTTCAAAAGTCCAAATGTGTCTGGTAAAGAAGAACACGAATACACATCAAATGTTTGTTTGATTATTGGTAATTTATATATTTATATATATTTATATATATATATATATATATATATATATATATATGTGTGTGTGTGTGTGCGTGTGTGTGTGTGTATGTGTGTTAGCCAACGAGCTAACGAGCTAACTATCAGGATCGACTGTAGGTTAAATATAGTTCTAGAAATAATTCAAATCCAGTTTTTGTGCATACAATTGGTACAAAAACAACATAGAAAAAAATATTTACATTGTCGTGATGGAAACAGGCAGTTATTTTGGTCCGAAAAGCGTTTCTGTGGTGACCCGCCCTCAGTCTGTCTGTCCTGCTGTCAGACCCTATGTGTCTCCTCTTGCAGTCGCGCAGGGTCACGTGTTCTCTTTATATAACGTCACGTTTGAACTGAGGGAACAGACGGAAAAGGAACAAAGACGTGAATTACTGTTTAACTGTAAAACACCGTTGAATTATATGAACGAACTATATGGTTGAGGGTTCAGACTACGTTCAAATGTTCGTGTTTGCTGCCATTCCTGCAGCGGACTTCCGCCTCTAATACTAATCTAGATTTTTCAGCTGATGTCAGCTCAGCTGCCCTGACATCACACTGCACCAAAACAACTCGATGTAAAACACACACACACACATACAAAAAGATAGGAAATGATTGGAAAGAAATGTTACAGACTACATACAGCACAGTAGTCAACTTGTTATCAACGTATTTGTATATTGGCGCACGGACAAGGAATCTTTTAAAACAACACTCAAGGCTTGATTCGATTAGAAATGTTGAGATATAAGTAAAAACATGCATATTTCACGTCAGTAACTGAGGTTCAACGAGCATCTTACCTGTACTAAAATGATTCTCTGGACTGTGTTTGGACTATAGACTGTGTTTTCACACTGTAACCCTTCCAAACCACCCACAAAAACAACATTCAAGCGTTAGCAAGTTTTGTTGACTGATCTGTGATCTCAGTGCGCAAATTCGCAGATAGTTATATGTGTATTAGGAAGAAATTCACTTGCATATGATTTGTAGATCGAGGCTCTTTGTCGACAAACCAGTCGTGATATCGTCCCCCAAATGTCGCCATATTGGGAAGGGAAATCAAAAACTACTCCCTCTCTCTCTCTCTCTCTCTCTCTCTCTCTTTAAATAATAATAATAAATAATATCCATCTAAATAAATGAAAATATAAATTAAGTCAGTATCGAGTAAATCAAGTTTAACATCTACCACTGTCAATGGTTAATAAATATTTTGCAGCTAGTGTAGCTGTATTGTCATCTCCAATAAAAGGTCATCCTCTCAGTATCACTAAGTTCAGTAAATGATGGGATCAGGGCTTCAAATCTTCCTCTCAGTATCACTAAGTTCAGTAAATGATGGGATCAGGGCTTCAAATCTGGGGAGAAATGTTCCCCTCACATTGTGATATTTAAGTCAAATGAGCAGAAAGTGTTTCTCGTTCTCTATTTGCTGTAGATCACAGTGTCTACAGATCCTCTGCTCTTGCTCTGTCCATGTTTGTCTATGTCTTCCTCTCTCAATTTCTTAAATCATGGTTACTCTGTAGGCTATTTAGAGAGGATTTGTATTTCTTTAAATAGTTAAATTAATAAATAATTGGCAAATTTAGGGGTTCTGTTTAGGGGTCGAGTAGCATTGGAGTTTATTTTGAAGGTCAAAGTGTATTTTTAGAGATTCATCATGAGTGTCTTTTAGATTGTTGTCAATTTCTTTAATTTCTTTCATTTGGGGTTGAAGCTGTAGTCGGTGAGTATATGCTTAATTCAGCTCTGCAGGCATTATTGGACGTACCTCTATGGACCCCTAAAACATCTTTGCTCATTTCTAGTTGTACGTTTTCTAATTTATCCCAGTTTTTTAAATGTATTACTTGTCCCTAAATTTCACTCCTGTACAGTAGGATTTGTTTAATGATTGCGTGATATAATTTAATCCATGTTTTAATTGGTCATTTTAATTGGCCAAACCCTGATTTGATGGCATAAAATGCCATACACACAGCCAGACTGAAGCCCCCGATGCTGAGATCTCGATGCCCATACAGCAGACATTTAACTTCAGAGTCATGCAGAGCGAGGTCCGGGATGCTGCCGGAGCGGTCCAGAGCTCTCTCTCTCTCTATATATATTATTAGAAAAGATTTCTATTTTATATAAATGCTTTTCTTTTTAACTTAATTCGTCAAATATTCCTGAAAAAAGCATATTAGATTGCTTTCTGAAGGATCATGTGACACTGGAGTAATGATGAAAAAATGAAAAAAAAATCAGCGTTGCATCACAGAAATAAATGATTTTTAAAGCATATTAAAATAGAAAACCATTATTTTAAACTGTAATAATATTTTACAATATCATTATGAATATTATTATTAATATCCTGTATTTTTGGTCAAATAAATGCAACCATGATGAGCACAAGAGACTTCTTTAAAACACATTGAAAATCTTACTGATCTCAAACCTTTGAAGGGCAGTGTATATACTTACTTATTTTTAAGTTATTTTATGAGAACTACCACTGTCCAATTTGTCATGCATTCTTGTGGTAGCCTAGTTGTTGTCCATGAAACATGCATTTTAGTAATTAGTAAAAAGAGGTATGGCGTGTAATGTTGTAGAACAAAACGTCCTCTTTTATCCAAATACCTTAATTAACTTAAATATATTATATAACTATAAATAAATAAATAAATAAAATTGTATTCTAATCCTAACTGGCCTACACATTGACGTCATGGCTTTTACATAAAATAATAATTCATAATAATGCATAATAAAAATAGGTGTCCTGTTGGTTTGATCCCTGGCACTAGGAGGCGGTCGTTACCTCGGCTCATGATTAACTACTGCAGAAGAAGAGCGTCACAGCTCCTGCTGGCTGACCACATCATATCCGCCGCACATCACACGGAATACATCAACAGAAAGTACAGTGAGTAACATTTTTGTTTTAGGGTTTTGCCTCTCAATGTGCCGTTTTAGCCATAACATCTAACTTTACAGTCCCTTCTCAAAGCTCACTTGTATCAGATTTTCATAGCTGTGAGGGAATCAACATTATCTAAGAAAGAGCGATTCGTTTCCGCTACAGATTTGATAAACGAACTTTGTGGAGTGTTTTTATATTAATCCGTCAAAAAGATCGTTTGGTTAGATGGTTTTATGTTTCTTAACTTTATATGTTTTGGACCCATCTGACGTAACGTAATGCTACAGCTCAACAAACTTGTTCTTCCAGATTCTTTCTCATTGTGAATGCAGTTTCTGTACCAGCCCATGAGTGACATCGATTTACTATTAGCGCACATCATTTAATTTAAGACATGTATATCTTGTTGCACAGTTGATGGGAAGTGTTCTAAACGAAGTAGCTGGAATAATGAAAGCTATAAAAAATAATGTTTATTTAATTTCTTTCATCGTTTCATAAAAAAAGAGAAAAAGAGAAACGTGTCAGCAGTTGTGTGGAAGTAGTGACCCGTTGAGATGGATGGAAAAGCAAAGGACCCCTTCAGCAGTGAGGCAGAACAGCTTCCTGGGGCAGGAGCATTGGGGAGGTGAGTCACCAGAAATACTACAATCCCAGAAATGTTTTAAGATCTATAAATCTACAGTCATTAATTTGCTTTCATTTCTATTGTTTGTCATTGTTTTCAATTGCACTAAATTAAAAATAATGCCATATATGATGTTTTATGCATCGTTATTACCCTTAATTGTGTTATTATGATGCAATTATGTTTTTGTATATCGGTAACCTTATTACTCTGTTATTTCTGTTTTCCTGTCAGGCTGTGGCTGCCCAAAGGTCTGTCTGGGAATGTGATTAAGGATTGGGTGGACCGCAGGCGGAAGTCCATCCGTCCGTGGGCCACCTTTGTGGATCAGCGCAAGTTCTCCAAACCTCGGAATTTTGGAGAGCTGTGTCAGCGTGTGGTGAGGAACATGGACACCTTTCACAGCAACTACACCTTCATCTTCCTGGGACTCATTCTCTACTGCATGTAAGGAACTGCTGCTTACTAATAATCATCTAGAATTTTGTATGCAAATGAGTTTTCATTCAACTATATGATGCAGTTTTATTTAACCTCTTCAAATGACATAAAAGGCTCACTGTAGTAGAAATATAAAGCGTTTAACATGGGTGTGTGTGTGTTTAAGTTTCTCTGTAGGTCCACATTCACGCAACAATCTGGAAGGTGTTTAACAGAATAAACATTCACAGGAAGTTCAAATAAATTACCAGTTAACTCTTTTCTCTCTCCTTTTCTCCTCCAGCATCAGTTCGCCGATGCTCTTGATTGCTTTGGGAGTGTTTGCTGGTGCCTTCTATATAATTCACTTGAAAACACTGGAAAAGAAGCTGGTTGTTTTCGGTAAGAGAGTGAGATGTTGTTTTAGTGGTTCTATATAAGGCTGTATGAGTAACACACTCTTCTGTTTCTCTCAGGTCGTGAGTTGACTCAGGGACACCAGTTAGGTTTAGCAGGAGGGGTTTCCTTCCCTGTGTTCTGGCTCGCAGGTGCAGGAGCTGCTGTGTTTTGGGTACTAGGTGAGATTTTTGCCTTTATCTCATTGTACTTATGTGTTTTACCCCAAACAGCTCTTCTGTAACTTTTGGATTTTTTTTCTTATTTAGGTGCTACACTAGCTGTTATAGGGTCCCATGCAGCATTTCATGAGCTGGAGTCGTCTGACATAGATGAGCTGCTCATGGAAACTGTTTAAACCTTTCACCTTTTTCCTTTTGGCTCATGTTAACCTAAGTTGTCTTGCCTAATCATATATATTGCCACATATTGTTTGCACTAATTTGACAATATCAGTTTACTCACAGATTGGTCAGCAAAGAAATACAAACTGTTAAACTGACATTGCCCTAAAAAGATCAAGCACACTGAAAGGCCTCAGATGCCTTTTATGGTACCTACTGGATATTATGTTTATTTGTTACATTATTTATTTCTACAGCATCCTCAAAGCACAAACTAAATTGACTGTGACCCAAAGCTAGAAATCCAGTTTAGTCGAAAAACTATTTCTATTGATATTATCCTGAAAGGTTTAAGTCAACCAAAACTGAAAAGTTTCAACTTGTTTGACGACTTTGTTGCTCTGTGAAACTCAAATGAATTGATTTTGAAGAATGCTTCGACTTTTTTTGTCCACAATGAATGGAAAAAGGGGTTGAAAACAACATTGGAACCCATTGACTTTGAATGTATGGACAAAAAAAAACACTTGAGTTATTTTTCAAAATGTCTTCTTTTTTGGACCACAGAAGAAAAGAGAATGTGATACAAGCTTGGAATTATGTGACGGCAAGGAAATCACAGGATTTTGGGGTTAACTGTGCTTTTAAAGGCTCCTCTCACACTAAAAGACAAATATGAGTACTGGTAAAAGCTTTTGATCAAAATGTTATACTGGATCATCCAAAATAGTGATTTAAAAAAAAAATGGTACCAGTCATTACAGAATCATTTGTCTTAAGCCATATTTAGCTCATATGTTGTAATATCAGTCTTGTCAGGACCGCTAACGCATGCATGATTTAATAACAGTATGTGTCAGCAAAGAAAAAAATGTATTCTTGCTATTCAGCGTAACCAGTTTCTGATGCCAATATTCCCAGTGGAAGTTTTTTTATATACTACTGTGCAAAAGTCCATTAGTATTTTCATCAACAACAACAACAATAAAATTTAAGCCAGTTATTTCTGTCATTTGCTGAAATGTGTTGGTAGGAAATATCAGTTCACTTTTCCAAGCATTCCTTTTGCCATTAATTGTAATAATCCAGTGAGATTTTTGTTTGCACAAGTCTTACAGTCTTGTGTCTTACGACAGCCAGTGCTCCACACAGATCTGATCTCATCAACTTTTACACAGTACTGTATATATATATATATATATATATATGTATGTTCTCTCATTTAATGAAAATATTTGTTTATTTTCTTTTATTTACTTCTTGCTTCTGTTGTATCATTGAATGGGAAGTGCAATAAAATGCTCAGTCTGTACAATACCCTTAAATCTGTTTATTTATTGACTGCTCATAGAAAAATATCTAGACTTATTGCTTATCTTTTTCATCTTTTCTTTTTTTGTCTCAACACACATTACAACTTGATGTATGTGACATTTCACAACATCAGACCAGTGACAGTCCATCTCATTTTCAAGTTTCCATAGTGATGACCTTGAGTGGGCTCTACCTCTCCTTTTAAAACACTGCGGCAAGAGCAGCCGATCGATATTCCATTACAGCAGTTCAGTCAGTAGGGAGGGAGCTAGAGGAGCACTGCGGTGAGCCCATAGCATTTTCCCAAGGGACATTAGATGTGTGTGTGTGTGTGTTTGGCAGCCCAGTATTGCAAGTCAGTAGTTTGCAGTGACATCAATGTATGATGAATGCTGTGGTCAGCATATTACAGTCACTGTCTCCTGATGGCCTAAAAAATTTTGTTTCTTGTTTGCAAACGAGAAGTAGATGTAATTGTATTAATGTTTAAAGAGATAATTTTACCGTTTGAGATGCCAGGGAAAAATAAATAATTTAATAAATGACATATTTAACATATTTTTAATTCAACCTTTAATTTGTATAAAATTATTTTATATAATTTAGAATTTTCCTCAGATTTAATCAGTACAGAGTAAGCAGATATTATTCATGCTTTTTAAGTTGTCACAAAGGACAGCTTGGTGACTCATCGGAAAATTGTATTTAGTATATAAAAATGCAGTAAAATAAACAGGGATGCACTATAAGAAATGGTTTATACCTTAAAATTTTGTTTACTATCAATTCTCATAAAACTAGGTAAAGACAAATTATTGATACTTGTTTTGTGAGCTATTAAAATGACCTTGTATATGTATATATATACATATATATATATATATATATATATATATGTGTGTGTGTGTGTGTATGTGTGTGTGTGCTAAACGTATACTTATCCTCCAACTCACACACTGGCGAGTAAAATTTGAGAATTTACTAGCCATTGGCTAATATTAGACATCATTTAGTCGCCCAAACTGAAGAGTCGCATATGCAAGTGATTTACTCGCAATGTAGAGGGCTGGTCAAAGAAAATGACTTTGGAAAGAAATGTAACATTACAACATTGTAAAATCTGTTTTAAAACTAGTTGAGAACAGCAACGTCAAAAATTCACCTTTCTTATCTGCATCAGTGTTGGTTTGGTATTAAGATAGTATTTCTAAATATTTTGAAATAGTTTTCATTTTCCTTTTAGTTTAAGATTTAATGATTTCATGTGTTTTTTAGTCATTTTTAAAAATTCTGTTTCGCATTTAATTCATTTTTATTCAGTTTTTGTTTCAGTAATTTTAGTACTTTAACTTATTTCAGTACTTTTAGTAGTTTTTCTCATATGTATTTGATCTCGGCTTTATTTAGATTGGAGAAAACTATTTTCTTATATTTTTTATTTACATTAACAACACTTAACTACATGTGATTCAGTAAGAGTTGAAAAAGGGAAATGAAGAGACAGACATCACTTGGTAGTATTAAATGTACTAGATGTTTTATTGGATTTGACCTTTCAGATTCATGTTTCTACCAGTAGTTGTGTCCTTGTCTTTAGTTTCAATATTCACACATCTGTTAGACTGCAACAACGCACGGTCCCTCCACACACACACACACAGACACAGACACAGACACAGACACAGACACAGACACAGACACAGACAGACAGACAGACAGACAGACAACCAGACCTGATACTGCTTCATACCAATCAAAACCTGGCGTGTTTCGGTTCACAATGACGGTTGATTTTATTCCAGAGATGCTGTTAACATCATACTAGTTTTCTGTACAGAACCTGTCAGGAAACTGAATTCTTTTGTTTCAATCACATGAGTTCAAACATACAAGAGAATCATTTTATACTGTTTTTCAGTGTTTCTATCTGCCAAGATATGTCTTTATTCATTTAATCAGATGTGGTATTGTTTACATTTTCCCTACAACACAGAGACTGAGAGCATTTGGGATTATTGTAGCGGTCAAACAAGCACACAAAGACAGCAAAAGAACGTCAGTGAGAGTAAGAGGATTCCAATGTCAAACTTAAGTAGAAAACAAAATATATAAACAAAGCCACCAAAACCACCTCCATTAGTGATTCAAGAACACAAATCAATTAACAAGCACAATTATTGACAAAACATGAGTGAAATAAGTCAACCTTCCTATGTTAAACAGAGTTAAGTGTGTGCGTTGGGATCCAACAACAGGTTTTGTGTGATGTCTGTATGCGTGTGTGAATGGACGATAGGTTGAGGGAAAAGGCATGGATGTAAAGGAGAGGTGAAGGGACGGCCTTTTTTAATAGGCGGGCGTACATACTCCCATTTTTGCGTCAAAATCTCCTTTCGTATCTACATAATGATTATGCAGCTGCCCGCTTTAGGTATATAGAGGACTTTATGTACACAGCCGTGTGAAAATACATGCAAAGATTATTATAGGAAATGGGGGGCATGAGGTGAACATTTGAAAGTGTGGAAGGTGCTTTGTGGTTTCCTCTTTGGAGAGAGACGTGCTATTGGCTTAAAGCTGCTGGACGGCGGGAGAGGATGGTTTGCGTCTTGTTTGGGAAGAGAAGTAGCAGAACAAAATGAAAGATGTAGGAATGTGATTAAAGAAGATTTGTTGATCAGTAATATGTCTCCCTTTCCACCCATCCTGCAAAAAACAAAAAACAAAGAGAAAAATGCAGTAATCACTTTGAGAAATGCTGCACATCTGGTGAGTTTTCATTTAATTCTTAATTAAACAGTGTTTTATTGTATCCCTGATGCAAACAAAGACATTTAATGATCCAAATCGGGGGCTTTATGCAAGATATACTCATAAGAAGTGTGTAATTTTGTGCATGTGTCTTTGGGACAGTATGAAGGGACACGTACCACCGGGGTTCCGGCGCAGGAGCAGCTTTCGGACCTCATCATAAACAAAGATTAAGAAACTGTATGGGAAAGCACAGAACCACCAGCTCGGCCTGGAGATGAGAGAAACAAATGAAAAGAGAGACTGTTTTAAATCGCAGAATACTTTGAGTACCATAAACTTCATATAAAAGATTATGGAACCTTAACATTTGGATCATGCGATATACTGTATGTAAATTTCAAATGAGTGTATTTATTACTGACCTAATAATTAAATAGCCTATTTACTAATAAAATGAATCATGAAATCTGAATCAGTTTCAGATTCTTTTGCTACTGTATGATTCATTTTCATATCAATGCATTTATGCATTTTTACACCCCATATTCAAAAACATGAGGAGCACGAATTCCTATCTGAATGGTTATACTTTTCATTTGAAATAGAACACTGAAGTCTTTCCTGTCATTTTTGTTCTTCCTTGCTGATTAAAATGATTCATTCCTTTCAAAACAAAGAGAAAAACCTAACTGACCCTAGAGTTGGAACTGGATATGTGCTAGTAACTGGAAAATCCATTTTCATGTATGCATTTGTACATGTGTGTGTGTTGATCTCACTTGAGCGGGTACATCCTGAGGGCCACATCCATGCCTGGGCAGTATGAGAGGAATGCAGCAAGAGCTGTTTCTTCAAACAGCCCAAAGATCAGAATCTTATTCCTGTAAAAGGACAAACACAGTTAGATCATATGTTCTCGTTGATTTAAATACATAAATGTACACACACTTCCTGAACTCACTTCATGCCCTGCTGGAATACTGAATTACGTCTAGTCTTGCAGATGATGACATCAGCCCATTGTACAACCACAATACTGACAAAGAACGCTGTGTGACATGTAAACTCGACGATCTTCCTCTGCTCGTATGTCTGGGGATCATGAACACACAATCTTACAACATGCAGGGAAAGTCTTTAAACCTTTGAGACAAGCGTGACATCTAATCACCTTCATAACTCGCTAAAACACTCACCCACTGCTGTCCGTAACTGTCTTCCAGGTCATTCATTGAACGGTCATCCCAGTTGAGTCTGATACCCACGAGCAGTGAAGGAAGGAAGCCATTCTCAGCCAAAATCACAAAATAGCTGAAGAAACCACCCAAAGCCTGGATCATACCTACACACACAAACACATGCTTACTTTTTCTTTTTCTTTTTTTTAGCAGATGCCTGCACAATTTAATATTCATGACAGATTTATAAAATAACATATTAAATTTACTAAATGATATAATAGTTAAACAATGTTTCTTTCTTGTTTATAGACAAGTTCATCATATTCTCTAGTTTTATTTGTGGTACTATGAGAAAATCTGTACATAAGTAAGCTCTGTTCAAATATTTAATGCTTTACGTTTAATGTTCTAACATCTGAATGATATATATATATATATATATATATATATATGCTACTTTTCAAAAGTTTAGGATCAGCTGGATAATAAATAGATGATTACCCAACCCCCATTATTTTGTTAATTACCATTACTTTTCAGGGCCTAGAACTCACAATTTAGTTTTAGTTTATGACCATGGAAGCCCTAATATTAGTAGCTTATGCTATGGGGCTGTTGAACGCTTGAATATGATTGGCTGACGAACATTCTAAAGTCCAATTTATACTTCTGCGTCGAACCTACGTCGTAGTCCACGCATAGACACACAATTGCAAGGTGTGCAATTATTTTCAGGGAAACACACAGTTAACATTGTTCCAGGCAGCTGTGGATCGCATTACATGTCCATGTCCCTTCGCCAAGTGATTTCTGTTATTTCAAGGGTCTTACAACAGCACAATAACCAAAACCCACAATAATAGATATAGTAAGCAATATGATAAAAACAACAGATCATTTCCATGTTTTGACACAGACTCAGGGGTAATATAGCTACGCTCTCTCTCTCTTTCTCTCTTTCTCTCCCCCTCTCTCTCTCTCTTGCTCTGTCTAATAACTTAATTATAATTAATTTTAATATCTGCATTAGTCTGCTGGCAATGGCTCAAGCCAGGGCTGTTGCTAGGAAACTGGACCCTGTACACATCAAACATTTCTAATTCAAACAATAAAATAAGAACAAGCAGAATAAGAATTTACCAATCAAAAGAAATCATTAATTTGCATTACAGAGGTGGCACAGAAGAACACATAAGTGGCATACAGGCTAGGTATTTACAGAAGTTTAACTAGGCTTAGAGGTGACATAGATGTTTTAAATTCATAACAATCTTATGAAATTAATATTTTAAATATAACATCTTGAAAAAACTAAAATATTGATTGATTGATTGACTGAAATGATTTAAACAACTCAAAGGATACTTAAAAAATTTAACTAAACCTGCCAGTAGGTGGCAGCAAGTCACGCAGTTTGTCACAGAATCATTAGGCTTGTTTGAGATGTGCCTTGCCTCGCCTGAAATGTAGGCAAGAGTAGGCGGCTGCAGTAAGGGGAGGGGTCAAGGTCCGCTAGCCAATGGCGGCGCCCAGGGGTGCTTCAAAAAAATATGAAACCCTGCCCCCCTGCTTTGAAGTCGGACACTTCCTGAATCTCGCTGTTTTGTCGCCTGCAAACGTCAGCAATGGAGGAGATCGCGTTCGCGTTTGTTATCGCAGACGAAGTGGATGTAATCGAAATACCACGGTTTTGTTATCATGTGCAGATCACGTCCATAGTATTTTTTCCAAACTATGCAAGTCAAAGCTGTTTTTGTAGCAAACATTCTTCAGAATTTCTTCCCTTGTTTTAAGCCAGACCCTGACACTTCTCAGATGAAACCACACAAAGATGAGGCATAATGGCTAAACAGTCTATTTAGATATGTACGTGTGCATGTATATTTTTAATGGATTGATTTATTAATTCACACAAACATACAATAGAATAAAGTGAAAATTACAACAAGGAAGAATTCTAATTAAAATTTAAATAAAATAACGCATGTCCTAATTCTTAACTTCACTAGGTGTTTTGTTTAGTTCATGTAAATATAAATAAATAAATGGGTAATCTAATTCTTAGAAGAAAGAGAAAATGTATCCGTTGACCTTCTCAGCCAATGAGCATGAAGCTGTGTCATCAGTCAGTCGTTTCTCATCATGCTTTTGATCAGCGCAGTCGGTGGAGAGCAACTGCGCTCAACTGCTCAGTCCGACACAGCCGCCTTGCCGTCGCGACAGTTTTTTGGCACACGTCAGCAGGACATCAGAGCAAGGCGGATGTAACTCAGACACTTTTCTTACTGGCATGCATCTCACGGTGATCACCGGTGATCAGTTCTGTGCAGATTTTGCTCATCTCAAACAAGCCTATTCATTCAATTGATTCTTTAGAATGGCTGATTCATTCAGGAGCTTGTAAGTCTGTGATGGGTAGTTGAATCATTAAATAAGATTAATTTAAAACGCATTCATTCATAAACAAAACAGCTGTGTTTGCTTGGAGATTGACTTATAAGCTATTTTCGTTGACAGAGAAAAATCAGGCAATATTGCTATAGTCAGACAATGTAAGACACTTGATATTAACTTCTTATTAATTGATCTGTTGTATTAAAATCCATCACATTTGCAAACTCCCTTAATAATCTTTCAAATTCACTTTAAAAATTCACCTATTTGTTAATGAGAGGACTTGAGTTTGCATAAGCAGGTGTTTTGAGCAGTGATTGGATTCTGATTAACATTGCATTCAATGAATCAATAGAAATGTCTTTGCTACATTACTCAACGCTGCAAAAACATGTTGTAAAAACCTTTGAATGTTTCCCGGGCGCAAAATATGCTGATTGGGTCAGTTGCACTGGTGCTTACATTTTTATTTATTTATTTATATTTTTTAAATAGTCACAGCACATAGTAGTTTTCAGTCACAAATGCAATGGTCGCACTGTAGACCCCTGGGGGAATGGCTTGTGCACACAAAATAACGTTTGGGGGGTGGGAGCAGATCGCGGGCCCCCCAGACCTCTGGGCCCTATACAGGTGCATCTCAATAAATTATAATGTCGTGGAAAAGTTAATTTATTTCAGTAATTCAACTCAAATTGTGAAACTTGTGTATTAAATAAATTAAATGCACACAGACTGAAGTAGTTTAAGTCTTTGGTTCTTTTAATTGTGATGATTTTCACTCACATCTAAAAAAAAATGAATACTTCATAAGACAAATAAAAAAAAACATTTTTAGTGAATTGTTGGCCTTCTGGAAAGTATGTTCATTTACTGTACATGTACTCAATACTTGGTAGGGGCTCCTTTTGATTTAATTATTGCCTCAATTCAGCGTAGTATGGAGGTGATCAGTTTGTGGCACTGCTGAGGTGATATGCAAGCCCAGGTTTCTTTGACAGTGGCCATCATCTCATCTGCATTTTTTAGTCTTGTTTCTCATCTTCCTCTTGACAATAACCCATAGTTTCTCTATGGGGATAAGGTCTGGTGAGTTTGCTGGCCCATCAAGCACACCAAAACCATGGTCATTTAACCAACTTTTGGTGTTTTTGGCAGTGTGGGCAGGTGCCAATTCCTGCTGGAAAATGAAATCAGCATCTTCAAAAAGTTGGTCAGCAGAAAGAATAATGAAGTGCTCCAAGATTTCTTGGTAAACGGGTGCAGTGACTGGTTTTCAAAAAACACAATGGACTAACACCAGCAGATGACATTGCACCCCAATTCATTCAGACTGTAGAAACTTAACACTGGACTTCAAGCAACTTGGGCTATGAGCTAGAGCTGTAATCGGGCCTTAAAAGTTAGGCCCGACAGGACCCGAGCCCGACAGATTTCGTCCTGAGCCCGACAAGTACATTTTGATTGACAGCTTTTTAAAAGCCCGAACCCGTTTACAGTCCGACATTATTCAAATGTGCGCACACACACAGCTCTTTTGCCTTTTGTCAAGAATTAGTCATTTATACATGTTTTAACATAATTTATTCATAACTAACGTAGACTAGGCCACTTGGAAGTTGGAACAAAGAAATAAAATAAGTCCTCTGTGACATCTTAACATCTCAGCACTCTAAATAGGCCTAAGCATAGTCCATTCGATTTATAGGCCAACGCACCAATAAAAACGAGTCTATTTTTAACAAATTAAATTAAGATAAATTTTAAATTGAGATAGGTATTTGGCAATAACGGAATTAGATAAAGGCTCCGGCTCCGCCGGATTTGCTTCGCAACTAGCAGCGGACATTAAATAAAAGAATAATGCCAACATTAGCCTATATACTCTGTCTACATTATGCATTTAAGACTCAATGAATATTTAGTTATCATTTGAAAAACCTTTACTCACAGAGATTGGGCTAGGTCTACATGTTTTTGTGGAGGAAAATGATTGAATCCATTGTAACGTTAGATCTACTATGAGCTTCTCTACCCTTCCTCCAGACTCTAGGACCTTGGTTTCCAAATGAAATACAAAACTTGCTCTCATCTGAAAAGAGGAATTTGGACCACTGGCAACAGTCCATTTCTTCTTCTCCTTAGCCCAGGTAAGACGCTTCAGGAGTGGCTTAACAAGAGGAATACGACAACTGTATCCAAATTCCCTGACACAACTGTGTTTGGTGGCTCTCGATGCCTTGACCCCAGCCTCAGTCCATTACTTCTAAAGTTACTCAAATTCTTGAATCGATTTTGCTTGACAATCATCATAAGGCTGCGGTTCTCTTGGTTAGTTGTGCATCTTTTTCTTCCACAACTTTTCCTCCCACTCAACTTTCTGTTAACATGCTTCGCTACAGCACTCTGTGAACAGCCAGCTTCTTTGGCAATGAATGTTTGTGGCTTTCCCTCCTTGTGAAGGGTGTCAATGATAGTCTTCTGGACAACTGTCAGATCAGCAGTCTTGCCCATGATTGTGTAGCCTAGTGAACCAAACTGAGATACCATTTTGAAGGCTCAGTAAACATTTCCAGGTGTTTTGAGTTGATTAGCTTATTTGGATGTCACCATATTCTAATTTTTTTATTTGTTTTTTTTGTTAAAAGTGAGCCAAAATCATCAAAATTAAAAGAACCAAAGACTTAAACTACTTCAGTCTGTGTGCATTCAATTTCCCAATTTGAGTTGAATTACTGAAATAAATGAACTTTTCCAGGACATTCTAATTTATTGAGATGCACCTGTACACTCTGTCACCCTTCCCCCCCCCACTAGCAATGCCCCTGGCTCAAGCCTCCATTACTAGGTCTAAAATGAAGTTTTGGAATTAGCAACGGAGGCGTTGGATGAGATGTGCAAGAAATTAATCCTACTCACAATAGCGTTTTAAGTACAAAAAACGGACAAATGCCTTGAGAAATATCATCTGATCAGTGTTTTCAGGTGTGGTAACCAGAGTATAAGCTGAATAATTGACTATGGGCCATTGAATTATTAGAAAAATAATGCACACCCGAGGTGGTGATGTGACCAAGATGCAAAGTGGCAAAGCAAACAGTTTCAAAGTTGTTTGTGACTAACCAATTTGTCCATAAGCAATGCTGATGAGACGCTCGTTCACAAGTTTGTCTCTCTTAGGGTTCCTGGGCTGCCTCTTCATGATGTCACTCTCAGCAGCCTCATAAGCTAGGGAAATAGCAGGTACCTGTGGAGGTACATATAAAGTTAAGTTTCTGTGAATGGGTAAATTATTGTGAATATTGGTCTGAGAGTAGGTCATTATTTTTCCTATTGTTCTTTCATTATTTTAGTGCTTACCATGTCGGTTCCCAGGTCGATGCAGAGGATGGTGATGGTGCCCAGGGGCAGAGGGATATTGACAATAATGAAGAACAGGAAGGGGGTGATCTCAGGGATGTTGCTGGTCAGGGTGTACGCAATAGACTTCTTCAAATTATCAAAGATAAGTCGGCCTGAATGGGGAGAAATTAATTTATATATTTTGTTTGACAACATCAGTCCTGTCCTCCTACTCAATAGTCTTACTCACCTTCTTCTACTCCAGTAACAATGGAGGCAAAGTTGTCGTCCAGCAGAATCATGTCAGCAGCCTGTTTAGACACATCAGACCCAGCAATGCCCATGGCAACACCAATATCAGCCATCTTCAGGGCTGGAGAGTCATTCACACCATCACCTGTTACAGCCACAATGGCTCCCTAAGTGACAGAAAAACAAACAGGACATGTATAGAAAACAATAATCAGTACTTTATTAAAATTACAAAGGACCACAAACAATCTTGAATACCAACATGTGCGTTTACCTGCCGCTGGCAACCCTCTACAATGATGAGTTTTTGCTGAGGAGACGTCCTGGCAAACACGATCTCAGTGTGATTCTGCAGAACTTCATCTATTTGCTCCTGAGAATAGTCCTTCAGATCTGTTCCATGAATCACACAAGCTTTGGCATCCCTGAAACAAACAATAAATGCTGGTAAATATATAAATAACTTTGTCCGGCAAATTTTTACAGGCAAAATCCAATATTTTAAAAGCAGTTTTGTGTGAGTGCGAAATATTTTGCCATACAGATTTCGCAAAAGGTTCAAGTTGGCCATGTTGACCAATAGAAACTGCTTGGTTTGGAAGTGATTTCTGTGTGAGTTGTGCTTCATTCATCATTATATTATTGACAGACAATGACACCTTTTTTGGACATGAAATTTCACTAATCCGACCGTACCATTAATGCATGTTGATATGTGATGTGCATTTACAGTGCTGGTCATTGTATTACCTGGGATTGACCTGACTGACGGGGATGTTGAGGCGGGCAGCAATGTCTTCCACAGTCTCGTTACCCTCTGAGATGATGCCCACACCCTTGGCGATGGCCTTGGCAGTGATGGGGTGATCTCCGGTCACCATAATGACCTTGATTCCAGCAGAACGGCACTTTCCCACTGCGTCAGGCACGGCAGCACGGGGCGGGTCGATCATGGACATCAGACCTATAAAGCAAAGGTTGTCTGTATGGAAATTCACATCTTCTGTGTCAAAGGCAAAGCCTTTTGGGTACTGGTCCTCAGGCATCAAGACATGGCAGAATCCTGTGGAAAGAAGGCAAGTTTACACATTTTTATAATATATAATTGGGTTCTTTAATGTTTTGAAAGATATTTCTTATTCCCACAAAGACTGCATTTTTTTAATGAAAAATACAATAAAAACAGTAATATTCGGAAATACTACTATAATTTAAAATAACTTTTTTTCCTTTTTGAATATATTTTAAAATGCAATTTATTCAATTTTGGGAAACAAAAATCCAAACTTTTGATGCATATACTTTGAAATAATAAATTTTTATATATATAAAATTTGAAGGCGGCTATATTTTATAACCATTCATTTATCATAAAGGGGTTTATTTTTTCTGCTTATTACACAGCCACTCAAACTTCCATAAATGGACATCAAATTATTAATTGAACATTTAAAATAATTGATTTCAGTGAAGAAAGAAACCACAGAGTGCTAACAGTCAATTATACAGTTTAGTGATCATTATACAAAAATATTTGACCTAGAATGCCGTGACTAACCAATAGGATTTGAATATTCTAGAGAGCTGTGTAATAATACCATATATACCCACCAAGCACTCGCTCCCCAAGACCTCCAAGCTCCAGGTAGGCGTTCTGGAAGGCCTCCTTCATCTCCTCATCCATTGGCTGCTCTTTACCCTGCAGCATTATAGTGGAACATCGATCTAGGATGCGCTCTGGTGCCCCTTTCATCACCAACAGGTAGCGGTTATCATTGGGGTCTTCTGTCTCATGAATGGACAGCTGGGTAAATATGGAAAGAGGGATGACTGAGCTTGACTAAAATTGTGATAATACCCCACTTCTATTTTTGACATGCTGCAGAGGTGCTCCACACACTTTATTATCCACATCTGATTAAAAAAAAACAATTTCAGATTTACATTTAGTCTTTTATCAGAACCAAACAATATTAAGTTCCACTATTTTCACAACAACAACAACCGTATTTGCACTACACTATGTGCTATTGTTTGTTTGTTTAATCTCAGCTTTTCCATTGATGTAACTCATACTGATATTTTCTGTTTGATTTAGAAAATCAGTAACGGATGACAAACCTGGTATTTGTTAGTGGAGTTGAATGGGATTTCGGCTACTTTCTTATTTTTCTCTCTCATCATCTTCACTGAGCCACAGGAAAGCTCGATACACTTGAGCAGGGCAGACTCAGATGCATCACCTGCCACATCCCTCTTTAGGATAGGCAGAGGATCTTGTCCCGCCTGAAACACAGCCCTGTTACACAGAGCCGCCACACGGGCCAGAGACACCCACGTCACTGAGCTCTTATCAAATGATGCACCTGCAGAAAGAGACCAACTTAGACTCTGGAGGGAAAAAATGGTGTCATAAAGTGGGCAAGACCAGATCACCATTAGGCTCTGCATTAGAAGAAAAGAACAAACCAGACTGATCTTCAGTGGTATCAGCTTCATGGATCTGGTTGTCAAACCACATGTGTGCAACAGTCATTCGATTCTGTGTCAGAGTTCCAGTCTTATCTGAGCAGATAGTTGAGGTGGATCCTAGTGTCTCTACGGCTTCGAGATTCTTAACCAGGCAATTCTTCCGAGCCATACGCTTCGCCGTCAGTGTGAGACACACCTGAGATTAAAGAGACATAAGAGAGACGTTGATTAAATTACATTTAGGAATAAAAAATTTGTTCCAGTTCGTCTCATGCGAATTAGTGCTTCTCAATAAATTAGAAGGTTTTGGAAAAGTTAATTTATTTCAGTGATTCAACTTAAATTGTGAAACGTATGTATTAAGTTCAATGCACACAGACTGAAGTAGTTTAAGTCTTTGATCTTTTAATTGTGATTATTTTGGCTCACATTTAACAAAAAACCCACCAATTCGCGATCTTAACAAATTAGAATATGGTGACATGCCTATCAGCTAATCAACTCAAAACACCTGCAAAGGTTTCCTGAGCCTTCAAAATGGTCTCTCAGTTTGGTTCACTAGGCTACACAATCATGGGGAAGACTGCTGATCTGACAGTTGTCCAGAAGACAATCATTGACACCCTTCACAAGTAGGGTAAGCCACAAACATTCATTGCTGTTCACAGAGTGCTGTATCTAAGCATGTCAACAGAAAGTTGAGTGGAAGGAAAAAGTGTGGAAGAAAAAGTTGCAACCAAGAGAACCGCAGCCTCATGAGGAATGTCAAGAAAAATTGATTCAGGAATTTGAGTGAACTTTACAAGGAATGGACTGAGGCTGGGGTCAAGGCATCGAGGGCCATCACACACAGACATGTCAAGGAATTTGGATAAAGTTGTTGTATTCTTCTTGTTAAGCCACTCTTGAGGCGTCTTACCTGGGCTAAGGAGAAGAAGAACTGGACTGTTGCCCAGTGGTCCAAGGGTCCTCTTTTCAGATGAGAGCAAGTTTTGTATTTCATTTGGAAACCAAGGTCCTAGAGTCTGGAGGAAGGGTGGAGAAGCTCATAGCCCAAGTTGCTTGAAGTCCAGTGTTAAGTTTCCACAGTCTGTGATGATTTGGGGTGCAATGTCATCTGCTGGTGTTGGTCCATCATGTTTTTTGAAAACCAAAGTCACTGCACCCGTTTACCAAGAAATTTTTGAGCACTTCATGCTTCATTCTGCTGACCAGCTTTTTGAACATGCTGATTTCGTTTTCCAGCAGGATTTGGCACCTGCCCACACTGCCAAAAACACCAAAAGTTGGTTAAATGACCATGGTTTTGGTGTGCTTGATGGGCCAGCAAACTCACCAGACCTGAACCCCAGAGAGAATCTAAGGGCTATTGTAAAGAGGAAGATGAGAAACAAGAGACCAAAAAAATTCAGATGAGCTGAAGGTCACTGTCAAAGAAACCTGGGCTTGCATACCACCTCAGCAGTGCCACAAACTGATCACCTCCATACTACGCTGAATTGAGGCAGTAATTAAATCAAAAGGAGCCCCTACCAAGTATTGAGTACATGTACAGTAAATGAACATACTTTCCAGAAGGCCAACAATTCACTAAAAATTCTAAGTATTCTAATTTGTTGAGATAGTGAATTGGTGGGTTTTTGTTAAGCCAAGTTCAGACTGCACGATTTTCGAAGTGGTCGGGCCACTGTTCTTTTCGACAGAAGGTTTCACACCGCACAACTCTGTCTGGCACACAAACTACGTTTCACAACCAAACACACGCGAGATGTGACAAGGAAACAACGCGATATCACGCGTGCAAGACCGAGTTCTCACGTGAGACTGGAATTATTATTAAAAATGGTAGCCCGCAAGAAGCTTGAAATACGAATTGCCTGTTCGCTGATTTGCAGCGAAAACAAGAAAAAGAAAAGAAGAATATGGAGAAGGAAATGGTTCGGGAGACGGGAGGATATTGTGCTCTATAAATCCTCCCCGAACTCCCTGCTGCTCTGTATGTTACTCTCTCGTTGGCTATCGGTCATCGCCGATGTAGTTTTCAGTCAGAACACTTTTCACACAGCATGGATATTTAGCATACCAAATATCTCACGGGCGTTGGCGACTCGTCACTTAATTTTGCTTATTCACACTGCGTGATTGTCACACGCGTGAACGAGCACCGATTTGCCTGTGATTTTGGGCATTTGTCGCGATTTCTCAAAACCTGTCGGCGAGCCAAATGTGGGCTAAAATCGTGCAGTCTGAACTCGGCTTGTGAGCCAAAATCATCACAATTAAAAGAACCAAAGACTTAAACTACTTCAGTCTGTGTGCACTGAATTTATTTAATACACGAGTTTCACAATTTGAGTTAAATTACTGAAATAAATGAACTTTTCCATAACATTCTAATTTATTAAGAAGCACCTTTATTAATAATAATCATTCAGTTTTATTGGAACGAATGGCTTGTGTTGGAGTAGCTGATAATGCACTTCTTTGGTTTTCATCTTATGTAAGTGACAGGAAGCAGTTTGTTCAGATTAAGAATGGTCAATCAGAAATGTCCATTCCCAAATGATTATGAATTGATCATATAAAATGTTTATAAATAAAAAAATTATCAAAGATATGTTTAAAGAGACTTTTTACTGATTTAGATATATATCCACTGTATGTTTTGATGCACTAAAAATAATTCTAGTCTTTTGCCCAGGAATCAGACTATACTGGTCATGCTAAATGTTTCTGCTTCACAAAATAAATCATAAAGGCTCCAAAATTTCTGATGCACTGAAAAGAAGTGGTTCATGAGATTAATTTAGCTGGAAATCAGTCTACCTTGGTTGTACTGAATGTTTTTAATTCACTAAAATGTTCATTTCAGCGTAATTTTCTCTGGAAACTATCTGGTCATGCTGAATATTTTTGGACAGCACTGGTTACACTGTGCTAACTTTACTGAACTGTATTCGAATGCTTAGATTACTGAATGTGCTCACAGTGACAGTAGCCAGCAGACCCTCAGGCACATTAGCAACGATGATTCCGATGAGGAAAATGACTGCCTCCAACCAGGAGTATCCCAAAATGATTGACAGAATGAAGAAAGCCAGTCCTAGGAAGACAGCCACGCCTGTGATGATGTGAATAAAGTGCTCGATCTCCTTGGCGATGGGGGTTTTCCCTGAATCCAGTCCTGAAGTCAGTGTGGCAATGCGGCCCATCACGGTGCGATCTCCAGTGCAGACCACAATACCACGAGCAGTGCCTAACAGAGAAACAAAAAATGTCACGCTTCTAAACCTTACATTTACATAGGTAGACAGGTTCAACACTTCACTGTAGCAAATCCTGCACCTTCCACACAGTTAGTGGAGAAGAAAGCGATGTTACGGGTTTCCAGAGGATTGTCATGAGTGCAGTCAGGTGATCTCGTCTGAGGTTCTGATTCGCCGGTGAGGGAGGAGTTATCCACCTGTGTAAAGACACACAGTTGTCCACTGGGTAGCAACACAGGAACAATTATTTACAAATGACTGGTTTATAAACCACACACCTTGCAGCCATGAGAAGAGATGACTCTAAGGTCAGCTGGGATTCGGTCTCCACCTTTGACCTCTACCAGGTCGCCTGCTACCACTTCCTCAGCATTGATCTGCATCTTCTCTCCTTCACGGATTACTAATGCTTGCTGTGGATAGAAAGAGTGGGTAACACTTAATTTTAAGGAGTCCTTGTTACACAAGATACATGATACAAAGAGTGTTTTTTTCTACTCATTGTTTCTTTGTCTGTCTGTGTATTTTAAATTTGCAAGGAGTGTCGCCAGTACCTGGGGCACCATGTTTTTAAATGACTCCATGATCTTGGAGCTCTTTGCCTCCTGGAAGTAGGAGAAGCAGCCAGTGATGATGACCACAGCTGACAGCACAATACCCAGGTACAACTAAGAGGAGACCAAAGGAGACACATTCAGTTATTCTATTCATGTATTCATATTCAATATCGATTCATTGAAAAGGATGTGTGTAGTTAATGGTGCTAGTGTGTGAATGTATACGCACGTTATCTCCAGCTGGCTCATCTTCGGTAGCAGCCTGAATGGCGTAGGCCAGAAAGCAAAGAATAGCTCCGGTCCACAGCAAGATGGAGAAACCTCCGAACAGCTGACGGCAGAATTTAACCCACTCTGGTGTTGTGGGAGGTGGGGTCAGAGCATTTGGCCCATCTCTTGCCAGAAAGTCTCTAGCCTTTGCATTAGTTAAACCCTTTTGCAAAGAGAGAAAGAGAGATCATTGTCTAAATTTATTAAATCAATGTCGTGCCACTCAGTTACAAGTTAAGTAGCTACAATGCAAAAACTAATCTCAATAAATCAAGTTACTTTCAAATGCTAATTTTACATTTTATTTTAAGTATTCACTGTGTGAACATATAAAGTATGCTGTGTACTAATAAGGGTCTATTATACCAGCAGTTCTCTTCCAGGGGGCCTCAGAAAACATAGCTACATGGAGGTGACAAGATGACTTGAAATTATTTAAAATACATTCTTATTTGTTTATTGTAATTTAAAATATTACATAAATAAATATTAATGTATTATATAGTGTATGGTGCTCCCTAGTGGTCAATAATAAGCAGTTTGGTGCATCAGTCATTCCCAAGATACATTTTGAGCTAATATTATCTACTTCTTAAATATTATTTATAATAATATTATTCTACTTATTAAAAAGATCTAAACTTTTATTACATAAATAAATAAGCAAGAACCTTATTTAAAATAAGTGCTAATTACAAGATTGACACATGTATTTTTTTTCATCAACAACTGTTGTTTTAATTGTTTCATATACAGTTACAGAAACATCTTGAATCATGAAATTAATCACAGTCATTATCGTAATCTGCTGGCACCTATTGACACTCCTAGTTTCTGTTAATTTAAAAGTTTGAACACAAGTAGTTTTGTCATCATTACAGCAGAAGTACATCCTACAGGGGATGCAAAACGTTAATAAACCAATCTATTACCGGTATACAGAGTATGGTGCTCCCTAGTGGACAATTAGTGCTGCAAAACTGTCATTCTCAAGACCTGTTCTTCATACACTTAAACTCAGATAAGTATGTTATGCTCTATTATATTTTAAATCACCTAAACACATCAGATTTATATTTGGAAAAGGGTGTTTTTTTGTTGTTGTTTTTTATTTTATTTTTATTATTATAATTTTTTAGAAAACATGGAAACCTGGTTTTAGAATACACTAAATAATTTGTGAGTTTACCTGAACAATGTCTGTCTGAAATTTCCGGCATACTTCCTCAACTGACATCTTGTGTTCTGTCTGAAATGGAAGGTAAAAAGTGAAATTAACAAAAGAAAAAGACAAAAGATTGCTACCATGCTGCTTTGTGAGTGTGATTGTTACCAAGGGAACTTCTTTTTTCAGATCATCAAGATCCTTGACCCCCTTCTTCTGCTTCTTTGGAGAAACTTTGTCATCTTTATCTTGCGTGGTGGCCACGCGGTAGCTATCCGATCGCCCATACTAAAACACAGAGATTAATCAGTTAATTAACTTTTGACATTCAGTCACAGAAACTGAGATTTTCATCTCTACCTGCTGTGGTTCAAACAACATAAGATCATAATAAAGAACATTTCAAGTCATTTACCCTACATTTACAGTGATTTCAGTTTGAACACTGGTCTGGCAGATGGTGGATCATGGGTAGTGTCCGAACAGATCCGTCCCTTTTGTGCTTGTGTGGTCCCCTCAAAGAGGTAATTTAACCTCATTTAATTTGCTGAAAGAATACAGAACTTCCCACCGTTCTGTCATTCATATGAAGTGAGTGTGGCATCACAAAGACTCTTGTTGTGCATCAAAGACACTCTGATTAGGTTGAATATCAGTCTGTTTCAGTTTACAGTGTCATGAAAGTCTAAAATGTGTAGTGAAACATGCATGCAGACACAACACATTTCAGAGAGTGCATGAGCTTCAAAACATATTAAATATAATTTTTCACGCTTTGTTCTTTATCTAAATGAAAACAGAACCGACACGCCTGGTTTAGACCAAAAGACGTAGACTCACACACACAGCCAGTTGATGCCTATTAAAAGAGAATGAGAACGTGAGAGAAGAAGATGGATGGATAGATAAAAAGAAACAAAACAGGGGAGAAGATGGAAAGAGAAAAGAGCTTTCAGATGTGGGGATTGAGAGAAAGCTGACAGACTAAGAGAGAAATTCAAAGAGAGAGAGATTACCAGAGAGAAAGAGGGAGAGACAGAGGAATATGTGTCACTTCCTGTGTGGTAATTAGATATTGACCTGCTGCTCTATCAGTGTGAGCTTGTCGCAGTCAGCGGCTGCTTTTAATGCCTGATGACTCTCAGCATCACACCACCTGCCCAAAACCAAGCGGACACACAGCCGCACACACACAGTGACCTTCTAACCAGCCTGCATGGGACACAACAATGCCACGGATCCTGTGACAAAAGCGAGTGCGTGTATGGTAGGTGACACCACTGAATAATTAAGTGAATAGAAAGTGAGGATCACCCTTATCAGCTCACACTGATCTTACAGCACATCTAAAAGCACATCTAGGAGCTTTTAGAGTTTGACTTTGTAATAGTGGCATAACAGTGTGAAAGCTTGTAAAAAAAATTAAAACTGATGAGATATACTTGGAAACACTGCAAACATACACACAGGTCCTCTTTCATATCTATCAAATTAAAGACAGCTGAATACACACAAAGAACAAAGGGAACGATGAGAGAAATGAGAAGGAGAAACCCATAACGAGAGTTGTGGTCAGAGGAAAATAGATTAAAAAGAAAATAATAATAATAATAATATATGCTGTGTAATATGTTTCTATACTTTTTCTGTTTTTATGGTAGGTGTGTGTCTTTAGATGTGAAGGATCTGCACTGATACCTGCACTGCGGCCAAGAACAGAGCATACTCTTTCTCTCACAGACAAACCTGATGCAAATTCTTAGAGATATCAGATTAATATTAACTTTGAGTAAAGCTCATGTTGAGAGATAAACTATCAGACATACAGAAAGGGTCTGAGAAAAAGAGGACAAGAAGATCAGTTTCTAAATCTTTTTGCCACACCTGTTAATGGAAGATCCATTGAAAAGTGTACATAAATAAAAAAAATAAAAATAAACATAAATAACATTTATTTATTAACATAAATAACATAAATACATTTTCTACTAAGATAAATGTTGTTATACCATGGAAGTTACTTCATCTTTGAATTGTTCATGTCACATACATTAGTGAAGGCCTGATTCTTACACTGTTATTGAAAACATTTTATTTTCAGTTCATAATAAATTTATTGGCAAGTAACTTTAGAAACTGGTGAGTAAAGTTTTTTTTCGTGCCAAAGCCACTTATTTGAACCTTAGAGAAAACCCTTCAAATCTGCAGTTATTTATCATTATCATTGCTATATTTATGTGATTTAAATTACAGTATGGTTTACAGTAGAAGTCTACCGTAGAAGGTGCATGTCATTAAAAGGTGACAGTGGTTATCTAATTCCTGATGAGATATAACTGTGCTCTTTTGGTAACATTACTGACTGACATACTGCTCTGTGAGAGAACCAGAGACGATGGGCTGGAATTACACACCAGCACAAAGACATTTCAGCTGACTAAGACAGAACACACACACACACACACACACACACACACACACACACACACAGTCTCTGGTACCGACTTATGTCTGTCCCCTGAACTCTTCTCACAAATTATTGATGCTCTTGAAACTGAAGGACTCATTCAGTCTACATGTGTGCACATGTAAGTTCACATTCTACCGAACAAGAGATACAGAGAGAAGAAAAGTGTGTGGCTGTCGAGCTCAGGGACTTATGTATGTCCATATAAGCTTGGGCAGAGGGACTGAGATAGATTTTGCAACATAGAGAAAGAAAGAAAGAAAGAAAGAAAGAAAGAAAGAAAGAAAGAAAGAAAGAAAGTGTGTGTGTGTGTGTGTGTGTGTGCTCTTGTTTTTGTGACATATCAGGACACAACTTTGTATAATGACATGGGTATGACACAGGTATTACAAGGAGAGGGTGACTTATGAGAACATAACCCATGTCCCCATTTTTCAAAACGCTTATGAATCATACAGAATGAGTTTTTTTGAGAAAGTAAAAATGTACAAAGTTTCCTGTGAGGGTTAGGGTTAGGTGTAGGGTTGGTGTAGGGCCATAGAATATACAGTTTGTACAGTATAAAAACCATTACGCCTATGGGATGTCCCCACTTTTCACAAAAACAAACGTGTGTGTGAGAGAGAGAGATGACAAAAAGCACATATTTATTTCCTTTCATATTTTCCACACCATTTTTCTATGGTTGCAGCACAGAATTGGTCATCCATATGTTTTGTCCATCTCCCCAGAGGAGCAGGGCTGTACATTTTAAACTTAATTTTGGCAACTTTAGAAACCACAAAAGCATGCAGATGTTAGCCTTGAAGCTAAAAACCATTGACTAACACAGATCACTTAAATGGCTCAACATTAAACAAATTAAAATAACATTTCAATCAAGACTTAATTATAAAATACATATTTTCTTCAGCTTCTACTTTTTCAATTTCTTCAACATCTTATAATCAGGATATATGAGGTAGTCTAATTTTAAAAGTGTGATTTCTACCTGAAATTACTGGTAATGTAAATGAACAAAATCTTATAAAACTGCATTTTTTCTAATGAATATGCATTTTTCTAGTGAATATTTTATTGGGTATATATTGTGATTAAAAAAAATATAAAAATCATAAAACTCTTCCTCACTGAGTTTGTCCTTGTCGTGATGACAATGTAAGTTAATCTGTGAATAAGCAAAGCAAACCTTCCCTTTAGGAAGAGCAAAGGGCACTGCAGCCTTCATGAATGTTCACAAAAGTGCAACAAGCACACTGTTCTCCATGCAGTGTCATCTTGTCCTTACAAGCTTTTGGTGGGAGAGGACTAAATTAATAAATACTGTAATACTTTTACACAAACACCTTAATGCTTATTAATACAGAGATGTCCACATACAGACAGAACAGAATAGTCACTTCAGTACAATTTTGGGTCAGTATGATTTTTTTTATTAAATCAACATTTTTTTTTTTTATTCATTTGATTTGATCAAAAGTGACAATAAAACTATTTATAATCTTACAAAAGATTTTAATATCAAATAAATGCTGTTCTTTTGGTCTTTCTTTTCATCAAAGAATCATATTTAAAAAAAAAAATTTCACAGTTTCCACAAAAATATTAAGCAACACAACTGTTATAAACATTAATAATAATAAGAAGAAATGTTTCATAAATACCAAATCGTCATATTGGAATGATTTGACAGTAATGGCTCCTGAAAAACTCAGTTTTGCCATCACAGGAATGAATTACATTTTTAAATATAGTAAAAAAGAGAACCTTATTTTAAATTTAACCCTGAATCAACAACAGAACTAACAAATATTGCTACAAGTGTGACTGCATCATATAATAATTGCTGTTAATAGTGTTCATCGTCTGGCTGACTACGTCTTGTATTAATTTGTTCTGAAAAAATCCTCTCATACGTGCACAAACTGTCAGTCACCACTTATAAGCTACTACTAAATATTGTAGAAACGTAATTTTCTGTAAAGTTGCTTTGTAACGATTTGTATTGTAAAAAGCGCTATACAAATAAACTTGAATTGAAATTTACATTTAGTCATTCTGCAGATGCTTTTACCCAGAGCAACTTACAATTGTTGACTAAAGAGGCAACCAGACACAGGAAGTGCTCGTAATACCAAGTTTCAGGTATTGTTCATATAAGTACAAGCTAGAAAGGGAAGGAATAAATAAAGAGAAAGACAGATTTCCTCTCTTTAATTTAAGATGACAGACAATTAAAGATTTCCTCTCTTTAATTTAAGATGAAGTAGTGTCAAAAGAGATGGGTTTTCAGCTGTTGCTTGAAAATATCAGCTGTCACCTGAAAATTGTCATATTTCACAATATTATTGTTTTACTTTATTTTTGATCAAACAGATGCAGCCTCTGTGAGTATAAGAAAAATAAGAAAATCTTACGGATCCCAGACTTTTGGAAAGCAGTGTAACTTGTGGCAATGATGAAACCACCATCGAAACCATCTTAATCAAACGAAATAGAAATCATATCGTTTTACACCATTTGTTACGATGGTGTTTTAGAGCCACGCAAATAAAAAATGATAAAAAGATTACAATAAAGTCTTTTTTTTAATAAAGTCAAAATATTTTTGGAATAAAGTCAATATTATGATAATTAAGTTGTAGCAGTTACGAGAATATATAGTTATAATATATATAGTTATATAGTTAATATATATAGTATATAGTTATAATATTTCGAAAGTACAGTATAGTCTATTTTGTGCATGCAAATGGCCCAGATTGGGAGCATTGGGAGAAATTCCAGAGGCCTGGCAACTGATTTGAATATATGTGGGATTGTCAGCATGAAGTATCCTATGTCATATAATCAGAGGTACAGTATGCTTGGAAATAATATTTCATGTGTCCGAATGCATTTGTTACTTGTAGAGCGCCAGTCACCCTATAATAGCAATAAGCATTGTACTTTGGTGCTATTAATGTAAAACAAAGTCTCAGCTTTCAAATTCTATCAGTTTTATAGCAAAATCCTAAAAGGATGTTCAGGACCAGAGGGTCTTCTCAGTCCAGCTAGTCCTGATCTCTAGGCAGCATGGTGCCAGCTCTAAAGCATTTGACTGTTATGGCAGCAGACACATCAGTACTGCCCTGAGAGTGCTGTTTGGTGTGTGTGATACATTGCTGTGAGTGTGTCAATGACTTTTACACGTCGATACAGCCATAAAAAGGTCTTTTTGATCTGGCATGAGTGTGTATTTGTGTGCTTGACTCTGGGGACTGACCTTAAAAGTGTGAGTCATGAAGTACTTCAAGAGCAGATAAGACTGAACACTTCATCCAGTTTGTGACTGAATGAGTGTGTGTGCGTGTAAGTGACCTTGCTGTACTATCTGTTACATTGTGAGATGTAGACCAGGCTAGATCTGGGCCTCAAAGTACAGAATAAATAATCTATATTTAAAAACAATCTTTCCAATGCCATATTACTTATTTAAAACATCCCTTCAAAAATCATGGTAAAATCATTTTAAAAAATGTAAAAAAAAATTCTAGTTATCTCAAGCACTAAAAGATTTTGTGTAGAAATTGATATTTGTGAGGAAAAAAAATCATTTATAAAACTTGTGTTTTAACAAAAGACTAGAAATCCTGATGAACGTTCAATATATGGAATAATGGAATTTATTTATTATTATTTTATTTTGTATATATATATTTTGACACTCCTACTTTCAATTGCTTTTTTTCAGCCAGAGCCAAAAAGTTTGAGAATCACTGGTTTGAACCAACAGAAAAATGAATAAACCTCCTTCATTAATAAAGAATACTGAGATTAAATAATTACTATGATGAGGTCATTTAATTCCTTTACACAGAATCCTCACATAACCCTTCCACAGCTCAACCAACAAACACACACACACACACACACACACACACACACACATTTAAAGGATTGTAAAAGAAAAAAATAAGGGTGGAGAGGGGTTGTTGCAATATAATTTCATTTGGTCAGCGCTTTCTAAAATCAACATTGAACAAAATCTATAATCCTCCTTGTTAAATTATTACCTCTATATCCCCTCCTGTTCTTTCCTATCCATTACTCTATACTTCCATCTGTCTGTACTTCATCCACTCAGCCAAGCAGAGCCAAGCAGCTTTGCCAGAGTGTGGGGCATCTGTGTGTATGTTCTTAATTGGAAAAATAAATCACCGTCCCAAACTACAGTCACAGCAGGACACACAGATTCTTCACGTCTCAAAGGTGTTGTCCAAGAATTCCTCTCTTTATTCTGTCTCATACAGACATACTGTACACACTTCATAAGCAGTTTCTCTTGCCATTTTATAATTTTTAACTCCCTAGTTAGTACTTAGTCACGTTCTCTCTGACATCTGACATTTATTGTTCATTACAGCTCTAGTTAAAGCAGAACTGATGGTCAGCTGCCCAAGAATTCCTTCTGTCACAAATGGACTATTATTTCTCTGCTCCTCTACCAACAAAGGATGCATTAATAAATGATTGTGTGGTGTGGATGTGGAACCTGAACCTCCACCTCCACACATGTCCCCACTGATGGACCTGAGGGGGCAGTTACGCTACATCAACACTGGGGAAAGAGGAGGAGAGAGTAATCTGACCTTGAGTATCCTCTCCACTCACAGACGTCGAATGGACAGAATGTGATAACGAAACCTAACACACTTGTAAGCCCAAATGTGTAATTTTATGCAGAGACAATTGTCAGTAAGACACTTTTAAGTTGTCTTTAAGTTGACTTAAAAGGGAAAACATAGTGCAGAAATTGCATTCTTCACCTTTAACCTTTAACAACAACAAATCTTTCATACCTCTAAATGTGGTCCAATAACATTGATACATTGAGAGACTGTACCAGAAGCCTGTAGTTATAAGAGGCGTATGATGTGGGTCAATTAGTTCAAAATAATTCTGTCATTTCAATCCTATAGTAAAGTCATATTAATACAAAGGCAGCAATAAAATGTTCTAATTATTGATTATGTGCTCAACTGAAGGATGTTATACAGAATTTCCATTTATTCAGGACATGATGTTCGGAGAGGACATGCATTGATAAATGACATTATTTATTTATTAAATGTATTATTACATTTAAAACACAATCGATGTACTTTATATACACTACTGTGCAAACGTCTTAGGCCATTAGTATTTTCACCAACAACAGTAGAACAAAATGTCATGTCTCACAGGACCACGGTGCTACATAAATACAGACATACAACAATGAAGTAAAACAGTATAAACCTATACACAACTAAACTACTGACAGATTTTGACTATTAATATAGTATATATAAATGTTTACCTATATACAAGCTAAAAAATACAGACTACACGAATGCTTCACATAATACTATACCTATACAAAACTAACCTTTTGACTTTAAATACTATATATAAATGTTTACCTATATATAAACTAAAAACAACATACAAACTATCCATATGCTACACATAAACACTGTATATATAGACAAATTAACCTACAGATTTTGAATATGAACATACTATATATAAATGTTTACCTATACATAGACTGAATAGGAAAAATATATACGTAGACTATACGAATGCTTCACATAATACTGCACATGTGCAAAGAAAAACATCGTAAGTCAAGCAGCTGGCTGGGGAATAGTGCAAGATGACTTGTAGTGCATGTAAACACATATTTGAGTCTTTTATGGGATTATGTGCACACAGCAGTGTGTGTGGAAAGTGTCTAGTGTGCATAGAGGAGAATTGCACAAGAAGGATTCTTTTTTAATCATTTACCTTCTCTTAACTAAATCAAATCAACATTTGGTTGCATTTACAGGTAGGTTTCTTCAAGTGTTTTGTAGACAGCGCATCATCACGTGTCTGAAGATGCCATCAGATGTTCTCTCCCTCTCTCTCTTGGGTTAACAATGAAGCAATATTTAAATGGGTTTACACTAAATTAATAATCATTATTGACATGCTCATAAGAAATATTTTTAATTTAGATTACTACAATCAATTTGTATATTACATGTATACATGTAGATAAACATTTTAATAGAGTAAGCTGTGCACATTCTTGGTGTTTGTTTCCTTCTGGTCTTTTTAAATGGCAAGACTTCAACCTTTAATAACTGAAATTAATGTTTTACATGATTTTAATGTTTTCACATTTAAATAAGTCATACAGGGTTTTAAAGGGGTCATATGATGCGATTTTAACTGTTCCTTTCTCTTTGGAGTGTTACAAGCTCTTGGTGCATGAAGAAGATCTGTGAAGTTACAAAGACTAAAGTCTCATATCCAAAGAGATATTCTTTATCAAAGTTAAGACTCTTCCACGCCCCCCTAAAATGGCTTTTTTAAACCCGCACCCACATCTTTACGTCACTGTGTGGAAAATCTGTGTAATCCCGCCCAAATGTTCACGCAAAGAAAAAAGGCCTGGTTTCAGTAACTGCAGTTAGTGTTGAAGCAGCCATGTCAGAGAGATCCTGTGTGTTTCGAGGCAAAAGCAAAAGCACTTTATTTGGCCTTCTGAAAGAAAATGCATTTTAGGAATCTTTAAGATCACTTACAACGACTGTTTCGTGTAGGAGAGGAGGTAATTCTGACTTTACTATGAGTTTCCACATTGCGTGTGTAAGTGTGTGTGTGTGTGAGTGTGTGTGTGAAAGAGAGAGAGAGCAGGTCAGCTGTCTTAACCGTCCATGACTCGTGTACTGCAAACACATACGAGCTTCATCACTGTGTCTGTCACACCACTCTGTTCATCTTTCGGGCTTGAACTGATGGTAAAACTAAGGACATTATTAACTGTCTTTACATTTATGTATTTATGGAAAGGTGGTGCGTAATATTTCCAACATGTCCTTGCAGTGTTCGGCCAATCACAATGCATTGGTTCAGTTGGCCAATCAGAGCAGACTGCGCTTTTCAGAAGGAGGGACTTTACATTTGAGAGAGGCGGGGCATAGAGGACCTACAATAATGTACAGTATTTTAAAAAATAATGTGTTTTTTTGAACATTAAAGCATGTCAACATATTCTGTTACACCAAATACACGAAATAATGATCTTTTAAAAAGCATCATATGCCCCTTTTAATGTTTTTACATTCAAATAAGTCATACAGGGTTGGAACTGCATGAAGATATGATGATAAAATCGTACTCTTTAGATTCAATATGAATGGCGTGCTCAATCCCTTTTAAGTTTGATTTGGGTGCTCTTCGGTCCAAGGTAGAACATCTTAAGAGGCAGTGTAGAGAAAAGAAATCTCTGATAGCCGAGGCACTCCATAAGTAAAATGTCTTTATTCCAAAAATGACATGTCCTAAATGGACAACTTTAAAATGCCCACGCGTAGCGGCAATGCTTCTTCAGGGCATGTCATTTTTGCAATAAAGACATTTTAATTATGGAGTGCCTAGGCTATCAGAAATTTCTTTTCTCTACACTGCCTCTTAAAATCGTACTCTTGTTAACTATCCCTTTAATAGACCATTTGAAATCCAGGAATTCATGACCTCTATGAAATTTGTTTAATTTCCTCTATTGGCTTTTCGTATCCGCATCTCGTGCCTATCACAGACCGTTGTTGGGAATTTCCTCTCGCGTGGCTCCGCCTCGTGTTTGACGCAGAAAGCGGCCTGTAGAGCTGGGATGATGATGATGATGATGATGTTGCACTGCCGCGAGCATCACTGCGACACAACCGGCACGGCGCGCGGCAGAATCGTCTGAACGTTAAACTGATAGAAAACTGTGCTTAAGAAACCAGCATGTCTGTTTAACCACACAAGCGCTCGGATTAATCCATGACTTGACAAAACTGTCTGCGTAGCGCTGCTGGTTCAGTTTTGACGCATTCACTGCAGCGCGTCTGTGACATTAAGTACTGCGCTGTTTAATGTTTCTAACGGATCTTTTATAGCTGAAGCCGGTCTCTCCGGTTCCCTGGCAACGGCTATAAATTCTCTCCGCGCCTCGTTGCTTCCTCGGCGCGTCATACAGACACGTGACTCCGAGCGCGATAAAAAATCGCAGATGAGACAAACTGCGCCACTCGCTGACATTCGTTTCACCCCAACGCAGTTACACACTGCAGCCTACCTGATGATTCTCCATTAGCCGCTATTAAATTTTCAACATTAGGGTTCATCATTCAGAACTGGATCTATTAAATCTGTCCTGTCAGTGATTACCCGCGTGAAGTTATGTCACAGATGCAGGAAATAAGCCGTCTGAAGTACAGATTTCGGATAACCGCATTATGACGCATGGACTTCAGCTATGGACCGGCTTTGAGATGTGTGTGTTTTTGTGTGTGTGTGTTGACACCAGTCACTCAAACACACCCAGAAATGCCGACTGTGCCCGTAAATACAACAATGACTCAAATTCACATTCAGTACATCCGGATTAACTGATCAGAACAGGAGGCGCGCGCTGCTGACAGTAGCCTCAGTACAGAAGGATGGGTGGAAATGGGGTGCTGGAGGGGGGAAGGGGGGGAGAAACAGTTCTAAAACATGTCAAAACGAACTGACAAAACAACTTCTGAGCATACACATTCTGAATAGAAACATACATCACGCATTCATCAGCCAAAGACAGATAGACCTATAGACCTATAGGTCTCCAGCATAACCCTATTAAACTGGCACGTGAAGGTTACTAAGATAACCTTCCAGATACTATAATTAACACAACACCGACAAGCTTTCAGTTAATATGCCAGGTGTAACGTCATCTGCGTCTACGCCACAGACTGTATAAAAACAGGTCTGCGCGGACTATGACGACAGCGTCTAAAAGTTATGAAAAGCAGTTCCTCTGCATTTGCTGCTGGTCATTCACAACCTTTAATCACAATGTCAAATTTATAATGTCTAATCTGTGACGTGTGTTTCTAGAGCGTCCTGTCCCATCAGTTTGTCGCAGTCTCGAAATCCGCATATAAGTCAATGTCATTCTGTCACTTTAGCTATATCTGACAGCATAAGACATGACGCTGCGTTTTACAGCATTTAAACCTGCTCAATAAAGTTTAAATTCATTTGAAACATTGTTTTAACCCTTTTCTGTTTGCTACGATGCAGTCAAAGAGAGGTGTCGTACTTACCCCCATGGTTGCGCAGTCAGTCCGTTCTCTTCAGGTAATATTGGAGTGATGGAGAGAGGGACAGCCTTTTACGAAGAGAGAATGGCAATCATCAGAAAGGAGAATAATTAACTTATACCTGGTTTAAAAACTTTGATTCGGGGTGCTTTACCTCGGCTGAGGGACCTAATGCGCACACTTTCACGTCAAGATATAAAATCAAGTTATTCGTTGCAACATGAAGTTAATGAATCTGACAACTTGTTAAGGATTAAACAAACTAAATGGTAAAATGAAATTCGACGGCGAGGCAGTGCATTTCGCATGGATGCCGGTCTCGTGCGATGCTCTTAGTTGTTGCGATTAAAGCCGGCAAAACTGCGAAGCCACACGGACACCTTTTTATGATCTGGTGTCTCTCCGCAGCACCGCAGCTGTCGCATCACTCCGCCTGGAAAGAAGCGCCGGTGGATGTGAGAGATGCGCTTCTCAAAGGAACGCCCACATTGGCGCTCTCAGCCAATAGACGCACGCACGCTTTAATATCGACGTATCATCTGTCCAATCAACGCGCAGGCAGCAGATACATGTCATCAATCGGAAGCGGCTGAGGCTCCTCCTGCGGTACTGCAGAATTCCTAAGGTAACAGTCGCACAGCATCATCGCGTGCTTTGAGATAATCTCTTTTTTGATAAAATGGACTAAGAATAAGCTAAGTCATAATCGGTGTGATTGCATGATTAATGTATTGTAAACGTGTTTGGTTTATTGTTGTTTCTGTGTATTTATTACGTGTATTCAATTTGTCAGAGAAAGAGAGCACTCCTGCAGTTCTAGCCGACACTGCGGTAATTCTGAAGCACACTATGTTCAATATGTTGAAAACGGTCCTTTCATACTTAAACACTGCCTAACATCTTTGCCATTTTTTTTAATTATAATATAATGTTTAATGTGTATAATAATTTATCGTGATTTTGCAGTTATCAGATCACCAGTTTTGGTCTCTTCAGTATTTGTGGCGCATGTCTGTATTGTATTTTTATTTATTTTTTCACTCTGTAATAATGAAATAGCTAATTTTGTAGCTTATATAAATAAGAATGACTAATACTTCACCAAAGGCAAATATATCTTGCTATAAAGTTTCATTTTTACATGGGCTATACATTACACATTTATGTATACTTCATTCTATACATTACTCTTTATTGACATCTTCTTCTATTTCCTTCACTCTCCTATACTGAACACCTTATTTAACTTCATTTACCTTTGTAAATCTGAACTACAGTTTCTCTAATTCAATGCATTAGCAGAATCCACAATACTGAGTACAGTATGATGAACACGATGACTGCAAGAATAGCTTCATACTGAATACTGATTTACAGTGCATTTAAAAAGAACAGACAACTGCACACAAGTTCAATAAAAAGAGAGGAAGATGGAGAGAATAAATCAAAATGTGACCTTACTCTCAGTGACCGTGGAAAGGTCAAACTTACAAAGCAAACACATGCTGTCACCTTAAAATACCACAGATGCCCTTTAAGTACTTATTCATGTCTCTTATAAAAGACAAATGTCATATGTTAAAGAAAGCATATGCATACATATCACAGCTAAGCTATAGTATCTGGGAACACCTCGTACTCCAGACAGCAAGCTTCTAATAGTCAGAGCCACCATCTACAGATCCTTCACTGCTAATGTGCATGACATAGACATTCAGTGTAAGATATACACGATATTACAATTGCATTACTTTAACTCCATTTTTGATGTTCAATAACTTGTTAGTAAGCATATAAAACAGAAAAGGTTAACTAAATAGCTTTTGGCAACATCTGATGCAGAGTTTATAGTTTAATCAACTGTGTGGCACATTTAATGCCCCTTAAATGTAATATAGTAAGCACTGTCTGTGGCATATTACTGATAAAGCTTTTTCTGAATTTTTGAAAAACAAAATGGCTGACACCATGAATGCTATATCCTTCTTTAACCTTTGGCAGCATCCCCCTCAACCCCCCCCCCCCCTCCCCCACTGCAGAGAGAAGCAGAAGGGAAAAAATTTCCACGGCAACTGCAGTCAGGTGACCTTATCTCTTAGTCATGATGCTGAGTCAGAAAATGGGGGATCGAGGAAGAGAGGGAGACAATCAAAGAAACCCTCATTTTAATCAGTGACAGTTACATCAAGAATCAGCGTGAGAACACTGCTGCTAATGTGTGTGGATGAGAACTGAGTCCCTCATAATCTCAACTCGGCTTTTAATTTTCAGATTACTAAAATCTCTAAAATGACCAGTATAGTCAGGAGAGTGAAGGAATGAAGTTTGCTGAGAATAAGTGTTCAAGCTGTAAATGTATACATAATATATATTGCTAAATAAAGAATATATATATATATATTACATTATATTTGTATGTATAACTTTAAAATGGAATTAATAAAACTTTTAAAGAAATTTACACTTATATTTAGTAAGGACGCATTAAATTGATCAAAAGTGACAGTAAAGACATTTATAAGGTTACAAAAGATTTCTATTTCATGCATAAATGCTGTTTCTTTTCAACTTTCCTAGGATGGAAAAATGTAACAATTTCCAAAAATATTAAGCAGCACAACTGTCTGTTTTCAACATTATTTAATGCTGAATAATATTGTTTGTTCATATATTCATATGATTTATATATACAATACACACACACACACACACAGTACAGAATATGGTTTAAATCAGGAATGTTAATCTAATCCCTCACATTTGAGTCTAAACTAGGTCAAAACTAGTTTACTAAACTATAGTGACACTGTCAGAGAGACGAACAGTGCATCTAAAGGAGGTGGGAATTTCCCCAAATAAGCTTCCTTAATGTAAACTGACAGCAGGAATAATGTGTGAGTATATCTGAGTGCAGCAGCTGTATTCTGAGCCAGTTAATCATATGAACATGGTTTTGTGCTGTTTGACAGAGAACAGAACATTCTCTCCCAGGAGCGATGTGCTTTTTATCTTTTTCCAGGGCACATCTTAAGTAATTGCACAGCTCAGATGCTGTGATACTGCGGGAGCGTGAGGTTACAGTGCTTGTTTCAGAAATTCTTATGTTTACTGGGGCACTTTTTCTTTAAGAGGTAGGTAGATGTCAGGCCTAACAGTAAGAGTAGGGTGTCCTTGGAAATGACCTTTCGGGGTATAAGGGTGAGGTGAGGAGTGAACGTCACAGGATCATGTATATCAGGAACCAAAGCTGCATGTCAGTTCACAGAGATGTGAAATGAATTAGAGATAATGAATGTGAGATACAGAGAAGGATGAGGAGACAGTTGGAGTATTAAGAGCACAGAGGTATTTGCTACACACACACACACACACACACACACAGACGTCATCCCCCTCCAGATTAAAGTGACCGCTCACCATGTGTCCCCGTTGCATAATGACTTCCCTGAAAGGAGTAGAGGACAAGATAGGAATAGACCTGGATTAAGGAGAGGAGGACAGACATGAATGCGGGGGAAAGAGAGGAAAAAAGAGAGGATGGGGCGATGATGAGAGAGGTTTCGGGCCAAGGGGTTTAAAACAAGCAATCAAATTCAGATTAAATGTAGCACTCCGTGTTCCTTTTTTGTCAGACCTTTGTGTAAAATGTTACTCCAAGTCCTTTTGAGCTAACAATAAACTCTTTATAACTACTGATCCACGGACACACTTAATGTTTCAGTCAGCTATTAAACTGTCCTAAAAAGATCTGTTCAGAAATCAATCATGCACTTTTCTGTATAGAGAACAATGAAAAAAAGAAAGAATAGTAAAACAGATTTTTGGAATACATTCTTTCTTTTACATTTAATTAGATGTCTCACTTGCCATTTACTTAATTATTTGTGAAATTTACTAGCGAGTGAAAATTTCTTGCAGAAAAAAAACCTCACTGAATATCCACCATCACTGGACATAAATGAAGACACAGGCTGATCTTAAAGAGACCCAAAGCAGGGCATGTTGTCACAATATATGGGTATAGTCGCTAAAGCTAACAGCCTTTAACAAAACTGAAAACATTTTAAAAAAGAATGTAGCAGCAAACATGTAAAAAAGTTACTGTATGCAATACTAATTTACTATTTGGGAAACAAATATTGTAATGAATAAATGAAAAACAGTAAGAAATTTATTTTTAGTAAGAAAAATATTGTTGAACTAGATTTGAACTAGATTCTAAACTAACACACAAAACTAACTTTTGACTCAAAACCTTATAGTAATGAGATACTATTCTCTCTAATACAAATGCCAAAAGGAATTTCTTCTTTAGTTTTCTGAACGCTGTAGGGGAGGAGGTGTAGTCTTTGTTGTTTTTTGTGTCTCAGTCAGCTGAATGGAGAAGGAAAATAGAAGAAAACACATACCCCATGCTTGTTTCCCAGGTGCGGGTCCTCAGGTTTTATTAGCATTAGGCTAGCATTTAGCACTATCTGAAACTGCTGTGTTGACAATAAATTCTGTTATGATAAAGAACAAATGCACTTGTGTGTGCACACACTGTTCGGTAGCCCATCGATCATTGCTTATGATTTATGAAGTTTTTTTCCTTATTATTCTGAAGTACAAGGTGTACAGATACACATCACACACTCAAGATAATGTCACTTTTGCCCCATTAGTTTGAAAAAGTGCTTTGGCCAGATTTTAGACACATCATCATTTTAGCTCGGTTTCTCTCTCTGTATCGCATACAAAAAAGCATACAGACACACATACGCAAGTGCAAAATATCAAATCAGCATAATTTCAGTTGCCAGATTGGGTAGCATGAATGTGTGTTTCACACCTGCTCTTAGAGCGTTTTATTGTACTCACATGCAGTATATGAACTAATATAAACCTTAAAATTTAATAGTGTAATCTCTGTAGGATTCTTTATCTAGGCAGAAGTGTGTGTTGAGCATTTTGTGACCATTTTGATAAACTTAATCTGCTATTTTGATAGCCCCCATGCCCCGAAATACGCACAACAGAAAAGTCATGATGTAGTCTATAAATGGCAGCATGGCATCACAGCCCCTCCTCCACATCTGTTAGTCATGCTATTTATGCTTCACACACACACTAACACATTGATTCATGCATACAAAGTTTTAGGCTCATAAAGTGATACTTTTAATGCAGTATGACATGCTGAATCAACCAATCAAACTGCCTGTAGTGAATGCATATCTAAGGAAAGGCCATACCATAAACTCATCCGTCCAGCATCCAAGACTAAGTTACATAAATCTCAACATGAAGCAGCATTATCTTTACACTCTTACACAATGCATCATTAAAACAGGTCCCTTTCCCTGTTTGCGAAGACCATGTTAGACCACACTGGTTCAGGATCATTTATGCTGGTTTTTAGTCATCCTGTTTTTCACTATTGCAATTTATCTGATCAAGCTCATCGACAAGCATGGTCATAAAACTAGCTTAACTATCAAATCTTGCTTTGTTAAACCAAGTAACCTAATGATTTTCATGACTTGTGACTTAACGGTTAACAGTTCGGAAACTTTTTTCAGTTGTCTTTTGGGCGTAATTCATCCACCACTCTTTGTGATATACTCATTTGTGAAGAAGTATGTACTGTCAGTATATACAGTAGTACACTTTAACTATGTTTCATACTAGACAATACATGTATTTATGAATTTAAATAAAGACATACTTAAGGCATATTTAGGGAGGTCAAAAATGCACTCTAAATTTCAGTTGCCGGTTACTTAGATAACAAAGTTGCAACATACCATAAATGTACAATCATTTTAAAGAACTGTATAAGTTCTTATATTTTTTCTGATTTCTGTGTAATTTTCTGCTGAAATTTCAAATGATCTTATAATTCAACAACTGACTTCTGAGTGTACTTAAAGCAATGCAAAAATTGTTTTCATTACATTTTCCATTGTTTCTTCCACTAAGAATTACTAAAGGAATTATTTAAAGTAGAGTAAAGGAACCAAAATCATGACGTACGTGAATAGAACCATAATGTAATACAGCTCCTAATAAATGACTTAAAGACTCCTGGAGGCAAGCACGAGGGAGGGAACAAAAGCAGATCCAGTGTGATCTCATGAGTAATTGACTAATTGTGTGGTTATCTCACCAGTAACAATGAGCGATGTGGGCCTGAAATCTCATGAGCAGGTGGACAAAACCCAATCCTTTACACTCGGACAATGTCCACTTTACACTGTCTTAACACAACCACACAAAAAATCTATCACAAATGTCCTATATGTCATTGTGCTAAGGGGAATTATACATTAAATTAATAAAATATGATAGTAATATATTATTAGATGCTGGACAGAATATTTCTGCTGCTCTATTCCAGACAATGAAATCGAATGGTGCTCACTATATACCATGTGACTGAATTCTAGTTTGCACCATGTAGTATCCCCCTCATTTCTCTCTCACTCACCATTCTGTCCAGATTTCCTCCTCCGTCTCCTCCTCTGTCTTCTCCTCCTCTAGTCCAAAAGAACCTACCCGCCTCAGGGTCAGAGGTGACCCAAAAACAATGGATGATGCAGGTCAGAAAAAGAGAGAGATATTCAGTAAATGATTCTGGGTGTCAGAAGGCCTCTACATTAGTCTACTTCACTCCACATACAGAGAATGAGATCCTGTCCACTAAGCACCTTAAACAACCTGTCTAATCACAGCTTCTATTACTTATCACACACACACACACACAGCACAATAGGGGGTCTACAGTCACATGACAGGAATATCATCCTCGTAGCAAGAAACGAGAAGTCTAAAAAGTAGTAAAGTGTGTCAAATACTGTAGAATCATTCGCTTTATTAGCTTGTCACATAGTTTCTCTCATGTCGCCTGTGATAAAATTAATTGTAAGGCAAATTAAGGGTGCCTTGGGAGCAAAGTGCTATTAATATGACACATATAGTTGCTGCCTATGTAGAACGTTCCAAATCAGTCATTTATGAGGTTCCTGCTAGCTTGGTGCCATAGAAAGCAGTGAGGAAACCTGTTTTTGGGAACAGAGCTGTGTTTAACATGCACATGCACAGGGAGGCCTGTTTTTGTCACAACTTATCACACACTTCAGAAGTGTCACTGAACAGAGAGCAGACTCTGTATAAGTATTTATGAAACTTTATTTAGCAGCAACGTTTGGGTATCAAAAAGACGTTGGATTTGTTCCCAAATGGTGTACTCAATCTTGTGACCGTCACCCACAGACTGCCATCAAAAATTTCACAGGATCACAGAGTGTCCTATTTCACTTGGTATGATTTGCTATGTGCCATCAATGCACCCAACACCCCATGTGGCAAAATGTCTGCAAAAAATAATTTTCTTAATCAGTACTTCTGTCGTATTTTGCAAATACATAATCACAATTTGGGCTGTTCTCAAATAAACTTTTGAAAATTATATACAAGTACAGTGGGTATAGAAAACAATAGAAAACAAAATCCCTACATTCTTTGTTGTTGTTGTTGAATATCCTAGTTCACTTCAAAATGCATCACATTATAACGTCATTTCATGTTGACTTTAAGCAACATATTTGTGTTATCAACTATTTTTGTTGAGTGTACTCTACAGGGAAACAGTCTTTACTCACCAGCCATGACAACAGTGCACATGCTGCCACGCTCATCACAGTCAGACACATGGTTACAGACAGCAAGGGAGGAATGGAGTTTATCCATCAGAGACACATGCTAATAAGAACACATTTGACTTGGCAGAGAGCAGGGAAGGATCAGAGGGAAGTGTACCCCACCTGCACACCCTTTAACCTCCTTCTTTTATCCTTCATCCTCTCCGTCTCATGCTCCTCGCTTCTCATTTATTTTTAGACAGCTTAGTTGAGGGGAGAAGGAAATCATTCATCTGGCTGTTTCTTAAACGATTATGTCCCAGGTGTTGATTTTGATCAAAACGAACAGATTTATATTTTATATATAATATATTTTATTAATATTTGTATATTTTACACAGACACACAATTTCAAAACAATGATAATATATCAAATATTATAATATATATATATTAATTAAATATTTTGTGAAAATTGCATGAATTTTCAACACAGGTGTTGGATCATTTCCACCATAGGCAACCGTATCTTTCCAAAGTGGGAAACTTAAGTGAATACAGTCTATATATTATATAAATTAAATAAACTATTTTAATAGTCTAAAAGTGCCCATATTTAAAGAAACATCAATTTCTGTCAAATTCGAAGTTTCTAAGTAATAAGCGCAATTTTTTTGTTCTGAGGGCAGCTTTAAATCCAGAACACAGCTGTCAAATTAATGACAATCCAACCCAGCACGCAGTTCAGAGCCAGACACGTCGCCCTCCTCTATTTCTCTCACACTTTCTGTCTGTCTTCTGAGGAGGCTGAGAATTGTTGCTGTGGTGATGTCACTGGTTGCCTAGCAACAGCAATCCCTGGGCAACCCGCAATCACAGCCTCAGATGGAACATTTTGGATTATTTGGGGATGATCGAGTTCATCAGTGGTTTCTTGCAGCAATCTGACAAGCTACGACACAAGACTTTATGTCCGGGGAGATAAGATGAAGAAAGCTGCTGTGAGGTCCAAAAGTCCTCTGGTCAGACGATTTCAATTTTAACTTTTCATCTTAAAATATATAATATGTAATTAAATTATAATAATATAACATGTTGTATTAAATTAGAAAAATGCTAACTAAAATCATTTTCACTTGTGGTCGCAGACTTCTGGACTCCACTGTATACACCTTATATTTATCTTGATATATGATGATGGATTTCAAAAATAATGTCCTCAGGGTTTTCTATGGAAGGGAAGTTAACTCTTTGATATTTAATTTTTTGTGTTTTCTCCTTAGGGTGTTTGTGAGAACATTAACAGACAAACAGTGCTGAAACATTAATTGATGGAAAAGCTTGACTCAGCATACAGTATTTCACCACTTCAGTACAGCTGACTATAGTTATGCTAATAATCAATCCTCCACTTATTCTGTTACACTTGCAGTTTATCAGTAAATCACGTGCCATGCTTTTAAGCGATTTTGCCCATTTTAAGCAAAGACAATAGCGTCTTGTTTAATTAATGTATTTACTGTTTGTACGGTTCATGGTTGTAGTTAAAAGTATTTACCTGCTACTGCTAGCAAGTAACTGTAATCTCAGCACTAAACTCCTTCCTGCAGACTACAGGTGGCGCGCGCCCTCGTGTGGTGTGATTTTAACAGTGTCTGTGGACTGACTGTACAGTGAATATATATTTGTTCTTGTGCATTATACAGTAAGTATATTCTTGTTGTCTGTTTGTTTAGATACTTCTGGAACATGAAGTGAGGTTGTATTTATCCTGGCTGTAACTGAGTACCTACTGGTAAATGTTGAAGGCCCCAGAATGTGTAATTGAATGATTACCATGTTTATTAAATTACTATTAAAAATTATTAGCATAAAATTATTGAATTGTAATTCTTAAAAAAAAAATTGTACTATAACTGCAATATTTTGTTTCTTTAGATTTGTATATGAATCTGGATAGGAATTACTGTAATAATGTAATGACTCTTGAATGTGTGTGTGTGTGTGTGTGTGTGTGTGTGTGTGTGTGTGTGTGTGTGTGTGTACATGTATTCACCCATACTTGGTTCCATTGTACGCAAAATGTAAAAATGACAATCATCAATTCATGAATGTTTACAATATAATACACTGATACATACATATAATAACCAGACACCACTTCACCCTGTTTACTGAGCCTAAACAATCATGAAAGTACAGTGATCTTAAACTCTTATATATATAAGAGTTTAAGAACAAAAAGAAGGAAATTTCACACTGCAGCTATGGATTACATCACTAATAATAATGACAAAACAATGCTTCAATAATGTATGCCACTGGCTCATTGCTTCCTTAGGGCTGCTGCTGTGTTAAATTACACATTCATAGTCAACACACCCTTAAAAATGGCACATACTAAAATATATTCCTTATTCAGATACAGAAAGACGAATAATGTGTATGCACAACTACATACTGTATATGTGTGCAAAGATATAACTGACGTCATAAAATGGGCGCTGTATTTTGGTAAAGCAAAGCCTTTACAATCAGATCAAACTATTTCATATTCAATTTAAAACAGTACAATAGTGTTCAGGTTACAGTATAAAAATCTACGGCTCAGTTGATCCCTACACAACCACAGCTGGTGACATGAAGCTGCTCCCTCTGCTGGCTGAGGAAGTGATGTAATAGTTGTCTTCCTCTCCCATCCTTCTGTCTTCATCTCTGTCATCCTGGTAAGGAGACTGTTTGTCCTCCCAGGAGTAACATGAAGGCTCATGATGATCCTGACGGAGAAGAGATTATAGTGTTGTGATAGAGTCAAAGCACGTTTCTATTAAAGATTTGATTATAGTCTGTGAGTAATAGGTGTGAATAATGCATGGAAAATGAACATGCCATCAAATATGCATGATTTACCATCAATGCCTTAAATGCCACAAAGAATTAGTGGAATAGAGAGAGTGAGAGAAATGGCCTCTTACTGAAATCGCGTCCTCTGTCTCATGGTGCATGAACTGAGAATCAGACACAGGTTTATCGATGTTCGGCAACAAAAGGAAAAGAAAAGGATGAATTGTTGAGCATAATAAAGTTTACTAATAAAACTGCTCATCTTGATAAAAGTTTTCAATGGCTAAACAAACACTGAAATACAAAATATAATAAAAAATGTGTTCATTTTAAACTGTAGGTTATTATCAGTGTATATGAGTGAAAATATTAACAAAAATTTATTTTTTACATTTCTTTATCTGGATTACCTTTCTAGTAAAATCTTTCATCAAAAATATATTGTAATACATTACATAACATAAATGTCCACAAAATATACCAAAATGTTAAAACTTTCTATTCATCTTCAAGCAAGGCTTAAATTAAACTTTGCTTTGTGACTCAGACTTTTGGACATCACTACTTGAACACATTTACATATATATAGCTACGAATATACATTTTCTTTCTTTCTTTTTTTATAATATTTACAGTTTTCTCAGTCACTTTGGTACATTTCTCGAATCAAACTCACAATTTGCAAAACAGTAAGTGCATTTCTCAAAACAACTCTTACAAATAGCAAAACACAATGGATTACCTGCAAAAGCCAGTCTCTTGCTCAAAATCCTTAGTTCATCTATCAAAAATAAATATCTGTGTCAATGAACATGTCAGTGCCATCAGAATGACAAGTCTTTGTGTCATAGTTTACGGATAAGACAGTCAAATTGCTTAGTCATGTTGTCAATATAACAGTGTACTCTGGAGGGATGTTATGATGTAAACTATGGCAACATTTTGGATGACAGTTACTGTATTGAACAGTATGCAATATGCTTTTGTATGCCATATATCCATTTCAAAAGTACAAATTTACACATTACTGTATGTGGGATATTGATTGAAAGAGACTGGATAGAATTCCCAGTTACAATTTTAGTGGTCTGGCCAAAAAAAAAACCTTTACAATGTCAATGTGATATAGAAAAGGAAAAAGAAATATGGGCACAAAGATGAAAATAAGTCCATTTTCAGAATGTGTAACTCTTGTGTTGTCCTCTGTCTATACAGTATAAGCTTTCCAACTGAAGATTCATGAGATGAACCTTTGAGCTATTTCAGAGAAATGGTTTATTATTGGTTTATCATCTACATTCTCCTCATTAGTAAATATTCACTTGCACAAGTCATGCCAAATTGACAAAAAGTCTAATAATAATGTGTAAAAAAAAAAAAAAAGTGTGCTTGGCAGTTTATGACAACTAGATTAACCATTTTGCATTTAATGACTTATACGATGAACTAAAGACCCGATATTTTGGGGGTAAGACTATTGCACAGAAAACTGTATAATGCATTTTGAGCAACATGACATTAGCAACTGATAATGTAGGAAACAACAGAGAATTGTACATAATCATTTGCATGGAGGTACCAAAGCATTTGCAACTTGTTCAAAGAAATGAGAAACTGCTTTTTTGATGTGCACAAGTGACACAATGATGTGAGAATTGAACAGGTAGTTTTGAGAATTTCAATTCTGATCTGAGAAATGTACCAAAGCGACTGAGAAAAACTGTAAAGGATTGACTGATAACCTTTTCTTCACTTTTATCAGCTACATTTTCTCAGAGCGTAAACTAAAGTATGAATTGCTCAGCTCTACTCACTCTTTCTGAATAGGAATATGTCTTCATGGGAGGAGGAGGTTTGTAAGTGGGTGGACCGCTGTGAGAACAGACATAAACAATGATCAGTAAAGTGGGAAAAAGTTCATAAGTATTATTATTTTTTATTTATTTTGTTCAACCAGGGTACCAGTTAAAGACAGCATATTACAGAGATGGCAGTACTTACTCTTTGTTTTTCCTCTTGCATTTGCAGACCATCACTATAGTTGCAATTAAGGCTACCAGGATGATCACACAAAGAACAGCACCAATAATACCTCCAGTAGCGGCACCCTTCATTGGCTGAGGAAATTCTTTCATCACTATGGGTCATATATCTGAATTTTCCTTGATCTTCTGAAACAAAACCATTCAATAAACCTAGTAAGCATAAGTTTCTGAACTCAAAGCATTATATTTAGTAAAATCAGCTTGTGTGCTACCGTAAGACATGACCACCCGCACACCATACAGCGCCATGTCTATAAGTTCAGGTTGTTTATAAAGCACCACCTAAATCCTGCTGCGCTGTTATCTTACAGCAGATCCTGCTTTCTTAGTTTGGATTAATAAATCCCAGATTTCAACACATAGAGTCAGGCTTATCTGTCTTGTATGGAATATCTGTACTGTTGACATCTTCTAAGTCATAAAAATGCTGCATTAATCTCTGACGACATGAGATCTTATTTATGAATATAAGTATTATGTGCATTTATTTCTATACAAATCATAGTGTTTTTTTTGGATGCCTTAGTTAGCAGGGAGTAGTACAAACCCGATCCCAAAAAACTTGGGACACTGTACAAATTGTGAGTAAAAAAGGAATGGAATAATTTACAAATCTCATGAATTTATATTTAATTTACAATAGAATATAGATAAAATATCAAAGGTTGAAAATAAGACATTTTGAAATGTCATGCCAAATATTGGCTCATTTTGGATTTCATGAGAGCTACACATTCCAAAAAAGTTGGGACAGGTAGCAATAAGAGGCCGGAAAAGTTAAATGTACATATAAGGAACAACTGGAGGACCAATTTGCAACTTATTAGGTCAATTGGCAACATGATTGGGTATAAAAAGAGCCTCTCAGAGTGGCAGTGTCTCTCAGAAGTCAAAATGGGCAGAGGATCAGTTTGAATTATTCATCATCATCTACAGTGCATTATATCATCCAAAGATTCAGAGAATCTGGAACAATCTCTGTGCATAAGGGTCAAGGCCGGAAAACCATACTGAATGCCCGTGATCTTCTGGCCCTTAGACGGCACTGCATCACATACAGGAATGCTACTGTAATGGAAATCACAACATGGGCTCAGGGATGTTTCCAGAAAACATTGTCGGTGAACACAATCCACCATGCCATTCGCCTTTGCCGGATAAAACTCTATAGGTCAAAAAAGAAGCCATATCTAGTAAACATGATCCAGAAGCGCAGGCGTTTTCTCTGGGCCACGGCTCTTTTAAAATGGACCGTGGCAAAGTGGAAAACAGTTCTGTGGTCAGACGAATCAAAATTTGAAGTTCTTTTTGGAAAACTGGGACACCATGTCATCCGGACTAAAGAGGACAAGGACATCCCAAATTATTATCAGCACTCCTTGCAGAAGCCTGCATCTCTGATGGCATGGGGTTTAATGAGTGCGTGTGGCATGGGCAGCTTACACAAAGGCACCATCAATGCTGAAAGATATATCCAAGTTCTAGAACAACATATGCTCCCATCCAGATGTTGTCTCTTTCAGGGAAGACCCTGCATTTTTCAACATGACCATGCCAGACCACATACTGCATCAATTACAACATCATGGCTGCGTAGAAGAAGGATCCGGGTACTGATATGGCCAGCCTGCAGTCCAGATCTTTCACCTATAAAAAACATTTGGCGCATCATAAAGAGGAAGATGTGACAAAGAAGACCTAAGACAGTAGCAACTAGAAGCCTGAATTAGACAAGAATGGGACAACATTCCTATTCTTAAACTTGAGCAACTCGTCTCCTCAGTCCCCAGACGTTTGCAGGCCGTTATAAAAAGAAGAGGGGATAAATATGGTGGTAAACATGGCCTTGTCCCAACTTTTTTGAGATGTGTTGATGCCATGAAATTTAAAATCAACTTATTTTTCCCTTAAAATGATACATTTTCTCAGTTTAAACATTTGATATGCCATTTATGTTGTATTCTGAATAAAATATAGAAATTTGATACTTCCACATTATTGCATTCTGTTTTTATTCACAATTTGTACAGTGTCCCAACTTTTTTGGAATCGGGTTTGTATTTCATACTGGGGAGTCCATAATGAAATATGAATAATAGGACTAACAATAACTTCTAATAATTATATAGTATAATAAGTATTGTGAAACGTTATTATGATGTAAAATAAAGTTTTTCTATTTTAATATACATTAAAATATAATTTATTCCTGTTATGCAAAGCTGAAGAGACAAAAACAGACAGACAGACAGAGAGACAGACAGACAGACAGACAGACAGAGAGAGAGACAGAGAGAGAGACAGACAGACAGACAGACAGACAGATAGATAGATAGATATGTGATCCTTTTTTAATAAAAAGTTAAAAATATTTTCTAACAAAATACACTATGGTTCAAAAGTTGTTGTTTTTTTGTAAGAAAATAAACTTTTATTCAACAAGGATGTGTTAAATTGTTGAGAGGTGATAGCTAACATATATATTTTAGAAAAGATTTGTATTTTGAATAAATGCTGTTCTTTTTAACTTTTTATTTATTGAAGAATCCTGAAAAAAGTATTGCAGTTTGCAAAAAAATATTTGGCAGCACAACTATTGCCAACATTGATAATTCTAATAATAAATCAGCAGGATCATGTGACACGGCTGGAGTAATGGCTGATGGAAATTCAGCTTTGCATCACAAAAATAAAATGTATTTTAAAGGATATTAAAATATAAATCATTATTTGATATTGTAATAACATTTTGAAAGATTACTGTTTTTCTCTGTATTTTTGATCAAATAAACAGACTTCTTTAAAAAATATTACAAGTTTTACTGATCCCAAACTTTTGAATGGTAGTGATTATGTGTGTGTGTGTGTGTGTGTGTGTGTGTGTGTGTGTGTGTGTGTGTGTGTGTGTGTGTGTGTGTGTGTGTGTGTGTGTGTGTGTGTGTGTGTGTGTGTGTGTGTGGAGCAATAGCGTAAGAAAGCACTGAAAAAATTCAAATCAATCTTCAATGTGACATCTCCGTTTATAAATTATAAATTTATTAATTATTACTTGACAATTTAATAATACTCCGATAAACCTGTTTAAAACATTTTCTGTTTAATATGCAATTATTTTTTTTCTTTTTCAAAACTAAGTAATCTTGGTAACTCACTTTAGAATAAGCTAATATTGTAAATGTCTATCGATGTAGTGTAGTGGAGTAACTTGATGTTACACTAGATGGTGCTCCAACTGTATAAAAACACTCATTACGTCTAACTTCCTCCTGGTCGATGTTTTCCAGACACAGACTCGCTGATATCACCACCCTGAAAGTGCAGCGTTTACTGTGAAAATAGATCTGCTCTCATGGATCACTCTCATTACGTTGCAGGTGTTTTTAAGGACAGAATGATGCTTTTGTTAAAGGGGGAGGAATTTAAAAGAAAGACAAGAGTTTGGATGAAGGAATGTGTGCACGTCATCATGTCTTGCTGAATATCTGCCTTGTCAATCATATGTCGTTCTTTCCCTCCTTTCGTCTCGCGCTGTCAATCTTTGTTCATGTCCTGAAGCACTCTTTCCTCTTCTCTCTCACTCGGTTCAGCTGAAGTCAAATAACACATCCGAGATGATAGAGCATAAAATTTTATTAAACTACTCTCACGAATACGGGATTCTGGTCAATCACAATGTTAAGCATCAACTATTTTCGTTGAATGATGCTAAACGGGATATTTTACTGTTGTCCATGGCAACATACTGACTGTCTTATTAAGGTTACATTTAAGATTTTTAGGCAATATTATTATTATGTTTTTTGTCGAATCATTTCAATATCCACACAACTAATGCTGCTGTATAGGCCTACTACAGTCGTGGCCAAAAGTTTTGAGAATTACATAAATATTAGTTTTCAAAAAGTTTACTGCTAAACTGCTTTTAGATCTTTGTTTCAGTTGTTTCTGTGATGTACTGAAATATAATTACAAGCACTTCATAAGTTTCAAAGGCTTTTATCGACAATTACATGACATTTATGCAAAGAGTCAGTATTTGCAGTGTTGGCCCTTCTTTTTCAGGACCTCTGCAATTCGACTGGGCATGCTCTCAATCAACTTCTGAAAACCTTTACAATGTCAATGTGATATAGAAAAGGAAAAAGAAATATGGGCACAAAGATGAAAATAAGTCCATTTTCAGAATGTGTAACTCTTGTGTTGTCCTCTGTCTATACAGTATAAGCTTTCCAACTGAAGATTCATGAGATGAACCTTTGAGCTATTTCAGAGAAATGGTTTATTATTGGTTTATCATCTACATTCTCCTCATTAGTAAATATTCACTTGCACAAGTCATGCCAAATTGACAAAAAGTCTAATAATAATGTGTAAAAAAAAAAAAAAAGTGTGCTTGGCAGTTTATGACAACTAGATTAACCATTTTGCATTTAATGACTTATACGATGAACTAAAGACCCGATATTTTGGGGGTAAGACTATTGCACAGAAAACTGTATAATGCATTTTGAGCAACATGACATTAGCAACTGATAATGTAGGAAACAACAGAGAATTGTACATAATCATTTGCATGGAGGTACCAAAGCATTTGCAACTTGTTCAAAGAAATGAGAAACTGCTTTTTTGATGTGCACAAGTGACACAATGATGTGAGAATTGAACAGGTAGTTTTGAGAATTTCAATTCTGATCTGAGAAATGTACCAAAGCGACTGAGAAAAACTGTAAAGGATTGACTGATAACCTTTTCTTCACTTTTATCAGCTACATTTTCTCAGAGCGTAAACTAAAGTATGAATTGCTCAGCTCTACTCACTCTTTCTGAATAGGAATATGTCTTCATGGGAGGAGGAGGTTTGTAAGTGGGTGGACCGCTGTGAGAACAGACATAAACAATGATCAGTAAAGTGGGAAAAAGTTCATAAGTATTATTATTTTTTATTTATTTTGTTCAACCAGGGTACCAGTTAAAGACAGCATATTACAGAGATGGCAGTACTTACTCTTTGTTTTTCCTCTTGCATTTGCAGACCATCACTATAGTTGCAATTAAGGCTACCAGGATGATCACACAAAGAACAGCACCAATAATACCTCCAGTAGCGGCACCCTTCATTGGCTGAGGAAATTCTTTCATCACTATGGGTCATATATCTGAATTTTCCTTGATCTTCTGAAACAAAACCATTCAATAAACCTAGTAAGCATAAGTTTCTGAACTCAAAGCATTATATTTAGTAAAATCAGCTTGTGTGCTACCGTAAGACATGACCACCCGCACACCATACAGCGCCATGTCTATAAGTTCAGGTTGTTTATAAAGCACCACCTAAATCCTGCTGCGCTGTTATCTTACAGCAGATCCTGCTTTCTTAGTTTGGATTAATAAATCCCAGATTTCAACACATAGAGTCAGGCTTATCTGTCTTGTATGGAATATCTGTACTGTTGACATCTTCTAAGTCATAAAAATGCTGCATTAATCTCTGACGACATGAGATCTTATTTATGAATATAAGTATTATGTGCATTTATTTCTATACAAATCATAGTGTTTTTTTTGGATGCCTTAGTTAGCAGGGAGTAGTACAAACCCGATCCCAAAAAACTTGGGACACTGTACAAATTGTGAGTAAAAAAGGAATGGAATAATTTACAAATCTCATGAATTTATATTTAATTTACAATAGAATATAGATAAAATATCAAAGGTTGAAAATAAGACATTTTGAAATGTCATGCCAAATATTGGCTCATTTTGGATTTCATGAGAGCTACACATTCCAAAAAAGTTGGGACAGGTAGCAATAAGAGGCCGGAAAAGTTAAATGTACATATAAGGAACAACTGGAGGACCAATTTGCAACTTATTAGGTCAAATGGCAACATGATTGGGTATAAAAAGAGCCTCTCAGAGTGGCAGTGTCTCTCAGAAGTCAAAATGGGCAGAGGATCAGTTTGAATTATTCATCATCATCTACAGTGCATTATATCATCCAAAGATTCAGAGAATCTGGAACAATCTCTGTGCATAAGGGTCAAGGCCGGAAAACCATACTGAATGCCCGTGATCTTCTGGCCCTTAGACGGCACTGCATCACATACAGGAATGCTACTGTAATGGAAATCACAACATGGGCTCAGGGATGTTTCCAGAAAACATTGTCGGTGAACACAATCCACCGTGCCATTCGCCTTTGCCGGATAAAACTCTATAGGTCAAAAAAGAAGCCATATCTAGTAAACATGATCCAGAAGCGCAGGCGTTTTCTCTGGGCCACGGCTCTTTTAAAATGGACCATGGCAAAGTGGAAAACAGTTCTGTGGTCAGACGAATCAAAATTTGAAGTTCTTTTTGGAAAACTGGGACACCATGTCATCCGGACTAAAGAGGACAAGGACATCCCAAATTATTATCAGCACTCCTTGCAGAAGCCTGCATCTCTGATGGCATGGGGTTTAATGAGTGCGTGTGGCATGGGCAGCTTACACAAAGGCACCATCAATGCTGAAAGATATATCCAAGTTCTAGAACAACATATGCTCCCATCCAGACGTTGTCTCTTTCAGGGAAGACCCTGCATTTTTCAACATGACCATGCCAGACCACATACTGCATCAATTACAACATCATGGCTGCGTAGAAGAAGGATCCGGGTACTGATATGGCCAGCCTGCAGTCCAGATCTTTCACCTATAAAAAACATTTGGCGCATCATAAAGAGGAAGATGTGACAAAGAAGACCTAAGACAGTAGCAACTAGAAGCCTGAATTAGACAAGAATGGGACAACATTCCTATTCTTAAACTTGAGCAACTCGTCTCCTCAGTCCCCAGACGTTTGCAGGCCGTTATAAAAAGAAGAGGGGATAAATATGGTGGTAAACATGGCCTTGTCCCAACTTTTTTGAGATGTGTTGATGCCATGAAATTTAAAATCAACTTATTTTTCCCTTAAAATGATACATTTTCTCAGTTTAAACATTTGATATGCCATTTATGTTGTATTCTGAATAAAATATAGAAATTTGATACTTCCACATTATTGCATTCTGTTTTTATTCACAATTTGTACAGTGTCCCAACTTTTTTGGAATCGGGTTTGTATTTCATACTGGGGAGTCCATAATGAAATATGAATAATAGGACTAACAATAACTTCTAATAATTATATAGTATAATAAGTATTGTGAAACGTTATTATGATGTAAAATAAAGTTTTTCTATTTTAATATACATTAAAATATAATTTATTCCTGTTATGCAAAGCTGAAGAGACAAAAACAGACAGACAGACAGAGAGACAGACAGACAGACAGACAGACAGAGAGAGAGACAGAGAGAGAGACAGACAGACAGACAGACAGACAGATAGATAGATAGATAGATATGTGATCCTTTTTTAATAAAAAGTTAAAAATATTTTCTAACAAAATACACTATGGTTCAAAAGTTGTTGTTTTTTTGTAAGAAAATAAACTTTTATTCAACAAGGATGTGTTAAATTGTTGAGAGGTGATAGCTAACATATATATTTTAGAAAAGATTTGTATTTTGAATAAATGCTGTTCTTTTTAACTTTTTATTTATTGAAGAATCCTGAAAAAAGTATTGCAGTTTGCAAAAAAATATTTGGCAGCACAACTATTGCCAACATTGATAATTCTAATAATAAATCAGCAGGATCATGTGACACGGCTGGAGTAATGGCTGATGGAAATTCAGCTTTGCATCACAAAAATAAAATGTATTTTAAAGGATATTAAAATATAAATCATTATTTGATATTGTAATAACATTTTGAAAGATTACTGTTTTTCTCTGTATTTTTGATCAAATAAACAGACTTCTTTAAAAAATATTACAAGTTTTACTGATCCCAAACTTTTGAATGGTAGTGATTATGTGTGTGTGTGTGTGTGTGTGTGTGTGTGTGTGTGTGTGTGTGTGTGTGTGGAGCAATAGCGTAAGAAAGCACTGAAAAAATTCAAATCAATCTTCAATGTGACATCTCCGTTTATAAATTATAAATTTATTAATTATTACTTGACAATTTAATAATACTCCGATAAACCTGTTTAAAACATTTTCTGTTTAATATTCAATTATTTTTTTTCTTTTTCAAAACTAAGTAATCTTGGTAACTCACTTTAGAATAAGCTAATATTGTAAATGTCTATCGATGTAGTGTAGTGGAGTAACTTGATGTTACACTAGATGGTGCTCCAACTGTATAAAAACACTCATTACGTCTAACTTCCTCCTGGTCGATGTTTTCCAGACACAGACTCGCTGATATCACCACCCTGAAAGTGCAGCGTTTACTGTGAAAATAGATCTGCTCTCATGGATCACTCTCATTACGTTGCAGGTGTTTTTAAGGACAGAATGATGCTTTTGTTAAAGGGGGAGGAATTTAAAAGAAAGACAAGAGTTTGGATGAAGGAATGTGTGCACGTCATCATGTCTTGCTGAATATCTGCCTTGTCAATCATATGTCGTTCTTTCCCTCCTTTCGTCTCGCGCTGTCAATCTTTGTTCATGTCCTGAAGCACTCTTTCCTCTTCTCTCTCACTCGGTTCAGCTGAAGTCAAATAACACATCCGAGATGATAGAGCATAAAATTTTATTAAACTACTCTCACGAATACGGGATTCTGGTCAATCACAATGTTAAGCATCAACTATTTTCGTTGAATGATGCTAAACGGGATATTTTACTGTTGTCCATGGCAACATACTGACTGTCTTATTAAGGTTACATTTAAGATTTTTAGGCAATATTATTATTATGTTTTTTGTCGAATCATTTCAATATCCACACAACTAATGCTGCTGTATAGGCCTACTACAGTCGTGGCCAAACGTTTTGAGAATTACATAAATATTAGTTTTCAAAAAGTTTACTGCTAAACTGCTTTTAGATCTTTGTTTCAGTTGTTTCTGTGATGTACTGAAATATAATTACAAGCACTTCATAAGTTTCAAAGGCTTTTATCGACAATTACATGACATTTATGCAAAGAGTCAGTATTTGCAGTGTTGGCCCTTCTTTTTCAGGACCTCTGCAATTCGACTGGGCATGCTCTCAATCAACTTCTGGGCCAAATCCTGACTGATAGCAACCCATTCTTTCATAATTACTTCTTGGAGTTTGTCAGAATTAGTGGGTTTTTGTTTGTCCACCCGCCTCTTGAGGATTGACCACAAGTTCTCAATGGGATTAAGATCTGGGGAGTTTCCAGGCCATGGACCCAAAATTTCAACATTCTGGTCCCCGAGCCACTTAGTTATCACTTTTGCCTTATGGCACGGTGCTCCATCGTGCTGGAAAATGCATTGTTCTTCACCAAACTGTTGTTGGATTGTTGGAAGAAGTTGCTGTTGGAGGGTGTTTTGGTACCATTCTTTATTCATGGCTGTGTTTTTGGGCAGAATTGTGAGTGAGCCCACTCCCTTGGATGAGAAGCAACCCCACACATGAATGGTGTCAGGATGCTTTACTGTTGGCATGACACAGGACTGATGGTAGCGCTCACCTTTTCTTCTCCGGACAAGCCTTTTTCCAGATGCCCCAAACAATCGGAAAGGGGCTTCATCTGAGAATATGACTTTGCCCCAGTCCTCAGCAGTCCATTGACTATACTTTCTGCAGAAGATCAATCTGTCCCTGATGTTTTTTTTGGAGAGAAGTGGCTTCTTTGCTGCCCTTCTTGACACCAGGCCATCTTCCAGAAGTCTTGGCCTCACTGTGTGTGCAGATGCGCTCACACCTGCCTGCTGCCATTCCTGAGCAAGCTCTGCACTGGTGGCACTCCGATCCCGCAGCTGAATCCTCTTTAGGAGATAATCCTGGCGCTTGCTAGACTTGAACTTGAACTTGAACTTTCCTTGAAGTTCTTGATGATCCTATAAATTGCTGATTTAGGTGCAATCTTAGTAGCCACAATATCCTTTCCTGTGAAGCCATTTTTATGCAACGCAATGATGGCTGCACGCGTTTCTTTGCAGGTCACCATGGTTAACAATGGAAGAACAATGATTTCAAGCATCACCCTCCTTTTAACATGTCAAGTCTGCCATTCTAACCCAATCAGCCTGACATAATGATCTCCAGCCTTGTGCTCCTCAACATTCTCACCTGAGTTAACAAGACGATTACTGAAATGATCTCAGCAGGTCCTTTAATGACAGCAATGAAATGCAGTGGAAAGGTTTTTTTGGGATTAAGTTAATTTTCATGGCAAAGAAGGACTATGCAATTCATCTGATCACTCTTCATAACATTCTGGAGTATATGCAAATTGCTATTATAAAAACTTAAGCAGCAACTTTTCCAATTTCCAATATTTATGTAATTCTCAAAACTTTTGGCCACGACTGTATACACCCTACTACTGTACACCCTTTTCATTGAATTTAATTTCCTAGAAGTTCCTACCCTACTGGAGAGAAAAGTAACACGTTGATCTGCCAGTCGTGGGTCTTTATCCGTGGGTTCCGGAGAACTCTGCTAATTTTTTTGCATGTTGATGCATTTTAAAAGTTAAATGGCCAAACGGATGTTTTTAAAAGTTCACTTTGTTGTTTAATAAAATTAAATAAATATTTTTACCAGGTTAAATGTTGATTATTAGTAACTCAAACCCATTTATCCAAACCTCTCTACTTAACTGTCAGTCACAAAAAATCAGCCATGTTTGTAGTTTTTAACGCTTTTTATTCATGTTTTTAGTTCTGAACCGAATCCTTCACCAAAACGCAATGGATTTTGGGCAATATTAGCAATAAGTTTAAATGGATCCACACTTCAAAAATCAACCTGAAATGTTAGACCATCCGGGGAGTTTTGTTTTTTTAACATACTATGCTTTGGGAGACACTTATTCTAATCTCACATAAAATTTAGGATAGATAGTATGAACATTTGGACGCAGGGTATGAATGTCTTGTGAGATTTTGCATTGGGTTTAGTCACACATATTCGCCAAACACTGACCAACAGAAAGCTGCTTGGTTTTAAAGTGACTTCTGCATGAGCTGTGTTTCATGAATTGCTACACTACTGACGATAGACAGTGGACCTTTTTGCCAGTGAAATTCCACTTAAACTTATCTAATGTGACCAAATCTTTCCTCCACAGTCTCTGTTTTTATCATATCACTAAATAAAGACTTAATAAAAAATGGTTGCTATGAGTACACACTGTAATATAAAAGGTTTAGTGGTTTGGAGAATTATATATGTAATTTCAATATTTTCACATCTGTGTTTTTATTAGTTTTGTGTAATAATAATGATAATGACCAACTAACTGTACATTATCTCTTCCATGTCACACATAAATATATAGTTATTTTTATTCATTACACACAAATAGCACATACTTGAGCATGAATGACAATTATCCCATCACACAAACAGAATGAGCAAAATGGCACTCAAATCTGAGAACACAATCAGGGAGACAGCTGATTCATTGGAGAAAGAGCCTTTGGCGGTATACAACAAATACAGAGAGAGATGGAGAGAGAATATGAGGTGTAGAGGAAGTGAAGGTCACTGCAGACAGAGGCAGAATGAGGGAAGAATGTGTGTGTGTGTGTGTGTGTGTGTGTGGAGCAATAGCGTAAGAAAGCACTGAAAAAAACTCAAAACAATCTTCAATGTGACATCTCCGTTTATAAACTCCAGTCTGCAGCTGGTCTCAGACAGAACATCCATGTGAGGCTGTTTACTGCCACATAAACGGCTAGACACAGATATTGCAGTGCATTAACTTCACAGTGTAACAGTGACCAAACTGGTTATGTCATGTTAAAGGGATAGTTCCCCTAACATGGAAATTCTGTCACCATGTACCAATTTCAATGCAAATCTATTAGTCTTTCTTACAAAACTGAACATTACATAAATTAATTAATTGTATTACTTTTATATTTTTTTTATATTGTTTAAATTTTTGTTTACATTTATTGATTTAAGTTAATTAACATCCGTCAAACATCCGTCCAATGTGCTCTTTGAAATGAATTTAGTTTTCGTCTACTGTCTGTCAAAACCAGATTAGAGATAAACGTCTGTAATTTTGTTTATCTTTCCTGTGGCTTTGGCTCATAGTTCAGAGTAACTGAAACTAAAAGCATTTTGAAAGCTCTTGGGCTCAGTAAACTGTAGTAAGCAGTAAATCAGTTATGGTGATTAGCATTGTGTCACATGACCCATTTCTGCCGAGACAATCCTATTTCACATGGTGTGTCTAAAGTGGCAGGTCGATGGGATTAATTTGTTGAATAAACAATTTAAGGTGAATTATGGATGTGTCGATGTGAAAAGACATACACAATTAAGGGGATTATGGCATTAGACGTGATTCTGCATCAACATAAGGTCGCAAATAGACAAAAATGTGAATGTATGTGTGTCCAGATCCACACTTAATGGAGTTAGATTTTCAGCATCTATCCTGACTCAGTGGAATTTGACATCGGAGAACATTTCCCATGAGACATTGCATCCCGGTGAATAACAATAAGAGAGAGACAGATCAAAGAGAGTTGATGACACATCTGACACTGAAAAACTCTAATGTTCAAACACAAGTTCTGACATATAACCCTGCACTCATGACGAATCCAACCTCAGAAGCTCATGTAAAGTTTTTTTTTTTTTTTTGAAGTGGCTCCAATGGTGGTCCTGACGCACTTAGTGCCCTAGGTGGGATAAAACATGACTTGAAAAAAAAAATTAACAACAAAGTCAGATGTAGTCTAGCAGCATAGTTTTTGTTTAGTGTGCAAGCAGATAATCATGTTTATTTATAAAGCACTTCATACAATACAGATTACAAAGCATATAATACAGTTCACAAATTTTACCACATTAATGTTGTATTGCTGTGGCAAAGATTTTAATTATGAAACAAATACAAAGACAATGGTGTCATTATTCAGCTCAGTTTAGTTCAAAGTTGATTCAAATAAGTTCAATACTATCATGACTGTTGTAAAGTTCATTAGTTATGAAGCAAACTCATACTCATAAAGCAGAAGATAACAGTATCATTATTTAGCTCTAGTCAGTTGAGTGTTGATACATTTTAGTTCATTAACAGTGCAAATATAATCAAATTATGTCCTCCCTAGCAACTTCAAAACAATGTTAAATCCATGTTGATGTGTCAGTGCTATTCGCATTAATTTATTTTTATAGTTTATTTATTTAACCGTAATATAATTGACGGTATACTGTAATGTTGATTTTACATAACTGTAGTTGAAGTAACATTGAAATCTCAACAAAAAATATGTTAATGTCATTAAATCAACATTATATTGCGATGTTGATCACTGCTGTAATTCATCAACACTCAAATGAACAGAAATAATCAATAATCGTTGCTATAGCGATATTACAATGTGAAGTTAGTTCAACACTGCAATGTTGGTTCTAAATCACTTTTGTTGAAACAACATTGAAAACACAACTAAAACGTTAACAGTTAAATCAATGTTGCAATCTGATATACCCAGGGTTAAAGGGATAGTTCACCCGGAAATGAAAATTCTGTCATCATTTACTCACCCTCAAGTTGTTCCAAGCCTGTTAGACTTTCTTTCTTTTGTTGAACACAAAAGAAGATATTTTGAAGAATGTTGGTAACCAAACTGTTAACTAAAGAAGAAAGGAACTCTTTTAGGTGTGGTACAACTTGAGGGTGAGTAAATGATGACAGAATTATATTTTTTGGGGTGAACAATACCTTTAGTGTTGAAACAACATTTAACGATTCAGATAAATTTACATGCTATGTCAACAAATGAATGATGTTACTTCAGAGCAAGTCAGCTTAACTGTAGTTCACTCAATAGACAATATGATAACTTTTTCAATTTGCTGAACACAAAATTAGAAATATGGATGTAGTATCATTGAAGTTTGATTATTTACTATATACGTCTACATGAAGGTATGCTTACACGACAACAATGTACTAAAAGAATGAGGTACAGAAGAGAACATTGTCAAAACGATCACGCATCCGTGAAAATGACTAAAAATGCTGTATAATGCATGCCAGGCCGGTAGTTGGCAATATCACTTTTTAAAGAAACACTATATTTGCCTGTGCACATTTTTTCAGACTGAACATGTAATACACATACGCATGACATCACTGTTACATTTTTGTATTTTACATAGAGACGATAACAGTATCGTTTTCAAAAACATGCACTTTGAAACACATTTTCAAAAGTTCACATGTTCAGGCCCCCAAAACACTGTTGTTGTGTAAATGACTGGACAAAGTCCATTCAGAGTTTTAAATTGTAAATTTTTTTTAGTCGCCTAAACGCCCCCTAAAATGACTAAAGCTTCAATAACTGTTACAGATTCTCTAATGAACAATTGTAAATGGAAGCATTGTGGCAGGGATGTGTAGTCTTCAAGGCCTTTTTTCCAGCTGAATTTATCTCCAGTTCAAATTAATCACACACAAAGGGTCTAATTAAGGTCTTCAGGAACTGTAGTAACTTCCAGGCAGGTTTGCTGAGACTGGGCTCTGCATGAACATGGAAAAAATCTCATTTGTCTCCATTTTAAACCACATGACAAGTGTTCCCAGTTTACTTTTAGAATAACTGAGCTGATGTGTTTTCAATTTCTTTTAAGCTCACTGACTGGGGAACAGCCACTAGCGTTCTGCATGGATACTTGCATGACCTTGTGGTTTTTAAATACAAATTAATGTTAGTTCAATGTTACAGTCTTCACCCATGTGTGCTGTCGAGTCATCAATATTTCAAATTGCTGATCCATTGGATCGATGTCACCTTAATATCTGGGTCTCTGGTGACATATTTGAATAATTTTAAGGTTATGATGATGAGACCTTAGTGAGTCTATTCACAGAAAATATGCTGTCTGTAGTTGCAGAACATCCTGACAGGTAACTTTTTTTCTACCTATATTTTTATTCTCAAACATTTACAGGCTGGCATGTGTGTTTCTGGTTATCATCCTGCCAATGGGTTTATCTTGTGCATTCTCTACCTCTGACTTTGAACGGACATGCGGTTCACAAGTGGTCACCATTCATTTCATTTGAGCTGCGTCGAGCACTGTAATATGCCGCATATATGCCATGCAGTTTGACTCACCCCATCACTCTTCACGATATAAATGCGGCACGAGTGTGTGCATGTGTATGTATCTTCAGCAGTCTCATTCATCACACTCTGCCCAGCACTAATCAAAGCTGAGGCCTAGACTCAGCCCATGCCATGCATTTAAACTGTCTGAGGATTAAACTGATGTCAGCGACACTCAGTCTCTGTGTGTGCATAAGTATGTGTGCTTCTCTCCAGGGAGGCAGTGAGGTTTCTGCCACTGTACATTAAGGCAGTAGACAGTAGCCACAGGAGGAGGCCGAATCCCCATCTCCAAGGTCACTGCTCCCTCAACACCCACAGCTCCTGACGTCACTCATGCGATTTTTCAATGTTTCTGACAAATACTGATTTTCCCAGAAGCTACAGCCAATCATTCACTCTTTTGCGGTCTAGCACACAAGCATGTTTACATGGTTAACATAAGGACATATTGTACTATAAACTTACATTGTTTATATTTAAACATAATACAAAAGTTCATTCTAGTCCTCTAATTTGTTTGCTTATTGGTAGTGACAAATAACTCTCTTCATGTGTGTTCAAAAACCCCACGATGCATAGCAGTTTAGAGAATGCCTGGATGAAATGTTTCATTCAGCAACACTAAAAATATGGTAAAAGTAGTAAGAGTAATATGCAACAGATTCATTCAGGAACAAATGATGTGATTCTTTGAGTGAGTCATTGAATCATTCAGTCAATTGATTCAAAACATCACTAATGTGTGTTGCTTGGAGATGCAGTAGGTTTTATACAGATCTATTATCATTGGAGCAAAAACGCAATAACCTGCAATATTGTGTCTAAAATATAAGTTACTCAATTTTAATGTATTTTTGTATTATAGTCATATTTATAGCGCCATATTTAATTTTTGACGGGTGAGACGTGAGGCATACTGGATAGTTTTATAACAACAAGCCAATTGTTCAGCTGACTATACATATTTCCAAAACACTTTTCCAAAACACTTTCTTTAGACAAAAACTCCTTTAAAAGGTTTAGAAATTTGTGAAATGTGTAAATAATGTGATGTAGGACCTTTATACAGTCTATCTCACAATCTTGTTTTCATTCATGTAAAATTCAAATTGGTGTCTACAGTGTACTCATGTCTATATAAAATTTGCAAATCATGCTGTATCAATTGTTAAAAATGACTCTCACCAGTGCCCTTACAGTCATCAGAATTATTTTTAGACTTTAATTTCCCATTTCCCCTAAACGCACACAGCCACATATATGGTGCTAATTAAGTGTTGAGAGAACACCACACGTTCTGCTTTCCCCTGCATTCTCTCAGTCATCAGGATTATATTTCAACTTGTGATGTCTTCTCTCTTCCATAAACACCCACAGTCAGACATACAGAGCTCATCAAGCATGAAGAGCAACCACCGCACTTTCCCTTCCCTTTCTCTCAATCATTAAGACTTTTGGGAGAAGCATCTTCATCAACTCTCTGGTCATTTCTGCAGTTATACAAAGCTTATGTCTCACTATGTCTCAGTATTTTCCAAGCATTTTTCTTCCGATCAAAAATGCTTTCCTACTGGCTTGAGCCTCAAAATTGTCTATTTTTCAGTCATTTCAGTTTTGTCCATTATGAGAACACAATTCATTTTACTATATCTCTTTAGCAGGGTCCAAAAGTCTGAGAGCTCTAAAGTGAAAATGCTTCTTTTTGATATTAATTCAATTTTCTCGTTACAAATGATATTAAGTCAAAGCTTCACAATAAAGATGGCCTGGGGCCAGTTAAGTGAGCTGTCATCTTTGTGACTTATTGGATCAGCACTTCAGCACTTCACTAATCATGTTCATATATTCTTTTTACACTATCAATTTTTTTTGGTAAAGAACAGAAGGCTTAACATTTGATAAAAAAAATTACTTTAAATGTGTGAAAATGAATTGTAGTAATATTTTTCAAATAATATAATACATATTAAATAAAAATATACATATCAAATATGAGATTGAAATAGATATATCTACATTTTAAGTTATACTAATACTAATATTTTATCGTCTTGAATAAAAACACAAATTTCCTTATCTGATTAGTGACCTTGAAATAGTGCAGGATCGTAAAGGAGTCTTAGTCATCTCATTTATTTGACATCATAATGTTTTCTTTGTTTTACATTTTCAAAATCTTAAACTTTCTCTTCATTTATATAATTGATCTTGAATCTCCGATTTTCAGTTTTTGTACATGCTAAAGCTCTCTGTTTAAGTTTAAAGAAGTGTGACTGAATGAAGATTTTCCAGTTCCCAAAGTTAAAGTGTTACTGCCGAGGGCAGACAGTGTGTTAACCTTTCTAACCTCTATCTATATTACACACATTCACACAAACACTCAGGAAGTCATTTATCCAAGCACACTCATTAAGATTTCCATGTATTAGCATTTAGCAGTCGCTGCTGGGCAATAGTGCTGCGATCGCTCGTGTTTAGAGATGCAGATGTATTAGAGCGCCGTGGTTTAAGGCGTCTGCCCATGGTCTAAACAGCCTCGAGACTGAACCAACCAGTTCCTGATTACCAGTAAATTACCCCAATTACAAAGCCACATACAGCCCCAGGTTCTCCATCGCTCGGTGAGCATGTGTGTTCACTGATGTGTGTGTATTTGTTTACCTGTTTGCTAGCTAGGAGTTATTCAGCTTCATTAGCGAGCATTCGTCCTTGCTATAGTCATGATTGCTGTGTTTTCCCGCCACAGTCTGCAGCCACATTCCAAACTCACCCCAAAACAGCGGCTTTAACCGGAGTGAACACACCCCTACACAACCTACACAACCCAGAGATTCAAAGCATCCCAAAGCCAACGACCGCACGTCCCACACATCCCTGAATATCTGAGATTATACCAGCATTGTACAGACAAATAGCACCTTTTGGTCCAAACCAAAGTCCATGTGCTGTTTTCCAGAAGCTGTATATGAACATCCCAAAACCTTTAATTACACACCCAATAAAAAGTCTTTAATGTGACTGAGTTATTGCGACCTAACAAGGGAATCTGTGGCTTTGTCCTGTGCCACAACACCCACTCCATTATCTGCTATAAAAATAACAATGAGCTGGGAGAGAGAAAGAAAGAAATTGAGGGAAGAGAGAGAAAGGAGGACAGTAATGATCATTACAGACGTCCATGTTGTCCTTTTCTACCATAGATGCTGTCATTTTTTTGTGTGTAAAGTCTGTACTCCATTGATTAATGCTATTATCTTTCTCTCTCAATCATTATTTGAAATTATTGCTCATCTAGCTATTTGGCCGGCCCCAGTAAACACACTGCTCTATAATGTGAGTGTATGAGACAGTGAGAAACCACACAGCTTATAATTGCAGCTTACATGACTGTCGTCATCATCACTAATCAGAGCAGCAGGCTACTGAAAGCCTGTTAGACACAAGCCAAGACCAGAGTCTGCCTGTGTTTGAAGAGCCACAACAAACCCACAGTCCATTCTTTCCACACATGTATTATGCAAAGGGTGTAGATGACTCTTTGTGCACACAGAATGTACTTTTTGCTTGTGTTATTATTTGGGTCAATTACTGGATGCTCATTTTTATCTATGAATTTATTCAGAAATCCATTAGAAATGCTATCCGTACATATAATGACTTCATTAAACCTCTTCTGTGATGAGAATGTTTTTCATTTTTCATTTTAAATTCAATTTGAATTTTTCACTTAAATAAAATAAATAAAAATGAAACTGCTTTGTTGTTGTTTGAAAAACCTCTGCCTACCAAATCAAAGCCATGCAAGGCAACCAAAATAATAATAATAATAAAAAAAACCATAAGGAAACAATATTACACAGAGGAGCCCTCTGTGTCAAGGTCAGTCTCTTTAGTTAATGACAAGGTTCAGGTTGTAAAATGTCATGTGGTGTGACATTTATAAATTAATAATACATGATAATTGTAAAAGAAAAATCATAAGTAAATGTAAAGCCATTTTTAAAAAAAAAGGAAAAAAAATTGTACCTTCAATCGTATGCATTCACATTTAAAATGCATGGAAAATGTCATTATTTTGTTTCATTAAAAATGTAAACCTTTTTGAAAATTAACAGTAATAATAACTTTCTTGAAAATAGTAGGGAGTTTTTTATTATTATTTGAAGCCATTATTGATTAAGATGTATACTTAAATGTATTCAAGGTGCAAGGAAATGTCAACTTTTTAAAATAATAATAAAAATAATTTGAAAAATAAGTGTACAAATGTGTCAAATTATTTGAAAAATAAAACTGATTCAAATGTGTACTCTCAAATGTTTTCAAGGTTTCACATATTTCATGTAAACCTTTAAATCTTTAACAAAACAATCTAATTAGTTTGACTTTCTTTCTCTGAGATATGAGTGAAGTCTGTCACAAGTTATTTCTTTCTTTCTTTCTTTCTTTCTTTCTCATGGAAACTTATGTTTGCTGTGTAGTTTATTTGTGTAACCTGTAAATTGTCAGTCGAATGTGTCCTTTAGAGTCCCATGTCATTTCACTGTAATCTTTACACACTGTGCCCCTTGTATCGCGTAGAATGTATTCTGCTTGTTCCCATATTGTTCTTTCACTGTCAATCCAGTCCAGTTCTACAGAAGAAATGGATGATGCTGATTTTCTGCTATTTATTTTCACATACAATGCACTAGTCTTGTCTTTTGTGCCTGCTAAACTGTTTCTAAATGTGTTTCTGAATGATATGACTCCTGCTATACTCAGTGCTCTCCCGCTCCCACCTAGCTATGAATGCCTCACATTAATTTAGATGAACTTAATTAAGCAATCATGTGATTATCTGATTCATCTGATGTCTTCATTGCAAGGACCAAATTTACTATGGATTTCATCAGTGGCTTTTAACACCATCCCATTTTTTAATGTTCACTCTCTCTCTCTCCGAAACATATACTACCTCAACCGCAAACTAAATTAAAAGCTGATCTAGCGCCATAAAAATCTGCTCTCCATAAAATTTAACAAGACCATTAATACCAATGTTATATTAGTCCACCCATGTATATTGCAGGCTCTCTTTGTTCATGCACATACATGTGAGTTTTCACAATCAGCATCAGCTGTGCATCTGACCATCACACCCCGCTGTACCCTTCTGTCACAGCTGCTATGGAGACACAGGCTGGATCTGTCAGTGTAGTGTCATGGCAACCGTCTCTCGGGTGACAGCAGATGAAGAGTAATCAATACGCAGTGTTAAGCAGAAACAGCAATGAGATGCATATGAGTGAAGTCTGTCACAAGTGTACTGACGCTCAAACACTGAATCAATATGTCCATCCAGTTCATGAAGAGTTCATTTCCCTCACTCAAACTCTACCTTTATTTAATATACCGAGACAAATCAGTGGCGTTTCACTGAGGCATGTGAACAGAGCTGCTGTTTTGCAATATTTGAAAGTGTATGCAACAACAGGGTGTTAAATATCTGGGCTAGTGTCTGAGCCATCAACACTGATGAGAATAGATTCATACCACAAGAAATGTGCTCACTTTAATTCATATAAAACTAGATACTATTTAGATATAATTAAATTGGACAGCACTATAATGTATCACTTTTTTAAAACTAAAAATAATAGGTATTGTGGGTGAAAAACTTTGGAAAAATATAGAATATAAAATACTATAGGATTTATTTAAAATAACAAGGTAAACATTAGGTGTAGGTATTTTAATAACTATTTAGTTTGATATTGGTTTGAATTTGCTTAGACATTGTAAAATAGCATACTTTTATTTTATTTTCTTTGAAAGTGCCATCGTGTCATTATGAAGTGATGAAATTTTCACATTCTGAAATGTTATTTTCTAAAAAACATTATTTAGATTTTTTAAATATATTTTTAATATTATATTAAGTCATAATAATTCATTCATAATCTATCTATAATAGAAACATAATTTTTTCTACTATTAAAATTAATTCCAATTATTTTTATAAATTTTTATTTTTTATTTTGACAGTCCTAATAATCATAATAAATTAAGTTCAACAAAGCAAATTTACACACACACACACACACACACACACACACACACACACACACATATATATATATATTACAAATAATTTTAGACTAGAACAAATTATATATGCGTATATTACATATTAGAAAACCTTTTTTAATTAAAATTAATTCTAGATATCTGTATATTTTATTTTATTATTTTATTTTGACAAAGGTATGTTCAACAAAGAAAATGTAGGTCTTTCCAAATACACTCCAGATGTACATAAGAGAGAAATAAAAGACAATTTATTTTTTTATTTTTTATTAACACTGGATATAATTCAAATTCTAAGTCAATTCAAAAACTCCAAGACAGAAATTTGTTCAGTTTTAAGATTTAAAATAAAAAGAATCATTGTAATAATGGCCATTTTAAGAATGCTGAATGGTATCTAAAATAACACAAGATCAAAGTAACACATTTCTTGTTTAGTTAAAAGTGCATCTTTTATGAACATGACAGCAATGAAAGAGATTCGAACACTAAGATGTGTTTTGGCAAACATGCCAAAGTATGTTCTCCCCCAGCTCTTGTCAGGAAACGCTGTCAGAGTTGTCATAGCTGATTATGTAGGCCATGAAGGCATTCTCAACACTGAGTCGTCATGACATGACATGACAAATAGCCTATATGTTTATTTAAAGTTAAACAGCATTAGGTCAGAGACTGGCTGGCACTACTCATTTTGGAAATGTCAGGTCCGTAGCAGCTATGGGCCTAATGACTAATGTTTCTCAGACTGGCCTACAAACAGCTACACTGGTCTGTGCCTGGCACAAAAATAATTTGATAGGAATGAGGAAACAGGCCATCTTTTATAAAGGCATAATAGTTTCGCCACACGAGGCGCTGCAGGTGAGCGCTTATAACCATCTGGGCCACAGGATGAAAGATGACCAAATGATGACTCATTATGTGAAACATTCTCTTTGTGTCTGATCTCAAAGACAAAGATGTATTGTCTGTGAATGAACCTTAGCATTTTCTGTATCTGATAGAGAATAGGAAGAACGTGTTAAATTTCTCATAACTAATGGTTGGAATGTCTGGAAACCGAAACTAAAATCCTCATACATACAGTATACAGTAAGTGGATACCCACCCCCCAGTTTATACAAAGCAAACCATACAATCCGGTATTTCCTGTCCTGAGGCTCAAGCTTTGACTGAAAAAGTCAGATTTTTAGGCAGCCTACAGCACACACAAGCCTTATCTTTTAATATCCATAAAGAAATGGGTTAGCAGCTCAAATGGTCTGGAAGCTATGGCTTGATGTGCCCTATAAAAATGGGACGAAACAGGAAACAAGACATTTATCCAGTGTCCAGTGCATTTCCAAAACGTTGACAGAAGACAGAACTGCGAGAAGTCGTGTGCATGACAGTTTCTGGGCGGCCCGTTGATTCAGATTGACGCTTGTGTGATTTAGCTCGGCTTGGGTTGTGAGTGTGTGTGTTTGTTTGAAGCTCTAGAAGTCCTGCTGAATAAATAAGTAAGAGAGTGGCTGTCAAGCCTGATGAGGAGTTATTTCTAAAATACTGCATGTCGCAGAGCACCCTGCTCTGTTTGGGCTGCAGGGCATTCTGGGGGATCTCAGTCTGAAAAGCTCTGGCCATGACCACAGTTAGATAGAGCAAGCACTGTCCGGTCATTCACATCAAAAACTGTCTCTCACTAACATGCTGATAAGCTGAAAATTATTTTTATGTTGTGGTCATTAAATTAGCATATAAAAAAATTAAAATAAATAATGCATCTATCTATTTATCTATCTGTCTGTCTGTGTCTATCTAGATACTGAAGATGCTTTGTTAGAGAAATCAACTAGATCGTCATGACTGTTGTAGTACCTTTGTCCCGCATCCACTGTTTAGACCACATTGCTTCAACAATATAGATCTGTCAATAAAGTCACACAGATGGTGGAGTAATAACTTCTACTAATTGGTTCAAATTAACGTTAGATTATAGCTGTCAATAACATGGCATTAAAAAAAGTCTTACCTTCCCTAAACCTTTGAACAATAGTGTATATATACATACACACATACAAACAATCGACCAATACAGCACAGTTAATTTGGCAGAATGATAATAGCTTTCTGGAACATACATTGTTGTCAGGCAATCTGACTGGACGGTCACTTACATGCTTCGGGGAGAGTCTATGAGTGTGCCATCTGAGGCTGACACTACATGTACATTATCCATCAACAAGTGCAAAATCGTACCCGCCATCACACAAGCACACATTAGAGCACAGCAGTTTGGCTTTGCGATCACGCAGGCTTGCTGGCATGTCACCGCTCCACAAAAGCAGCACAAGCGTTTGTGAGTGTAGAGCGGTCTAACTCTGCCCTTTCCAGCTGCAGAAATGAGACGAGGTCAGGGGCATCTGAGAGAGAGAGAGCAAGAGCCAAAAGGCTATGCAATGAAGGACAAGAGAGGAGAGAAGAAGAGTGAGAGAGAAAGAGAGGGGTAGCAGTGTCATCTCTCTGCCCGCTGGCCTTCCCAGCTGTTGTTCTTTCTTTCTGCTTTCCCCTTCACATTTCATCTGCCTTCACCCCACACAGACCCCTCGTTCTCTCCGTCTCAGTGTCTCTCTTTTTCTCCCCGATGCTCCCCTCCTATTTTTCTCTGTGACTCAGTGAAACAGGTCAAGTGTTACTGAATTTCCCCTCCAGCTCAACCTGCCTAATACAAGGCATGACTCTATTTAAAGGGATAGATCACCCAAATATGAATATTGTGTCATCACTTACTCACCCTCATGTCTTTCCAAACCTCTTGACACTTTTTTCCATTGATTTTCACTATATGGATAAAAAAAAAAAAAATCAGAATATCCAAAAAAAGGTCTGGAATGACATGAGGGTGAGTAATCGAAGACAGAATTTTTTGGGAGGATGAACTATCCCTTTAATTGGGCGTTTGTTTTTTTTTTTTTTTTTTTTTTTTCTCCTCTCCCTCGCTCCAGTTTTTCACAAGTTCATCAAACAACCGCAGTAAGAATATTTCATCAAGCACGGTGAGTAATGGCTTCTCCCGTCATTGTTACTTGCACCTCTTGCCACATGTACAGTTTATCTATCTCTGTCGCTGATGAGGGATTCACATGTGATAAGTGCAGGGAAATAGTTAGGCTGACAGAGAAGATTTTAGAATTAGAGACACGCATCCAAACTTTAATTGAGGACAGTAAGAATGTTAGGGCTCTAGATACGGCTTTGGATGCGTCTAGCTCAGGGATTCCTGTACATTGTTCGGTTCCGGAAACAGAGCCCCTGCAGCAGGGCAACTGGGTGACGGTGAGGCAGCGTAGTCGTGGGTCAAAACACCGCTCTTCTGTTCCGATCAAAACATTAAACAGGTTCTCCCCACTCAGTGATGCACCCACTGAGAAACCTGATGAAAGTGCTCTAGTTATTGGTGATTCTATTGTACGGAACGTGAATATAGAGACACTAGCCACCATAGTCAAATGTTTACCGGGAGCCAGAGCGCCTGACATCTTGGCAAATTTAAAAGTTCTGGCTAATGCTAAACGTAAATACAGTAAGATTGTTAATCATGCCGGCGCTAATGATGTTCGACTTCGCCAGTCGGAGATCACTAAAAATAACATTAAAGAGGTGTGTGAACTTGCAAGCACGATGTCAGACACTGTAATATGCTCTGGTCCCCTCCCTGCTTACCGTGGTGACGAGATGCATAGCAGATGGTGGCGCCACTCTTCTCTCTAGAAATATGGCAAATAGTCTTAGTGTTTATACTTGACTAACTGGGGCCCAGGTCAGGAAGCAGACAGACTGGCTAAACCGACCGTCTGCTAGCTGCCTCCCGTCACAGAGGTCAGTTAATTCTCAGCACATAGAGACTTTTTCACCTAGATATCACACTATAGAGACTGTGTCTGTTCCCCGAACTAGAAAAAACAAAAAACGTCCAAACCAAGTTAAGATTAACAATTTAATTGAGGTTCAACAAATAAAAAACAGAAGCAATATGGATAAACAAATGATAAAGCTTGGCTTATTGAATATCAGATCCCTTTCTACGAAAACACTTTTTGTAAATAATATGATCAATGATCATAATATAGATGTACTCTGTTTGACAGAAACCTGGCTAAAACCTGATGATTACATTATTTTAAATGAGTCCACCCCCCAAGATTACTGTTATAAACATGAGTCACGTCTAAAAGGCAGAGGTGGAGGTGTTGCTTCAATTTATAACAACGTTTTCAGGATTTCTCAGAGGGCAGGCTACAAGTATAACTCGTTTGAAGTAATGGTGCTTCATATAACATTATCCAGAGAAACAAATGTTAATGATAAATCCCCTGTTATGTTTGTACTGGCTACTGTATACAGGCCACCAGGGCACCATACAGACTTTATTAAAGAGTTTTAAATCCGAGTTAGTTCTGGCTGCAGATAAAGTTTTAATAGTTGGTGATTTTAATATCCATGTTGATAATGAAAACGATGCATTGGGATCAGCATTTATAGACATTCTGAACTCTATTGGTGTTAGACAACACGTTTCAGGACCTACTCATTGTCGAAATCATACTCTAGATTTAATACTGTCACATGGAATTGATGTTGATGGTGTTGAAATTATTCAGCCAAGTGATGATATCTCAGATCATTATTTAGTTCTGTGCAAAATTCATATAGCCAAAATTGTAAATTCTACTTCTTGTTACAAGTATGGAAGAACCATCACTTCTAACACAAAAGACTGCTTTTTAAGATATCTTCCTGATGTAACCAAATTCCTTAGCATATCCAAAACCTCAGAACAACTTGATGATGTAACAGAAACTATGGACTCTCTCTTTTCTAGCACTTTAAATAAAGTTGCTCCTTTACGCTTAAGGAAGGTTAAGGAAAACAGTTTGACACCATGGTATAATGAGCATACTCGCACCCTAAAGAGAGCAGCCCGAAAAATGGAGCGCAGCTGGAGGAAAACAAAACTAGAGGTATTTGGTATTGCTTGGCGGGAAAGTAACATATCCTACAGAAAAGCATTAAAAACTGCTAGATCCGATTACTTTTCTTCTCTTTTAGAAGAAAACAAACATAACCCCAGGTATTTATTCAATACAGTGGCTAAATTAACGAAAAATAAAGCTTCAACAAGTGTTGACATTTCCCAACACCACAGCAGTAATGACTTTATGAACTACTTTACTTCTAAAATCGATACTATTAGAGATAAAATTGCAACCATTCAGCCGTCAGCTACAGTATCACATCAGACAGTGCACTATAGACCCCCTGAGGAACAGTTCCACTCATTCTCTACCATAGGAGAGGAAGAATTGTATAAACTTGCTTAGTTGGGGACACTTCATCTACAGCGATATCGTTGACTTGATTGCAAATAAATGCACAGACACTATTTAACTGAACAGAGATGACATAACTGAATCCAATGATGAACTGCCTTTAACTATCATTTTTGCATTATTGACACTGTTTTCCTAATGAATGTTGTTCAGTTGCTTTGACGCAATGTATTTTGTTTAAATCGCTATATAAATAAAGGTGACTTTGACTTTGACTTTTTTTTATACTTTTTTGAGCGTGGCCGGTAGTGGTTTTCATTCATTTTTATCGCAGGTCAGAAAAAATAAAGTCTCAAAAGTTTAGAAAGGCAGGGTAAATAATTGATGAACAAATTAGATTTTTGGGTGAACTATCCCTTTAATGGTGCTTCTTTATCCTTTTTTGGAGCTTAGCAGGCCAAGGTCTTAGTCCATTTTCATTGCAGGTTTAAAAAAAGAAAGTTGCTAAAGCTTGGAATGACATGAAGGTGAATAAATGATGAAAGAATAAAATTTTGGGGGTGAACTATCTTTTTAACACATTCACAGAGAACATAAAAACTCCCAATCACACAGACTGTGCAGGGGTAGCTCATCATTACCGGCCCATCACATTTTTGTAAGGCACTCAACATTAAGCCAGAGAATCAGCCATCGGTGCTTCATTTGATGTGTGGTCCACATATACACCACAAGCGATGTGGAACTGACTCTGCAGGAATATGGCTCATGAAGTCGACTAGGTGTGCGAGCGTTGAAGGGTGACAAGATGTTTCTGAGTATTATGCTGTGGAATAGATACAGAGAGTGGTGTGAAGTATGTCATTGCAGTCCCATTATTTGATGGTGCGGAAAAGATTGTGTGGTGGAAACAAGCTGTAAATAACTGCTGTTGAAGAGTAGGCTGTTTAAAGTAAACAACCTGCAATTTAAACACCATCCATTGCATTCTCGGAAGGTGACTTGAGTGTTTAAACCTGCTGGACCTATTTAATTAAAATGTTTTAAATAGCAAAAGATGACTTTTAATGAATGTGTCCTTTTAAGGATAATGTAACCAGTTACCACAGCACGGTAACTTAATGTGAATGCAAATGATTTGATGAACGGAAATCACTGATGTAAGTACAGAATAGCTCTAGAAGGTAATTAATCTACTTATTGAATATTGACACCTGGATTGTTAGTCGATTGAATATTATTAACCTATTTATGTTCCTAAGACAAAATATAATAATGAAAATCTGCTCTGATCAAAATAGCCATTAATTTCATGCAGTGCAGTCTGATGCAGCTCGAGAATAACTGTGATGTATTTAGAAATGGATTCAGGAACAAAAGCAGAGATATGAACACTGCACAGGCTGATGGGAAAAACATTCTCAGTTAGGTCTCTTAGAGGAGATCAAGGCTTTTTGCATATGGAGTCAAATCATATGTCATTAGAATGACATGTATAATATAATATGTAAAAAATGATATTTGTTTATATTTGTATACATAGATAGAATCTTCACACTATGTTTTTCCAGTAACAGTTAATCCTGATCATTTCTATCAAAAAATCTATTTTTGTCATCACTGGAATAGTTTACATTTTAAATATTTAAAAATAGAAAAATTTAATTTTACATTATGATAATATTTCACGATATTACTGTTTTAACTGTATTTGTATAATATACAGTCTTTGTAAGCATAAAAGACTGATTTTGGAAACATTCAAATATCTTACCGACCTCAACAGTACGTTTTTTGTTTTTTGGGCCGACATGGTAGCTGTCACTGTATTGAAAAGAGTGAATCTTTGCTGTTCCACATGAAAAATAACAGCATGTGGGTTCAGAATGGTCATGACGGTGTGTAAATGAATACTATTTTCTGGATAAACTATTCCCTTTTACATGAAGAGTAAGAGTCCAATGACTTAAATAGATGTGAACTGTGCTAAAATTACTAAGCATGTCTTTGATATTGTGATGTACAGTCCTCCTCATGTATGGATGGTGGACTGGGCAGTGAAGTGTTACTGCAGTGGATGGTTTTGATGCGATATTGAGCAGTGGAGTGTATGTCTGGACTAGTTGTTTAGCGTAAAGGATAACAGTGGATGCTGTGGAATGGAGTGTTTGAGCCAGTCAAGCAGAAGTGAGCAGCACTGAAGCTGCAGAAATGATCTAGACGAGGGAAGAGAGAAGAGAAAAGTGCGCTCTGCTGGGTTGTCAGATGGATTATTTCACAGCATCCCACACTCATTCATCCATATCACTTCATCACTATACACAACCTCTCCAAAACGAAAGAAAGAGAGGGATGGGTGATATAAGAACAGCAAAGGAAGAGGAAGGGATAACAGGAGGCGAAGAAAACACTGATGGGTCTTCAAGTGATAGTTCTTAAGTGATAGTCTTTATGTTGTTTCTTCATTTTGGACCAGAAAGGAATGAACAGTTGGTTCAAGTCATAAAAACACTATGACATGCGTTTCTCAAAAGTATCTTTAGATATGGTCACAATATTTGTTGTAAAAGTACACGTTTGAATGTGCTCTAACCTAAAGTTATACTGGGGTATGATGTAAGAGGGAACCCCTGATTGAATCAAACATATGTTTAATTGATTGAACAACATGCATGTTAGATCCTGTACCCACTAAATTACTGAAAGAGTTGTTACTTGTAGCAGAAGAACCACTTCTCAATATTATTAACTAATCGTTATCTTTAGGTCACATCCCAAAACCATTCAAGCTGGCGGTTATTAAGCCTCTTATTAAGAAACCACAACTAGATCCTATTGAACTGGCAAATTACAGACCCATTTCAAAACTTTCGTTTATGTCTAAAATTTTAGAAAAAGTTGTGTCTGCTCAATTGTGCTCCTTCCTGCAAAGCACAAAGATCTCTATGAATAATTTCAATCAGGTTTCAGGCCCCGCCATAGCACAGAAACTGCACTTGTTAAAATTACAAATGACTTGCTTCTTACGTCAGAACAAAGGCTGCATCTCATTGCTAGTTTTACTTGATCTTAGTGCTGCATTCGACACCATAGATCATGACACACTCATATTCAAGGGCAGGCTCTAAGATGGTTTAGATCCTACTTGTCTGATCGCTACCATTTTGTTTATTTAAATGGCGAGTCATCTCATTTATCACCAGTAAAATATGGAGTGCCACAAGGATCTGTCCTAGGTCCCCTTCTATTTTCAAAACACATGTTGCCCCTTAGTAATATTATTAGAAAATACGGGATTAGTGTCACGGTTGGTAAACCGTGATCTCAGGGTTTTGCACTATGTGGATGAAGTCTGTGTGTTACGCGTCAGCACTGATAAGTTTGTGGACGTCTCCGCTACTTGTCATCAGCAACAGCTGTCACTCATTACTCATCCCTTTATATTGGCTTGTCTAGCGTCTTGTGTTCGTGAGAGCGTTGTTTCATGTACGTGACTTATGTTTGCTTTTTTGTGTGTTTCTGCGTTGGATGTCTGTGTCTCCCCCGGAACCCCGTCCACTCTACGCACATCACCAACAAGCAACATCACTTACCTTCGGCTCACTTCCCCGCAGTTCCTGTGTCACCCTCTCCTGCTGCCAACACATCTCCGCCATCCGGATCCTTCACCCACCTGCATCATCCTGGACTGTGTCTTCCCTTCAGCATCATCTTTGTGTCCTATTGTTGTCCTGTATCATTGTTCTCATTAAACCGTGTTTAACTCGCACTTGCTTCCTGCCACTCCTTCACCCAGTCATTACAATTAGTTATTCTGATGATAGTCAACTATATATCTCAACAAGACCAGATGAAACTTCTAAATTATCTAAGAGTGTTAAAAATGTAAAAGATTGGACGGCCAATAATAACTTCTATTAAATTCAGATAAGACAGAGATATTACTTATCAGACCAAAACACAGTACACAGAATATCTTGGATTACAATGTGCAACTAGATAGATGTAATGTTACTTCCTTATGTTACGTTATATTAGACAAGGCCCTTAATAATTTAGCTCGTGCGTACCTAACTAGCCTTCTACCATGCTACAATCCATCACGCTACCTAAGGTCACAAAACGCTGGACTTTTGGAAGTACCTAGGATAGACAAAGTCCACTAAAGGAGGTAGAGCTTTTTCACATTTGGCTCCCAAACTCTGGAATAGCCTTCCTGATAATGTTTGGGGTTCAGACACACTCTCTCTGTTTAAATCTAGATTAAAGACACATCTCTTTGGCCAAGGATTCAAATAATGCATCTCATAATCTTGTACTGCAGTTATATCTGATCAAATGCACATTAATATTCTTTAGCTTGGGTTGAACAAATCAATTCTGCTTGGTAGAGAAAGCAACTACGCTAATTATGTCTCTATTTATTTCTCTGTTTTTGCATAACTAGGATTTACACAAGCTTCAGTCTGGATCCAGAACACCTGAGAGGAGATAATGCTAGTCACTCAGAGGACCCCAGATGATGCTAACCCTAAAACAACATACAGAACTACCAAATGTTACTATAAGTTTGACGGCAATATATAATAATTGCTGTTAATAGTGTTCAACATCTGTGTGATTACATCTTTAAGTTAATTAATTTAATTAAATTTTCCATACATTTCTGCCATATGTACATTAAGTGACAGTCACCAGTCACATAGATTTGTATCGTGAAAAGCACTATACAAATAAATTTAATTGAATAAAGTAAAACAATGAACAAAAATAGCAAAGTACTGCTCAGATGCCATGTTATTTACAGGAACAATCTAACGTTAATTTTATCTTGAACCAGCTAATTAGTAGAAGTTATTACTCCACCATCTGTGTAACCTTATTGACAGATCTATATTGTTGAAGCAATGTTGTCTGAATAATGGATGCAGGACAAAGGTATTACAACAGTAATGACTATAGTTAATTTCTCAAACAAAGCTTTATACCATGGTAGTAAAGCAGTGAACTATGTTGTTGAAACACTACCCAGAATAATTAGACTGGTTTGGTTCAAAGACTCCTTAGAAGACTATTATACAGTTTGCTAGACCTGTGGGCCACTTTCATAACACTTTTATGGTGCCTTTTTTAAGCTTAAAAGCTTCTGTTCCTAATAACTATAATTGGATGGAGTAGAGCGACCAGCATAGTCGTGATTTATTTTTTTTCTTCCATAAAAGAAGGTTTGGAACAACATGAGGGGGAGTAAATTATTAATCATTCCTTTAATCTTGCTCATAGATATACAATATAATGCATTTTCAGTGTGTGGAACAGACCGTGCAGGGGAGCTTTGTGTATCAATATACAAGAGTGGCAATATGTGCTTGCCTTTAGGAAGAGGGAAAAGTGTGTGTGTCTGTTCAGAATCCACTGAACACAAACAGTCATCCTTCTTTCATCTCACACTCTGTTTTTGCAGGTGAGCCGTCTCTCAGGGGAGAGGACAGAATGAGTCAGAGACTACAAGACTATTTCCAAGCGTTCTACACACCAAAAAGTGAGAAAAAAACCCCACACTACAGTATATGATGAATATGTATTTATGTATGTATTTATTTTTCTCTCCTTTTGATTATATATATGTGTACACACCCTCAAGTCTGTCCTGTCCATGTTTTACAATCACTCTGCTGTAGCTGCAGAGGTCCACTCATCGCTCATACCAGCAGCTTTTTCCTGTGACATCCCCAATGTCAACTGGAGGCCAGGACTACTGCTGTCTTCTAGTTGTGTGAGAATGATCGTGTTTATGAGATGAATGACACAATGCTGTAATTGCTAGTGGGTTTTTTCTGGAAGCTCTGACTTTCTGAGTTTAGAGTGTGCCAATTTAAGGTTAGTGGCGTAAGCAAATTGGTATTGGTCATGTTGTCTGTACTTATGAATCTGTACTTATGATTATATTTATTTAGCAGTTTTGTACTTGCCTGTAGTGGCAAAGCTGAGTTTTACGCAGTCATTACTCCAGACTTCAGCATCACATAGAAATCATTCTAGTATGCTGATTTGAAATAAATATTTATTATCTCAGCCGAAAACAGCTGTACTGCTTAATATTTTTGTGGAAACCATGATACATTTTAGTCAATTTAATTTATGGCATGCAAATTAATCCTAATATAAAAATATACATCATGCATACTGGTGAATTTCTATTGCATAAACTCAAATCTAAGATAAATCACAAATGTATCTGTTTTTAAATACAGTTTGTCAGATGCATCAAGGGTATAAGCGGTGCATTTATGTGTGTATAATATGCTTAAAGAATCAATTACACACCTAATGTGCATCCTTTCTCATTCATTTTGTTTCACTAATGCTACAAAACCTTCCTGTCTTTGTCAATAAGTGAAATAAAAGCATGGAAATTGGCCACTGTGTCCACTTATTTCAGATCTTAAATGCACGTCTCATCATAATTACGACTTATGAGCTCATAAGTGGAAACTTGAAGGAGCATACCTGACAGAAAGAGAAAAACAGAGAATGAGACAAAGACAGAAATCTAACAGCCAAGAGCAGATAATGGTTAACACATTCAACACAGAGTATGGTGTTACTATGGCTAACTGTCAGATTGAGTCTATATCATCATTCCTGCTGATTGAATTTGTTTTCTGTCCCCTCTAACACACGGCATCATCATCCAATCATTTCACTCGAATGTCAGTGTGTGTAAAAGGTCACTGCATCTTCTACCCATGGTAACAACCCCATCATGGAAGAGTGGCAAACCGAGCGTGAATACTCTCCAGTACTAACTGATCAATCATCCATAATCAAAGCAATTGATAAGGTCAGACAGGCCACCAGAAGAACCCCCGTCAGGCCTAATCTATCTATTCATCTGTTATCTAAGTGTCGTAGCCTCCGGGTGCCCACGGGAGACAAGGGATACCAGACGATCCTCACAGTCTGACAGCTCAGGGCAACACGGGTCAATCCAATCTCCCACTGAGAGCTGGTGCGTGCGCACACATGTCCAATTCACGGAAACATACAGATGACGGAAGTGTCACGGCTTCAGGGCCAAATCACACCAGCACATCCTCGCTTTTCACTCGGGCCTTCATACCGCTCGCTTTTTCATCTCTCCTGACCCGTCCCTCTCCATGACAGGGAATAAAAACAGAGTCTTTGGACCAGACTCGTCGCTCGCTATTAACCAGGTGAGGAATATAATGGGAGTTAAATAGAGTTTTTGCTATAGTGCTTTTTTTTTTTTGGGTATGTGATATCATTAACTCCTTTTAGCCTAAATCTTTCCCAGACCACCACAACAGGGCATATATACATCCTCAGTTACAGCCCAAAAATGACACTGCATTTCCTTATCCTGACATCATTTTTCCCTTAACCTTATGTCCCATGGGACTTTGAACAAGGGGGTGCGATGTGATACTGTTTTATTTAACAAAAGGAACAAAGAGTAGTTGTCTAGTGTCTGTTTATTGTATTGTACAAGCTTCTCTGTAATCCAGAATCTTGGCCCAGTCCATAATATATCAATATTCATTAAATATACATTTATAGCTTCTGTAACGCAAAATACACTTGGCATGACTTCTACTATTTAGCTGTAATAAAGAATAAAAAAATAGGATGCAAGGATGCATTAAATTGATCAAAAGTGACAGTAAAGACATGTTTAATGTTAAAAAAAGAAAAAGTTTATTTTCCAATAAATACTGAACTTTCTATTCATCTAAGAATGCTAAAAAAATTATTTTTTCCACAAAAATATTATGCAGCACAGCTGTGTTAAACATCGACAATAATAGGAAGTTATGCATGTACATTGAATAGAATGTTTATGAAAATAGAATTACTATATAAAATGGGATATGTAGTTTTGATGCACTGATGGTTTTAGCCCCAACCCACATCTGGTTATATCAGAATATGGATAAAAATAATAATATTAATAATAAAAAAAAGGGTAATTTTGTCATTGTAATGGATATAGAATTATAAATAATGGCTTCACTGGTCATACCTACTACTGACTATCCTGTGACACGATTTTTATCATTGGTAAACTCTCTATCATACTATAATGACTCATACTAGTTTGTTTGGATCATTGTGGAAATGTACTATTAGTAGTAATCCATCCTGTTTAATTTTAAGAAAAGGCAAGCAGTAGTGCACTGGTCATGTGATCTCAGCATGGCAACCTCCATCAGGCGACCTGCTCCATTGAAAATAAATCAGCTTTCATAAAGGTACTGATATAAATGATATGAGTGAATGGACTAAATAATGCTTCCAGTCTTTCTAACATGCATGGTTGGAATGACATGAAGGAGAGTAAATGACCAAAATGTTATTTTTTATGTGTGCTATCCCTTTAAGGCTGAATCATTGAGGGAAAAAGATGACAGAGGGCACCTTTAAGCTCACATCTGTGTTAGGCCATGATTGTGTCTCAGGACAAGTGGAACACAACATTACACAATAACATAAGGCTATTATCATGATACATTCAGCTAGTGTTGTGGGAAGAGAGAGATAGAGACAAACTAAGAGAGGAAAGAGGCATCTGGTCCTCACTCCACTCTGAGCAATTAGAGCAGGCAGATGGCTAAATGGCCGAGGAAAAAAACCCCTCCAATTCCAAACGACAGTGACAAGTGTGCCAGGAGCAGCGAGATTCTGACCCCGTCAAGTGAAAGAGAAAGAGAGGGAAAGGGAGGAAAAGGACAGAATCTAGGGCACAGCTACTTCTGGAGGGAAACGTCTGTTGTTACATTAACAGGCACATTTCTATCAGGGTCACCTGCTAATGCACACACACACACACACACACGGACAGGACTTCTACCTGCTGAATACCTTTATTATGACACCAACTCTTTTGGTTTCACTCCCCCTCCTTTGCAAAGTGTGCTCTTGGTTAAATTTGAACATGTTGAGATATGAGATCGGTTGTCTTTGTGTAAATAAAGAGGCTTTTTTGAGAGCCGAGTTCCTGTAGGGATGAGCCATGCTGAGACTGTCAACTTTATAACCTAAATGAAAAGAAACTGAAATACAACCTCAGCCACATTCCTGTGCTTTTTATAGTGCTTGTGGTTTATTTCAGAATTTTTTTTTTTTCTGTTACGTAGTTGCATGCGGTACAACTGAAAGTTTGGCCAAACAAACAATAATCTAAAACTATGAGGAATTAATGACAAAAAAATACTGAAGAAAATGTTTCATAACAAAGGTGTTTTGGAATTTTTGGGATTGATTACATCAATAGAGATGAAACTAAGAATGAGCATCATTGCAATGACTAATTAAAACAAACTACTGATGAAAATATAACTTGGAAAATGCACTATTTTTTTAAAGAAGAAAAATACAGGTAAACTACAGAAGCCCTTTACAACAAACAAAACAAAATAACGACATAAATACAATTACAATATATAAAACTCAGAAATGCAAGAAATAGTTTTTCATAACATACAACTCTTGCATTTTTGAGTTTATATCTAGCAATTCTGACTTTTTTCTTACTATTCTGATTCTTATTATAACCAGAACTATTGTTTGTTGGTGTGAATGTTAACATTATCACACTTGGTGTGACTGTGAATATGCTTTCTGTAACTATGTAACATGGAGAATGAATGCAACATTAAGCATTCACAACATTGTATTGGTTTATCTTTGCCCTTTCATCAACCAAACTACTAATTAATAAAACTGCATAAAAATTAAAATGTCATGACATGCTTTAGACAGAATGCATATTTTGAGCTTTATGTGGATGTGTTATGTGTGGCTCTCTTGTGAAGCCCATTTAGCTCTATTTCAGCCACTGGTGATATCTGTGACAGGTGACTTAACACACACACACACACACACACACACCTAACTGAACATTCACAACCCAGCCTGAAAAACACTGCAGGAAAAACAAACAAGAGGGATTTGATTGAGCTCCACAGCCTTCAGCACAAACAAGAACACTGTCAAATATCTGTAAGACTTTAATAAGCAACCAAAAAAATAAAAAAAGACAATATTACAAAGACAGACAACCGAAATAAAACCTAAAAGCAATGCAAGGCAGTAAAGCATTTAGTGGCATAGATGTGTTTTCTGTGTCCATGAGAGTTTAAGAGGGGTGGTCAACAGTATACAGCACAAACACATTACAGGCACCAATAAATCACTCTGAATAAAAACAAATAAAGCACAGATCATTTAAATAAAAACAAGAGAGAAAAAAATAAACAGTAAAATCAAATCATATAAAACTCAATAACATTTTACAATATGGTTCGATATGCTTATACGAGTTAATGCATTAAGTAACAAACTAATGACATTTTTTTTACAGCATTTATTAATCTAAGTTAATGTTCATTTCTGCATAATGATTTCTAACATTTCATATAAATTAACATTCATTTACTATGAACAATCATGAATTAAACAATAGTAGCCTATATTCATAAAGCAATGGATTAATAAATGCAGTAAATATTACTGACGATAGCTCATGATACCGAATGCATTAAAATTTCAACAATACCTTATAATAAAGCATAACCAATGAACCTTATAATAAAGCATAACCAGCGCAAATAAAACAATGTATCCTTCATGCTCACAGAAGTGAAGTACAATACACAAGGATGTGACATCACCATTTAGCCTTTATGTATATCATGTTTATATATTTATACTATATTCGCAGGAGGGATGGTTTGTGTTGGGTGACATTAAGGCTTTTAAATGTGTGTGTGTGTGTGTGTGTATGTTTACCAGTACTGTGGAACATCTAAACCAGACAACAAGGGACGACGACATTGAGGAGACCAGAACATCCCATATTCACAACTCCACACTCTCTGGAAATCTACTTGAACAGTCTCCTATCACAGAGGACATTTCCTTAATATTCTCAAGGCATCCGTTCCTTCATTACGGAATTCCTGGAGGAGACGTTGAGCTGGAAGGTCAGTGCGTTCTCCTCTAATGAGGAGCTAAAGCATTCTGCCTCTCAGAGCACGAGTGACGAAATCACTTCTTCTACTCACACATTCACTGATTGCAGTCTGACCTTTCAATCAGGATTGAAAATGGGTATCATCGAAGCCACGCCTAATCTGTGCCAGACGGATCAGAGCGCATCAGACCACCCTTTCAGAGGTGAGAACAACTTCTTTCAGCACAACTGATCCAGACAAGGCACAAATAGGGTCACTGAATCAGGCTAACAACACTATGGAACCCACTTTGCCCTCTGATGCTCGGGAACAGAGAGGGACAAACCAAGGGCAGCTGGTTTGACATGATTTAGAGGGAGAAAGAATACGTTTGTGTGTGTGTGTGTGTGTGTGTGTGAGGTCCAGTTTAAATCACATTGTGTATGTGTGTGAGACCCTGAGAGACTAGAGGAATAACTCACTGCCCTCGAGTCAGACACCACTTAACACGCTGACTCACTCACACACACACACACACACACACACACACACACACACTACACTCGATAGAAAGCTTCCCCATGTGAATGTGTCTAAACTCAGTACAGGTTTAACTAGTACTGTTTATAATAGATTACAGATGTAAATATGTGATATGTGCTCTCATACAGTACAGTATTGACATGCACATCATTCGACCTGGATATGCACCTCGCCCCTTCTCCGTATTTACATTTAAGTATAGTTTTTTGTTTTTTTTTAAGAAAAATAAAATGTGTACATACAGTAGTTTACAATCACCTCACATCTTTCAATAAGCACTATCTTTCACTCATTCAAGAGCTTCTTCATTTTATTTCCCATTAAACAAGGCAGTGTATCTCAGCGGCTGAGGGGAACGACAATAAAACAAGAAAATAACAGTATGTGATGGGAGCCGCGGTGTCTGAGGAGAGGTATATTTAGCTGTGTGGCCATGGTTACTCTGGTCATGGGTTATAATTATAAATATAGAATTGCTGTAAACACTTTACAGTTTTTATTCATTAGCAAGAGTTAAAGCATTAGGAATCATCATCTACTGACTTTTAACAGCATGTCCACAGCATTTATTAATTTGGGTTAATGCCAATTTTGATAGTTTTAGCATTTCAAGTTAATAAACCAATATCAGTGAGTGTATTATGAACAAACATTAATAATGAACAATAGTATATTTATAAATTAACATGAACTTGGATTAATAAATGCTGTACAAGTATTGTTGGTTCATAACTAAAACCATATTAACAACCTGAACAATATTGTAAAGTGTTAAATATGTGGCACACCATCCCTTCGCAAGTTTAACTGTGACATATTACAATAAATTTAGTTGAATACTTCATTTCCGTCAGGGTTTAAAGTTCACTGTGAATAAGGATGTGACCCTGACTCGCTGTTTTTATTACTACAGCGGTCTGCTACATCATTTTATGACTGAATGTATAAGGAAACTGTACAAGAAAAACAGGAAAAAGCACTGCTTGAACTCATCTTTTCCTGACTAAATGGATTGTGGGTGAGGATGAACACACCATTCATTAACATTTGTTTTGATTTGATTAGCCCCGAAAAAACCAAATGATTCACTGGTGAGTCACGTCACGGGATTGAGATAATGAGTGCTGTATAATGAGGGAACTGTGCATGTCATCTTGAGACAGATGAGCTTGTGAGGATGACTTTACAGGAAGAAAGCCCACGGAAGCGTGGCTAGTCAAATATTACACATGAGTGTATAACAGATCAAAAGCACTGGGCACATTTGACTCTTTTTCAAAATCTACACAATACATAAGGATAGCTTCCATAGAAGATAAAGAGATGTAGGGCCGAGGAATGTGCTCCACCCAAACTCAACTCACACCGAGTGAATCAAGTTTGAAACTGGTTTAAGTGTGAATCCATGATCAATAAAAAATAACAAGTTAAAACTATTACATATAAGCACAGTGGATTTACTTACATAACTTCATGTGTGTGCATGTCATATATATATCGCGCAGCGTCAACATCTTTAGTTTCGTATTACTCCGAATGTGTCACCATGACAAACAAAGCAATAATTAGAAATGGAAGCCTGACAGTTTCGTATTTAGTAGTCTCTATTTACTTCACCCAATCCTCCAATGTTTTAATCTGTGCTATATCCAGCGTATTAATTCATCCATTCATTAACTCAATCCATCCATTAATCCTTCTCTCGTGGTATTTGATGGTGTAATTCGTTTTTACAATAAAATGAAAATTCGTTAAGAGGAAGAAATTCAATCCTTCTGGAAGAGGTCCACGTACACCCTCCTAGAACCTCTTTCTGCTCTCCTCCTACACATAGACTGCAGTCCGAGAAATCACAGAGCCGTCCCTCTGGGACTCCATGTCATCGTCTAGGTCATCATCATGTGGGCGGAGCTGTAGGATGGGCCCACCCCCACCAAAATGATCGTATCGCTCATCCTCTTCTTCCAGTTCATCAAATTTCTTCCTTTCTACCTCGTCCATCTCTCTACTAAGAAGGATATCCTCCGCTGTGTGTGTGTGTGTGGTCTCGAGCAGAGCAACGCCTCCTGGGTGCATGCCCTGATTGGCCGTTTTCTCATTAAGCCCCACCTCTCCCCTGTAAATGGGCGTGTTGTTGTTTCCATTGTTTCCGGTGCCATTTTTGCTTGATTTGGCAGATCCAAAGAGACGGGTAAAGGAGTCATAGGGAGCACTGGTTGGCTTGCCGGTGCCACGGTAGCCATGCTGTTGGCGGCGATTATAGAATACCAGGAAGTAGATGAGGACCGCTAACAATGAGATGGCCAGAATACACGCGATGATCACGCCAGCAATCACGCCCGCATTTGAGGTGGGAGGTGCTTGTTCTAGGTTAAAAGAGAGAGAAAAGGAAGAAGAACAGAATTAGACCGAATTAGATCAATTGAAAGGACATAAGTTAAATGTTTAAAGACCCAATGAAATCAAAACTGAGATGTGTGGCTTAAAGTCCATGTGTATTATATTCGAAGCCACCTGAATGTTAGCAGACCCCTGTACTAAACAGATTCTTGTCCAATCAAATGCTCTCTAGACTAAAAATGACTTACAAATACCAAATCATGGCTCATGACTGATACAAGTCCTTTGATATGTCCTATGATGGTGTAAATGTTAATTCTTTTAACAACAAATAATTCACTGAACCAATTCATAAACAAATTCGCAAATCTTAAAACCCTTTATTAGAAAACTAGAAATTAATAACTCTCATAAGCCTTTTCCTCTACTTGTTGTGAACAAGACACACATGCCAAACTGAACAAACTACATGCCTGTCTCATTCAGTTGGTCAGTAAACCCTTGTTCACAAAAAGATGCATTAGTTAATTCAGTTCGTTAATATGATGACTTGTTAAATGAGTCCCCCAGAGTCTTTTTGAGACCCAAAACTGCGTATTTGTTTAGTAACGTAAATGATTCATTAAAAAACACGGAATCATTCACGCAATAGAAAATACGTGATTTCAACAGGCAAAGGTGATTTCATGGGATCTTTACAAGACGGAAGAAAATATTTCTAGTTCCTCACACAGTGTGTATGAATGCAAATGTGTTTGTGTGTGTGTACGTGTATGTTGAATCATGTGAATGTATGTGAGATGGTGACATTTTTTTCTATTCCTTAAGGGCAACAGTTTACCATAAGGTCAGTTTGCAGCCTTTACACTTACAACTGCACACTAAGAGATGGAAACAAGGCACTAGCATGCACCCTCACATAAAACAGAAAATAGAGGATGATGGACAAAGAGACAGATGGCTGGTTGATGAATGGACAGATGGACGGATGAGAGGAAGGAAGGCGTAAGACAGAAGGCTGGGATAGGCAGGGGGAGACAGCAGACAGACACATCGGCCTTGAAGCCACAAACACAACAGTGCACAGCTTCTTTCTCGGTGCAGCAAATGCGTGTATAAGTTTAAATGAGTGTGTGAAGACGTGACTAGCATTGCTGAAGGAGAGCAGTGCATGTGTTAACACCCAAAATAAACAACCTCATCATCATCTCGAACCCTTACATTTCTCATTGATTATCATTGGTTTTTCTTGCAGAAACAACAGGAACACAATCACGTCTGACTGCCTCAGTCGCCGTGTCCCCGTTAGCCACCCACTGTGGCGTACTCCTCGCTCATACACATACACCTCTCCCTCCCACTGTTTCAGTCAGAGTGAGCATGCTATTCTGATCTTTGAGTCAATCTCTCACTGCCTGCCCGAGTCCTCTGAATTATACATGACAGTCTGATCATATAGCGGCCAGACACACACCCACGGATCTACATGGCTCCATTATCGGAAGGTTTCACACATACAAACAGTCGCATAGGAGTTCCTGCCCATGCCGAAGCCCTGTCACAATGCCAGGGTGTTGGCACACGACTAAAATGGTGCTCTGAGTCGTTTTCAGCACGCTGCTACATTGTCTGAAGTTGCAACAATGTTCAGAGTGGATTCAAGAGAAGACAAAGACCAAGAAGTCACAAATTTCTCATAAGCAATATTTAAAATAAAAAAATCTAATAAATAATATCTACTGCTTGACTAACTAAGCTGTAATCCAAGAAGAAAGACATACGAATATTTTCTGCCCCTCAAGAAGTTAAGGACAGAGGCAGCTTAAAGTCGGTATAAAGTGAAACTTTTCTAATTCATTGAATTATAGAATTCATCCATGCATGCGTTTCATTTTTAAAAATTAGTTTGATCTTTTATCATCAAAATTTCATATCTTGACCTTCCAGTGACACGGCAGACTTCTCTCTGGTGTCGTATGCCGGATTTCTCCAATTATTTAGTCTGCATAAGCCACACCCCTTTTACAGTCGACTGCAAGCTTTCACATTCAGATCTGATTCCATTCCCATAAACAACTGAATGACAGCACTAAGTCTGCAAACTATATTTTTTTACCGTTAATCCATTTCACTCGTATGCCTGTCACATAATGGCAGAAAAGATCTACCCCTTTTGCTTTTGTTAAAAGTTACTTAAAGGGATCAATTTATCCAAAAAATAAAAATCCTGTCATCAGCCTACCCATTCTCATGTTTCACAAAAGAAACGAAGTCATACAAGTTCGGAATGACATGACCGTAACAATTTTGGTAGAAATATCCCTTTAAGCATGAGCAACAGTAAAAGTGATACTCTCCTAGTGAACAGCGCTAATTATATTGTATTACCACTAATGTAGTCTCTTTATCTTTCTCTAAGTACTGGCAGTATAATAATAAATGGACATATTAGCGCTCTGAAAGACTCAAAGTGAATGGCTGAGTGGATGAATGAAACTCATGGAGCCTTCCCAGACAGACAAGAGGGGAAAAAAATGTCTCTGAATGCCTCACATTTTATTTAATTTTTTTCCTGTCACATCATTGGAAAGAAGAGAGCAGGACAAGGCAGGGGAGGATATTTTTTTTTCCATGACAGCTGGATGGAGAACATGACAGAATCTCCAGAGTTGAAAATGAATGATGGAGCAGAGAGAGAGAGAGAGAGAGAGAGAGAGAGAGAGAGAGAGAGAGAGAGAGAGAGAGAGAGAGAGAGAGAGAGAGAGAGAGAGAGAGAGAGAGAGAGAGAGAGAGAGAGAGAGAGAGAGAGAGAGAGAGAGAGAGAGAGAGAGAGAGAGAGAGAGAGAGAGAGAGAGAGAGAGAGAGAGAGAGAGAGAGAGAGAGAGAGAGAGAGAGAGAGTGGAGATAGAGAGAAGTGGGGGTTGAATATAGGTTAGCCTGAGAGCAACATGAGGCACAGTGTTTAGAAACAATTTGGATTCGTAGTTGGAATCCCTCAGCACTGGTTCCAGTGGTGGAGCTACAAAACACGCTTCAAGGTATCTCTGTTCTGCTCTCATGTTTTCAGGAGGAACACAGAGACAAGATCTGTGCGGGCCAACCTTAGTCACCATGGAGATGGTTACCAGGGGCGAAGACAGCCAGACTACTGAGAAGGTAGTGGCCATTTCATGGCTGTCAAAACGGCTGCACAGCTCCACAGCTACGTCCCGCGGCGCTCCACAGAACATATCTCCTCTTGCACCTGATTCCTACACTATACCCTGTGAACACCAATCGAACACAACACATTTTGCCCGCACATGCACAGCACAGGCTGGCTTTGCATTACAGCATTGATTAGCATTTCCCTTCCGCTCTTCCTTTGACAGGAGGATAAGAGGCCGGGAGCTGAAACAGCAGTGACTTACTTATCCTCGCCGAGAGCCTCTTTTGTGAGGAGATGGTTGGAGAAGGAGGGTGGGTAGCAGGTTTGGAAGGCACAGAAGTGGTTCAGGCTAACAAAGCAAGAGAGTTTGGAGCAAAGAGGATGGAAGTAATGGGAGCGGAAGAGGGGAGGAGAGTGAGAGGATGCACGTGCGATGGGAGAGCCGTAGGTTCCCAAGGGGGTTGAAATGCCACCAGCGTTCATCCGCTCCACCCTCCTCTCTTGGTTCCGTCTCTTCCTGCTCATCATTTTCTCTTGTTTTCACTCCGTGAGAATATGGGAGGAACCAATAGAGGAGGGAAGGCAAGACGTTGTCAGTTTAGAGTTTGGTAGGGGAATGCAATTTTTTCCAAATGAGCAAAGATCAGCCTTCAAGCCACACTGATCTGCAAGGACACGTATGTGCAGGAGAGAGAGAGAGAGAGAGAGAGAGAGAGAAAAACAGAGAGAGAGGATAGCGAGGGAAATGGAGGAAGGTAAAAAGCTTTTAAAATCCAAGTTGTGAGAGAAAAGCACCTTGGCCTCCACATTACCTAAGAGTTATTATTCTTGCTCAGCACTAAAGCAGCTCAATCCCTCTGCAGTCAACCATGTGGATATTTTATTCCATCAGCCTGTCACAGGACATCAGAATGGGCCAGAAAAAGCTAGGAGAGGACAATTTGAAAGTCCCTAAAATTTATTGATTTTGTCAATAAAGACCAGATGGATAGAACATTCTACTTTTCTACATTTGTAAATTGAAATTTAGAAAGAATATAATTGATTTATATAATCCAATCATATCGGGTTAAGATTCCCTCACTAGAAATGAAAGACCTGAAGATAGGGGTTCAGTAACTGAAAAGCAGCCTATATTCATTACCATTCAATATATATATATATATATATATAATTTTATTTATTTATTTATTTTTTAAAGAATAAATTAATATTTACTATACTTTAATACCTAATACTTATTCTGCAAACATGCATTAAATTAATCAAGTGTTACAAAATATATCTATTTCAACTTATAAAATATTTCTAATATTTCTATTTCAATTTATAAAAATCTATTTCTAAACACGTGACTTCTTTCAAATGTATGACCCAATGTGTGAGAACATTTACAGACACTGTTCAACACCACCCAAATACAGCTGCACTCAACCTCACCCAAACACAGTCACACTCACGCTCCTTTCTTTAGGAAGCATCCATCAGAATATTATGGGAACTGTGTGCCATTTTCAGACATGTTTTTCCAGATCAAGAAAGTCCCAGACTAAAATAAAATACACTATCAGACACTATCAGACTAGTCAGGAACAGCTGAAGGCTGAGGGATGACAGTGTATGCAGGGAGTTCTTGAGGATAAATAGAGTGACGAACAAAACGCATACAGATGAGAAAAGTGCCAACAAACTGCCTTCTGTCTGAACTGTAACCCCTTGCTTGTCTGAAATTAGGTCTTATTTTTCCAACTATTGCCCATGTCACCACCTCACACTCACCCCAGTGGAAATGTGTGAGGAACCTGTAATCAAATACTATACAGACAGACTCACCCCTCACGAAGACGGAGATCTGATCTCTGCCGTATCCCAGACTGTTTCTGACCTCACAGATGAAGGTGGTGTTGAGGGTGTCATCCACCTTCTGCACAGCGAGCCGATTTTCCTGCACCTGCACCGTTTCAGGCATCAGTCCAGACAAACTGAGGGACAAAATCCAGACAATATTAGCACAGCGTTTCTGATAGAACTGGTCCACATCTTATTCTGGCCAATTACTGCCCACTTAAGCACGTTAAGTACGTTTTTACATGCCCTTTAAATGCGAGTTTATCTGTAATTGTTGGTACCACAAGAACATCCTGAGGTTGAAAAAAAAAAAAAAAAAAATGCACAAACGTGTCTCCCAGAACTTTTGTCAAAACCAGCCAATCAGAATAGAGGGTGCCAGAAGTGTGCAGTATGCATCAGAGGGTTCATGAATGGAATAGGTGGTCTATGGGCATTATCTTAAGTCGGGTGCACACTGTACAATTTTTTGTGTTTTGTATTTGTTGTTTGTCAGACTGTACAAGATGATCTCAAATGGGCCAAGCCAAGACTTTGGTCCCAGTCTTCCAGTTGAATTTCATAAGAGCCCTCAAACTGCATGACAGTTTTGTACAACTTTTGACACCGCCAAAACTTTGTTGGAAAACAAGATTCTGTGCATAGGCCAGAGGTGTCCAATCCTGCTGCTAGCGGGCCAATGTTTCGCAGAGTTTAACTTCAGTCTGCCCCAACACACTTGCCTGGAAGCTTCTAGTAATCCTGAAGACTAGGATTAGCTGGTTCAGATGTGTTTCATTAGGATTAGAGTTAAACATGACTGGAAGGCAGCTCTTTGGGAGCAGGTTTGGACAATGGTGAACACACCTGAACCAGTTAATAAAGCTCTTCAGGAACACAAAGAACTTGTAAGCAGTTGTTCTGGAGCTAAACTATGCAAAAAAGGGGGTCTCAAGCAGAAGGATTGGATAACCCTGCAGGAAACAATCAAAGACTGGACATTTTGCTAAATTAAATGTCTTTTAAAATATTTGAAAGACAGTTAAAATCCTGCCTACAAATCTACAGTGTAAACCCCGTTTAAGGGTGAGACTATTCAAAACTGAAAGCGAAGAGAAATGCTCACGTTTTCCAGGTGACAGTGGTGGGGCTGGGGTTTCCATCTGCCTGACAGGTCAAAAATGCACTTGTCCGACCCCTGTACCAGTTGTTATCATACCCTACGATCTGCACCTGGGGAGGATCTGACAGAGAGAGAGAGAAAAAAAAAAAAGTAAATCGAAGGATCAAATTACTAGCCTTTTAGAATGAGTTTAGCTTAGTTTGTGTTTCTGGTCCAAGCAGCACTGTAAAGCCTCAGGGTAATTTGCTTGACGGCCGTTACTAATGTCTGGCATATTGTGTAGACACATTACTGGCCTGGACCAATAGAGACATGACTCACTAAAGCATTTCTAAGCTATAGCATCAGGGAATGCTTAGCGTAACAGCCTTTGGATCAGTAGAATCTGGTGTATTTCATGGTCTGGCTGAAATCTTACATTCAACAACAAGTTTCATCGGGAAGGTCTCGGGTTGGGTCATGGTACGGTGTGACACCACGCAGCTGATGTCTTTGCCATTATCCGACGGCTGTGGAGCCAGCATGTAGACACTCTGGACGGTGATCGTATTATCAGGATTTTTCGTCTCAATCGGCGCAGTCACATTTCCGTTAAGCGCTGTGGACCAAGAAATAGTCGCTGCCGGACGGCCATTGGATGATTCACAGCGCGCCACGATGACTGGGGTTTTGCCGGCGGGAACTGTGACAATTGTAGCTAAGTTCTTCGGTTTAGCTGTGGGAAAGAGAGAGAGTATGACCTTTATTTGATGCTATAATGTGAAGGAGGATAAGGGGAAGATGAGAGGAGGAGGGGAGGAAGTGGAGACGGGAAGATCACAGCTGTGCTTGTTCTGCCACACGCTAGCACAGCGCTCACATTGTACTCACGTTTCACTCTGAGAAAGACATCAAAGAGAGGGAAAAGAGAAAAGCAGGGGAGACGGGGAATGACAGGGAAGTGACGACCTCTCAGCATGATAAGCAGGCAGATCAATAGCAGGGAGAGAGAGAGGAGGGGAGGGGCAAGCGAGCGAGAGACTGGCCAAGGTTACTGCCACATTTCACACACATTAACAGCAGCACAATTGATCTGACAATACCATTTATAAATCCCCTTTAAGCCCACAAACAGACACAGACAGGAGAGCGAGTATGCGTACACACACATACTCCATGAAACAGACCAAGGCTGCAACCGAAAAAAATATATTTTGATAATCGATTCAAGCTGTCACTTGTCGTTACAGTCCTCTCCCCCACCCAAAAAATGTTGTCAATTTTTTTTTTTTTTATACTAATTGTATTATTTGTTCGTAAAAACACATTTCCCCCAGTTTTTTTTTATTTAAAATAATGCTGTCTATCAATTAGTACAGCAAATAATCAGATAAAAAAAATGCCTTATGCTCCTGATTGTTGAATGTTTTTTTGGGATTAATTGGATTTACAAAATCTATTTTCCCTTGTATTTTATGGGGGGGGGGGGGGTATATATTTCAATTAATCATAATTGGATATTAAAAAATATTACTGAAAAACTGATTTGTGAATTTTTTTTTCAAACCATTTCTAAAAAAAAAAAAAAAAACTCAATTTCCCCCTATTTTATTGAAGAAAAATATCTTCAAACAATATGCAAACTAAATAATATTAACGATATATTTCTAATCTGATGAATGCACACCAAGCATTTTAATAAAGCTATACACGTAAATACATACACATTTTATAAAAAAAATAAATATATATTTATGATCACTTTTTTTAAAATTATTTTATTTATTAGTCATTGCAGTTGTTGATGTTTCTTTTCCTCCTGCCCACATAAACACATACTCACCCAGCATGATCAGCGAAGTGACTCCCTGTTCGTTGCCAGAAGGGTAGGTGGCATATTCACAGATATATCGGCCTTCATCGGTCATCTTCACTTCTCTGATCTTAATGGATGGGCTCTCCAAAGAGGGCGGATCTGTTATAAAACTGACACGTCCTGATAAAGGGGAACTTGTTGGGTAATTTGCTCCAAAATTTGGATGGAATACTGCAATGTTGGTTCGATCTCCATTAGTCGGTTCAAAGATCCATGACACCTGCATGCCAACAGAAACAAAACCAAAATCTATTCAGATGACAACCAACTGATGCTTACAGCACATCAGATGCTTTCAGAAAGTTCTTACTTCAACTACAGTAAATAAGTTTTCTACAAACTCTTAATCGTTGGCTTTCACAGCTCTGCTTTAGACTGGCAGGAAACAGGTGAATTCAAACCTGAGTGAGCTGTGTTGTGCCTGGGTTCTGAAACTGGCATCGCAGTGTCACTGTCTGACCAGGATATGACACAACTTCTGGCTCCACTCTCACATGCTGAGCCAGCGACCCTGGAAAGAAAAGAGAAAAGGCCCTGAGAACAGGAAACAACCTTCACTTCTGTCCGGCTAAATTCAGGTGACCCGCGACCACCTCACTGAACGCACCAGAGAGAAATTCAGCACATACAAGTATAGTCTAGGAGTTCAGGGAAAGCGAAATAAATGATAAATGAGGTAACAACAAAACAGCAAGTAGGCCAATGTTTCTGATCCCAGCCGGGGTGTGAGAGGGTGCGAATTTAGATGTGAATGTGTGCGTGCAAGCGTATGTGAAAATATCTATGAAAGAAAAAAACATTCAGCTCGCTCTCTGCAGGAAGCATTCATCATCCACCACAACCCTGACAGAACCCATTCAACGAGTATGTGAGTGTGTGTTGTGTGTGTGCGCACATCAGTGGGGGTATAAAGTGGTAAAGAAATGAAAATTTCACACAAAACACAGTTTAGTGTCATGGGAGCACTGTATATATCTCAGAGTGCTCATGCGGACTTACAACTCAGCAATTTCCGATTCCATTCTTCCCCATCATTTCCTGTCCTCTCTCGCTCTACTGTGGCCTTCTAAAAGTGGCAAATCTAATGCATAAATGTACGGTCACATATACCTTTTTTTTTTTTTTTTTACTTAACTTTTGCTGTCAAAATACATTCATTTCAATAAGAATCTGTGCAATCAGGAATTTGCGTGAGATTTGCGCAGATTTCACATCAAGTTGACTGTGAATCCACCGTGCTGACTAACAGAAAGCTGACTGGTTTGAAAGTGACTTCAATGTGAAGTCTTCAATGTGTACACTATTGACAATAAACAATGGACCATTTTAGCATGCAAAATTTCGCTAATGCGACCAAAGGTGAGATGTAGGTATAAAACTAGTTAAACAGGTTGGTCTGCTAACCAGCTGAAAAGACCGAAACTCACAAATGAGAAAACCCCGCCTCATCAAAACTGTGAAATTCAGAGGGAAAGAAAAAGAAAGCACTTGAAAAAGTAAACATGTTTTATGGGAACTCTCATTTGCTTCCTTATTAGTTTTATCAGGAACAGACAGTGGTGTTCAAAAGTCCACGTTGTAAATATGGGATTCCAAATTTTTAGTTTTGGAATCAGTTTGTGACATTAATAATGTGACTCTTTGTCTTCTTCTGTTGAAACTCGACATGCTCTCTGGATGAATCATGCTGGAGAACCTGACCATCTGGATTTTATACAAATTTGTGGAGCTTCGGTGATGCTGTCAGTAAAATACAGCAGGTGTGGAAGTGCAAACTAAACCCTCTCAAATTCAAGTTCATTTTCATTTGAACTTTTCTCCTAAATTGTGATGCTGATAATATAATTTGTAGAAGTAATACATTTGTATTAATAAAACAATAAAATTAGAAAAATGAAAGCATGTGCCTTTGCATCTGTCTTTTGGACCCCACTAAGTCTCTTTCGGTCTCTTGCAGGTGCTCAATCTGAGACGAGGGTGCGCCTCTGTGTGTGTGTGTGTGTGTGTGTGTCCATCGAAGCGATTACTTCTGAGCCTGCTTTTAGCACCGCTGAGCCCTGTTATTGAAAATCTCCCTCTCTCCCCGTCTCTCTGGATGGAAAGTGAGGATAGGTCATTACACTGATGTGTAGAGGGGGTCAACAGTCCATCAGGATGCTAAACACATTCACTTCTCACCTCAACATACAGCAGCACGGTGTGGAAATGGAAAGGAGGGAAGGGGGTAGAAGATAGAGAGATGTAATAAACTGAAAGCACATGAGAGATACATACCACCTCAGTCAGTGCAGATGGCATATTTCTCGCAAATGAAAAAGGCTGTAAAGGGATACACATACAGTCCCTTCTATTATACAGTATATATACACTGCACAGGTGATCTTAAAGGTCCACTGTCACCTCTAGTTTTTTCACATCTGAGAGTTTTTTTGTCCACTGAAACATTTTCTATCGTCTGAACTAGGATCCGAGGAAAAGTTAAAAGAAAAAGAAAAAAAAAATAGAAATATAGCTACCAATTAAAAAGGCTGTTCATCCATACGTCAACTTCGTTTCCATTAGTATAAAACTAAAAAAGCAGCATGTAAAACCGAATGAGAGACAGAGGCTGTGTCAAGAGTGTTTCTGTGTGCTTGCTGCCTGCAGATGACATGCCACACACACACACACACACACACACACACTTAGAGGGCGTTTATGTAAATCACACACCACCATTTAGAGGCCTGTCACCCATCATCATGTCACACACACACACACACACGGAAGACTGCTGCCTTAAATCTGCTCCTCATCCTTCCATTCTGGGAGAAAACGGTTCAGTCCAGAGCGGACGGTGATAGATGAGCACCCAGAGTAAGAGTTTAGATGGGAGACAACGTGCTGTGACTACCAATTGAGTATGTGTGTGTGTGTGTGTGTGAGTAGACCTTCATTTTATATCACAAGGACAGATGACGGAGCATACAGGTTCTATCCGCAGAGCTCATTATCACTCATACTCACACAAAATCAGAGTAAATGTGTGGGAAGCAGGAAAATGGAGATGTCCAGTGAGTGAATGCGAATCATTCATGACACAGCTGATGTGAGCAGAGAGAGGAATAAAGACTGAGGGCTGGGAACAGACGGAGATGAACAGCTGGAGGGGGTCTGTGGGGAGCGCGGACGTGCGTGTGTTTGCGCGTACAGTAAACATTTATGTGCATACGCAGATGTCTCAAAGTGTGAAACTGTACCTTCTGTTTTTGGGGATTTTTTACACTTTTTATTGATAGAGACAGTAGAAAGGAGACTGAAAATCTAGAAATGAGAGGAAACTTGACACAAAGATACAGTTTGAATTCCAACCATGGCTTCCCATATACTGGGAAAAAAGAAAAAAAAGACTAAAACAAGATAATTTTTTTTGTGTGTGTGTTTTTTGGAATTTACACTTTTATTCAACAAGGAAACACAGTAAGGAGTTTAACTTTCCAAATCAACTTTTACTTTGAAACAAACAAAAAAAATCTGTACTATTGCTATAATTTTTTTTTAATCATTTCTATTTATTTCAATATAACTGCTTTACTGTATTTTTAAACAAATAAACACAGCCTCGGTGAGCATTATTTAATTAAAAACATTAAATAAAACCTTAACAAATCCAAACTTTTGAGCAGCAGTGTACACTCACTGCATAACATTTTAACATGTTTCCTTCTTTGGTAAATGCATCTTGTTTTAAGGAAGTAAAACAAATGCAGTATGCAAACTGCAGTATGTCAAATGACAGATCTCAGATGTCCTAATACTCAGTATTCATGAAACAGAAGGTAAACAATCCTCAGATGACCTACTGCATCTGTTGAGATTGTGAAGATTCAACCAGTGGACACTTTTCTATCCCATGAGGCCACAGGAGCAGAGAAGCCATTCGATTAAAAAGTTTTACAAAAAAAGTAAGCAAGTCAATCTGCTTGTTTCGAGTAAGTGCAATAGGTTTCTGTCATTATTTATTCACCCTCATGTTGTTCCAAACCCATGACTGTATGACAGAAAAAAGGTAATCTGAAGAAATGTTGATAACCAAACCGGTTATATATTTATATTAAATGTTTTTGTCCATACCATTGAAGCCAATGGTAACCTGTTTGGTTACCAGCATCCAGATCCACCTGGAGCAGATGCCCTTCAGAATGCACTACCACCATTTAAACATTTCAATAGTGTGTTAGAATTTTGACCAGATATCTCTGTATAAAGCATGTTTGGTAATGATACCAAACACACACACAGGAAAAAGGGTAGTTGTCACACAGCCCCATTCACTATTACCACACACACACACACACACACACACACACACACACACACACACACACACACACTCACAATTATGAGCTAATGAGGCCTGAGAGAAAGAATGAGGGCCATGTGCAGCTTGAAATGAAGCACAAATCAAGTATTTGCCTCTTTGTACAAATGCGCGCAACACACACACACACACACACACAGATTGAGAGGAATGACACATAACCCAGGCGAAGGGACTTCCATCCTACAGGCTAAATTATTCATCTGCCACTTACGATCAAGCGAGAGAGACAAGAATAACAACAAGATGCTTTTTGCAAGGACTGAAAGAGAAGTGTTTCACTCAAATAAACCATGGGCTTCTCATTTTCGATTAGGTGGTGACAGTTTGTGCCTCGCTACAGTTTTTTCTCGTTTTGCTGGACACGTCGAACCTTCTCCTGCATGTATTCTGGGCTTGCAACAGCCATCAATCATCAGCGTATCTTGAATGTTACTGGCCAGAGGTGACCAATCAGATTAGGAGACAAATGATTGCTGTATGTTGGTGCTCACAAAAAAATCCTTAAGATTAGAGAAAAACGAAAACCAAACATACTTGACACACAGGCCACAATCAATGTTTATAGAGCTAATCGGAGGACTAATCTAGAAACGTGTGTCTGGAAAAACAGGTTTTGCTATCCTTGTGGAGATTAAACATCAGAAAATGTCCCAGAAGAGCATTTTAACTACATTTGAAACACTTTATTTATAATTCGGTAGTACTGATATTGAAAACCAGGTGAGCTTACAAAACACATTTGCTCTGAGCCCAAACCACATTCAAAGTAGTTGTTTTGCATCTAGAAATCATAAATATCTTCAACGCAAAGGAAGTCCTTCTTTCAGTGCTCAATTTTAACGTCATGTACATAATCCAAACGTAAGTGATATGTAGAGGATCACGTGACCAGTCCTTGAACAATTCGATAATTAAACACTTTTGGTTCCCCTTTACTTCTGTTCCCCTGCACACATACAAACACACTCGTCTCCGTCTGTGTGTGGTGTGTAATTGGATTCCTGTATTTTCCAGAAGGAGGGAACCCATTCGGGTAGTCTCTTCTGGGTAAAAGTAAAGAGATAGCACAATCTCCAGCCATAGCTAAGATACCGCAGCCAATCACATTACACCAGGCTTCAATCGGGTACAATACAAGCTCACAGCAGGCTCGCATTTACCTAAACAATCCTCTGAAGAGCTGGTCAAGGACCTGCCAGGAGGCAGAATGACTTTAGTTTTGTCTTACTCTCTTGTACTTAGTTTTTTTTGTTAGGTTTTAAGAATGTAACATCAGTAAGCAAACAAGTAAATAAATAAATAAATCAGTCACATAATTTGGTTAAGCCAGGACTGTTTAGAGCTCGGATCAAAGTCTGCAGACCCCCTCAGATGCATTCACAGCACGCTTTCTGAACATACATTCATTACAGCGTCTGTAAACACACGGAGAGTCAGTAAACACTCAGCTCAAAGGAGCTAAATGGCCTAGCAAAGCACACAGACACAAAACAGCCTGTCTGAGAAGAATGAGGGGGCAGGTAGGGTGAGCCGTGTGTGAGGATAGACAGCAACGCATTTACTAAGCTCAGACATGCTTCACTGAACACATTTACCAAGCGGTTCACTACTTGGGTGTAGCAGCATTGAAACTAGGTTTAGATTACATCACTTTGGTCAATACAGAGCTCACAACAAGGAATAAAAGTTAGTTGTAAAGGTTCTGCCTCTCTGGTTGGGGTGTGTGTAGTAAACTATAAATCTCATTTGGTTATAAAGCATCATCATCACAGATAAATCTCGCTGATTCACAGCAGAAGAATGCAGAGACAGAAATATCTGGATCGCAAATCTATACTTTTTTTCCGGTGAGCCTCATGCTGCAGAGAGACGGACACACACACATTTTACATGGTGTGTAGACAGAGGGGATGAGGTCAGGTTTAGCATCTACTCCATCACAATGACCAACAGAAATGATTTCACGTTTCAAAAATGTCGATAGTGTTTCTCTTGATAACACTGGCACAGAGAGGCTTGTCTTTTGGAAAATTAAACGTTTTATCAGCACATGTTGTGTCAAAGTCGAACAATACAAGAGGAAATCAATCAAGAGATCAGTCACCACTTGTCACACATCTGCTGATAGCACACACACAAGATCCACCCCCCCCCCATTAATTAAACTAGCTCCCTATAATTATACTGATCTTCAAAGAGGGTGACAGAAAGAGAGAGGGGTAGGGGGGTGAAATAGAAGGAAAGAACAGGGAGCTGATTACATGAATACGCGTTGTTGACTTCTGGGAGAAACTAACAGAGGTACAATATACATTAAGCAGATCATCAAAGAGCTAAATATGACACGTACGAGAGGGGCTAAAGGAATCACACACACATGCAGTATTAAGCTGTTAAATGAGCTGGCTGCCAGCGTCTCCTTTTAAAGGATGTGATGGAGATTAATCTGAGGCAGCAGAGATTTGCCACCACTTTTGATTAGGAAAGGATCATCCTGGATTTTCTTCACATCACACGTACACACTCGTACATCAGAGACGCGGCTAATTACAAACGCTCACAGGCGCACACAAATGCCCTCACACACTCCAGCAGCGGTGTCTAACTAATTACCTGCTGGAAATGACAGGATCTGCAGGTGAGAGGAGAGAAAAAGACCGTTAGAACTTTAACACCTGGGACGGCAGAGGAGACAGAGATGAGACAGTTGTCACTTTAACACCCGAGAAAGCAGAGAAGAGAAACCGTGAGAAGGAGAAAAAGATGAGAAGAGAATGAAGCTGTCACTTAAACACGGGACAGAAGAAACAAGATGAGAATAGTATGAGAAGTAATGAGACCGATAAGAAAAGAACAAGAGGGTTATAATTTAACACAAGTAACTAGACAAGAAAGAACTGAGAAAAGATTAGACTGCTATCATTTAGCACCCGAGAAAGAAGAGGAGAGGAGATGGTTACCAAAAAGAATAATAATAATAAAATCCATCAATGAATTATGATTCTCTTTCCACAAAAACTGACACGCATATGAACACATAAAACATCCTGCTATTCAAAGTGGATAAACTTTGGATTCAAACATGATGTGCCGAAAGGCCGAAAGAAGAGGTTTATAACAAAACCTGAAAAACTAAAATAAACAAAGATGTTGGGAGACCAGAAGGTTATCATCATCTGCTTCTCCTCAAACACAGCGACTGACACATTCCAGAGCAGATCAGTGAAGGAACTCAGCTTATCTATGAATGATCAGCCACAGAAGATCCGGACACTAGGAGTACTGAAAAATGGGTCGTAAACCCATCACCCTTTTATTTCCAGGAATAAGCAGAGGTGGAACAGGAGGAGGGAGAGAGAAAAAAACAAAAAAAACGCAAGTGAGCAGAGAAATGCAACAGCTGTTTCCCCATCACATCTGCACAAAGACACGGCCATCAGCTCACAGACACTGCCCTGCAGAGGAGAGAGACAGACACAGGGTGGTGTGTGTGTGTGTGTGTGTGGATGGTCACGGTGGGGGTGAGCGGTAGATGAATTATGTAGGGGGGGGGGGGGGGGGGGTAACCTGCTCTGCATTCCCCTTGAGTGAGTCTTTCACTCCCTCAGACAGCTGAAGTTCCTCTCGCTCTAGCTCCCTTTTTCTGACACTTGGAACAAGAAGGGCCTGTGCGAGTTCAAAGATGAAGGAAAGGAACCCAAAGGAAAGTGTGCAAGTGAGTGTGCAAATGTCCTCATCAGACCCTGCCACACCGTCAAGGCATGGCAGTCGCAGCAGAGAGGAGAAAACACATCCATCTGAAGCTGAGTGTGTTGAAGAAATGGCCACTCACACCTCAAGTGACTGGGTTGTTTTTACATTTATTTCGAAGGAAAATTAAACATTTACACAAAGCAACTACAAAATAAAAATAAAAAAACTGTGGACTGGACACACAAACAAATTGCTGCCCAAGTTGAGTAGGTTGTATTTTAGTGAGTCATAAAGATCAGGAAAATCTAATCAAATCAAAACACACACACACACATCTAATTGGCTGTGAGGTCATCAGATGTGTAGGGGGCATCATTTCCATGGCAACAGATGAATTAACACCCCAGCCCCCCCAACACCACTCTGAGATTCCATCTCCGGTAACCACTGGAGATGGAGACACACACACACACACATTAGCAGTAGGTTTCTCTCATTCTAGGTCACCACTGAGAGCAAATGGCTGATAGATAATAATTAATCAAACAGAGGAGATGAATCAGACTGGAGGTCTCCTGTTGAAAAACACACTAGTACACACAAACACACACATCTGCCTTTGAATCTCCATCTCACCAGCTTTCAAAGCATTTGTTGACTGATAATGGCCACTAAAGTATACAAATGCTACATTGTTTGCTTTGCTTTCAGTCTGTCTTGATTGATCTCTCAACCACTGAGAACTAAACCAAAATATTTACTTTAGTTCAAAGAGCCATTATTTAGAGCATCTCTGATCTGAAGTGATTTACACACATGCACATTTACTTAAGTGTAAACAAAAAAGTAACTAATTTTAACCTGATACCTAACAAAAACAGAAAACTTCTTTCCATTTATGAAGAATGAACAACAACTTTCATTTCTCAAGCATTTTGTTTCCCAAATGCATGTTCACAAACTCATCACAAACTCAAATTCATTTTCTAAATTTTCTAAATGCATGTTACTGATCATGTTATTGAAACTAAATTGCATGTTTTTTTTTTTTTACCTTCTCAGACTTCTTTCTGGTGATACATGTTGGGCTTGAATTCAGATCTGACTCCATCCAATCAACAACCTATATAGAAACAAGTCCCTGGCCTAATTTTTAAAAAAAAGTTTTTGATAATCTGGAGCTGTAACAATATGCAAAAAAGATCTGTCGCTTCTTACATTACATCGCCACTTGACAGTGAATTGTCGTTCAAAACCCATTTAACTTCCATAATGTGATGTATTTCTGAGTGAAATGGGATATTTAATGAGGTAAAAAGTAGAGGTTGTTTTTATCGTACCGGCACAGATTAATTATTCACAATAAGACCAGGAAAGTGCATTAAGAGAAAAAATAAAGTTCATTTTAATTTCACATTGACTTTAAATAGCACCTATAGTCTTTGACTGCTAGTTAGAAACTACTGAAAATCTCCAAGTACTGCCAGGGACCCTCCATATACCAAGGTTTTCATTTTTGTGGGTTGAGTTCCCATCAAAGCAAAGGACCAAATGGGAGAAGGTAAAAAGGGATATCAGAAAAAAGGAGAATGCTTAAGAAAGGAGATTTGTTTCATCTGCTCTCATCAGCAACGACATCAAATAGTTTCTCTCATACAAGGTGAGAAAAGAATAACCATGTGGCTCAATAAGGTTGTTTGCACAAATCCATTTCAAATGCTAAAAATCCATCTCAAATCTCTCCATGTGAGAGCTGCTTGTTTGTCAGCCACACTTCCACTGAATGTTAAAATATCAATCTTCCTCTCTCATTCCCTGACACATCTCCTTCTCCATCATCCATCTCTTTATCCATCCGCCCATCTATTCACCTCTCTCTCCTTCTGCATCTCAATAAATAAACGAGGTAGACCATGAGACAAAAACTAGGACACTACAACCTGGGACCCATAGACCTCCCCCACACACAGAGAGACTGACAGAGAGAGAGAGAGAGACAGGATGGAGCAGTATACCAGCACATATTTAGGTAAAGGAAGGAAGGAAGACGTAAGGGAAAGAGGAAGAGGAAGGTACAGATGTTCAGGAAAGAGCGGGTGGGATGAACCAGGCTTTGGGGGGCGGGGTTTACTGGTCACCAGCACTACAGTTTATTAATTATCCATATCACATAAATCTTTCCACTGTTAAGACTTCAAGGGGGTATGCAGAGAGATGAAGATGAGGCTGAATGGAGAATTCTGCCCTTTTAAGCTGCATCTGCCTAATCAAAATGCTCCCGAGCTAATCACTTAGTTGATTTAACATCCCTTGCTCGCCGCTCCGCCTGGGGCTTTTTTCCTGTTCTTTTATTTTTTATTCTCTCACAGGCCAATGTTGCCCTCAGAGCTTGGTTATGGCATTGAAGAATCACTCACAAACTAAAAAAAAAACCCTTACAACACACATATATCATGTTAATCTACTCATACATAAAATATTGCAGCAGATGCTAAGCATGCAAAGCTACATGCAAATAGACAACAACTATACAAAGAAATCAGGCAAATTTCATATGAAAGTGAGAACTATGCCCTATTCACTCCGAAGGGAGCAGACCATCTCATTTGCGTTTGGCAGACAGACAGACAGTTTATTTTAAAATAGAACATAATCGCAAAATTGTCTTTGGTCAAATAAATGCAGCCCTGGTGAGGGTAATAGACTGCTTTCAGAAATGCTAAAAACCTTACAAAGTCCAAACTTTTTTTGTGTGTTTTGTTTTGTAAATACACATAGAAATATTAACAAGTTTTGGTGCAAAAAAAAAACAAATTTATATATATATATATTTATGAAAACACATGCAATGGTGGTGTCTAAATTAGGTTCAAACTAATCATGAAGCTGTAACCAAAATTACCAAAAGCAAATTTTCTTGCTTGAAATGACTAGTACAGCTTTACTGAGTGATTGAGTGTCTCACTTTCATTTAGACTGACCCTACAAGTAGAGTTCTCCTCCAACATTGCCCTTCAAGCGCACCAAAATGCTATTTGGAATTCACCCACTGCGGCAGCGATTTTATTCCCCATCATGCATAGCTTCTCAGGGAGAATAGAGGGCCATAAAAAAGGAGAGCGAGGGGGGAACATTTTCCATTGAGGGGTTTGAGTTTGAGTTTAAGGAACATTTTCTTCTCTCTTCATTCTTCGGTCCTCTAGAGAGCAATGGAAGAGAAGGGTGGATCCTCCGACGCTGCCATATCACTTACCTGTATGAAAGGACACGGCTGAGAGAACAATGAGCAGCTTTCTTTACTCTCGCTCTCTCTCACACACACACACACACACACATTTGTTTGAAAAGCAGTGTGATTCTATAAGAGATAGGGGGACAAACACAATGGCCCTTCTGTTCCTGTATGGTCACCATTTCATGTTCCCTTTACTCATCACTGACCAACTGAGCTGCGACAGACAGGTACTGTGTTACTGAATAATTATATGTCATTTAGAGAGGAATTCAATACAAAAAAATTTTTTTAATGAAATTTTGAAAATGTGACGATGCCAGCATTGTGATTGGCTAAAATGATCATCACTTCATACTCTTCACCGAGCGCTTACACAGATACACTCCTATCAGCGGATCCATCTATGAGCAGATATGTTAGGGATCCACTGATAGACAAGGCTTTCAAATGCTTCCGAGTGTATCTGTGTAAGAGCTCAGTGAAGTGTGTAGTCATGATCGTTTTAGCCAATCACAGACATATCTGTTGAGCACGTGTACACAATGGCCAATCAGAGCAGTTTAAGAATTCGCTCAACAGCCCTCCAAATGCAAATGGGAAATATCTTCTTTTTTTTTTTCAAAACCTTATTCAGCTTAAAATGTAGCAAATGTGTCATCTACTCCCAATATACTGTTTATGTCACAGGCGTAGCTGAATTTTCTCACTGATTCTTGCAAGTATTTTGACCTTTAACTGAACCACCACATTATTTTCACTGACTTATCCTTCATGAACCATGTAATGTGATAAGAAAAGAAAGAGATAAGAGAAGAGGGACTACTGGGAAAAGTAAAGAGAGGTCAGACCCAATTTTAAAGGAAATGGTGTGATTGGGAGCAAAAAAATGGACATCCCTTGAGAGAAGGGAAATGGAAGAAGGAAGAAAAGAACAAAGCATTACTGCATCCAAATAGTAAAGGGATATAGACTGTTTGCGTTTAAAAGAATGATTTTACATGAAAGGTAAATCAGGAAGAGAATCATGCCTGTGCTCTCCCATCATAATAATAACCGCAAACACGGCAGAGACACAGCCGCCCAAAACTTACTCTGACCTGTAGATGAATCAACTGTCCTGGTTTTACAAAGCAAACTGAATTAAACATCCAGTCAAAGTCCAAAACAATCAAAAGAAAAAGCAAAACAACAAAGCTGAGGTAGAGAAATAAGAAAGACAAACAGTCAGTGAGGGCGGGGGGGTGGGGGTTGAGCAGATATATATAGTGTGTGTTTTTCTTTTTTTTATGTGCGTGCATGTATGCGTAGGATATTTTCAAAATATAACCGGTTTGTGGTGTTAAAAATAAATAAATAAAGAGGCAAGCCTGAGTTTTCTTTGGGAACAATCTTTTAATTTAGGTGATTCACGCACTTGTTCTTGGTTATTTTACAGTATTTCTTCAAATAAACTGACCTTATAAAATACTACAGAGAACATACACTAGCATTTAGCATATGTACCAAACAGAACTCACAGAAGGCAAAATTATCTTAAAGGTCACGGCTGTTTTTCTTTGCCAGCTCGCTACATTGGGCATGCTAATGACATTAGCGTTCTCTGAGGAGCGTTGTGCTGCTCACTCTTACAGGAACAAGATAATTCAGCTCGCTGTTACTGGTCTGGAATGAGGCTGCACAAAAAAACAAGGCCATTTCTGGCTGGCTCGGATCCAGTCCTGCTTCCATACGTCGTGGACTGGCACAACTTTCTGTGGACCAGGTGCAAGGCACTCAGGAAGAGAAGAAGAGGAAAAGACAATGATAGACAAGGGCAAAGAGTGGGGAAAAAGAAAAAAAGCGACAAGTAAATGATAAAAACAAGATGATAAGTCAACAGATCAGACATCCTCTGGAAATGAGAGACTATACATTTCAGAGCAATGTCAGTCCAACAGGGCAGAGGCTTAATGTCTTCAATAAGCCGTGTCGACTCGCAAGGGCATCGCTGGCCTTGCTGATCAATACAGGATCAATAGAGCAAAGCCTCACTTCCTTGTCTGCTTCTGGCTAGCTGACTCAAGATGGGCACGCTGAGGACAGTGAGAAAAGAGGGAGGAGGAGAGGAAGGACAATCTTCTAAATTATATCACAGTCACTTCATAAAGCAGTGAGGGAGAGAAACTGAGGCTAATCAGAAGGAAGATGGTCTTCTACGTGATTTGTGAATGGTGCCCGGGCTACTGAAGATCATATGCTTCGTCGCAGACAGCGGTTTTAATTTTCCCTCCTATGGAGCATAACGTGTAGCATAATGACACAATTAATGACTAAAGACCCGTTCATACCACAGATGATAACTACAAGTAACGTTTTACTAATTCTATCTGTATAAACACCACAGCTGTAAGGTCAACAACACAGGAAAAATATCATTGGAATCACTTTCAGAATTATTTTTTCAAGCTGATGCATGCTAAAAACATTTGACAGCCAAACTGAATCCAGTTGAGGTTCATTTTAGCTCTACTTTCCAACCAATAAAAAGAGAGAGAGCTAAACCCTGACCACAGAAGAACACTGACAGCCAATCAAAATCTACATGCATTTAAAAAGCTTGAGTTTTTAGCGGTAGATGACACAACCGCAGCTCACACTGCATAATATGCAGAACTTTATTGTCTGTTGGTGTTTTTGGTGTGAACGGGCACTAAATCTCCATACATACTAATCCAAGTCATAACATGTATGGGTTAAAATGCTACTGCTAGACTGAAACTCTTTTAGCACTAGTCATAATATAATGCATCTCTCCATTGTAGGATTCAAGTCCTTCTTATGCAGGTATTTGGAGGCACTTCTACCCACCCAGACATGTCTTTCCACACAACCTCATCTCCCCACACTCCACTGTGCCCAGTGTGTGAGAGCGCTTGCATTGAGGAGTCCTGAAACCACTGGCATGCTAAATTCATGACCGCACAAGTGTGCTTTTAAAAAATCCTCAGGAATCAAAACCACTTTTAACCACCTAGTCCCTCCCTCTGTGAACCTCTCAGGACACACACACAATCATTCTGCAAAAAGAAAAGAAGCCTTTCAGTCACTTCTTCATCTAATGTTTCTGCCTCAAATGATAAAGCATCTGCATGTGTTAGAAACACTTGTAGGCATGTCATTTCAACTTATGGGGGACAAATATAGGACATTTTCTTTATGATGCTGTTTGTTACATTTGATAGGACATATACCAATGAAGCCATGATAAAGAAAATGTATAAAAAAAAAATAGAGCTGGATTTTGATAAGTTTTTAGAATTATTTTCTGCTGATGCTGGAAATAATACAGGTCATTGTTTCAAAATGATTCAAACCAATGATTCAAACCATTCATTACATGAACTTGTTTATAGGAGTCATTCATTTTGAAACAGACCTCACTGGTCACGCTGTATGTTCATGATTCACTAAAAAGAAGAATCGACTCATTATCAGTTTGTAAATCAGCTCACGTAGGAAGATGTTGCGTTCAGCCCGTGTGGACAATTGTGATCATTTTTCAACTGTGGACAGTCTGTTGAATACAAACTTACATTCATGATTTTCATTTCTGGCCTTCCTTGGTTGTACAGAATAGAGCAGTCTGGACATTCTACTAAATATCTTCTTTTATGTTCTATGGAAAATGAAAGTTAGTGTGGAACATGATCCACTAAATTGAGACCGTTTCTATCAAGTTCATGACTAACCAGAGCTGAGTGAATATGGAGCCAACAAACCAGACAGAGGAGCTACAGCATCCTAAAAACCTTCAGGGTTGTGAATAATGTTAATCATAATACGAACTGGATGGCATTTGGTCAAGAGGGGCTGAACACTCATGTCCTATTCCTTTTTATGCTATTTGGCTTCTATTTTAAAGAGGGAAGATCTGTGGTCATTTTCCCTATGAGTAGACATTATCTACTACAGCAATCTGGCAACCCCTTGGCATTCCCACATCAAACTGGCAACCACATACCACTATTCAGACCCACTGGCTGCTGACCCCCGGAGGGTCACTGACCTCCCACCATGCAATGGGACAGGGAGGTAAACTCAAGGATTACATGCTGCCTTATGTTTGTGCATGTGTCTCACTGAATCAGGTTTTATCTGCACTTCCTAAGAGATCGCATGGAACTTTTAGAAGTAGATGGTAAACCACAGCAAGAGCAGAACCCTGCTTTCTCATTCCTCCCTGCCACTTTTGTTTCACTTCTCACCATCTTGTTGCAGCCACAATGGTCGGTTGGCTTTCCATCACCAGGCGCAAGACTAAAATACAAGATCCAATTAACTGGACATATCAGCCCCATGAATCTCTTATGCCGTGAAAGCATTCTGAGATCTGACATCTGCTGAACCACTAAGAGCAGAGCAAGAGAAAGAAAGTGACAAGAATAGAGCGAGGCAGTCAGAAAAGAAATACTCGAAATAGCTTTGTCCTGTAAGTACTTTAAGGACCAGACGAGATTCATTTTAGCTCCACTTTCAAACGAACAGAAAGAGAAAAAGCCATTCTGAAAATAACCCTGACCACAAAAGTTACTTATATTACATCTGTCCCATTAGATTTTATTGTGTGCCATCGTGGATATTAGGGGTGTAAGGCCTAAAAAAAAAAAAAGTTTGGTTCCGGTTGGTTGTCAGTTGAGGTCATTGGTTGGTAGGGATTTTTTTTTTTTAAATTTATTTATTTTTTTCTCCAGTGGCAGTTTTACACACACACACACACGCGCGCGCGCTGATTTTAAATGTGTGTACCGGTACTTTTACGACAGTGATTCTGTATTCCCGTTTAAAGTCTGTTGTTGCCATAGACACGCAAAACGCACACACACACACACAAAAAGCCTTCGCGGGAGTTTGACAGGTGATCTCATAGTAGATTAACATGGAGGATTTGAACTTGAAAAACGGAGTGTACAGACATCTTTTTGTAGTCAAACAACATTCTTTGTTATGTTCATTTATGTGGTTTATTTGATTTTGATGCTATAAATTAACTAGAAGCAAGAGACGATCAGTTAGTTTTAACTGATGATCTAACTTACAGCGATCTGTTCGACACATTCAAGAGCCACAAAACGGTATTTATTGTTTACATTTCTTTAAAAAATGACCACATTTGAAAGGTGAAATAACCAAATGAGACTTTGTTTCATATTAAAAGTAAGCTGGTAATGTTAATGTCCTGTCTGTAGGCATGTTGTCAGTGCCCTCTCTGTTCCGCGATATATTGTTTACTCCCCCCTCCCCCCGTGTTTCTCTTAATGTTACGATTTCCAAACCTTAAGTTATAGCTCACTTTAGGAATTGACAGTTAAAGGGTTTTGATGCAATACTTAATGGTTTTTAACGGATTACTTAAGTGTAAAACAGCATTTAAAGGAAACTGTAATTTAATTAACGATGTGTGAAAGACCGTTCTTCCCCAGGCTCATAAAATAAATTTGGGTCGCACATAAATTGACAGGGTCGGTCGGAAACCGGAACCAAACAAATTTTTTTTTTAGGCCTAACGGTACTCAAATATCATGGTTCGGTACGTACCTCGGTTTTAAAATCACGGTTCGGTTCATTTTCGGTACAGTAAGGGAAACGCAAAGATTAAACTGCAGGTTGTTTATTACTATAAACTTTTTTTAACAATTTGTTTACACTTTTTTTTTAAATACTTTTTAATAAAATATATATAAAATAAAAAAAGAATAAGAAATAAAATACTGCTGCAAAGTTCTCCACTAAATAAAATACTCTCAGTCTCAAACCAATGTCATATAATAAAATATAATGAAAAATATAAATAAATAACTATGATTACAGTGCAGCATTACCAATCCCAGCTTGTAGGCCTGCTCATATTTAAAAAAAAAAAAAAATTATATATATATATATATATAGCTTTTCCAAAGTGTAAAGTGCAGCATCAACAGTTTCAGTTTTTAGACCTGCTCAGATTTCGTTTTATTGCGTTGGACCAATCGGAATTAAGAGCAAAGGTCTGTTTAAATGCCGACTGGAGCTGTGTTTGAATTACAATCATTTTTCCCTAGTTGTAGTGATGTTCACACTCGCGTGATGCCTTTTGAAAACCTTAGGCCGGTGACACACTGGCATATTGCACCTGTCAAACATAGTCTATTTTGTCGTCAATACTGTTGACGGTGTCCTATATCATTAGGCTTTATATTTATGCTCAACATGAAGTATAGATATTGTTGTCGTGAAGACAAGATCCTGGTCTGTCGGCGGTCTCCCTCTTTGTCACCTACAGTAGCAGCAGTGCGCCAGGCACGCTTCTAGTGTGTAAAGACACAGAAAATGCGAGGCAGCCATCACGCAACTGACACGCAGCAGAAACGCCACGCAGCCAGTGTGTCACCGGCCTTAGAATCAGCAGCAGGGTGGGATTTGTGCTGAACACGGAGACTTCCGCCACTTAATATATTTGTTTGGAAACACGAAAATGTACATATATTCCGCATACAAAATATTGCATTCTGTCATTCGGTACATGTGCACCGTACCTAAACGGTCCGGTACGAATACACGTACCGTTACACCCCTAGTGGATATCGTATAAATCTTTGCGGGAAACCCTCTAGTGTCCGTACAAGTGCAGGTTGATGTTAATTACAAGGTTAGTCATTGACTGAATTCCCGGAGCTGCATGTCAAATACAGACTTGCGACAAGTGTTAAAAGCTTTGGTTCCCCCATTCACAAATCCTACAACACACATCCAACCTTATCTTCTACGTAGATCCACAATCACTGTTGCGGAACCCATGACCCGCAAACATGGTTCCCAAAAAGTCTTGTAACAGTCTCTGAACAACCATATAAGAGTAAAACTTCTTCATATACACCCTTAAAAATAAAGGTTCTTTATTGGCATATATGGTTCCATAAAGAACATCCACAGATCCTTTCCACTACACATAGGGTTCTCTATAGTAGAAAATTAGTTTTTTTTTTTTTTTTAGAATATTGAAATGTTCTTCACCCTAAGAAAAAAAAATTTTTCTTCTATGCAAGAACTTGTGTAAGAGTTTTCTTGTGTAAGAGTTTTCGCAGGAACGAAACATTTTTAAACCAATGTTCTGTCCACAGTCTATCAGCTCTGCCCACTGCTACACCTCCTCCCACGTTCTTTCACCGGCTCAGACGCTAATATTAAGCATAGCCTTGAGGTCAGAGTGAGGAGGGGTGGGGGGAAGATTTGAATACACCAATGACAATCATCTCTCAAACAAAAGCAAGCAGATAAGGATGGCAATGGACGCAGAAAGAGAGGAAGGGAGGGAAGGAAGGAAACAAGAGAAAATGGAAGCTTAAAAGCTTGGTTTCAGTGCTACTTTTGTCTGCATGCTTGCTAGAATGTGAAACTGGCGGACAATGGAGACCGTCTCGCTCATTTACTCAACACTTCTTCACGGTTTAACACACTTGAGCCAGCGCTGTCGCGATCACTGCATGTGCGTCTGTAACTGCTGTGCTCACACAGTTTAGAATAAGGTCAGCTTGGCCTTCGCCTTCGTCATCTTAGCAGCCGAACATTTTCGAACCCCCTCCTCCTAAACACACACACCACTTGATGCATTCAGCCAGAGACGCCGCAACAGTAGGCCCCCCTAACCCCGGCTTTCAATGAAAACAGTGTCACTATGGCAACAGGTTCAAGCATTTTTTGACCCGTGTTTACTAGGAGGGTATTATAACACAATCAGCAGCTTCTATTGTGCAGATCTCTGCTGCCTGTAGCCTAAATTTCGGTCTGGAACTAGAAAGATGAAGTGGCGCAAGTTTTAGAATCATAAAACAAGCTTAAACCTGTTTCCTGTCTACATAGCTCTCAATTTCAAAAGCAACAATTAGGTTATTAAAATAAAGCTTTTTTATTAGCGTGTTTGAAGATGGTCTAATTGTTCTGAATATGTGTGCAATGAAAATGAGTCTGCAGGGGACACTGGGTCAGCATACAAAACAATACCTTGACCCTTAGAATATTTTACAACTGCTGTGTATAAAGGCAAAAGTTCCCAGGACACTGAACTAAACGGATGCGAAGGGAAGGGGAGGAAAAAAGAAAACACAAGGCCCGTTTATACGGTTTGCTTACGCGAGGCAATCATGACTTTTTCTGCTGCTGTTCTGTTCATAAATAAAACAAATCCTTTGTTTCGTTATTCTAGTTTTCCTCCTGATGTGCAGTCGATGTACTGTGAAATGGGCCTAGCCAGAAGAGGTCCACAACATGAATAAGTTAAAGGAATGAATTGGTTTTTTTTTTTATTTAACCCTCTGCATCCTATGATGTCACAAACCTTCAACACATCACATCCTCCTAATGCATAGTGTCATAGATAGATAGATAGATAGATAGATAGATAGATAGATAGATAGATACCATAATTGTATGCATATCGCCTATAGTTAAACATAAACTTAATGCATCTTTTACAGTGTGTGTGCTAGGTTATACACTCAAGCGCAGTTTTTCATGACATTCACACCAGCCCGGGGCTCTCTTGCTGTCAGGTGTAATGCTTCTGCGAGGCGTGACACGGCCACTGAATAATTAAACTGTAAGGACAATGAAGAGCCCGTGAATCTACGATCAAAAGGAGCTACAGTGCACGAGGCGAGGCGTACTGAGAAATATGACGAACTAGTGACGTCAGCCTAATGCCTATGATATGAACAGCTCTGTGATAAGCCAGTAAATTAATGGCTGACTGTCGGGCAAATAAATTAATTTATTAAAGTTAAACAAATTGACGCTCTGAAAGAGTAATTTTAATTTTTAAAAGAAAACGGTAAAATGACACCAAGTTGAAACAAACATTTTAAAAAAAATAGTAAGAAACTCCCTGTTGCTTATTTTGCGTGACTGACAGATCGATTGACATTCATTTATATCCCTTCATCTGGAAATAATAGGATATAATGTGAAGGGAGAAAAGACGCCAAGGTCGTGAGGAACCGAGAGAAATGTGGTACGAGGAAGAGAGAGCACTGAAGGACAACTGGAAAATCTCTGTAGTTTCGCAAACAAACACACACCTGTCAACACGTAAGATGGAAAGAGCACTTCCAAGGCCACACCTAGAGAAACATGGCGCTTATCGAAACCAAACTCACACAACCTCCAGGGAAAAGAAACGAGATGAAAGGTCAAAGAGGCAAAGTTATTTCCCCTCATACAATGAAACACTGGGCGAGTGAATGAAATTATTTTAAGATGAATATAGTAATCGCTCATGTAGTCAGATCGCAGCGGGAGAAGCGCGCGCACGATTCAGATCCCTGAGGTAGCCTATATTTCTATCACGAGCGCTTTGAGTGAGTCTATCTTTTAAAATTAAAAAAAGTAAAAGAGAACTAGGTATTTTATAACCGGTAACAATTTATGATTCCTTTCACTATTTCAACATCATATAATTTGTCTTACCTTGAATAATTAGGAGAATGAGTGCGCTCAACAGTCCTGACATGTTCATCGGAGAGAAGGATGGACAGTCCACCTAACGTTATAATAATTTGTCGGTTTTCCGCTTGTTGAACTCAGTCAGCTCAGAGTCACAAAAATAGATGGAGATAAAATAGTTGTGTGGTTCCCCTGGTTTCCTCTAATGGACGAGCACAGAAACTAATGTTGAAGTGCGTCGCTGTATTCAGCGGATTCCTGTTGGTTTACAATCAGGTGTCAAAACTCCCTCTTGAATCGTATTAACAGTCCAGGTGGCCAGCTGAAACACGTCCTACAGGTGAAGGAGTGTCCGGTGAGTGAGTTCGAGGTGAGTCTCAAACTGTCGCCCAGGACTCGCAATCTGTTCTGTTGAAACTCTGTCAGACGCGGCGCTCATTGGACAGAATCGTGTGACGTCATGCTGTACGTCACGCTACAGTCAACGCATAGACCGTTTTAATAAAGCCACCTAAAAAATTTAGGGGATGCTTTGGTACTTTCCAAGTTTCCGAGTTTTTGACCATTGCACTGATTTGAGTTTAAGGCAGTTAAACGATAATCTCATACATTCGAGACAACTGTTGTCCTAATTATTTGAAATATTATAATGAAATGTGACAATGTAATATTTCTAAGCTTTTCTAAAAGGGCTACTATGTTGCTCATTCTGAAAAAAAATAATAATAATAATAAATAAATAAAAATAATAATAATTATTAAAAAAATAATAATTATATATATATATATATATATTTATATATATATATATATATATATATATATATATATATATATATATATATATATATATATATATATATATATATATATATATATATATATATATATATATATAGCCAAAGATATTTTTCGGACTTCCCTGTTTCAATATGTTTCAACATGACAATTAAACTAAACTGCTGGATTTGCACTTTTTCCTCAGAATTTTTAGTTTCGTTTCCGGAACGTAGATTCACTCAGCATAATGTTTCTGGATTTACCGGTAATGCAGAGGAGCAAGTAATGAATGCCAGAAATATTTTGGATGACATCCCAGCAGAAACCACTGGTAATGCGCACATCGATATAGCGTAATTGTTCTAACACTGTACAATAATAATCACTATTTTTGTAATATTGTAAGGGGTTAATATTGTAGTTTTAGGGTTGGGGAAGTTGTAGTCATAAATAAAACACAATCTAATAGGTAGAAAATGACATTTATTGTTAGCTATTTTGGGCAAGTCTAGTTTTCAAGTTTCAATTTGTCCAGTTGTGATGAATGAAGCTCTAGTGCTCCCCCTGTTGGTAACATATACAGCCAGCCGGAGATCATCCGTGAAATAGGCGCAATGTTATGCATTGCATTAGAGTTTTACAGATCTACATTTCCGATAGATCTTATGTTCAGAAATTATGCTGACTTTGTTAAGAAGCTATGATGTAGAAGCAGGCAATTTTTCTCATATAGAAGGCAAAATAGTGAACGAAACGAATAGGTCGTGGTCTGTCCTATATGGGCAGAAGTGCTTAATTATACCTCAGTAGTCTCATTCAGTAGGCTATCAGTCACTTCCACCACCCCATTAAATCATATACGAAGCACCTCTCTCTCTTTACTCATTCTCTCTGTCTGATTGTTTGCACTGGGCCAATGACACACACAGTACTGTGACTCTCATTAGCTGCTATGCCCTAGTTTGCTCTCTCTGAAGTTCCTTTTCCCTTGCTCATTTACCCCGTCCATCCTATCTCCATTTCAGTTTTCTTCATTTTTATCTCATTTCTTTAGACCCTCTCACATTCTTTAGCTCAGAGGTGATTAGGAGCTGAGCTGGTAATGGGACTTGGAGGTGCTGATAAGTCTGTTAACTTTAATTAAAGACATTTACGGGGATGTGAAGACATTTAGCTTGAAGCTGAAGACCATTTCTGAGTACATCTCTAAATGCTTATTCTTATGCTCTTGTCTTTTCACAAGCAATTCCCACCTTCTGCTATGTCCAGTTTTATGGTTGACCAAGTTTTCTTATAATTTAGAGTACAGAAATGAGCATATTTAGTGTTATTTGTACTTATATGTTTCTTGTTAAAGCCAGAAGCAGAATTCTGTGACTGCAGATAAAAGCATTGACTTATCTCACTATGATTAGCTGCATAGAAAATAGTGTGTGTTCTGTTTTATCGGCCTCCATGTTTGTAACGTTGCTTCCGTTTTTTTGTATGAGTGTTGACATTTGTCGAGTTTATCAGCTTCTGTCACATGTTGCTCTCAGCCTGTCACACCCCTTTTCGTGCCTTGTCCTTGTGGTCAAATGCAGGAAAATAAGACATATTCTTGCACTTTAATAACAAACTATCCTAGCAGCACCATGGGAAAATATTTTCATGCTTTCATACTTATTTGTTCTGGTTCATGTTTCATCATCTCTCCACTCATGGCAGGTATGAAAATATATTTATATATACATATACATATATACAACCCGAATTCCGGAAAAGTTGGGACGTTTTTTTAAATTTTAATAAAATGAAAACTAAAGGAATTTCAAATCACATGAGCCAATATTTTATTCACAATAGAACATAGATAACGTAGCAAATGTTTAAACTGAGAAATTTTACACTTTTATCATTTAAAATTTAATGCCTGCTACAGGTCTCAAAAAAGTTGGCACGGGGGCAACAAATGGCTAAAAAAGCAAGCAGTTTTGAAAAGATTAAGCTGGGAGAACATCTAGTGATTAATTAAGTTAATTGATATCAGGTCTGTAACATGATTAGCTATAAAAGCTTTGTCTTAGAGAAGCAGAGTCTCTCAGAAGTAAAGATGGGCAGAGGCTCTCCAATCTGTGAAAGACTGTGTAAAAAAATTGTGGAAAACTTTAAAAACAATGTTCCTCAACGTCAAATTGCAAAGGCTTTGCAAATCTCATCATCTACAGTGCATAACATCATCAAAAGATTCAGAGAAACTGGAGAAATCTCTGTGCGTAAGGGACAAGGCCGGAGACCTTTATTGGATGCCCGTGGTCTTCGGGCTCTCAGACGACACTGCATCACTCATCGGCATGATTGTGTCAATGACATTACTAAATGGGCCCAGGAATACTTTCAGAAACCACTGTCGGTAAACACAATCCGCCGTGCCATCAGCAGATGCCAACTAAAGCTCTATCATGCAAAAAGGAAGCCATATGTGAACATGGTCCAGAAGCGTCGTCGTGTCCTGTGGGCCAAGGCTCATTTAAAATGGACTATTTCAAAGTGGAATAGTGTTTTATGGTCAGACGAGTCCAAATTTGACATTCTTGTTGGAAATCACGGACGCCGTGTCCTCCGGGCTAAAGAGGAGGGAGACCTTCCAGCATGTTATCAGCGTTCAGTTCAAAAGCCAGCATCTCTGATGGTATGGGGGTGCATAAGTGCATACGGTATGGGTAGCTTGCATGTTTTGGAAGGCTCTGTGAATGCTGAAAGGTATATAAAGGTTTTAGAGCAACATATGCTTCCCTCCAAACAACGTCTATTTCAGGGAAGGCCTTGTTTATTTCAGCAGGACAATGCAAAACCACATACTGCAGCTATAACAACAGCATGGCTTCGTCGTAGAAGAGTCCGGGTGCTAACCTGGCCTGCCTGCAGTCCAGATCTTTCACCTATAGAGAACATTTGGCGCATCATTAAACGAAAAATACGTCAAAGACGACCACGAACTCTTCAGCAGCTGGAAATCTATATAAGGCAAGAATGGGACCAAATTCCAACAGCAAAACTCCAGCAACTCATAGCCTCAATGCCCAGATGTCTTCAAACTGTTTTGAAAAGAAAAGGAGATGCTACACCATGGTAAACGTTCCCCGTCCCAACTATTTTGAGACCTGTAGCAGAAATCAAAATTGAAATGAGCTCATTTTGTGCATAAAATTGTAAACTTTCTCAGTTTAAACATTTGCTATGTTATCTATGCTCTATTGTGAATAAAATATTGGCTCATGTGATTTGAAAGTCTTTTAGTTTTCATTTTATTAAAATTTAAAAAACGTCCCAACTTTTCCGGAATTCGGGTTGTATGTGTGCGTGTTTTATTATTATTATTATTATTAGTTTTTAAAATGAATATTTTATCATATATAAATGTGTAGTGATTTTTGTACACTCACCAATTGTTCTTCACTTGAGGTTGACTGAAATAAAGTTAAACTTGAAAAGTTACATTTTCAAGTACAGTATAACTAATTGAATAAAATACCAAAACATGTACTTAGAAGCACTTAAAAGGGGTCACATGATGTGATTTAAAATTTTCCTTTCTCTTTGGAGTGTTACAAGCTCTTGGCGCATAAAGAAGAAATGTAAAGTTCAAAGACTAAAGTCTCAAATCCAAAGAGACATTCTTTATAAAAGTTAAGACTGCCACATCCTCCTAAAACGACTCGTTTAAACACACCCCCACATGTCTACGTCACGATGTGGGAAGATTTGCATAAGGCCGCCCAGATGTTCATACAAAAAAAGAAGACGTAACCTTTTATTCTCACTGTTGCCGCCAGCGCCATGTTGTGAAGACACTGTGTTTCAATGTGAAAGCGATACTTTGTTCGGCCTTCCAGAAAAGGACACAACTAGAAATCACAACAAGAAACACTGTTCCGGAACAGATTAACACAAATAAACTACTTTTTATATTCTGACTCACAGTCTGTGAGTGCGTTAGTAAAGGATTTGCCACTGATGATTCAAACGTGAGTTTTGAGCAGTGTAGAGCAGCGGTTGTTGTTTGTTGTTTCTTCGATCACAAATGCAGAGGCATGGAGACAGTTGGCCAATCACAAACCAATGGATAGCTGGCCAGTCAGAGCACACCTTACTTTTCAGACTGATGAGATTTGTAAAAAATGACATGTTTCAGAAAGGCGGGGTATGGAGGAGAAACAATAATGTACAGTATGTGGAAAATAATGTGTTTTTTACCTTAAACCACATAAACACATTTCATTACACCAAATACACAAAATAATGTTCTTTTTAGCAACATCATTTGACCCCTTTGAGAGGGATTCTGGGGCTTTTCTTCATTGGCTGATTAACAGATAAGTGCAGCTTACACTACACTACAGGGGTTCTCAAACTGGGATCTAGAGACACCCAGGGGGATGCAAGGAGGTTTAAGGGGGTCTGCACAAAAAATGAGAGAAAAAAAAAAGATTTTACAAAATTAGTAAAGAATGTAAATGTAAAAATGTAAAAAAAAAAAACAAAAAAAAAACACCCAGTAACATTTATACATTTAAAAAGATAGACTTAATACAAAATATTTTTTTATATTATTATTTTATATTGTTATTTTTTTTAAATAAACTTTTAGTTTGCTTTCATTTCAGTACAGCATGAAAGGAGTATTACACCTCAACATGAAAAAATTGCTGAAAATGTACTCACCTTCATGTGCATTTTCAGTAAAAGAGTGTGTGACTTCTTGTACCTAAAGAATCTGGTTTGTATAGGTGATTTGAGGAATGATGTGGTCGTGGCACGTGAGGACACGTCTGTCATTCTGTCCTGCTTTGATTCACCACCCACATCTTCTGTACTGGTTACCTGGAAGATGATGACAACGAGGGAGGATCGCTGGACATATTTGATATCAGCCCAGTGCATCGCTGGACAAACAGATGGAAGCAGCATAGAATTTGGAAGCAGAACTTTTGAGATCTCTGCAGATGCCTCACTGATCTTCAGGGCCACAGCAGCTGCGCAAGGACACTACGCCTGTGTGATAGAACAGGATGACAAGAAGCTACAGGAGAGGGTTGTTCTTCTCGCCCTGATTAAATGTATACTACACAACTGCAGCACAACATATTTTTCATGTCTCGATGTGTTTGACATCTCCAGATATTTTCTCCTCCTCTTTTGCAGTAACTGTCACTCCCACGCCCCCTGTCACAGTGGACAGTACTCTGAGACTGGCAGCTCAGGTGTCTCCCTCCTCCGTGGCTGCCTGGGGAACGTGGGTGTCTCCCTCGGGTGAACAGCTACACACTGAAATCTCCTATGGAACGGGCAGTCTGCTCAGCAAGCTGCCTCGCGTCACCAGTAAAGACAACGGCGTCTATACCTGCAGAATCCATGTCTCTGGTAACAATGACAGATCTGTCTCGGAGCACCGGGTGAATGTGACAGTGAATGGTGAGATTCTGAGATATATTTTGAAAACACAATAATCAGATGAGATGCTTAGTCAATGTTATCTAATCAACATGATTTAAAAGGGCATACTACCGGCAACATGTACTTATAATAAACAGATTATTAAAATAGTTTACATTTTTAATGTGAATGGGCCTTTAGGCTTGAATAGTGCCAGGTTTTGATTTACTAAAATGTAATTTAGTTTGTACAACAGTTAGTTCTGTTCTTCGATTTGATTTCTTGAGAGGCATTCTGTGTGTGCTAAAATTAGTTTTCACTTCTTCATTTGGTGAACTCAAATGTGTTTCACTGTAAAGGGAACAGTAAATGAGTGGGAAATTTCGGTCCAATCTTGTGCACAAGATCATGATCTTCCCTGTTTCTTTCTGTAAATGCACATTCTAGTCTAGGCATTAGTGAATTTCCTGTGACTCTTTCTGTAGGTTCTGGATTGTTATACTAGTAGGTGATGACAAGTGATTGTCTTAAGTCAACTGAATCATTCACTTAACTGATTTATTCAATTAACAGGCTGCATCCAAATATGCATACTTCTTTACTATAGGCAAAAAATCAGTATGTGAAAAGACTGGTAAAGCAGCCCAAATTCACAGTATTCATAAAACAATAAATGAAAAAGACTGGGATAACTTACTACTTTAAGCCATATTTTGGTGGGCGCATGCATCCAGATGTCACTTTACTATCCCATAAGGCCTTGGGTGAGGATTTGTTAATAGCAGTGATGCGATGCAACTGACACTGGTACTGTTACTGGACAACTGGATTACAGTTCCACTATACATAGATTCATTCTATATAGAACTTTTTATTTTTAACTGTCACAAAGTGATGACTTATTTAAAAGAAGTACATACTCAAAGAGTTGTGATTTCACGTCCAGCCACAGTCTTTATGAGTGAGTCACTGAATCATTCACTTAACCAGTTCATTCCAAAACACTAATTCAAGATTACACCACTACTGGGTGTTGCTCACATAAGCGGCGGTTGATTCTGCTTAAATTTTGTTTGGATCTATTTCCACTGATGAAAAACAAAAATAGACATCAACTATATTACTGTGTATACATTTTGTATTAATATTTAATTCAAACAGTGTTACAGATCTGAGACTGCATTCATACAAAAATAGAGAATATTTCAGTTTTATTATAAACAACATCTAAATCTTTCTATGTGTCCCATTCTTTCTTTTTCTCTTTCAGTGAAAGCAGTGTTTTCTTTCACAGACATCACACATGGTAATATGTTCTTTTGCTACTGGAATACTATTGTGTATAAAATGGGACCTTACTTACACGCCTTTTACTCAGCAGCCTACACTAGTCAATAAATCCTAAACATTCTCCATCAGGCTCTTTTAACTTTAAGTTCTTTTCATTTTTTTTTTTTAGTTAAACTCAACATACTTTTTGAATGATTGAATGCTAACACAACAATTAACTTTTTTAATTTATTTGCCCCAAAGCAAACATGGTTTGTTCTTCCCAAATGTTGTGTCAGCACACGGTTAATCAGGGTTATTAAATCGGAGAGGAGAATGTTTCTGAAGAGCTTTTGCTGAGCTTAATAACATAATCCCCATTTTCATGCCTGTCTCGTTTCTGATACCTCCCCACATGACTTTGCTCTGGGGTTTTGTAATGTTCTATTCGCTTGACTGTGTGAAGAACAAAGAGGCTAAAATAACTAGCAGCACAGTGGATTACTATGTGGACGGGATCAATCCAAATTGACAATACTGCTCTTGTATCACAGTCCATTTTTCACTTGATTGGCTTTATTGGTTTCTTTTAATGCTCATTTTGCCTCGCACTTTTTGTTTCACACTTTCTCTTGTGTTGAATGAATCTTTATAGGTCACTTTACCTTTCTGTGTAATCGCCACTACTCTGTGTCCTCTACAGGAGTCCCAAGGTCTTTGGCAGCCCTCTTTCATTCACTGGTCACTCTAACATGTCCATCTGTCCTTGGTGACTATGTGTTGGTCTATTGGGAGGATCCTGATTCAGAAATAATGGAGCTCATATTCCAGTTTGACCGCTGGAGACGGAGCTACACCAACCAGAACAAACCCCACATTCATCTGACAGACCCTGCCTCCCTGGCTGCTGCTGGGAACTTCTCCTTCCTGTTAAGGCCGGCCCTAAAGCATGGAGGACTCTACTTGTGCGAAGTCTACCTGGATGACAAGGCTTTCAGTCAAGCCAACAGACTCAGTGTTTTACATGGTAATGTTATTTTGTCTACAGTATGTCACAATAAAATTTTGACATGATATTTATTATGGTCACTGGAGTGTGAATGCCAATTTATCACAATCTTCTGTCTGATATTTCATGTCATTCAGGAATCTCTATAAAATAACTTCAAAACAGACACCACCACAGCACAGAGTGTGAAATTTGCAATGCCATTTTGTGATATTACAAAGGAATAATTAAATAACTATTACAAAATTATTTAATAAATTAAATTCATTTGAAAATTTTGAAAATGAACAATATATTCACATTAAATCTATGAAACAGAAATTACAATCATCTTTTCTTCCCTTTATTGTGATGTATATATGAGCAAAACAACAAATAATGTAGAGCAGGGAATTGGATAAATAGTCTTATGAGGGCACATGAATTTAAAAAAAATGTTATGTGCACAAATAAATCCTTTATGATAAATCTTTAAATAAAAAACTGATGTTGCTCAAGTATAATAAATGGTGACTGGCTTCCAAAGAAATGCAAAAACAACATCAAAGTATCATAAAACTGGTCCATATGATTTTATATATATTTACCTACTGTATAGTTTTCTGCAGTCAGTGAATGAACAGAACTACATTTAATAAGTTGTTATTTGTGTTTCGTTTTGTTGTTATTTGAGTTAGTTAGTTTAGAATCATTCAGATTTGTGACTAAATAATTCTGACCAGTTTTCTTTACTGAATTAATTAATTAATTAATTAAAAATACAGAAAATAAGTTTTATTTTTTTGTCAACTTTTTCTTTCAAAACATTACAAATAAGTTTTCACGTTTTGCAACCATGATTAAACAGTCACTACCAAACAATGCACATCAGAAAACTTGTTCACTGATTCTTAACGTTGCACGTTCTTGCATCATTGCTCTTGGATTCATTTTATAATTGCACAGGCCTCTATCAATCACAGTAGTTCAGCATGCAAGAGTCAATCAGTCAGTGTCGTGACTTTCATCTTTCTCTCCTGTTTTTAATCTGATCTCCCCTGTTCTTACCTTAATCTGTTTTTCCCCTTATGTCCTCCATGCTCTCCTTTTTCTCACTCAGTTTTTTTACTTTTGTCTCTTCTCTCTATATACATCCCTCTCCCCTCCCTTTCTCTAACGTAATGTTTTTTATAGTAGGCCTCATTACAGATCTCATTATGTGTAATTGCACCTGCCCGTTGCCGCTGACAACTCTGTGGGTTGTGGCATTACTGTGGTAATCACTGAGCTCAATTAGCTTAGGATTGATACTGCTTTGAGTTTGAGGAGACACTGTGCATCAGTCACAGTCAAGCACAGCTGACCGAATACACCCGGCTGTTTAATGAATATATATCATTTTAACCCTTCGCATTCATCTCTCCTCTCTCATCTGTTTGTCTGTTTCACCCTCAGGATATACCAAGTCATCCCGCACCACTCTGGATCTGATTTGTGTGTACTTTGAGCGATCTCAAGTCAAATCTGTAAGGTGGTCATATGTTCAGAATTCCACTCGCTCTCTGCAATCACGTAAAGTTGTGGGCCGGATCACAACCTCTGTAGCGCTCCCTGTGACCCCTGAGACAGCTGGACAGTATGCCTGTACTATGTATCTGAAAAATGGAAACTCGGTGCAATATACACACACCGTCACAATGGCCAATATAGGTGGGGAAACAGTGTATTCTGTTCTTCTCTCTCTGTCTGGCACTGTTTCTTGCTATTTATTTCTTGCTGTAAATTCTTTAAGTCAAGGTGTCAACACTCACATTTAAAAACCTGAAAATGGCCAGACTGCAGGTGAATATTCCAATGAGTTATTTCTTTTCTGTGTCATAGACCTTCTGTGTTTCATTGAATTTAATGAATCAATGATGAGAATATTAGTTAGTGGAATCATGTAGGTCACTAGGAAGGTCACATACCATAATGTAGCACAATTATGTGCTAGTCCCTTGACCAATCAATTACATGAAACCCAACTCCATCATAATGGACTGTTTAAAACATGGCTAGTGAGTCTCAGGAGCAGCAGGGTGCAGAAAATAGACCTTCTGCACAGTTTTGCCTTTGAAGAAACATTGTTGCTTCTATGACGTTGATTTAAAAGGATGGTTCACACAAAAACGAAAACTCTGTCATCATTTACTTATCCTCATAAAATGAGAAATTTTCAAGAATAAACTGGTAGCTCAGATTTATTCCCAAATCCAACATCCATGTAATTTAATGTATCAAAGAGAGAAAGAGCAGGTGCCATTTTTTCAGTAAATTACTTAAATAATGAAAGGAATCATGAAAAATTACATTACAAAAATTACAAAAAAAAAAAAAAAAAAAAAAAAATTCCTGGAATTTAAATCATGATTTGAGGGTATTTCAAAGACAGCAGTGTTATCAAATATAAAAAATACAGATAACAGTGAGACTGACACTATATAGGTAGATAAGAACGGCACCATTTTTGCATGAATGATGTCACCTAACCATATGCAAAACATTTTGTCAGAAACATATTTTGTTTATTTCTCTTCCTTATCCTCCATATATCTTCATCTTTTCAATACAAGCTTTCAAGGATATTTAAATACTCATTACATTATGTCTGCTGTTGGTATCATTTGTTTCTTCCGTTTTCCACGTCTTGGATGTAAAGTTACATACACTGTCCCACTATTTATTTTGTTAGTTAGTTATACATTTTATTTTTCCTGGAATTAATGATGTAATTTCTAACCATTCCTCTCTGCTCTTACATTGCAGAACCAACCATTTCTCCAGGCTTTGCACTGCCACCTACAGGTGAGTGTTGCTTGCTGTACTCTCTCTCTCTCTCTTTCACACACACACACACACACACACACATACATTCCTGCACACTCACTGATGGGTAACCTAACTTAGTGTTTCTTTTTCTGTCTTTCTCACTCTCCCCCCAGCAGATGATTCACTACCCTCTTATGTTTCCACCTTCTCATTCCTGGTGTTTCTGATCCCCCTGATTGCCGTAGCTGTTGGGGTGTTGCTATGGAGACAGGGCTTTTGCGTCACCCGTCGAAGTAAGGCCCCATTTTTGTACCCCCACCCCCCCCCCCCCCCACCCGAGTCTGTCCATCAGAGATCTGAAGGCTGTCAGTTCACCCAGGCAGATGTTGATGTACAGAACAAACCACACTGGATTTGGTGTGATATGAAACCCTCATGTGTCTGTGTTCATGTAGATGTCAAGCAATCGCTGTCTCACCACTCCAGAGAGGGGGAGAACATCTATGAAAATCCTGATGATCTAAGACAGGTGAACTGAAATGCACAGCATCTATTTTCTCCCTCTATTTCGCTGTTTCTCCTTCTACCCCCTGCTGTATTATTAAATCTATTTTTACTACTCCTTCTTTCTTTCTTTCTTGCATTCTCTCTCTCTCTCTCTCCTTGTCTTTCTTTCTCAATGTATATCTATCTCTGCTCTATTATTAAATCTATTTCTTCCTTCCCCTTTCTCTCCCTCTCTTCTCCCAGCAGACACCTCCCCAAGGTGCAGTCTACATGGTGAGTTATTATAGTCCTTTACAAGCAGAGCAATGAGTAATTGTGTGTGTGTGTCTTCCGAAAACCAGGTCCCAACATTTTAGAGTATTTGACAGTTTGTGTGTGTGTGTGTTTGTATTCTTCTTTTACCAGATGAACCCAATCAAACCTTTGCCAAACTATAAATCTGAGACATCTCTGCCCTTCTCATCCTTGTCTCTGTTTGTCTCTCTCTCTAGGATCTCAAGCCAATGGGTGAAACAGATGTATATAAAGAATTAGATTGGTGAAACATGATTGGCTGCGGCTTGGTGGGTGGGGGTTACATACTCTCTGTGCATTAATCATCCTGCAAATGTTTTCTTTCTCTCTCTCTCTGTGTGTGCGTGTTTGTTTTCATTTCAGAAAACAACCAGTGCTGTGGTTGAGTTTATTAAACATATAATGTATATCAAGATAAAATAACTGTATTTGAAATACAACTTAATGTAATGTGTGACTTGTGTCTTAATTTATCAGTTAACTGTTCTTGTTAGTATGACACTCCTTCAAAATTTGTCATAAGTTTTCAGTGACTTTTTCTCATTTCATCTTTTCTTTCTATTTCTTATGTTATCTTTTCTTATAGAAGTTTTATTGTACTGTCAATAATAGTGCACTGTAAGAAAAATATATTGGGAAAAGGGTATAAAGTTTAAAATAAGAATATTTTCAGTGTCATACATTAGCTACTTTTAACCACAAAACACAACACAATACAATGTAATTCAAAGTATGTGGAAAACACTTTTGAACATGTCTGTAAATGTACAACTATGGTTACCATTGTGCAAAGTTACAATAAATTCATATAGCAGTTGATAATTGGCCCTGACTCAGTAATGAAATACTTATCCACAACAAAAATAAGTAGATAATCGGATCAGTCGATTGATTGACAATTAAAAATAAATATAAAATATGACGTGTTCAAATAAATAATACTTATGATTACATTTCATGTAGCTATTCAATGCAATGCAATATTTTATATAGCTTACATTTGAAATATTTATGTATTATAAAATATTTGTTTATAATATTTATTTAAAGTCCAAATGAAGTAAATAAACAGATCATAAAATAAACATATAAGGACAAGATTCAGCAAATAAAAATGCAACTAGACATGTGAGCAAATAAATACAGTTCTGAGCCTTATTTATGATCGCATTTTATTTATATATTGAAAATTGAATGATATATTTATTTTCTTATGGTACATTTATGTATTTATTTGATTTATTTGTCTGTTATATTCCCTCATAAAACACTTTAATTGAAAAGAAAAATACATAGAACATCCGAAGCCGTAAAGGCTGTGAAGCGGTTTTCTTTTTCGCATGCGCTGCTGTGGTACCTGCTGTGATCCTCGCAGGTCGCCGTAGTTCCTGACCGAGGTGAGAATGGCCGGCTGGATGTGGCTCCGATGCCTTTTCGGGCCCAATCTACAGCGGATCCACCGCTCACCGGACCAGACACGTACCGACGGCAGAACGGCCCGCAGGGTACGACTCTTTCCTCCCCTTTAGACAGAGCCATAGCCTTAAAATACTGCGGAGATCAGTCTCGCAAGAGTGTGCGGAAGTGCATTATTGTGTCATTGGCGAAGTCTCATATCCAAGTGAGCTTCCTATCTAGACAGCATTTGACCATCATATGCGATTGATTTCATCTGAACGTTCGAAATGAGATCAGATGATGCCCTAAAACACAGTCTAGATAGGCAGCTCTGTCTGTTGTGAGACACATCCTCTGACAGAGAGCTATGTGCTAGCTGAAGTGAGCTCAGCTGATCTCTAGAGCAGTCCATCTGTCATGAGGAGCACCATAACAACACTGTTAGCGCACCCATGCGTTGAAGCATTGCGGTTTATTCTGCTTCTGTTTGGGTTAGACATCAGACATTTGTCACTGTTATGAATCATAGGCTGTTGCAATAATAACTGAATGAGTAAGGTTAATATGGTAATCTTTCTCTTACCCTTGGCCTTCACAGAGAAACAGTAACGTTAGTCTCACACATGAATTTACTTGTTTTTACTACTGTAAAATCATTCATTTATATTGTAGGTTCTCCCTCGAAAATGTAAACTTACTTATATAATAACAATATTTATAAATTTCTCTTTTTTATGTCAATTTTATTCGGTTTAATTACATTTAGTTCTAATTAATTACTATTTCACTGTTGCAAATTTGTGGCAAAATAAATAGCATAATCATTAGGCTTGGACAGTAAAAACGCAACATGGATTTTGAATATTGTTTATAATAATACGAATAACAGCATCAATAAGGATACTATTGCTAGTTGTTTTGGGATAGAAACTATTTATTTTCATGTTTATGTGACTCTTAAAATGCTTTCTTGCTGAATTAATTGCCTTTATGTGAAAAAAATAATTCATTCAAACAAGCAAATTACTACAGTGAACTGTTGAAGAGTAGATATGTAAGAATATTGGTACATTGTATCTGTCAAACCTATTTTTTTGGTCTGTATTTATTGCCAAGTGACCACAGATTTATTGTAACAATATTTAATTTAGTTTAGATCATAGACTGTATAAAAAGATACGTCAAACTCATAGTTGCCATGTCTTTATCTTATGCAGGGCTGGAATTATCAGCCCAGAGGCTTGGAGCGGCACACAGATAGCATCCTCGGATGGGTATGGGATCACAGTCATGTTTCATTGCACATTTTCCTGCAGTTACCAAATCAACTCTGTAAAAAAAAACAAAGGTTTTGTCATGTGAAGTTGAATTACTGTCACGTGTTGTCCTTCAGGCCTCAGTGCTGTGGTCTCTGTCCTACTACAGTTCTCCACTGCTCCTCTGCTATCTCTACAGGAAAGGTAGAACACAAATACAGCATCATATACCCTCCAAACTATTTCTTTGTGTGCTAAAATTATAATTCTATTATCCAAAATACCTAGTAATAAAAAGCATTTATTGAAAAGTTTTTTAAGATGGATTTGCAATATTATATTTTCATATCTTTTACCTGTACAAAGAATACAATCAAAATGGAGACGGGGGGAAAACATCACAAACATCCCTTACCAGATCTGTTCACATGAAACTGTAAAGTATGATGAAGAAATATTATAACATTACATTAACAAATGATGCATTAGCCTTCTTAACTCTTGTAATTTCTAAAAAAAATAATAATAATAATTTTATACATGCACCAGTACACTTTAATTTCAGATCATCTTTCCATTTTGTTACTATGTAAAGTGCATTTTCTGCATGCAGATCTTGTTATTAGATGAGCAGGCGTTGATTGGTTCAGTCTCAATGTTACTTTCAGCCGGTGTAATCATCATCTCAAGTGAGTCACAGGCTAATGCTCTCACAGCAGTGCTCGATGTATTTTTAGTCTGGTTCATATAAGAGGTTTCAGACCTGAGGAGCACTGATGTTCAGGTTGTGAATACACTGTGCTGTAGTTGAAACTGTAGTTTTAACTGAATCAGATCTTTGACATCATGAGCAAGGTATGATCTTGTTTAGTTTGAGCATTCGAATAGCTGAATCAAAGACGTTGAGCAATTGTAATATTAAGTACTGAATGAGGCTCATACAATGCAGTTCAAATACTGTATTTTAATGCTGAATCCATTATGTGATTGGAGTTGTACTGTAGTTTGAGATCTTGTGATGTTCTGGCATTAATGGAGTATATTGTGGTTAGAGAGCATGTCGTTTTCTTATTGTCCTTGGTATTCTCTTGTACAAAAGAGTCTGTGCCTTACAAAAATGTGGTTAATGGCATTCTGGACATCATACTTGTGTAATTAAATGACAATCAGGCACTGCTAACTGTATTTGATATCATTAGGTTACGTTATAATAATTAAGCTACATAACAGATTATATCTGCTGATTAAATTAATTACTGACGACTGATGACAAGATAACAGTTTTTCTGCTGCCCCAGGTGAGCCAGTATTTCCAACATTTTCCACCACAAAAACTGATCAATGTGTTATTTTAAATCAAAATCAGAAACTCAAGCATCGATATTCATAATATATTATTTGTACCATAGTGTCCACTGTAAAAAGTTTGAACCCTAATGCCCAATGTTGTATTTTTACAAAACATAAAATGTTGTCATTTACAGTATGTCTGTTAAAAATGTCATTAAATGTAAGCCTTTTACCATTAATTACATTATTATAATTAAAAAATATATTTTAAATAGAATGTACGAATAATATCAGCAAGCTTTGTGTGTAGTACACACACACAGAGTGACATTTAGGTATTATTTAATTTTTATTTTATTTTTGTATTTAGGCATTATAACATCTGGCCATTCTTCTTGAGCCCTGAATAATATTTAATAATTAATAATGTGAATGAACAAATTTCAGAAACAATTTGGCAGAAAATTCTTAAACAGATCTATTCATCATCTATATGTCAATGACGTGGTTGTGCGTTGTCCATTGGTCGAAGGTTAGGTTTTCTAAATTCAGACCAGAATTAGACCTTATTTGTGACAGATGTAGGCAGGCTCCTGCAAGACTTTTACATGTTCTGGACATGCCCAAGTTTGTATAACTTCTTGAAATAGATTTTTCTCCTTTTATTGCTATATTTGGTGTTACAGCACAACACATGCGCATAAGTATCTATGATTGTAAAATGTTTGCCTTTTGCGCGCTACTTGCCAGAAGATGAATACTTTTTAAATGGAAAGACCCCATTCCCCCTGCGTTCCTTCATTGGATTAAAGAGATCATGCAATATCTTAAACTTGAAAAAAAAATCTAATCCCTTCAAGGGTCTACACAGAAATTCGATGCAATCTGGCAACCTTTCGTGTCATTTGTGGAAAAATACTATAGGCAATACAATCCCAAAATATGTATAATCGTTTATTGTCTGATGGGTAAAGGGTTGGTTTGGGGTATGTTGGTGTTCTTTTTTTATGTTTTTCTTGCATATTATAAAATCTTAAATAAACAGACCTTGTTCAAAGTAATAATGTGGTGAGGTACTGTATGCTATCGATCTGAGATGATTAATTCTGACGTATGTTGTAGGGTACATCTGCAGCAGTAAGCTGGCTCCTCTCAGTCAGTATGTTGGCACAGCACTGGTCTGTCTGCTAGGAGTGGCCTATCTGAGAGGTGACACTATATTATACTTTTGTTGTATATTTATTAGTTATGCTTGTCTGTTTAATTACCATACTTTTGTAGTTAATATTCATACTTTAAGTACATTCACTCTTTTCTAAACGAACACGTTTGTTTGTGTTTTTACCGCTGAATTGTTGTTAGGTTGGGGACGCTGGAGAAACCCAGAGTACCTTCAGTTTATCACCATACTGGAGGAAACCAGGAGGAACCACACGCCTAGCAACAAGGTGAGACCGTAGCAGTGCCATAAGAACATTCCCATGGAGCTTTGCTTTGAAGAGTCCATCAAATTAATGTTGGTTCTGTCCCATTCAGAAAAAACTTGCGTGCTTTGACTTTGACTTCAAACACTGGCCTGTAGATTTCAGCTGGAAAGAAGTTAGTAGTCTGTATGTATAGCTCGTTTCTCTCTTTCGCTTCAGTTGTAGAGGAGTTTGCTGCAATTCAGAGTCAACTCTGAGATCTGTTTGTGATGTCTTTGCACTTCCTCCGACTGCAGGAAGCTGTCTAAAGGTGGTGTGTCCCTGTTGAGGCCGGAGTCGAAACACAGAGGAGCAGCAGAGAGTGTACTAAATTCAGTTCGCACACTACCATGCCACATATTAAGGTAACAAGTGTGTGATAACAGATTGACGTATTTGCAGTGATTTACCTTAATGATAGGTTTGTACACATACATAGGTTTGAAAAAGAGATCACGTGTTAGCTCTCTTACATATACATGAGCAGTCATGCAACATCAAAGGTTCTCAAATAAAAATGTGTGTGTGTTTTGTGCAGTTATCTGATAGTGCACTCATTCGGCCGGAGGATGCTGTATCCGGGCTCAGTGGGTCTGCTGCAGAAGGCCATGAGACCCATGTTACAACAGGGCCAGGCCAGACTTGTAGAAGAGGTAACACACACACACACAACTACAAACCCATACTACAACACATTCAAAAAACTTCTCAGGGTAACACTTCTCACATTTTACATTTTGTAACTCCCACGATCAAGAAAAAAACTAGAAATATCAGGGAATAAAAAAAAGTAATATATTAGCAATTAAAAAATATTTAAAACCTAAAATTGAACAAAAAATGCTTAAATTGGGGTTTTTATGAGTGCGATCTTTGTGAAATGATTTTTCCTCATTCAGTATTTGTTTTTTTTTAATTGCCATAAACTGAAAAAAAAAACTAAAAGAAAAAAATATATAGGTTACAGATGTGCTTGTATTGTCAAAAAAATCTATTTGAGAGTTACTGCATTTTGCCTTAATTATAATCATTACACTTTGAAAAATATAAAAAAAAATAGTTGAATCCCTGTTATATATATTGTTTCTTTTATGAAGCATCATACTAACTGAATTAAAAAAAAAAATGCTGTATATAGAAATTCATTGATTGTCTTTGTTGTGTTCAGTTTGATGGTCAGCGGAACAAACTGGTGGCTTGTGATGGGAATGAGATTGACACCATGTTTGTGGACCGGAGGAAAGATGGGGGGCAAGCTGGAAAAACTCTGGTAAGAATGTGTGAAGTAAATGTACCACTACAACAGAGCATAACAAGAGAGAAACCATAACGGAAGAGCTTAGGCGAAAGAACATAGTACAATGAAATGGCATATTACCTCTAGCTTTCCATTGCTGATATTATTTGCATCCCAGGTGATCTGCTGTGAAGGAAACGCAGGATTCTATGAGGTTGGCTGCATGAACACTCCACTAGAAGGTAAATGTGTGCGAGTCAATATGTGTCTGTGTTTTTTTTTTTACCATTTGTGCACTAAATGTATGTCAGACTGTTTCCTCTCTTCTGTTTACAGGTGGATATTCAGTGTTGGGCTGGAATCACCCAGGGTTTGGCGGCAGTACAGTAAGTCAACATCACACCATCTGTTCCTCACACCGACCTTGGCATAACAGCACACAATTAATGACACTAGAGACACAAGCAGTAGTTATGTGTTTTATCTAAAATGTAAAATGGATAAAAACCTCAGTGTACCTCTTTCTCGCTTTTTTTTTAAGGGAGTTCCATTTCCTCAAAACGAGGCCAATGCGATGGACGTCGTCATTCAGTTTGCCGTGCACAAACTGGGCTTCCAGCTGAGTGACATTATTGTGTACGCTTGGTCAATAGGGGGCTTCACAGGTAAACAGTCCCACACCAGTGAACCAGCCAATCACAGATCAGAAAACACTGATACACAAGAGAAAAAAATTATTCATTCGTTTTAATTCTTAATGTGCTGCTCTGTTTTAGCGTGTTGGGCTGTGATGTCATACCCAGAGATCCGAGCTCTGGTTCTAGATGCTTCATTTGATGACCTTTTACCACTTGCGCTAAAGGTCATGCCTGAAAGCTGGAGTAAGTGTTTTATTCTTTTCATATCTACTCCGTTCTAAAGAGTGAGTGACCCAAACAAAGACTGAATAAATGTGTTTGTTTCCATTCCTCAGGACCCTTGGTCACCCATACAGTGAGGCAGTACATGAACCTGAACAACGCTGACCAGCTCTGCAAGTGAGCCACCTTTTTCATGATTTATTTAACAGTAAAAACATGAAGCTAACAGCATGAGCTCTGCGTAAATACTTTGGCTTTGATTTCAGGTACCAGGGACCAGTGTTATTGATCAGAAGAACTAAAGATGAAATCATCACTACCACGTGAGCTATCCAGGACACAGATAAATACATTTGTGCTCGAGGAGGCAAACTTGAATTGATGTTGATCTTGACATGGCTGTACTGTGTTTTATCACAGGGGTCCAGAGGATATCACGTCTAACAGAGGGAATGACCTGTTGCTCAGACTACTCCAGTACAGGTCAGACGCGATTCACACGAACCGCTTCATCTGGTTCGGCTCAGTCGATTGGTTTCATCTCTCTTTCTCCGTGTCTCTCAGGTATCCTAAAGTCATGACAGAGGACGCTATCAGGGCAGTCAGGCAGTGGCTCGCAGCAGGGACACCGATCGAAGAAGGTATACTTTTAGAGTTAATTATTATTATTTTTTATTATTACTGTTGTTGTTTTCGAAATTGGCATTGGTTAGTAGTGCAAGTTGAAAATATTACTTATCTTCATTATTTATTAATGGGATAGTTCACCCAAATAGCAAAATTATGTTATTAATGACTCACCCTCATGTCGTTCCAAACCCGTAAAACCTCTGTTTATCTTTGGAAGACAGTTTAAGATATTTTAGATTTAGTCCGAGAGCTCTCAGTCCCTCCATTGAAACTGTGTGTACAGTATACTGTCCATGTCCAGAAAGGTAAGAAAAACATCCTCAAAGTAGTCCATGTGACATCAGAGGGTCAGTTAGAATTTTTTGAAGCATCGAAAATACATTTTGGTCCAAAAATAACAAAAACTACGATTTTATTCATCATTGTCTTCTCTTCCGTGTCTGTTGTGAGAGAGTTCAAAACAAAGCAGTTTGTGATATCCGGTTCGCAAACTAATCATTCGGTGTAACCGGATCTTTTTGAACCAGTTCACCAAATCGAACTGAATCGTTTTAAACGATTCGCGTCTCCAATACGCATTAATCCACAAATGACTTAAACTGTTAAGTTTTTTTAATGTGGCTGACACTCCCTCTGAGTTCAAACTAATATCCAGGAGTAATTCATTTACTCAAACTGTACACTGACTGAACTGCACAGAATCAGTTCAGAATCAATCACCAAAAGAATCAGTTCGGTTCAGACGCGCTGTGTGTCGGTCTGTTTAACACTGAATCACACATGCGCAGTATCATCAGCTCCTCGGTTCTCGAATCGGACGCGTCTGACAGAAACGGTTCTTGACTCGTGAACAAGTCAGTCTTTTGTTTGTTAACTGGCTCAGCTCGATGTTCATCTTCAGTTCTCTCTTCACAGCAGTTCAGTCAGTGTACTGTTTGAGTAAATGAATTACTCCGGGATATTGGTTTGAACTCAGAGGGAGTGTCAGCCACATTAAAAAAGTTAACAGCTTTTCATTTGTGGATTAATGCGTATTGGAGACAAGAACCGTTTAAAACGATTCAGTTCAATTTGGTGAACTGGTTCAAAAAGATTCGGTTACATCGAATGATTCATGATTGATATGACAAACTGCTTTGTTTTGAACTCTCTCACAACAGACACGGAAGAGAAGACAATGCTGAATAAAGTCGTAGTTTTTGTTATTTTTGGACCAAAATGTATTTTCGATGCTTCAAAATATTCTAACTGACCCTCTGATGTCACATGGACTACTTTGAAGATGTTTTTCTTACCTTTCTGGACATGGACAGTAGACCGTACACACAGTTTCAATGGAGGGACTGAGAGCTCTCGGACTAAATCTAAAATATCTTAAACTGTGTTCCAAAGATAAACGGAGGTTTTACGGGTTTGGAACAACATGAGGGTAAGTTATTAATGACATAATTTTCATTTTTGGGTGAACCAACCCTTTAAGGATTATTTCTCTTGATCAATATAGAACTGTTACATGTAACATCTTGGTTTTAGTGTATTTTTATTTAATTTAAGGGTTTTTTAAATCGGGTTCCAAGGAGTGGAAAAGTCTACAGAAAAGTGTAAAAATTAATAATTTATATCAGCTAAAATGTACAGAATTATGACATTAAGGTTTCATTTTGCTTTGTAAAGAAAATCATGAGATTAATCTAAATTATTTTGTTCAGTTGACAGCCATTGTTTTTGTGTTTATACATCATGTTTATACTCCTAACATTAATGGTTAATGGTGGACAGAAAACAGAAAAGTGTTTGTTCAATAGAAACAAAGTATTTTCCAGATAATTCAAGATACTCTTTATAATGTACATGAAAAATATAGCTGCCTTTCATATTTTTGGAAAGATGGGCATCAGAAAGAAAAAAAAAAAAAAAAAAAAAAAAAAAAAACACCAACCCTGGATTAGAATATTGGCCATAGCAATGGTTATGAACACATTATTATGACATAATTTGGTATCTAGATGGTTTTGTTCTGTTTTCTCTGTTTGATTTTGCTTTATTAAGCAGAGCGAGTCATATTTTCCTGTGTTCTTCAGAATCTGTGTACATGGGCTACGAGGTGGATGATGATTGGTGCTTGTCTGTGCTGCAGTCTTATCAGACAGACAGAGAGACCCTGTTCCCCTGGAGCGTTGGTACGTGCTTCAAACACCATAGGCGTGCAAACGTCCAGAATTGGTTTTGTGGGATAGAAACAAGGACGTTCAGCAGTGATTTCCATTACTCTGGCTACAGTTTCTGTCTAAAACAAGATCTTGTCTTTTGTTTCAGGTGAAGACATGACACTCGAGGGCAGAAGGCAGCTTGCTCTATTCTTGGTATGTTACAAAAACATCCGTGTATACACATTGAATAAAAAAAGCTATTTTTTTTCTCTCCCTCTCTCTCTATATATATGTAATATGTTATATTATAGCTCATTGATCTAACAGGACATTCCTCTCTCTCAGGCACGAAAGTATATGCGAAACTTTGAAACGACACACTGCACTCCACTCCCTATTTCTGAGTTCAGGCCTCCCTGGAAACTGTAGCGAGCCAATGGGACTAACAGGAAGACAGTGCTGGAGGACAGAGGTCAAAGGGAATCATACCGGTACATCTGAGTCAGTTGTGTGGGGCGGCAGGGGGGTGTTCAGAATCAGTCATTTGATTAAATGTGACGGGGTTACTTGTTTATGTTTGATGGTTTGATAGAGGCATTTGAAATTATTGGTTGTGCTCTGCCTCCGTCGCAGTGAGTAGTTAACATGAAAATGAAGATTGGAAATGTGTTGCTGCTCAGGTTTGTTGTCACTGTTGTGACGTTTGTTTCTTTTTGAGAGACTCTCAATGACGGGACTCAAAGATCTCTTGCCTCTTTCTCAGTCTTTATTCATTTTTATCCTCTATTTTGTGGAGCACTGTAATTATGAACTATGAATTATGAAGTTGTGTCGTAAAATAATGTTCTGAATGTTATATTACATATTAATATTAAATAAAACCAGGATATACTCTTTTTTTTTTTCGTGATTGGGTTCTTTAATCATGTTATTTGTGGTTGACACAATAAAAATTTCTTTTTTGAAAGCTAAATTGAAATGGTATAGTCGGTTCTTGAAAATGTGAACAAGCATTGCTGATATACTGTATACATTTATGTTAAACATTTTAACTTTATAAACCCATACAGTGGGTATAGAAAAGAATCTTGACTCAACTTATAACATCCAAGTTAAACATGTCAGGAAAAAAGGGATCACCCCCTTGTGTGAGTATTTTGTTGAATCATCTTTCACTTTAATTACAGCCTTTAGTCTTTTGGGATATGTCTCTTGTCTCTACTAACTTTGCACATCTAGACTTTGCAATATTTGCACACTTTTCTTTGTAGAACTGCTCAAGTTCAGTTTAATTTGATGGTGACTGTTTGTGGACTGCAGTCTTCAAGTCATTCCACAGATTTTCAGTGAAGTTTAAGTCTGAGCTCTGACTGGGCCACGCAAGGACATTCTTTTTCAACCACTGTGTGCTTTTGGTCACTTTCATGCTGCAAGGTAAACCTTCCCACTGACAACTTTCTGGCGGAGGGCAACAGATTTTGCCCCAATCATTTTTCCTTCTATCCTAAGTGCTCCAGTCGCTGCTGCAGAGAAACAGCCCCATAACAGGATATTAGCACCTACATGCTTTACTTTAGGAAGATGTTATTTGGATGATAAGCTGTATTGGATTTCCACCAGATATAGTTTGGTGTTGAGGCCAAATAATTCAATTTTACTCTCATCTGCCTCAGAATCTTCAGGTGCGTTTTTCAGTCATGACTGCATGTGGCATTTCTTGAGGAGTGGCTTTTGTCTTGCAACCCTCCCATACAAGCCACATTTGACCTTGACCACACTTGACCTCTGACATTGTTGTCACATGCACACAATTACCACTTTTTGTCATAAATTCCTGCCACTGCTTCAGAGTTGCTGTAGGCATCTTGGTAGTCTCTCTGCTGAGTTTCCACCAGACGCTTTCATCCAGTTTGCAGCGACGTCCTGATTCAGGGAGGATCTGTGTTTTACCAAATACATTCCACGTCTTAATGTTACACTTCACTGTGCTTTTAGGCATTTATAAATCCTTTGAAATTTTTTAGTCTCCATCTCCTAACTCATGCCAGTCCACAACTTTCTCCCAGAGATCTTTTGATGGCGCCTTGCCACGCATAGTTGATTGTTTGCTTCAGCTGCACTACCAAGGACTGATGCTCCAGGAAATTTTATTCTGAACTGATCAAAATGACCACAGATGATCACAGTTGAAAATCAAATGGCTTTGTGTGCCATTGAGAAGGTGATCAGCTACATCTGAGAGAGTTTACAAGTTTTTTTTACGAGGGGTGATCCTTTTTTTCCAACTCAGTGATTCGGGTATATTTTATTTATTTTTTCTGACATGTTGGTGTGAGTAAATACAGCTGGATAAAACAAAAACTGCATCCATTTCAGGCTGTAAAGCAATAAAAAAAATTTTTTTTATTATTTTAAAGGGTGTTTCATGTGTGTAAGTATATATACTGAGTTATAAAGCTTAGTGACTTCATAATACAATTAAAAAAAAATAAAAATTCATTATTTTCTAAGGTTGATGTTTATTCAAGCTTCCCCACATTATTGTTCAGTAGACAGGACTGAAATACATTAGACAGAGAGAACAAAATCTGAATGGAAAATTTCATAAATGTCAAAAAAAAAAAAAAAACATGATGAGGAGGACTTGTTACATCATCTTTCTGAAGTTTTCGATGGCTTCCTTTACTTTCTGCAGTTCGGTTTCATTCTGCCTCAGCTGGAGAGAAAATAAAAATGTTGCACTTTTCTTCAAGAAAAGCAACTACAGGAAACTAATTTAAGAGCATTTTCTCAGACAAATTGCTACCCCTACATCCTACTTACCTTCTCAGCATCTGCCTCCTGCACTTTAACAGGAACTTTCTCCTTGTAGTCATTCTTGGCTATCTTTTCCTTCATCTTTTCCATCTGTTTCTCCAGCTCCCCTTTCTTTGCTGTCAGTTTAGTGACCTCCTTTTCCAAATCAATCAAACCCTGATTTGCAGAAAAGGATTTAGAAACCATTATATTTATAAACACAGAAAGCTCATTACACTCGAATGTGTTTGTTATTTTTAGAGAATCATATTTAAATGCACGTTATCTCCCCATTTCCAGTTGGTTAAATGTATGAATGTATTTGATAGCTGGGGTGGGGATTATAATAACCAGAGTAAAACTCCTTCAGGTGTATTAGTGCAAGTGAAGATGCTTTCATCATGAAACAACATCCTCGAAGAATTTTTACCTTTAGCATGAGGTGAACAGTGCATTTATCTGAGGCGATGGCCACCGCACAGCCTTGTGGGATTGTGCTGTCACCGCCTACCACTGGGTAAATAGCCTGAGAGTAAGACAGTGTCTGGATCTGAAGACTGTACGTCTGGACCAGAGCAGCAGTATCAGAGTCTATGCACTGTAGATAACCTGATAGAGAGAGATAAAACAACCCTGAGATAAGACACACGTGTCTGCTAATAAAAATACAATACAAAGAGTGTGAGATTCTCGTATGTTAACACCATACATGCTCAGTAGGTTGTGTGTGATGTGGGTAATATTGAAATTAGGGATGCACCAACTTTAGCCTCTTGCAATTCTGTAATGAAGCTCATGAACTGCACAACTGTTCTACAACACGTTTATGCAACACATTAACACTTTTGTTCAGCAAGTTTGCATTCATTTGATCAAAAGAGACAAATTATTTTCTCAAAAAAAATGCTGTCCAATATAAAAAAAATCCAGTGTTTACTAATAAAAAAATAAAAACAGAATATCAGATAACAACTAACAAATATTGCACTAATTTTTATGACCATGGAGGGATTCCCACTCTGTTTGAAATGGTCCATATGGGTGTTTTCGGACCAGTAGATTGTTTGCTTTGTTCCAAAAAAGTTTGTTGCAATGTTGCATTTTCTTCTTGGTTCGCTTTGCGTTCACAAGGCAACATTGTAAACCATACCAAACTGTGTTTAAGCAGCTCACCTGTTTATGTTCCTCTGCGTCATTCATGCCTTCTCACCACAAGCGAATCGCTCCAGAGTCTGTTTGCAATCGCTTATTTGATCTGCTTTTATGCGCACACCCTAGTGTGATAGCTGCATTCACACCCGCCCAAACAAACCGCACAAAGAAAGACAACGAACCTTAGCGCGATTTAACCGAACTAGATGAGGCAGGTGTGAAAGCACCCTTAAAGCAGGCCTTGAATCAGTGCATCCCTAGCTGAATCTAGTCAGTTTGAGATGAGTGTGCAGTGTGCTGTGTGATGTCTCACAGTCAGCGCGGGTCTTGGTCAGGTTGTAATCGGCCCTGAGTGATCGGATTGTTCTGACCACAGACATGACAAACTCCATCTGACGGTCGACGTCCTCGCTGTGCCAACAGAACTACGAACAAACAAAACACACCATTTACACCAGAAACCACCACAGAATACATTTCGTTCAGACAGAAAAAATGATCCAGGATAGAACTCTCAAAAGAACTCAAAGTGGGGCATCAAAGACTATATCATGATTAATAAACCGCTTGTTATCTAAAACAATTTTTTTATTGGACCCTTTCATACGCACACAGTGTGTGTGGGCGACATGAACGCATCACTATCCTGACTTTTTACTAACTGAATCCTCAAATCCACCAGAAATGTAATTTGGCTGAGGTAAATCACAAGGATTTCCTGCCAACAGCATGATGTGACATTCTTTATCAGAGTAACATTTTTACCAGCCTAGATGCTAGAAAACACTGCCTTCACCCTTGACCTCTGACCTCTGCTCACCTCTGATGTTTCTGGATAAGGTGTGACACAGATGCTGGGAGGGCTGTCCTGAGCATGTCTTCTTGGCAACCGCTGGAAGAGCTCTTCAGTAACAAAAGGCATGAGAGGAGACAAGAGACGGAGTCCCACCTCCAAACAGGTGTAGAGAGTCTGTCTGCAGATGTCCGCCTGCTTTTGTCCCTCCGTGTCGGTCCTGCTCAACACCGGCTTCACACTCTCCTACATCAGCCAAAAAAAATAATTAGCTTCCCCAAAAATGATTACAAATAAATGTGCACAAAAAAAGACAACATTAAATATACAAATGACAAGGCCAAAAGCAGATGTATTCATTACCAGATAGACATCACAGAGCTCGTACAGCCAGAAATTATAGATGGCAGTGGTGATTGTTGGAAAATCGTAGGCCTGAAATCCGCTATCACACAGGGCTACTGCTGCGCTCATACGGGAAAGAATCCAGCGATCAGACACACTTTCACTGCCACACAGCTGAGAGACACAGAATCATTTACACACAATACACCAGAGAGTATAAGTTAGCAACAACACGTCCTGACACATCCTCCATCTATCTTTCACCTGAGCTTTCTCCCAGGGCACAAACCCCTCTCCCAGAGTCCTCATGGCGAACTTCACTGCATTCCACAGCTTGTTACAGAAATACCTATATCCCAGAATCCTGTTCACATCCAGATTAATGTCTCGGCCTGGGATAAATAAACAAAAAGCACAAAATAATACTTTATGTAACCACATACCTTATATATCTTGAACTAATCTAAATGGATATTCAATGCTGTATATGTAAAGTACACTAATAAATTCATAATATTTGTTTACTACACTAACATTGTGCAAACTACTATTTGTGTACTAGTGTATCTGCAGTGTTGGGGAGTAACTAGTTACATGTAACGGCGTTACGTAATCTAATTACAAAATTATTGTAACTGTAATTAGTTACAGTTACTAAGAAAAAATGAGTAATTAAATTACAGTTACTTATGAAATTTTTAATGATTACAAAGGGGATTACATTTGAATATTTACACACATCCACATACAGATTTAACTGATTTCTTTCCCAAATTGCACTGACTATTCTGAGCCCTAATAATTTCCGGGATGCGGAAACACAGTCTGGTTCGTAGAATCCAGTCATAAAAACGGAATGCCTAACGCGGACGGAATGTGCCACATTTTGGATGACTAAATCAAAAGTAGGTCAGTACACTTGAATCAAAACATGACATCGACTAGTGTCTGTGAATATTAAGCCCCAAAAATGCAATATATGACTTGCACATTCTGCGTGTCTGTGGAAATCAGGCGCGGACTGGACACCGGGAGAACCGGGACAATTCCCGGTGTCATGGCAGCCGATTTTGCCCCACTATTTAATATCATTATTGTATAATTGCACGCCGAATGTACTAAAGCGATCATTTGCGAATCCGCCATTTGATAATTAAATCTCTAATAAGTCATGAAGTGTTAGTCATGACTCGCGCGCTCTCCGCGCCTCCGCCAAATGGGTTGGATCAGACTCAGAGTAATCAATGAGAGAGAGAGAGAGAGAGAGAGAGAGAGAGAGAGAGAGAGAGAGAGAGAGAGAGAGAGAGAGAGAGAGAGAGAGTGGACTGCTGGAGCAGAGAAGCAGAACTACTGTTCAGGGTTTCAGGTCAGTTTCATCTGTAAAGATGCTTTTTTGTCTTTGTTTTTTTTATTTATTTAATCAAGCAGCAGCACGTTGCTCATCAGTCATCACTCAAAATACTATATAAAGGACATCATTATTATCAGTTGTAATGTTACAGTTGTAATTTAGCTTGAAAAAAAATCAGATTTTTTTTATAGGTTTAGGGGGAGCTATACAGACAACAACACAACCCTTACGAAAATTAACATTTTAACATTTAACTATAAATCCAGAGAAAATGGTTACTATTGTTTAACTCTGATAACCAAAAATGTAAAATTATTTTACAAATGTATTTATTTAAAAATAAATACAAATCCATTTGCAAAAAAAAAAAAAGGTTCTTTTACTTTTATATAGGCTAATAAAAGCATGGTCAATTTTTGTAAGGGAAAAACATGACTCGTATACAGTATTAGGATTTTTCTATAAAGATATTGTAGTATTGTAGAGTATTGTATTGTAAAGTTTAGTTTTGTTCAATCTTGAGTATTAAAGTCACGAGAGAGATGGATAACAGGGCAAAATAAAGAGACTGAAGAGAAAAATGGAAGTGAAGGTGCAGTTCAGGAGAGAACTTTTAATTATTTTGCATGTCCCCAAATTAAAGATTTAAACCTTTTTTTATGTCAGGTCCATACAAAAAATAGTTTTGTCCATGAATTTGTTTGTATGAGTTTGAATTTTCCAGTCTGAATTTTTTTCCCAGTCCGCCCCTCCTGTAAATTAATGGCAAAGACATGGTTTCATTTACTACACATAGGCCTACTGAAGCTCGCAGTGTTTTCAACCTCTGCTGCCTCAATATAGGAGTACACGAGCACATAAACATAATTTCTAGAACTGCTCTGTGTCACTTCATGTGCATTTTACTTATTTTAGGAAAACTATCATCATATACAAAGAGACAGCAGTTTAAAAAAAAAAACCAATGTTTTAGGAGTTTATTAGACAGAATACGTCACATGCTTATTAGCTAACTGTATTTAAGTTGATGTATATGCTTTTATTTATTATTCTTTAATTTTCACAAATTTATAAAAGTAATCAAAAAGTACTCAAAAGTAATTAGTTACACTACTTTAATAAAGTAATTGAAAAAGTTACACTACTATTACATTTTAAACAGGGTAACTTGTAATCTGTAACCTATTACATTTCCAAAGTAACCTTCCCAACACTGTGTATCTGACAGGTCAATGTAGATATGCTTTTGATAATGTTATTTTTATTTTTTTACCTTGACTGGTGTAAGCGCACAGAGCAAATCTGAGCGCATCAGTCCCGCATTCTGGAATTCCACCGGGATAGTCGGATTTCTACAGAGCGAACACAAACAGAATGTCATAGAAAAGCATAGCAGCAGATAAAGAAACCGTAACAACAGATTTCAAGGAATCTCTAGAAACCGGGTTGTACCTGTCCCTGTTTGGCCTTCTCAATCTCCAGAGGGTCTAGATTGCTGTCCATTAGCTGAGCATAAAGACCCTACGCACACACACACACACACACACACACACACACACACACACCCATGCGCAAATCTCAAATTAATTTTGTGCAATGACACCTTATGTAGCCATGTGGTATTGATGGAAGAGCTGTTGTTGTTCAGTTACCTCCAGTGAAATGCCAGTGATGACGTCCAGGGGGTCAATGACGTTACCTAGAGACTTGCTCATTTTCCTTCCATGGGCATCCCGTACCACTGCATGCAGGTACACCTGAACAAACACATCAGATTTACACCATGAGTTACAAAACTCAAGTTAGCCTAGCTTTGATTGCAGTGACACAGCTTGATACATCTGGGAACAAGTTCAGCAGTCGGTTAGACACTACTTTTAAATTCTGTAGCTCCACGAGGTCCAAAAAATAAATATATAATATAAAAAAAATTATAATATAGAAAAAAAATACACATACACATGGTATATTAAATTTAAAATTAAATTTTCATACACATGGTATATGCAGGATTTTTATGCTAAAATGTAAGACTTTAAGACCTTTTTAAGATCTGCACAAATAAATGTAATACCATGTGTGTAGGTGTGTCAATCCACCATTACACATTTACAACTCTGCATGTTTGCAGCATAGAAACATGGGTTGATTTTCACACTGGTCTGAACTCAAAACAGCAGAGGGTTTATTGAAAATGCTAATTCTTTTTCTGTCAGCAGATGGCGCTTACATAACAGCAGAAATATAGCAGTTTCCCCATTAACCGCAGTGCACAAAGCAGCAGAAAAACATAAATTACACAAGCCAACTCGACAAATATAATGACATGCGATAGATGATTTGTAGAAGATTTTATGCTTAAATATTCTAATAAAATAACATTTCTAATTATGATTTGGCTGAACATTGAATGTTGTAACGAAATGTCAATGTGTTTAAAGAGAATAAAAAATTATATCAAAAAGAAATGCCTGATTGTTGTTGATTAAATCCAGTGTTGACATTCTATAATGCTGTCCATTGACGTTTTACATAGTCTTGTTGCTGGAAATTGAGTAATCACTGTCCCAGTGTGCAGTGAGTCAGGGTAATTACCAGTGACCGGATTAGTGTACACGAAATACTGATTCACAAGCTTGGGAGTTGATTGAGACGCACCCTTTGAAATGTGCAACACTCATTATATTCAGTGTAAACTTAACATTTTGAAGTTAAACCATCACACAAAACCATATCGCAATTCTTGTCTTTCCATCCCAAAATTTAAGACCTCTTGAAAGACTTTCTTGTACCATTTAAAACTTTTTATGACGTAAAATTTGATACAACTAAATATAAGAAACCCTTCACACACATCAACACACCCACCTCTTTGAATGGTAGTTTTCCAGTGAGTTTGAGGCCCATCATGACCATACGAGCCACCCAGAAGAACAGGATATCATGTCCCGTCTCTAACAGTGTGCCTGGGTAGAAGACTCTCAGATCCTCTGACTAACACACAGAAATTGCAAAATGATAATCAGTGCAGGTATAATATAATGCTTATGTTATCAAAAAAAGAGAAAAATTATATACAATATTATATATATATATATACAGTCGTGGCCAAAAGTTTTGAGAATTACATAAATATTAGTTTTCAAAAAGTTTGCTGCTAAACTGCTTTTAGATCTTTGTTTCAGTTGTGTCTGTGATGTACTGAAATATAATTACAAGCACTTCATACGTTACAAAGGCTTTTATCGACAATTACATCACATTTATGCAAAGAGTCAGTATTTGCAGTGTTGGCCCTTCTTTTTCAGGACCTCTGCAATTCGACTGGGCATGCTCTCAATCAACTTCTGGGCCAAATCCTGACTGATAGCAACCCATTCTTTCATAATCACTTCTTGGAGTTTGTCAGAATTAGTGGGTTTTTGTTTGTCCACCCGCCTCTTGAGGATTGACCACAAGTTCTCAATTGGATTAAGATCTGGGGAGTTTCCAGGCCATGGAGCCAAAATTTCAACATTCTGGTCCCCGAGCCACTTAGTTATCACTTTTGCCTTATGGCACGGTGCTCCATCGTGCTGGAAAATGCATTGTTCTTCACCAAACTGTTGTTGGATTGTTGGAAGAAGTTGCTGTTGGAGGGTGTTTTGGTACCATTCTTTATTCATGGCTGTGTTTTTGGGCAGAATTGTGAGTGAGCCCACTCCCTTGGATGAGAAGCAACCCCACACATGAATGGTGTCAGGATGCTTTACTGTTGGCATGACACAGGACTGATGGTAGCGTTCACCTTTTCTTCTCCGGACAAGCCTTTTTCCAGATGCCCCAAACAATCAGAAAGGGGCTTCATGTGAGAATATGACTTTGCCCCAGTCCTCAGCAGTCCATTAACTATACTTTCTGCAGAAGATCAATCTGTCCCTGATGTTTTTTTTGGAGAGAAGTGGCTTCTTTGCTGCCCTTCTTGACACCAGGCCATCTTCCAAAAGTCTTGGCCTCACTGTGCGTGCAGATGCGCTCACATCTGCCTGCTGCCATTCCTGAGCAAGCTCTGCACTGGTGGGACTCCGATCCCGCAGCTGAATCCTCTTTAGGAGACGATCCTGGCACTTGCTGGACTTTCTTGGACGCCCTGAAGCCTTCTTTACAAGAATTGAACCTCTTTTCTTGAAGTTCTTGATGATCCTATAAATTGTTGATTTAGGTGCAATCTTAGTAGCCACAATATCCTTGCCTGTGAAGCCATTTTTATGCAACGCAATGATGGCTGCACGCGTTTCTTTGCAGGTCACCATGGTTAACAATGGAAGAACAATGATTTCAAGCATCACCCTCCTTTTAACATGTCAAGTCTGCCATTCTAACCCAATCAGCCTGACATAATGATCTCCAGCCTTGTGCTCGTCAACATTCTCACCTGAGTTAACAAGACGATTACTGAAATGATCTCAGCAGGTCCTTTAATGACAGCAATGAAATGCAGTAGAAAGGTTTTTTTGGGATTAAGTTAATTTTCATGGCAAAGAAGGACTATGCAATTCATCTGATCACTCTTCATAACATTCTGGAGTATATGCAAATTGCTATTATAAAAACTTAAGCAGCAACTTTTCCAATTTCCAATATTTATGTAATTCTCAAAGCTTTTGGCCACGACTGTATATATATATAAATAATATAATATATATAAAATAATATTATGTAACAATAACAATAGTCAATTATATGTTATTTTATTAAATTAAAAATAGGGCTGTTCTTTTAGCATCCACCACAAACCTGCATGTCATTTTACATTTCATACAGTTGATTGTTGACAAACGTGATGCATATTACATATTGTCTCATATTTATATCATATGATAAGGGATATCACAAGACCTAGGCCAACACATTTGGACTGAGTTTAGACTAAATACTGCCACTGCAGTCTTACATACATAGTGCGTGTGTGTGTGTGTGTGTGTGTGTGTGTGTGTGTGCTGTATTAATATCTGACCTCATTGGGCCAGCCAAAGATGGAGAAGGGGAAAATCCCTGAGGAGAACCAAGTGTCCAACACATCCTCATCTGTAACAAAACAGACAGAAAGATGCTTTCTTGATGCCAGGGGGTAAATACTGACATAAGCAAAACAGGAGGATAAATTGACTCAGTTGTAATGAGAGCATATAAATGTAAGACTTGTACCCTGCCGCAGAGAAATTTTGTCCACGGAAACATTGAAGCGTTTGGCAGCTTTTTCTCTGGCCTCCTCCTGTGATCTGCCACTGACCCAATAATGTCCATCCACATCCTAAACACAAACAATAACATCTTAATTCCCAGCATCTGTGTGTATCCTACACACACACTGCATGCAGCATTTGGATCTGCTCACCTCGCCTGGTTTGACTGACGGATCATTCACAGTTACAAAGTAAGCCGGTATCCTGTGACCCCACCACAACTGCCGTGAGATGCACCAGTCCCTGAAACCCCAAAAACATTACCACACACAGATAAAAACAGCAACTCCAGCAGAGAACAGCTGAGCTGAGATAGATGGGTCACCTGATGTTGTCCATCCAGTTGAACCAGGTTTTGAGGTGGTTGTCAGGGATGATCTTGAGCTCTCCATTTCTGACAACATCTGCGGCCTGCTTTCCCATCTCTCTGCAGTCCACGTACCACTGAGGCTTCAGCAGAGGCTCCACTATGTCCTTAGAACGGCTGAGAAACACACATACACATGCTCAAAACCCATATACATGTTAATATAACAGCTGAAATAAAGAATAGATTGCATTTCTACAGAAATTATTAATAAACTGCAATACATTATTCATAAATTAAATATTACAACTTATGAATTTGTTAGTAATTATAGAATGGGTTGAATATTTAAGTAGTTTTGTTTATAGTAAGATGTCGGGCAACCTGTCCTTGGCATCTGCATGATTTGGTTAGCTTTTATCAGGTGACAGATGAATTAGCACCAAAATAGCATATTTTGATTGGATGTGCAGACAAAAAAAAGCTAAGTCTATTTATTTCGCTAAACTAAACAATTACACACAATCGTTCAAAAGGTTGGGGTCAATAAGGCCCAATCCCAATTCTACCCCTTAGCCCTTCCCCTTTCACATTTTTGTGTTATCAGGCCACAAAAATTAGGCCCAACAGGACCTGAGCCCAAAAGTTTTACGCCCGAACCCGACAAGTACATTTTGATCGACAGCTTTTTAAAAGCCCGAACACGTTTACAGCCCGACATTATTCAAATGTTCGCACACACACAGCTCTTTTGCCTTTTGTCAAGAATGAGTCATTTATACATGTTTTAACATAATTTATTCATAACTAACGTAGACTAGGCCACTTGGAAGTTGGAATAAAGAAATAAAATAAGTCCTCTGTGACATCTTAACATCTCAGCACTCTAAATAGGCACAGGCTCATTTAGTCTATATATAGGCCAACGCACCAATAAAAACGAGTCTTTTTTAACAAATTAAATTAAGATACATTTTAAATTAAGATGGGTATTTGGCAATAACGACATTTAGCTGTCATTTAGTAAAAGAATAATGACAACATTAGCCTATATACTCTGTCTACATTATGCATTTAAGACTCAATGAATATTTAGTTATCATTTGAAAAACCTTTACTCACAGCAATTAGGCTAAGCCTACATGTTTTTGTGGAGGAAAATGATTGAATCCACTGTAGATTCTTCAGCACGTTCCTGCGCTCACTGATGGTGCGTCATTATTCACTCATTATTCTCATTATAAACATGGTCAAAACTTTTCCACACCTCAGACTTTGCTTTAGTTGCTAGTGCTACGAAAACGTAATCGCCAGACGCAAGCCTCCGTTACACCTACTCAGCATTCATTTTCGCATCTTTCTCGCGCTAATCGAAACAGATCACATGATCGCTCATTTACCTCGCAAACCAGAGAGCAAGCCCGACCTGAGCCCGCGTAAGATGATATAAATTAAGCCTGAACCCGACCGAACCCGTCGGGTCCCGGGCAAAGATCTTCAGCTCTACTGTCCATGACCATCCAGGTGCATGTGGGGAGTTTAGGAAATCATTTTTGCTTTCAGCATTGATTTTTCACTTCTGTCCACAATTCTATCAGACCAGACCATTAGCTGAAAGCGGCTGAATGTTAAGAAGTTGAGTGTGAGTCAGTGTCTAACCTGCAGACGGGCACCACCATAGGATTGTCTTTGACCTCCTTAAACTGACCCAAGTCTTTCAGAGCCTGGAGCACAGCCTTCCTCGCCTCAAAGCGCTTCATTCCCTAAAACACCAGAGAAAAGCAGATTATTCAAAGAACAATCAATCAGTTTATTATCATAACTGCAGCAAGATTCAAATACCTGGTATAAATAGGGTAAAATATTTCACAATATGTGTGTGCCTACCAGGAATGGAGGAGGAACATTGATGAGGAGGCCATTTTCATCTAGGATGTTGATGAAGGGCAGTTTGTGTCTCTCTCCCACCTCATAATCATTATGATCATGAGCAGGAGTGATCTTCACAGCACCTGTACAACAACACTGCACTGTAAACTGGACACGGACCCAGAAGACACCAGGCTGAAAGACAACCTCAGAGAAAATACGCTTCTGTGCTTGAAACGTTTATTACCTGTTCCGAAGCTCATATCAACAAAGTCATCAAACACGATGGGCATCTTTCTGTCACAGAATGGGTGGACGACCATCTTTCCTTTAAGATGCTGGACAGAAAAGAGATTTTGAGTGAATTGAACTCAAACATTTAACTCAAGAGTTTTGAGAAGGAAACTATTGTGTCACCTGATATCTGGAGTCATTAGGGTGGACGGCGACAGCTGTGTCTCCGAGCATCGTCTCAATACGAGTGGTGGCCACTACCACCTCCTCATCTGCAGGACAACATTTCATTTTAAAATTGTCTGTATATCTCGTCGTCAGTGAATCTAACCTCATTTCTCCACACTCCACTCTCACCTGATCCTTCAACCTTGTAAGAGAAGGACACCAGCACTCCAAACTCAACCTTCTCATTATAACCCGGTACAGGAAGGAGAGTTCGCCCCGTCAGCTCCTTTTTATCAACCTGGAACACAAAACACATCATGTGACCTCAGTAAAAAGAGTCTTGGGGACTGTTAGTGAAGATGTCCCTTTCCCACATAAACTTAAACTGTTGTTAAAAACTGATGGTTACCATTTTAACTTACAGCTTTCAAACAAGCTTTTACTGTGTAGGGATGGTTTAAAACTAAATTTTATTAAAGTTGTCCAAAATAAAACATTGTTGCTATGTCACTTATACTGCCGTTCAATGGTCAGGGGTCTGAAAGAAATGATTATTTTAATTCAGCAAGAATGCTTTACATGGATCAAAAGTGACAGTAAATTGTCATCACAGGAATAGATTAAATTTTAAAATACATTCAAATAGAAAAGTTATTTTAAATTGTAGAAAAATCTTACAATCCTCTTTTTAACCAGAAAGACTGTTTTACTGTATTTGTGTGCGCATAAGTGACCGCTTTCAAAAACATAAAAAAAATATACAAAAAAAAAACCTTTCAGACCCCCAACCTTCTGATTGTTAGTGTCATTTATCATAGACAGGAGTGAGTGACATTGAGACATCAGAGTGTGTGTACGTACTTCTATGTCAGAGATGGCAGAGTTGAGGGTGCAGGACCAGTTGACGAGTCTCTTGCTCCTGTAGATCACACCCTCCTCATGCATAAGTATAAACGCCTCCTGGACCGCAAACGACAGTTTCTGCAAGCAGACAGTTTTACACATTATTACAGACTAGCCATCACTAAATAATTACACTTTAATGCTTAGTAATGCGAAGCTTGTTTAAAAAAATAGATTTTCTGGATGTCATTTAACACATGGGTTGTTTTTTGATGTTGTTTTTATCTTTACCCAGGCATGTTTGGGTTATGTGCATTGTACTCACATCATCCATGGTAAAACAAGCTCTGTCCCAGTCCAGAGAAGAGCCCAGCTTCTTCAGCTGGTGATAGATGCGATCTCCCTTTCTGTTGGGCACCGAAAGGAAGAGAAATATAATTGTTCACATAATTGGAGCTAAACTGATTATTTAAATGATCTACTGGAACGATCCTCCTCCATTCCAGATTTCTCCTCAACCTCTCACACTCACTCGTTCTTCCACTTCCAGACCTCCTGGATGAAGTTCTCTCTTCCGAGATCATGCCTGGTCATCTTTCGCTCTTTCATCAGTTTCTTCTCCACCACCACCTGTGTGGCGATACCAGCGTGATCACAGCCGGGATTCCACAGTGTGGTCTCTCCTCTCATCCTGTGCCTGCATCATCACACCAAACCAAACCCATTTCACACACCATTACTTTTGAGGCATGATGACATCATAGCTCACTCCTCAACTGTAATTTATGATATTGGGCTTATCCAAAGTGAATTCACTGTTATGCTTTATTACCAGTAATTAGCCTGTCTATTTTATAATTACTGGTTACCATCTTGTCAGGCAATCCTGAATAGCATTGGTCAAGGCGTGACCGAGGTGGAGGGATCCGGTTACATTAGGAGGAGGAATACACATCATGAACACTCCACGTGGGTTTGGCTCACTTACATTCTTCCTCTGGAAGCAGAAAAATAATTTCATAAATTGACACTATCATTCAGAAGTTTTATGTTTTTAAAATAAGTCTCTTATGCTCACCAAGGCTGTGTTTATTTGCTCATAAAGTATAGACCCATTAATTGCCTACGACACTTTGACGTCACCGCTCTAGCTGGAGGCAAAACATAAGGAGGAACTCAAAGTAGGCGCGCTAAAAGTTTGAGGTTTTGACTTTAAAATGTCATCTTGTTGTGTTTTTGGCTGCCATAATAGAAGGAACGGCACTTTTGGTTCAAAACTAAAGTTTTCCGGCAGACATTCCTTCAGAGAAATCAAGAAGGCAATTGTGGTTGAATGCAATACAGCATACAGACTGGACCGAGACGATCATAAATAATGCTCATGTTTGGAGTGCACACTTCATATCAGGTAAAATAATCTATGCATATGAACTGGTGTGTTGGTTTTATCTAGTACAAATCAGGTTTTAAATTTTATAGGTGAAAAGTTGCCAACCTTCAGCGGACTAGCTAGCTTAAATGTTAAACTAACATGTGTGCCATCCTTTGAATGGTCTCTTAAAATTATCCACAATGCTAATCATAGTTACCCCAGCGATAGGTTACATTAGACAATAAGCCTTGACAAAATTCCCCAAACCAACCGAAAGTAATTCATGTTGTCTAGGAAATATCCAAAACCTGGTTAAAATGTTTCCAATGAGAACAAGATACAAGAACTACACCAGGCTTAGCTATAAAAATAAAAATAAAAAAAATAATAATAATAGTAGGCTACTGTAATGTTATCCACTCGTCAGAGTCAGTGACTGTACATATTCGGTCCCTGAACCCGAACCTTCTTCTGCATCCATGTTTAATAAATCCCTCCTAAAACGTGCTAGCTTATGCTTGTCAACATTGTGTCAGCACCTCTTTTTGCCTCCAGCTGAGCCCCGCCCACCCGGAGACGTTGCAATGTTTACAAACTTTTAAGGGGTCTATAGAAAATACAGTAATATTGTGAAATATTACTGCTATTTAAAAGATCTGTTTTCTATTTGAATATATTTTACATTCATTCCTGTCTTCAGTGTCACATTATCCTGTTATAATTATTCTAATATGCTATGCCTTATTATTAATTATTAATTATTATTAATGATGAAAAAGGTAATTGTTTTTGTGAAAACCATGATACATGTTTCCAGTATTCCTTGATGAACAGAAAGTTCAAAAGAACAGCATATCTTTTGTTTTAATAAACACATTCCTGTCACTTTTGATCAATTTCAATCTTTCCTTGCAGAATAAAAACACTCATTTCTTTTATCACTCTAATTGATCCCAACCTTTTAAATGACAGGGGACCTACGGTGTATGAGGATGAACCAAATACTTTTGATTATTTTTATGTCATACCCCATATTCAGGCTTGAAGAAGCCCTGTTTCTCCCACCAGGGGTACCATGCCGCTTCCACAAACTGAGGACTGTAAGAATCCGGCAGAGGACTCAGGACATCTGAAACACATGAAAGGAGATACTTTAATGACTGGACAGGTGCATTACAAATCTGAAAAATAGAATTGCTGCTAATTGAAGCAAAAGCACACCTTTTTTCTCTCCAGGTGGCGTGGGGATGTTGTAGGCGATTACATCCAGTTCCTTCTTCTCAGGTTTGGCCTTTTTCTGTTGGAGGGGACAGAAGTTGCAGCAATACATTATAGCAAGTTCACCTGTCTGTTTCTCTTGGTTTGTGTTAGTTTTACTAAAATGATAAGATGCTGGGATCACCACTCGACCTCATTCTGAGGCTGCATCTTCTTTTTCTCTTCCATCTCTTTCTTCTGCTGAAACTTTTCCATCTTTTCTCGCTTCTTGGCCTCTTTCTTCAGCTGAGCCTCCGTTTTAGGAGGACCTAAGAATAATATATTTTAAAAAACATTCAGCTGCAACATAGACAACTACTAGAGGCTATAAACTGCTAGTTTATAATGGTCGTAAAATACACACAAAACACTATACCAATCTTAAAAGCCCACAAATTCTTACCATTAGCAGGTGTAGCCGCTTCAGAAGCAGCAGGTGCCGTGGCATTGACAGCAGGGCTAGGTTTGGGTGTCACAGGCACCATTTTCTCACAGAGGGAGATTTTACCCAACACCTTCAGGAACTGTGGCTGGTTCACACAGGTATTAAACCATCTTGTCACATTCACCAACGACTTCCTGTCCACAGGCTCCAATGCCTACAAATGAAACAAACATACTAATAATGAGGAATCGATCAATCATCCTTTGGCACCAATTACAACAACTTAAATATACATTTAAAACCTGTATAATTGTAGAACTAAAACTACTGAATTTATACTATTTTCTATTTATGCAATTTTTCATGAATCGAAATAAAGCTAAAATACACTAAATATAAATATTTCATGAAAAACCTACAAGTAAAACCTTTGGCAACTAACTGAAACAAATCATTTTAAACTGAAGTGCTAACATTGCAAAAACGAAATAAGAATAATTTAAGCCATAAAGAAATCAGGTAGGTTTAGAATGATGACAGACTCTAAATGCGAATCTTTTGGGTGTACTAATCTTTTAATAATACAATCTGTTAGGATAAAAGAGTTACAGATGTGTACTCACATATCTGAACGGCAGGAGTGCTGCCACAACAACAGCCATATCTGCCAAAGTCACAGCCTCTCCTACGAGGAATGTCCGCGGCGCTAGAGTCTCGTCTAGAGCTCTGAGAACACGCAGCAGCTCTGCTCTGGAACTCTGCTGGAGCTGGAATTAAAGAAAGATCCATTGAGATTACATCAAAAGTAATAATAAAAAAATAGTGCATGGTCTCTTTTTATTTATTACAATAAAAAGGTCTAAGAACAAGCTGCTGTGTCCTCGGAATGTGTTTTTTGTTGGGTATCAATCAACACATGACACACACTGACAATCAGAGCATCAGGTTATAATGCGTTTTGATCATATATGGGAAAACACATACCTTCTTATCAGCCCCCATGAGTCCCAGCAGAGGGAATGTCACAGCACAGGCCACCGGCGTCAGCTCGTTCTCAGAAAAGCTCAGCCATTGCCAAACCTGACTTTCCTGTTTCTTCTCGCTGCCTGTCCGTTTGCCCGCTGCTGCCAGGTACCAGCTCACAGCATTAACACCAGTGAGCACGGTGCCCCCCGCGCCAGCTAAGACCAGCGCAGGACGAGACCTGGCCACCTCAGCTGGAGGGTTCTCATGAACAATTCGTGGAGGAGATGGACAGAATTCAGCAGCGATCAAGGGCAACAAACTCCTGAAGTCATCAGCGTGGGAAGAGATGTATAGAGTGTCCATCTGACAGAGAGATATGAGAGCCATGTCAATTCATAATAAAAAAAATGAATATTGTAAAACTCTCTTAAAATAATGTATACATTCTATTTCATTCCTACAGGTTTGTGTACGTGTCTATTTCATTCCTACAGGTTTGTTTACGTGTCTGTTTCATTCCTACAGGTTTGTGTACGTGTCTATTTCATTCCTACAGGTTTGTTTACGTGTCTGTTTCATTCCTACAGGTTTGTGTACGTGTCTATTTCATTCCTACAGGTTTGTGTACGTGTCTATTTCATTCCTACAGGTTTGTTTACGTGTCTGTTCCATTCCTACAGGTTTGTTTACGTGTCTGTTTCATTCCTACAGGTTTGTGTACGTGTCAACAGATCTTAAACACGGAAGTGAAAGCAAAAGTATCCATTACTGGCAATATTCTTTGTCAGTAAACAAAACCTTTAAGATATTAATATTTACAACTATTTTATATCACACGTTTCTGCTTTACTTATATATTTAATTTTGTGATCTGAGCCCGTCATACTTGCTTTAATTGTGCAAATGACAAATAAACTGTACTTATCTATAACACTGTCTGATCATGTGTAGACTATCTCACTAATTTAAAATTCCATCATTCATTTGAAACTCTTTTATTAAGTATCATTTTTATTATAATGTAATGTTTCAATAATAGCTTTAGTATTTTGACGTAATAATAGACCGGCTAATTGGCTAAAAGCATGATCTGCTCATTACAGCAGAGCTATGACTGCAAACGTCAATAAACTACGTATACGACATACACACATTGTACTGTATTGATCAGCATACATTCGGCAGTATCTGTATTAGTTTAAGTCTTGTTGACTGTCATTAGTAACTCACCTGTAGGCAGCAGTGAGGAATCGTCTGCCTAAATCCAGCATGCAGAGACTCCAATGCTTCATCAGCGCTGCCGTAAAGTGATGTAACCAGTCGCAAAACGTCTGACGCAAGAAATGTGTAACAGCTTATCTCCGATAGAGGCGCTATTAGCTACAATTAGTTCAGTTCAGTTCAGTTCAGTTCAATTTTTATAGCACATTTAAAAACAACCACGGTTGATCAAAGTGCTTAACAATGTCCGGAAAATAAAAAATAAAAAGTCACACACAAATAAAGACAAATACAGTAAAAACATCACAATGTCTCAGCTCAGCTCGAAATAAAAGCCAAGGAATACAGGTGTGTCTTAAGTAATGACTTAAAAATTTCAACAGTCTGAGCAGTTCTTATGTGTACAGGTAGACTATTCCACAAATTAGGTGCCACCACTGAAAAAGCTCAGTCCCCTTTATTTTTTAACCTGGTTCTCGGAACATTGAGGAGAACCTGATTGGATGACATCAGTACTTTAACAGGAGCGTGAACATGTAAAAGCTCTGATAAATACGCAGGCACCAACCCATTTAAAATCTTAAAAACAAACAATCAAATCTTAAAATCAATCCTGAACCGGACAGGAAGCCAGTGTAGTAAAGCTAGGACAGGGGTAATGTGCTCATAAGTCCCAGTTAAAAGCCGAGCTACTGCATTTTGGACTAAGTAACTGTAAGCGTTGAAGAGATGACTTATCCAAACCAAAATATAAAGAGTTACAGTAGTCTAGTCTAGATGTTATAAAAGCAAGAATTATACTTTCAAACTCCTTACGTGGTAGGTAGGGCTTGACTTTAGCCAACAGTCTCAGTTGAAAGAAACTGACTTTTACAACAGAACTAATCTGTTTTTCAAATTTAAAAGCATTGTCAAAAATCACACCCAGATTCTTGGTAAATGGACGAACATAATAATAATAATAATAATAATAATTCATTACATTTATATAGCGCTTTTCTAGGCACTCAAAGCGCTTTACATAGTCTGGGGGTATCTCCTCATCCACCACCAGTGTGCAGCATCCACCTGGATGATGCGACGGCAGCCATAGTGCGCCAGAACGCCCACCACACACCAGCTTACTGGTGGAGAGGAGACAGAGTGATGAAGCCAATCAGCAGATATGGGGATTGTTAGGAGGCCATGATGGTCAGAGGCCAAAGGGCGAATTTAGCCAGGATGCCGAGGTCACACCTCTAGTCTTTTCGAAAGACATCCTGGGATTTTTAATGACCACAGAGAGTCAGGACCTCGGTTTAACGTCTCATCCGAAGGACGGTGCTTGTTGACAGTATAGTGTCCCCATCACTACACTGGGGCGCTAGGACCCACACAGACCACAGGGTGAGCACCCCCTGCTGGCCTCACTAGCACCTCTTCCAGCAGCAACCTAGTTTTCTCAGGAGGTCTCCCATCCAGGTACTGACCAGGCTCAGCACTGCTTAGCTTCAGTGGGAAACCGGTCTTGGGCTCCAGGGTGATATGGCTACATATAAACCTAAATTCCCAAGTGCATCTACACAAGCACTTAAATCCCCAGGGCGAACAAACACAACAATCTCAGTATTATTTTCAATAAGACAAGGAAAGTTTTGATCCAGCCATATTTTTAAATCTCTCAGGCAATTAAGTAATGACAGAAATGAAGCATTGTCATTAGTTTTGACAGGCAAATAAATTTGTATATCATCTGCATAACAGTGGAAGGTGATATTGTGCTTTCTAAAAATATACCCCAAGGGCAGCATATACAAAGAAAACAACAAAGGGCCCAATACTGACCCTTGGGGGTTGCCACAAAAAAGAGGGGCAGCAGATGACGAAAATTCTCCAAGGTGAACAGAAAAACTTCTGTCTGTCAAATATGATTCAAACTATTTAAGGGCTATACCCTTAATGTCGACACACTGTTCAAGTCTTGATAAAAGAATAGAATGGTTGACCGTATCAAAGGCCGCAGTCAAATCCAAAAGGACTAAAACAGCAGAGTTACCAGACTCTTAAAAGAGCAGTTTCTGTACTGTGACGGGGCTTAAAATCAGACTGAAAATTTTCATAAATACTAAATTCATCGATAAATGATTGAAGTTGATTAAAAACAACTCTCTCCAAGACTTTCGATAAAAAGGGGAGTTTAAATAGCATACTAAATGTAAATATACATACGGTAGCTACTCGCATCTCAGCTTGTCTAACAGACATTTCTTGCTGGATGAAGGACCATCACCTTCAACTTTGTTTAAGCTTAAGTTTAAGCTCTTGTTCTGTCCAGGCTGGACTAATTTAATGCTCTCTTGGCAGGTCTTCCAGCCAGTTCTATCTAACCTTTACAATTAATCCTGAACGCTGCAGCAAGATAAATTTCTAATGAGTCAAAAATAATACACGTCACACCTCTGACTTTTAAATTCAAGAATTGGCTTAGAACCCATCTCTTCCATCTTTATTTGTCCCTCTAACTTTAGCACTCACTATTCTAATTCTATTCTTAAAAAATCGAATTATCTTTATAATCTTTTTGCATTCTATTTTATTTTAATTTATTATGCAATTGTGTGTATGTATCTATATAAGACCTCTAACACTAGCTTGTTTTATTATTTTTCTATTCTATCTGTTTTCTTTTTATTTATTATATTATTTAATTGCCCTTGCTACTGTGTTAAGCTAACTTAGATTTGTTATAGCACTTATATATCATTGCTTTTTTGTTGTTTTTGATTGCTTCCATTGTCCTCATTTGTAAGTCGCTTTGGATAAAAGCATCTGCTAAATGAATAAATGTAAATATAGGTCTAAAATTAGAAAAAATGGAAGGATCCAAGTTATTCTTATTTAGTAGTGATTGCACAACGGCATGTTTAAAAACAGCTGGTACACACCCTGAGCTGAGAGATGTAATGACCAAAGATACAATGCTTGGTCCAACAGTATCAAAGACATCTTTTAGCATCTTTAATGTGCAGGAATACTGTCAAGGGGGCAGATTGTAGGATGTAGCTGTTTAACTATGTCAAAAAGACAGGAGAATGTAACCAGTTCAAACTGCTGAAAGACAGCTGGGCAAAAGGAAAAATCAGGGGAATTACTGATAACCGTAAAGGGTGGAAAACTGAGACCAGAAATTTTGTCCACAAAATATTTCAGAAAGTTTTCACATAATATTAAAAATGGCATAATACAATCTGAATCACGTGGATTGACAAGAGAGTTAAATACATTAAAAAGAACCTGAGGCCACTGTTACTGGCTACAATGTCAGAAAAAGAGTTTTAGCAGATTTAACTGCTCTCTGGTATTTAGATAATGCGTTCTGCATAATTTTGAACGAGATTTTTAGTTTATCTCTTTTCCACTTTCTCTCAGCTACTCTGCAGATGTCTGAGAGAGCGTGTAGTGTCATTTAACCAGGGTTCTGACAGAACCTTAAGACGTTTACAATTACACTCAACGTTATGTAAGCCACTGAGAATCGATAGGCAGTGTACAAATGAAATCATGGAAAGATTGCTCATCTTTTTTCTTTTTTTAAATATTGCCAGTATATTGCCAACATGTTTCAATATAGAGATAAAATTATTGACAACATTTTAAATGTTACTACTTTAATGAGCAAATATAATTTTCACAAATCTAATCTCTTAAGCCTTCTAGGGCCCAGGGACCCCCAGGAATTAAAATAGAGTAAATAATTCATAAAGTAAATGAATAAATACATCATACAGTACAGTAGCATACTGTTATGAGTAGGGGAAAATAATAATGTAACGATGTAAACTAAATATTCAAGATTTTCCAAGTAATATTATATACATTTATAATAATAATATCAAATTTGGAGATCAATGAAAATTGGCTATAGTATTAACATAAATGACTCATCATAATAAAAGATTATGTACAGCCTGGAGCTCTTCTACTAATAAGTGATTGTACATTTAAAAAAGAAACGTTTCTTCAACTTTGCATCTTTCTGCAGTTTATAGTGTTATTCAGTAGACTTACCTTAAAGAAGGTCTTGTGCTATAGATTACACTATAAATGACAGGGAGCATGACTCACAGAGAAGAGGTTTTATTGCAGCATATAAACCATGACACAGCAAGGTCTTTGTATGTCAGATGAAATTACCAACATTACACAACAATTACATAATCTTTCTGACACTTCAAACATAAACATTTCTCAGCACCTTGAAAGAGTTGCAATTCACCCTGCGCCTTCCTTTTTGGATGTTTATATAGGTATTTTAAGGCAGAAAGTAAAACAGAGGTTTCATGATTCATAACCACATGCCATATGGTTAATATTCAGTGCACAGTCGGACACTACAGAGTGCAAAGGTCAGGTACCGGAAGTGAAAAAACCCATTCAGTATTCCCATAGGAGCTGATTTAAAAAATAACTTGTACATTTTTGACCTACTGTGAGCTACAAAATTATTTAACAATATCATATATGCCTTTGCTGAAGCCATTAGTCTGCATGATTTCTACTTAACTTTTAAAGGATTAATTTCAAAAGGGGAATTCATGGTGAAAAACTATATTCTGAGTCAAGCAAATTGCACCAATTGGCTCCCCACCTCCATGAAACACTGTGAATGACATAATTTGGACATAAATGCTTATATCGCAATAAGCATAAAATATATGTTAAGTACACAGTCTTGTACCTTTTAGACAGATTTTCAAATACTTTTTGGTTTAATCAAAGTTTTTAATGTTATGATTCACCTCATAGATCGGTGGTTTGGTTTTATGGCTTATAACTCTTATAACATAGACTTCTCTATGGGAAAATATATTTCCGGAACCAAGGCCACTGAAAAAAGTGGGCAGGGACTTATGCACTCTATTTGTGGTGTAATATGCGAATAAGATATCTAACACAAGCATATACACACACATTTAAGTCTATTCACCGACCACTTCAGATTTCAGCAATTTAGGTGTTTGCAATTCAGAGGATTCCCCCTGAGCTCCCTCCAAAAGCTTCCTGGACATTCGATATTGTATTGTCCACTACTCCACTGATGATCGATGCCACAATTTTGAGAAGTTGCCCCACCCCCCTTCCACTTCTCCAGGTAAGTATGCCAACCCCATTTCCAACTGTTGACACCTGGTGGCCCATTTCTGAGGATACGGCACATAGGTAATCTACCGTCTGATCCCAGACTGACTCGAGAATCATCCTGATCATCCTAAAACCATTCCCTACCATTCCCGTCATGATCCCCATGGTATCTAATGCCAGAGTGCCCATCCCTATGAATCCCTCCTGGAATGCCATGAACAGGCTGCCGGCTAACGGACTGAGGCAGGAATAAGCCGTGCCCACGCTTGTTTCTCCTGTCTGGTACAAGGTGCTCAACACACACGAAATGCCAGAAGACACTCCTGAACCCAAGTTGTTGACCAAAGTGTAGCTGTCACCAGGCACCGAGGCCAGAACAGCCAGATCTTCCTGAAGAATGTAGGTTAGCTGGAAGGGAAGGTTAATGGCTCTGTTTACGATCGGGGAGAAATGGGCGTAAAGGAGAGAGATGATGGAAGACAAAACATAAACGAGGACAGACTCTGATCTCTCGGTCTCATTGGTGGTCTCCTGAATGTCCATGTCTGAACTCAAAGAAGATACGTAGTTTGGAGCTTCACCATTAACATGCTCCAAAGTCACTTTCTCTATCGTCTCTGGTTCCAGAGAGTTGTGTTTGCTGAGGTGTTCTTCACTTTGCACATCAGGGTTGGGTGTTTTGATGCCATTCAGTTGCTTTTTCAAGAGCGACTCAAGTTCCTCTTGATGTCCTACTTCACCACAACCTCCTGAAAACAGGCCTGTAACTCCTATTAGCTCCTCCAAAGCCTTAATGCTGAGCAGCTTCACGTCCCCCTCCTTCACTAGCCCAACACTGAAACTACCATCTCCATCTGATGCAGCACAACACACTGCTGACCACAACAGTTTCCCCATGCACTCATTTAACCCACCCACACCAATCTGCACATACATTTCTCCACTTGTCTTTGAACACAATGGTATGACGGAGCTCTGTATGAACACTGCTGTCAGAGCGTCCCATTTCAGAAGAGAGTAGTTGTGATGGGGTGATGGGACCTCATCTGTGGTTCCTCTGTAAAGAGCTGGGATGGCCACAGGGGAGTCATTGATCTCTTCTTTGGCATCCTGCTGAAAGGGTAAAATAGACAGGTATGATTAATTAATTGCAAAAGCAATAATTGCACAATGCAAATGGACAAAAATGCACCCAGGATTGTTCACCCAAAAATGAAAATTCTGACATCATTTACAGTGCTCACCTTTATGGCATTCCAAACCTATATGACTTTCTTCTGCAGAATGTAAAAGAATGTTAACTGACCTTCACTGTATGGACCCAAAAAAAAAAAAAAAAATATTATTATTTAAAGTATTTTCTTTTTTGTCCCGGAGATAAAAATATGTCATTTTGTAATGACATGGGGGTAAGTAAATAATGACAGAATGTTCTCTTTTCACAAAGAATTAGAAACTGGGAGTTTTGTGGTTGATAGAGACAAATTAGATTTTGAAGTGTGACTGAATAAAACACCCTGTTCTGATTCAGTTTCATAATTATTATTATTTTTTAAAGCAGTCAAATTGTCTTAAGTTTGTTTGCATTCTGTATAACTTCAATCTATCAGTCTATTGCACTTGTCTGTAAGAGTAATAAATAATGTTCCTAAAAACTCTAACTTCAAATGAACAAATTAAAAAAATGCTTATCATAGGTGTACTTGAATCAGTGTCAGTGTACAAATTGCATTTTTAATGACAAATGACAAAAATATTACTAAATGATCCATGAAATTGTAAGATGTTTCTCTTCTGCCTGACTTGACAGACTTGTACACTTGCATATCAGCAGAAACTGTAATGACTGTAATGGAAATTCAGACATCTGTAACCTGTACTTACACTCATTTAGTACAATGGGCTCTGCCCATAACATAACAACCCACACTTCATCACAACAATGCTTTTTAGCAAATATATTTGCTCAAATCTTCCTTTGAAGTCTATACAAGCTAGAGAAAAACTCAGTCTCACCTTGCTCTCCTCTCCTCTGCCCCGTCCATTATTCAAGCTGAAGTGAAGAGCTGTATAGACTGTGGTTTGGCAGTTAGTGTTATAGAGCGATGCAAAAGGCCGACCGGTCAGATGTCTGTGACACCTCTGCTCCAAACCCAGCTCAGACAATGAGCGTGGAGGTGTGCCTCTGAAAAAACACTCTTGACACTGGAGGAACCCTGGATCAAGATCCGTGAGTGTACTTGCCTGGACCACAACACCATTAAACAGCACTGTAGAAATGAACACAGCAAGTCTGGGCAAAGCAAACAGCATGGCTGAAACCCTCAGTACAACGAAGCAAAGACTGCAGCTAACAGTGCTGAACTAGCAGCTCTCTGTCTCTCTCTCTCTTCGGCTATGCAGAATGAGTCCTAGCACAATCTCACTTCAATCATCCCTCCCCCTTTCACTCTCTCACTCTCTTTCATCCATCCCTCCCTTTCAAAATCACACTTTCTGACTACACCTCATTTTAGCATTGCTATAATGCACACAAACAAGTACACAAATCTCTCACACACCTTAAAGACTACCTGTGTGTCAGCATTCCCCCACATCAACACTACATGTATGCAGCTAAAGTCATTTTTATGGCCAAAAGAACATTTGGACACTGTCTACAAGCCAAACAGAAGAAAAATGTTCAGTCATAAATATGGAATTTCACAAATCAGAGCTGGTGTTTGAAAACAGGTGCTAGTGTATTGACTCAAAAACGACTTAAAAAAAGTACAGACAGAAACACGGGAACATTTTAAATATTTAATAAAAAACAGAGGACATTAAAAATACATTGAACAAAAATGATTTTGAAAAAATATTTTGCTTGCCGTTTCATTTAGCACCTGTGTGAAGAAAGAAAGAGATTTTAATTGCATTAATTTAATATCTTTTATAAATAATCCTGGTAATAAACTGTTAGAGGTACTTTCATGTCTAGTTTGTGGTCAATGTTGTATGTGCCTGCTTAATAATCCCACAGCAACTTGTCTGGGGTAGTGTGGATGTGTTCCTTGGTAAAAGTGTGGCTCTCTCAGTCTCAGTGTTTTTCTCTCTTTGTCCAGCTCACTAACTCTCTTCCCCACTCCTCTTGTTGTCTAAATGCTGTCACATAACTATACATTTAAGGCACACTTAAACCTAATACACTGCAGCTCAGCAGTCTTTAAAAAAATAAGCCTATCCAGTATCCACGATGTGTCAGGAAGGTTTTTTGTCACTCAGTCTGTTATACAACTAAACGCCAACATAACACAGATCCAATTTTCTTAATGACGAATCACAAAATCCTTTTTACTTGGTCAATCTCCAATTTTCCACACAGGATAAATAGAGTACCTGCCTATCTTGGAAGGATCTGAATGGTCTGATAATATGTTTATGTAAGGTGTGCAAAACAGGTTCATAAAACATAGATCAACAATAAGAAACAATTCTGGTTGTCCTGTCAACACTTTCACCAGCCCCACCACAAATAAAATGATCAATTATGATTTTTAATTATTATTAGCAATGTATTTTTATATTTATTAGAAAAAAAATCATATAAAATATATTGTTAATTATATTGATTAAATGGTAAGCATTCTTTTACACCCCCCACACACTATTTTTCTCTATTATTTAACTCAATAAAATCCATAAACTATGGAAGCCATTTTCAGCCACAGTTGAGAAAAATATGATTTTGTAAGTCAATAATGAGAAGCTTTCTCATTATATTTAAAAACATTCTCATAATAATGACTTATTTTCTCATAATAATGACATATATGTACATCCACAAAAAAAATGTAAAAATCTTAATCGAAGCATGCAGAACACAAGAGACTTCTGTTAGTCAGAGCCATACAGGAACACAGCAAAAATTGCTTGTTCTGTAATCTAAAGTGTATAATGCTATTACCTCTCATTAAATAGTGATTTCAGACAAATTATCTGCATGTTGTCTTTTGTTAATTTGTAACACTGTTACCCTGCCAGATAGTTATGGCTTCAAACTTTCCAGACTGATCCTTTCCAGTTAAGAAATCCAGGCATTTTATGAAGAAATTAAAGACATTACACATATAAACTTAATTTATAGATGTTTATTTCGATGATTTATTAGTTTTATTAGCTGTCCCTTTCATGCATCACATGCATACAATGTTCATACAGTAAGCCATCTCATTTCAAAAGCACAAAGCCTCATTGTCTGTTATCATAGCAACCTCTTGGTCTTCAGCATCCCACTTCTTGCAGGACAAACTCTTAATGTGATAAATGCTTAATGTACAAAGACAGAACCAAATTCAGTACAGCTGTTAATGAACAGCCATATTGTATATACAGGCATTCAGATGGAGCCAAAATATGGAGCCAAATATGGAGCCAAAATATGAATGCAACACAAAACAGCAGAGCTTATGCATTTTCTATAATGGTTTTCTATTTCTCTTTTGTGTTCTGGGCTCTTCTGGGCTCTTATGCTTGCCTGCATGATCAATAATATTATATCCTGAATTTGTCATTGTACTTATAGCCACATTAAGCATTTTTTTACGTTCACATGCCCTGCAAGAAGCAGTGTGGGACACTGAAGCATAGATATGTATCTTCATAAAATGTGTGTGATTTTTGTTGGAATATATTAGTCTATATCTGAAGCCATGAACTATCATGCTGGCAGAGTAACTTATTGGTAAATGCTACAAATTAACAAAAGACTACATGCAGATCATTTATCTGAAATCATTATTTAATGACAGATAATGGCATTATACACCTTAGATTACAGAAAAAGCAATGTTTGCACTGTTCCTGCATTGCTCTGACCAACAGATGTTGCTAGCATGCCGTCACTCTTGTGTTGCGCATGTGTTGATTAAGGCTTTGTTTTTTTGTGGATAAAGTCATTATTTCGAGAGAGTATCTCATTGTTACGAGAAACTAAGTCATCATTATGAGAAACAAAGTCAATATTATGAGCAATTTTCTCATTGTTATGAGAAAGTTTCTCAATATAACGAGATACTATGTCATAATGACAAAGTTTCTCATTATTATGACTTACAGAATTACATTTTTCTCAAAGGTGGCAGGAACGGCCTTCCATAATAAATACTCTTTTCTTAGAAAGCAATGAAGCAAATCATCTGTAGTTTTCAAAACATTAATACCAAAATAAAAGTCATTTTTGCCATTTAACGAAACTACATACACACTTCTGTACAAAAGTTTAGGGTAAGATTGTTTTATTTAAAAGAAATTAATACTTTGACTGACCAAGGATGTATTCAATTGATTAAAAAATGTCAGTAAAGACTTTTTCATTGTTACAAAAGATTTCTATTTCAAATAATTTATTAATAATTATAACTTTTTAGTCATCAAAGAATCCTAAAAAAAAAAAAAAGGTTTCTTGAGGACCAAATCTGCAGATTAGAATGATTTCTGAAGGACCATGTACCACTGAAGACTGGAAAAATAAATGCAGGACTGGTCACTTTAAGAGACTATTTTAAAAAAAAAGTTATATATTTTTTTAACTATCTTATTGACCCCTAACTTTTGAAAAATAGTGTATGTTAGACAGCTAGATCACATTATCTTATCGTTGTGCCCTGGAAAAGTAACTTGTGTTTTTTGGATTAAATTAAAGCTCCTGCTAAATGCTGGCAGAAGCCTGTGTTTGTCTATTACCTTCACTCATTGGGTATGTCAATAACCAGCTCTGGCTCATCACCCTCTCCTCTCTCCTCCTCTCCTCGGTCACTCTCTCCTTCACTCTCCTCCTCCTCCTCGGCTGCATCCTCACTCAGCATCTGCTGTGGGACCCAGCTGAATGGCCCACTCGCACCCCCAGCTGCACCACTGCCCGCAGGGTAACTGGATGTGAGTGGGCCAACCACCTGAATAAGCGCGAGAAGCAGAGAAATGTTTGGTTTTAGACTGCAAATCAAAAGCATATGCAACTAAAATCCATAAAGAGAAATGTGTTAATGTAACTGTAAGATTATTACAAGACATGACAAACAGTGAAGCAATAAAAGCCACATCAATCTAGGCCATTGCATTTCCACCGTCAACCTCCATGTCCCTCTCTCACCTTCCCTGAACCATCTTTTCTGTGTTTGGCCAGTTTTGTTTTTCTCTCTTTCTTCACTCGCTCAGCAGAGGGAGCCAAATACTCAGGAGGGAAGGGTAACTGCTCACCCAGAATCACACACACACACACACACACACACACACACACAAGGACACCAAAGAGTAGCAAACATTCCCACAGATACACCCAGAACACCCAGAGTGACGTGTGGGAAGTCCATGTAAACCAGGTGAGGTGATACAAAGACAAAAAGAGAGAAAAATATTTGAATAAAATGAGAAATTATCAGGTGACAAAAACAATGTGACTAACTGAAAAACATGAGTGCGGTATGTACAGTATGAGACATGTGAGCGCACATGGAGGTGTGATGTACTCACAGTGTTGAGGTACTGTGCCGGAGCAGGTGACTGGAGAGGACCTGCACCAGAGTGGGACAGGAATGAGAGATGAGGGGATGAGGACGAAGGGACGGAAGGAACTCCAGGACTCCTCCTTCTAAAAAACACAAAAACAAATCAATAGACTTATTGAAGACACAGAGCTATAAAAGTAAAACAAAAAATGTCATTAGCAGAAGTGATAAGAATATGTTAGCTTGACAAAACTTGGATAAGAGCAAAACAGGAAAGTTGCCACAATTGTCTCTGTGATTTAATCTAGCCCCAAACTAAATTCAAATTAATGTTTTATTTTAGTTAAGTATGTTTATTTAATTAACCTAAGATATGTCTTAAAATCTCAAAAAAAAAGAAAAAAATTCTAAAGTGAAGTAGGATTTTGCATTTATAATTTATTCAAATCTATTCAAAAGTGCATTATCTGTCACTGCCTATGAGTTTCGATGTTCAATTAAGTATTGTGCATAATTATGCTTAATGGATTATTGTAAGGTAAATACTGCTAGAGTTTACAAATGCAATACAGTCTTAAGTAATTCTGACCATGGCAAAATTCAAAAGTAAGACATGCATTGAAATGTTTATTCAACAGCCAATGAAAGGTCTCTATACTACTGTAGGTCAGTAAGATTTGTTTTTTTTGTTTAATAAAGACATCTCTTATGCTCACCAAGGATGCATTTTTTCATCAAAAATAAATTAAAAATAGCATTTTTATAAAATATTATTACAATTTCAAATAAATGTTTTCCATTTCAATGTATTTTAAAATGTTATTTACTCCAGTGATGCAAAGCTGAATTTTCAGCATCATTACTCAGTCTTCAGTGTCACATGCTCCTTCAGGAATCATTCTAATATGCTGATTTTGTGCTCAAGAAACATCATATCATTTTCAATGTTAAAAACTGCTTAGTATTTTCTGTGAAAGCCATGACAAATTTTTTCAGGATTTTTTGGTGAATAGAAAATTCAAAAGATCAGTTTTTAAAATACAATTGTAATAATGTAACTCTCTTCACTGTAACTTTTGATCAAATAAATGTATCCTTGTAAAATAACCAATCTTTCTGAGCCCAAATGTTTGAATAGTACTTTGTACATTTCAATAAGGTAAAATTTGACAAATCAAAAAAACAAAACAAAAGATTCACTTGCTGCAAACTCACTTCTTCCCTGCTTCCCTATCTCTCTCCCGGGCTCCTTCTCCATCGCTGTCTGAGGAAACTGTTGCATCAGAATCTGGAAACAAAACACTATTTGCTTACAAAATTTCTTGAAGATCCCTAGATGTTTGAGGACAAGCATTTTCATCAGAGACCTACCAGAAGACTCTTCATCCACCCTTTCATACTGCAACAGTCTGTCCAACAGAAAACTGACACAAGTAGAAGTGTTTAATTCTTTGCATGTAGGTCAAACAAGGGTGAAGCACTTGATAACTGTGCTAGTAAGACTACAGGTTCTACCTTTTGTCTCTAGAAACTTTTAATAGTTTCCTCTGACCTCTTCTCAGCTCCTCCTGAAAACACTCTTGCTCCTGAACACAGAAATGAAGACAGAGGGTAACATAACAATCTAAAATGATTAAAACAATAAATATATCAAAAGATACTCACATATACCAGAAACTTTAACTTGCGTTTGAGATTTTTGTATTTTCTCTTGTAATCCACCTCTACTTCAGCTTGCCCGTTCATTTCTAGATCTTAAACGAAGATTTACCGTCGTTTTCAAATGGTTTTGCTAGTTTATATGGGTTTGACACCGAAACTGTACTGTTGTCCTCCAAATTTTAATATCTATGTTTGTCCAGAAAGATATAAGAGACTGGAATTGATTTTAAAACTAGTGTTGCTTTGCTAGCCATGCTAAAGCTGCATATTCAGCAAGCTAACGAATGAACAAATTATGTATTTGTCAAGAATAACAAACAAGTTATACCCCACAAATTAGATAATGATAATTTGATAAACTATAACGTTACTATGCCAAACAAAAATACAGCACATTTAACAACGACAATAAACACATAATCCCTCGCATGTCAGGTACTGTAACGTTACTGAACCGCGAGTGCTCTTTGTTTACTTCCGCTTTCAACGTAATTCGTACAGGAAATGGGTTTTGCAGTCAATAGTCATGTATTTCTGTATTTCTAAACAAATGCTGATTTCAAAGTTCATCATATTGCTCGAGTATCCTTGATTTAATTTCTTTCTTTCTCGAAAATCCTTTGTTAGAGCACATCCCCATAAAAATAACAACATAATATAAAATTCAGTTCTGTTCACATTAATAAATGCATTAAAATGAATTATATGCACGTAATAAATTTACGTTTAAAACTAAACAAAAATGTAATAATTTCAGGGGGTCGGTGTCCACTAGGGGGTATCAATAAACTTCACGACACAATTGTTTTTTATTTGTACCCCCAATACTTTTGATTGTATTGGAGAACATATAATTTATTAATTTAAAAAGGTAACACTTTATTTTATGGTTCAATTCTCGCTATTAACAAACCATTAACTATGATTTTACCTCAATAAACTTCCAATTTGCTGCTTCTTAATAGTTAGTAAGATAGTTGTTAAGTTTAGGTTAGGGGTAGGATTAGGAATGTAGAATCTGGTCATGCAGAATAAGTGCTTTATAAGTACTAATAAACAACCTATATGTTAATAATAGACATGCTAATAAGCAACTAGGTAATAGTGAGAATTGGCTACTAAAATAAAGTGTAAGCAAAAAAAAAAAAAAAAATATATATATATATATATATATATATATATATATACACACACACACACACACACATATATATATATATATATATATATATATATATACACACACACACACACACACACACACACATATATATATATATATATATATATACACACACACACACACACACACACACATATATATATATATATATACAACCCGAATTCCGGAAAAGTTGGGACGTTTTTTAAATTTTAATAAAATGAAAACTAAAAGACCTTTAAATCACATGAGCCAATATTTTATTCACAATAGAACATAGATAACATAGCAAATGTTTAAACTGAGAAAATTTACAATTTTATGCACAAAATGAGCTCATTTCAATTTTGATTTCTGCTACAGGTCTCAAAATAGTTGGGACGGGGCATGTTTACCATGGTGTAGCATCTCCTTTTCTTTTCAAAACAGTTTGAAGACGTCTGGGCATTGAGGCTATGAGTTGCTGGAGTTTTGCTGTTGGAATTTGGTCCCATTCTTGCCTTATATAGATTTCCAGCTGCTGAAGAGTTCGTGGTCGTCTTTGACGTATTTTTCGTTTAATGATGCGCCAAATGTTCTCTATAGGTGAAAGATCTGGACTGCAGGCAGGCCAGGTTAGCACCCGGACTCTTCTACGACGAAGCCATGCTGTTGTTATAGCTGCGGTATGTGGTTTTGCATTGTCCTGCTGAAATAAACAAGGCCTTCCCTGAAATAGACGTTGTTTGGAGGGAAGCATATGTTGCTCTAAAACCTTTATATACCTTTCAGCATTCACAGAGCCTTCCAAAACATGCAAGCTGCCCATACCGTATGCACTTATGCACCCCCATATCATCAGAGATGCTGGCTTTTGAACTGAACGCTGATAACATGCTGGAAGGTCTCCCTCCTCTTTAGCCCGGAGGACACGGCGTCCGTAATTTCCAACAAGAATGTCAAATTTGGACTCGTCTGACTATAAAACACTATTCCACTTTGAAATAGTCCATTTTAAATGAGCCTTGGCCCACAGGACACGACGGTGCTTCTGGACCATGTTCACATATGGCTTCCTTTTTGCATGATAGAGCTTTAGTTGGCATCTGCTGATGGCACGGCGGATTGTGTTTACCGACAGTGGTTTCTGAAAGTATTCCTGGGCCCATTTAGTAATGTCATTGACACAATCATGCCGATGAGTGATGCAGTGTCGTCTGAGAGCCCGAAGACCACGGGCATCCAATAAAGGTCTCCAGCCTTGTCCCTTACGCACAGAGATTTCTCCATTTTCTCTGAATCTTTTGATGATGTTATGCACTGTAGATGATGAGATTTGCAAAGCCTTTGCAATTTGACGTTGAGGAACATTGTTTTTAAAGTTTTCCACAATTTTTTTACGCAGTCTTTCACAGATTGGAGAGCCTCTGCCCATCTTTACTTCTGAGAGACTCTGCTTCTCTAAGACAAAGCTTTTATAGCTAATCATGTTACAGACCTGATATCAATTAACTTAATTAATCACTAGATGTTCTCCCAGCTGAATCTTTTCAAAACTGCTTGCTTTTTTAGCCATTTGTTGCCCCCGTGCCAACTTTTTTGAGACCTGTAGCAGGCATTAAATTTTAAATGAGCTAATTAAGTGGATAAAAGTGTAAAATTTCTCAGTTTAAACATTTGCTACGTTATCTATGTTCTATTGTGAATAAAATATTGGCTCATGTGATTTGAAATTCCTTTAGTTTTCATTTTATTAAAATTTACAAAACGTCCCAACTTTTCCGGAATTCGGGTTGTATATATATATATATATATATATATATATACACACACACACACGTTTGTTTTTGTGAAAAGTGGGGACATCCCATAGGCGTAATGGTTTTTATACTGTACAAACTGTATATTCTATCGCCCTACCCTACACCTAACCCTCACAGGAAACTTTGTGCATTTTTACTTTCTCAGAAAAACTTATTCTGTATGGTTTATAAGCGTTTTAAAACATGGGGACATGGGTTATGTCCTCATAAGTCACCCTCTCCTTGTAATACCTGTGTCATACCCATGTCATTATACAAAGTTGTGTCCTGATATGTCACAAAAACACGCCCACACACACACACACACACACACACACACACACATGAATTCAATTTAAATTAAGTATTAATAAACATAAAAGTTACCGAATACACCTAGTTAGTCTAGGTGTGTTCAGTAACTTTTATGTTTATTTTCTTTTAGCCCAGTAAAATAGTTCAATAACTAACAGTTTTATCATCTTTGTAGTAGAATTAATTACCAGTGAAAATATCTCGGATCCCTTGGTCTCAAAGAAGAAAGAGAGAGAGAGAGCTCAATATCATTAATTACTACAAATCTTAAGTGTCTTGTAAGTGCATTGTATGTGCTGCATGTGACTGTGCATTAAAATGATGGCACTCTCTCTTTTACTGAATCTGCATCCCAGCAGTCAGATACTCAGGACAGGTCCTTTAATAAAACATTGCCTTGGTTGAGCAGTTTACAGAGGGGGGGGGGGGGGGGATGGGGTATCCCACAAAGGATTTTTTCTTGTCATACAACTCTGCCCTCAACTATTCCACAGATATATTTGAAAAATCTTTGCTTGACACTTTATGAAACATAGTCTTCCTCTGTTTGTACATACAACAGACACATAGTTGTTCTTTCTTTGCAGTTATATATAATTTGTGCATTTACACACACACAGAAAAATAAATCTTTGTATCAGACCATTTACAGAGTGAAATATAAGCCCCTCACCAGCCCTTCTGTCTGTCTTGCTGCCTTTAATAGTCTGCCTCTGTTCTCTGACGTTGGTTCTTGTTGCAGACAGAAATAGAATATATCTTCCCTCACTTCCATAAATCGCTCGTGTGGTGCAGCGAAACAGCTGTGGACCCCACAATACCGCCCTTTGCTTTTCTTCTCCTTTGTTTACATCCTATCATGTAAAGTCAAAACCATTCCAGATATTATATTGTATTTATTAAAAAAAAAAACTTGTTTAGATCAGTTGAATGTGTTGGTCACCTCCAGCCTCTGAACCAATCCGTCTGTTGCCTTCCTTTGATATATTGCCCTCGTATTGCCTTTGTCCTTCCTTCTTCCCTCCCTCCCTCTCTCTCTTTGTAAGTGTCTTTCTAATAAACATCTATCACTCAGCTTGATTTAACCCCACTCACTCTCTCTCTCTCTCTCTCACACACACACACACACACACACACACACACACACACACTGTCTGCTTTGTTCTGACACGGAAAATTGGAATGCACACAAATCACATGAAGGACCTAAAGAACAACTTTAACTCTCTCCTCGGTGCCCAAAAGGTAAGAATAAAATGTCACCTTCATACGTCATGGCAAGGTGAAATACACAGTGGGAACGGTTTCTATTTCTAGAAGGTTTGAAGTGAGACAAGTGTTATTTAGAATAAAAGGAAAATCTGTTGCTTGGGATTAAATTTAGGGCTAGCTATGCAAACTGTTTCATAATCTGATTAGTGTACTTGCTAAGTCAGTTTATTACACTACAAACTGACTTTGTGCCTGTTTGTGTTCCAGGAGAAGCTTATTCAGGCGATTAAAAAGATCAAACATGAAATTGATGAATGTAACGAGGCTGAGAACGAGGCCTTTGTGGACGCACTGGAGGTCGAGGTACTGCCTGATTTAACTTGGTAATATTTATATCTAAATGAGTATTAATGGACTTTTCTTCACAACACCACTTAGTGACTGACATGGAAAGATAACTCACAAAACAAAAATATGTGTCAATATATGAAAAAATAAACTCTGGCAATGTGATCACCCCTTCCAAAAATATATAGAAGCTGTATATTTTCATGAATAAAGGTGCAACCTTTTAGAGCTTTTAATATGGCCTGTTCAGAAGCAGTTAAGATTCATATTTAAATAACTCTTGATGCATGTCATCAACTGATTTGGCATTTGGCACTTGGCATAAGTTGTATAAGTAATAAACTCTCAATGAACAATTTCTGGTATTAAATTTGAGTAATAACTTAATTATCAAGCTAACCTCAACCCGCTCTTTTCTCCAGAGTTATTAGTCTCTCTTCCTCCGTGTTTCTCATTAAGTCATTATTAATGTCTCTTTTTCTGCTCTCTCACAGAACAGATTTGAAGCGATAGAACGTGAAATTCGAGCAGAGTTCCAAAACCTCCATCGTTTCCTGGATGAGGAGGAAGAGACAGACCTGGAACGGCTGAGGAAGGAAAGGGACAAACGAGTGAAGATCTTAAAAGAGAGAGAGAAAAAGATTGCCATGCAGAGTAGAGACCTAGAGAAAGCCATTGAGACACTGAACTGCAAACTGCGGGAAGATGACAGCCTCAAACTTTTGAAGGTGGATTTCCATTTTAAGTTGTCTGACAGACTAAGCAGTTAAATCTTTATCTTTGAGCTTTAGAGAACTGCACTGGGAGAGAAACAATTCCTTATCCTCTATGGATTGTCTAATTTAAGCAATTTATTTTATTATTGTGCATTTAACTACTATGAAATCATCTACTCTGACCACATCACATACTTACTGTAAACTACTAACAGAGTTAGTTTCATAGTTCATGCAGTTGACACCCACAGAAAATGCTAGATGCCATCTGATGCTGTTCAGATCAAGTGCCTAAACAATCACATGATTGAAAGAGTGAGGAATCTGAAGAGCTGACTGCTGCCCATTCTTGCTCTAAACACTATATTTTTAAATCCATTTAGGAAATCAAGGAGCTTCTGAAAAGGCAAGTGTATTGTTTCTCACTTGGTCTCATAATAATAATCATTGTTGTTACTTTTCTCATTCTGTTCACCATCTGCCTCTGTTCTGATTCAGCTTTCATTGTTTATCTTTATTAGATGTGAGGTGAATTTCAATCGTCCTCCCCCAATAGACAGCGAAATTCTCTCCAGTCAGTTTGTGGGCCCCATTCAGTACCGGATCTGGAAACACATGAAAACATCCCTCTACCCAAGTACTAAGACTAAACATTACATAATATAATTTTATTACATGCTAAAATCTGAAACATTTACATTTCTTCTATTCTCACTATAGTGGTGGTGGTTAGGTTCATCCCAGTGATTCAAATCTTTTGAATCAGTTCATCAATGATTATATCTGCAGGTTACATCAAACAAAGTGATAAAAACATTCAGTGCATCCAAAACTGTGTACTGTCTGAGTAGGTAACACATTTGAATTTAAACTTACTTCGCAACCATTAAAAAGTACACTCAATGTAGTATGAATAAGGTTAACATGAATGAAATCTGAACATATTATGTCCGCCATGTTGATACTATCATGTGACCTACCAGCATCAGTTGCGTTGCTTCACTGCCATTCATAAATGCTCTCCCATGGCCTCATGGGATAGTTAAAAGCTTAATTCACACCATGTCGTAATTACTGTAATTCCAAGATGACAACACGTGACGTTCTACCAAAGCGTTCACATGCTTGCAGACATTTTGTACGTTTGAATGTTTTGAGAGCTACAACTTGGACCACATGACTGCAGCCAGATTCTTTTAGGCCCTACTTATGCGCTACCCACAAGTCTGAGGACATGGACAGCACCGAGTAGAATATCACGTGTTGTAATCTTGGAATTTTACCCTGCGTTCCATTCGGAAGAGCTCATCCCTATGCCCTAATCCCTTCAAAGGGTTTACCCTTCAGAGTGAGAGCTTCGAAGGGTTGAAGGGTGTAGGGGACCAAACAACAGTTTCTTGAAGTGCCCTTCTGCGTTGATATCACGTGCCCACATGGAGGCGCCGTCATCATGCAAAGAATCTGCGCAAAGGATCATAGGAGCCCGAAGTGTCCATCAGTTGTACCCTTCGAAATCCTTCATTCCGCAGGGACTTTGAAATGGCCAATTTTGAGCACTTTGGTTTGGTACCGGGTACTTTTCACCTGCTTTTTTTCAAATACTATGAATTCGGACATACCACACTTTTGGCATACTGTTTTTCACATACTGTATAGTGGGGAAGCCTATTTGATTTTGGATGCAGCAACGGTGTCCATTCAAGCCGTTCAGACTCAAATCCCTAACTAGCTCAGTGAAGGAACTATAAAGTACATTCAGTAGAATGAATGTATGATTTGCTACTTGAAAATGCTTGCATGCTATTACGTGCTATAGTCAGTCACTGGAAGAAGAAAATCAGTCCATGTTCTTCAATCAGGAGACTCTAAAAGAAGAAAAATTTAAGTTAGTTTGAGAAAGAGGATGAGAATAATTCATAAAAAAATGTATATATTTTACAAACGAAACACCACTACTATAGTCTACTAACCGTAAGTTAAATGTTTGTTGTTTGTTACATTAAAATTATTGTACTACATAATATTAATTCATTTTGAATATTTTATTTGCATACACAGACATATCCACGTTGACTTTTGACCCTGAAACGGCACATCCGTACTTGACCTTGTCTGCTGAGAGAACTTCAGCGACGTTCGAGGAAGACAAGGTGCAGCCTAACGAGAACCCAGCCGAAAGGAACCCGAAGCGCTTCCACTTCTATTATTGTGTGATGGGGTCAGAGGCCTTCACTTATGGCCGTCATTACTGGGAGGTGGAAGTGAAAGGAAAGACTGCCTGGCGAGTGGGTGTGGCCAGAGAGGACATACCCCGGGGAGAGATGGACTCTTCCTCCACGTTAAACGGACTGTGGACACTGTCCCTCAGAAATGGCTTGATCACAGCCTGCACCCACCCAAAGCCCACAAAGGTGCTCTCATACACCCTCCCCATCCGCATCGGCATCTTCCTGGACTGTGAGAAGGAGGAGGTTTCTTTCTACAATGCTATCACCATGACGCCACTCTTTTCTTTCTACATGGGGACTGTTCTAGTGCCGCTTTATCCATTCTACAACCCATGTGACCGAGATGAAGGCAAAAACTGTGCACCTCTTTCCATATTCCATCCATCACTCTGAGGGATTGACAAGGATGTTTGGTTTTTCCACCTAATGCTGACCTAATGCTGACACAGTTTGAAATGCGGAATTCTGATCACCTTGAAACTTGTATGCCTTTAAAGCTAGAGAGCAGTTTTTTATGTGTAGTTGTGTTTGGATAAACCGTTTATAGTAACACTAAATAGCAGCTGTATCCGAAATTTAAAACTACCCTCATTCACTATTCCCTACATTACTCTACTAAAATACTTTACTGGATAAGTGGGCAAATTCATTCATGTTTATTCATCCATTATTTAGGTGCATTATGGGATTAAAGAAGTACATTCTATAATATCCACTATGCTTTTAGATATCAAATAATGCACCATATGGGGTGATTATGGCCAGTGAGATTTGCTCTAGTCAGTTTATGGGGTCCATTCAGTTCAGGATCTGAAAAGACATTAAAGGTAACATTAAGATTAGATTTTTTTTTGCTGTGCATTTCTTTATAGAACCAATATCCCTTTCACGTAAGGAATATTTCTCTCAGAAATGAAAATTCTGTCATTATTTATTTGTTTCAAAACTGTATGCCATTACGTTTTGATGTCATGATGTTGCATATGAGACTCTCGAAAACCAGCAAGCTTAGTTTTATTTTATTGATGTCCAGCCTGCACCATATTCGATTAGAAAGTTGCAGAGGAGGTGTAGATTATCAGTAAAATAGTGTTTGACTTATATGGACAGCATTTATAGTGTTTTTTTTTGTCCTTTTTTGGAGCTTGACAGGCTGTGGCAACAATGAACTATTGGTGTGTAAACCACCCACCCCCCGCCCCACACACACACACACACACACACACACACACACACACACAAAAAGATAACAAGAAGAAAATTAATTGATCCTAAGAAACAAAACAAAATGTATTTAAAAAAATAAATAAATAAATATGATTTTGGAATGCTGGATCTCATCTAATCTCAGAAGCTACGCAGGGTTTGGTTTGTCTGGGAATACCAGGTGCTTTATTCTCGGGTGGCATGTTGGCTCAGTATTAATCTTCACAACAAGGAGGCCACTGGTTTAAGTCGGGAAGCCTTTCTGTGTGGAGTCTGAATGTTCTGCCTGTGCTCTGTGATTGACTTACCATCTGTCCAGGCTGCTTTTAACCCAAGATGCTGGGTAGGCTCCAGCGTCCCCATTACCCTCCATAGGACAAACAGTTTGGAGAATGGATGGAGCTTGGAATGACATTAGGGTGAGTAAATAATAACAGATTTTAAATTGTGAGAGTGAATAATTATTTATTTTTATATATTTGTATGCAAATAAATACATGTAATGTATCTTGCAAACTGTTTGTGCATGTGTTGTATCATAATAATAATAATAAGTGTTCTGGCACAATAAAATAGCCAAGAAAAAAAAAATCAATTTCTGTGCCTGCTGACATACTATTAATAGCAACTGTTTACCTGTCTATAAATAATACATGTCTGTTGCATTCAGCCATGCCTAGGACCTACTCTGGAAACTATGTGCTGCTGGAGTGTCAGAGAAGAAAACCAAAAGAGGGAGAGTCCCTCTGCACCCTGCCAGCAACAGACCGGGGAGAAGGAAAGAAAAAGCAAGAGAGACAGATGACTTTGAATGTGATTGACTACAAGGGCAGAAAGCTCTTTTTTTCACATTTGCAGCCACTGACACAGGAGAGGCATGTCAGAGAGATGTGCGCAGGCCTTTATAAACTGCTTTAAACCACACACCAAGACACATTTTAAAATCATTTATTATCATTTTTAGGCATGAAATAAAGGAAGTATCACTTCTTTACAAAATGTTTATGTGTTGTGTTTGTGCAAAAAGGAAGATCAGGGACTGATAAACTGTAGAGCATCACTCAAGTGGAATAAGATGAGGAAAAGAGATGCAGAAACCTCTCATGCACCTGTGGGACACAACTGCACCTTGAGTTTACTTAGAACACGCAAAACACCACAGGATACTTGGGCTTCTCAAACTCTATACATTCAACGCTCATTTTCCTCACTCGTGAGAGATAATTTCATACCCACTGAATTCTGAATTGACTTAAAAGAGATAGTTCATCCAAATATTAATTTCTTCTGTAGAACACAAAAGAAGATCATTTTAATAATTGTTTGGTTGTTTTTGTCTATATTATGAAAGTCAGTGGGGTTTAAAACAACACTCAATTCTATTGACTGTCATTGTATGGACAAAAAAAGAAAGTCTTAGTGTCTCAAGTTTTACTTTAGACTTTAAGGGATAGTTCACCCAAAAAGGAAAATTAGATTTGTATCTGCTTACCCCCAGGGTATACAAGATAACTTCGTTACTACAGTAGAGCACAAACAGTGATTTTTAAGTGAAAACGCTGCAGTCTGTCAGTCATGCAATGTAAGTGGATGGCTTTGAGAGTCATAAAACATACACAAACAAAACCAAATTAAACCCTGCGGCTCGTGATGAAACACTGATGTGTAAAGACACAAAACCATCAATCTGTGCGAGAAACTGAACAGTATTTATATTGTTTTTTACCTCTGATTTTCACCACAATATCTGAACTGTCCTGAGCATGTTCGCATCTTCTTCTTTTTGCTTTACGGCGGATCACAGACTTATTAGAGCATTGCCGCCACCTATCTCTCAAATTGACCATTAACACTCTTAAATGAGATTGTAGATAGAGTGTCAGTGGTCCATATGAGAGACGACTGACAGACTGCAGCAGTTTGAGTTAAAATCTCTGTTTGTGTTCTACTTAAGGAACAAAGTCACCTAAATCTTGGATGCTCTGGGGGTAAGCAGATAAACATCAAATTTAATTTTTTTGGTTGAACTATCCCTTTAACTTAAAAGCTTTAGAACAACACGAGGGTGACAGAATATTCATTTTTGGATGAACTATCCTTTTAATGCCCTATAGAATGTTTTCGACAAATCAGGTCTGACCAATGGAATGGAAAGATATAGGGTGACATGTAGAATGCAAATTTTTTTTGTGACATCCATGGAAGGGATGTTTTACACAATGGAATTGTCCAATCAGAGACCTGCAGAGCCGTGCGATAGATGAAAAACTTATTTTAGACGTCTACACACTACCTGCTACATATGCATGACCACACTAGCACAGATAGACACTATGGGAGCGTAACTCTTTAGCATGCAATAACGATGCGTCATTACTTTAGTGTATGAATTATTTAAAGCGCTTTGAGCAAGGGGAAAATGCTATATTAACTAAATTACTATTCCATTGGTGTAGTCTTCAGCATAGATTAAATAAAAACGACCAGTAACACGGCTATCTTGGTATCAAAACAGAGAGCAGTTGGGTACCACTAGACAGCATGGAGTCCATTTTGATATAAATCTTGCACTGTGCACTCCCTTAAATTGCATCTGAATTTAATACCACTTTAAAAGGAACAGCAATTACCAGCCAGCTGGGGAGAAAAAGGACATTGCTAATTGCATCGAAATGACAGCTATCCAATGGAGATTGTTGCTAACACATGGGCACACACAAACATACTCACATGCACTTGTAAAAACACATACAGACCCCCTGATGTTGCCAATGATGAATTACATCTATAATCTCTCATCATAAATAACATTTTGCATCCACATAAATACAACACAAGCATCAACACACAAAATACAAAAGCAGACAGTAATCATGTCATGATACAAGACTAATATCAGTAGCAGTGTACTGAAGGGTGATAAATATCTTAAGCATGATCTTCTGCTCTAAGACACTGTGAAGATTCAGTGAGTGACCAGCAGAAAATTGATTTTGCCTGGAAACTTGTGTAATGTGCATTACCGGAATGCACTTAAGTGTGACATAATTTGCTAGAGACGAAAGTAAGGGCATGTGAAAGTAAGCTCATGCCTAACAGCCAATGTGATTAGCTGATGGGGCCATGAGACTTATGCTACAATAGGTTTGTAGGTTTTGTATTGTATAAAAGACGATTAAAACTCAGTTGTGTCTTCATGTGAATCGTTGTGAGAAACTGAAGAATCTGGAACTTGAAGACCAGACTACAGAACCTCACAATACAAACTTGAAAACAAGTTGTTATTGTGAATGTGTACATGCATTTGTGTGTATCTGCACTTTTCTATATTGCTTAGATGTTCTATAATATATGTTCTCTCTCTATCCAAACAGATAAAACTTTAAAGGTGAACTCAGTAATTTTTAAAAGATAGCTCGTTAAGCTTTACTGCTTAGTAACATTTTTGAAATATGTTTTAATATCAGCCCAAACAGCTGTTTTATTTTACATGGTGTGGGTAACCTCATGGGTGCCACCATGTTAAAATCACATGATTAGCCAAATACTGCTTTATCTCTGAGACCCTTCCTATTAATAAACACATTAATTCATCAAATAAATTGATAATGGCTAACTGCAAACTTCTACAGTGATATGGTAACCTAAAATTATTGCTTTAGCATTATTCTGCCTCCACACCACTAGGTGTCAGTGACCAGTCCAAGATCAGTGTCCAATCGACCAGTGCAACAAACAAAAAAATTGTTTGCTCATAAGCCATTTTAATCAGATTTATTTACTATGGATCCATTTTGGTCACAAAATCAGTTTTGTCAGTGATACATCATCATTTTATATTTTAATGCTCCTAGGGTTATGACCTCTAGGGTTTGTAATATTTACATTATGAGATGCGACACAAAGAATGTTTGGCTTTCAAGTGACATTTCCGTGCACTTATATTAAAACATCTGTTAAAGGCTGAGAAGAAACAAAATAGTTTTCAGAGGTTTCTGGGATAGGCATTTTCAAATATCTGATTGAGTTTTGTAAACCTTTGACTGTGCTTCAAACCTTGTGCCTTGCCAAAAATCTACTTTTTTATTTTATGTCAACATACCTTGCAATGTTGTTTAATTGCTGTTTTTATTACTACTTTTTTATTCAGGCATAAATGTGAGGTAGTGATCATCTTCGGTTACAAAATCTAACCACAAACCTCCAGTCTGTCAGTTCTGCCCACACTTCAAAATGGTGATACAAATATCGAGTTAGCTATCACCCCACTACTCACTGTGATGTTACGTCAGCTCCCACAGATAGTGTTTTAGGAGCATATAACATTAACAGGCAGTGGTGTTTAGGTTCTACCGGAGGCACCAGGAATATATGTAAACTGATATGTGAGACTGTATTGTCTTTCAACTATGATTATAAATACAAAATTATTTGTGTAACACTGTAGCAACACAAACAATTTAGATCTTCTTACAAACCATGTCCACTTGCTCCTAAAGCAACAAGAATCAGCAAATTTAACTATGCAAGAGATTCAGGCTAATCTTCTGCTTGACCCACTTTTGCACACTGTATTTCAGTAAAAAACTTTACTGAAATAGTCTTATTCACTAACCACCTGCAATCACTACCATTCTTTTCAACCCAAACATGCTTCCTTTTTCTGTAATGTGTTTGACTATATTTTTGATTGTGGGAGTAATTCATGAAATGATGATGAAACAATTGCAAAAGTGGTGTGCTATTGAGAAAACATTTAAAAAAAAAACCAATTCAGATATTTGTATCGCAGTGGTGGAGAGATTCTGTAAAAGTACAGCATATTGCAATAGTCTGCTGCATGCTCGAACACCAATCATTCACTTATTTATTTTTAATCGCGTTATTCTCATCTCCTGATTTGCATAATTCCTTTTTTGAAAATGCCGCTATTAGTAGGATCAAGTAATTACAATCCCAAAGCACCAGAAAATTCACTAATGATGGAAACAGCCTCACTATTTATATATCAGTCTGAAAACAGCTCACTCAAAGAAGCAAACCTGTTAACATATACTGTTGCCATCAACGTATATATATATTTAGTTTTTTTTTTTTTTTTTTTTTTACAGATTACAGATTTTTGCTAATGTAAAGAACTTTCACCAACAATTTTTTTTAAGTTACTGCATGAACAGAAAATGTTCACTGTCACATCTCTGGACAAGAACATCCGTGAGATTAGCATCACAGGTTGGATTGATAGAAGAAGATTAGCAAAAATACCGTCCAGTCCCAGAGTCACGGATTAGTCTATGAAGGATTATGGTTTTTTTGTTTATTTTTTTGGTCAAATGTTTATTCTTCCTTTTGCTTTGCTCTCCTGTAGTTTTCTTGTTCATCTCCTTTGTCAAAATGACATGTTGACTTGCATGCATCAAAGTGACACGTGATTTTTCCACTTTTCCAGTCCTCTGACAGCAGAAGGTTAATCACTTTCTCAGTATCAGTCCTGCTATTCGGATTCCCCGACTGGTCGCAATGTAGCAGAAATGATCTCTCATAGAATGAAAATGATTAATGTCCAATGTTCCTGTGTGCCTTTCCCCAAATTCAACCACAGTAACTTGGATTACGGAAGCGATAATATAATTTATTTTGTCAACATCTTCATGCAGTGATGTATTATTTTGTGAAGGAAGATTTGTCTCTGTACACTTTCTTGGAATAGCCCAGACAGCCATCCTCATTCTGTATTAAATAAGCCAGTGGTGTAAGGTCTGAAATGCTTCTTTTCTGTATTTGAACTCTGTTACAGGGTGATTAAATATTAGTAAACTCAGTGGATTTACAGTGGATCTTTCTTTTGATGCATGTTAATTGTATTAAAAGTGAGATTTAAAAGACAAAGTCACTTAGCTCTTCGTTGTTGTTAAGTCTAGTGTCTCGATTGTCTGTGGTGGTTAATACACTATGAGGAGGCAGGAAAGACGCTACGTTTTAATCTTAGTTGGTGACAGCTCCATCAGTGCTTGAGGGTGGTGCACTGTCATTGGGGGAAGCCGAGTCTAGACCTCCACTGGAGATGAGCTCAGGTGTTTTGCCTGAGCTTTTCCCAGTATCAGGGGTTTTGGGAGGGGTTGTGCCCTTCACATCCAGCCCAGGAGATATGGGTGCACGTGGCTCTGACTCAATGTCAGCCTTAGATTCTGGAGTACCATTTGTAGTTGGTTTTGAGTCGAGGATCTCTGAGACTGGTGGTTTAGATTGTAGAGTGGGTGAAGCTGGTTTAGCCTCAGAAACCAGAGGGCTCACAGCGGGTTTCTGTTCAAGAGTACCAAGTGTAGCTGGTGTGGGTTCAGGAGAAGGTGAAACTGCTGGTTTTGCATCAGGAGTTGGTGGTACTGCTTTTGGAGTTTCAGGGGTTGGACTTGGAATTGGTTTAACATCAGTTGTTGTTGCCTCAGGTTCTGGAGTTGGTTTTGGATCAGGTGTCACAGGTTGCTTGGGATCTGGTGATGGGCTTAAGGTCGGTTTTGTTTCAGGTGGTGGTAAGATGGTCAATTTGGGTTCAGGTGTAGCAGCAGGTTTGGGTTCAGGTGTTGGTGTGACCACTGGCTTGGGTTCAGGTTCAGGTGTTACTGGTGGTTTGGGTTCTGGAGATGGTGGTGGAGGAGCTGTCGACTTGGCCACAGGTGCTGGTTTCAGATCAGCAGTTGGTGCTGGTTTTGGAGGTGAGGGAGCTTTCTTTGACTCTGGAATTTGGTCGGGAATGGCTTTGACATCAGGGGCAGCAAAGGAACTCAATACATCAGAATCTACTATGGCTGCTGTTGGGGCATCAGTGTCACTGTCAAGCGGGAGTCCAGAGGTATTAAAGCCCACTCCAGAGTCACTGGTCTCCATGTTCCTCTCTTGAAGGCTTGGCTCTTTAGTTGAAACCTCCAAACCCTGAGGAACATACTCAGAACTTAGCATTCCTAAAGCATTTTCAGAACATTCAACATAATTTATAATTTTATATTAAGCAAATACTTGGGGTTTAGATATACAGCTATTGATTCAAATGCCTTTCAGCTTCTCGATGCTCACCTTAATGCTGATCTCTGTGCTCTGTGATTTCTCAGTGATGTCTTCCTTCTGTGACAGGGCCGGGGCTTCATCATTTTGATGGGCACAGACATCTTTTACAACCTGCAAAAAATATAAGCAAAGGGCTTATAATATACTTCATTACACAAGCAAAACTTTTCTCTTTCTCCTTTAATGTTGGAGAAGACAAGAAATAAGAATGTGGAACATAAGGCAAATGTTTATCTGATGTCTGTGTTGGCTGGTCAGGATTCTTAGACAATTAGAGCGATGTTTTTTATAGTGCCACAGAGCTTCAGTTGATGACCAAAGTAGAAGTAAGATGACCAAAGTCCAAATAATGTTTAGGGTCACTGTGCATTCAATTGTTTTTATTTCTGTCATATTTTGGTGCTTAAATATGTGGTAAATACCTGTCTGAAGGCACCTCCCTCCACTTTGCCTGCATTTTGGACTTTCTCCTCAATGGCTCTGGCCTTTGCTGCACGTTTGCGTATCTTCACCAAGCATGACACCAAGCACACCAACAGCAGCAACACCAGTAATGCTACCAGAGCAATGATAGCAATGTAGAGTTTAGGAAGCCTGTATGCTGAAAGAGAAAGAAAGATACAACATGAAGTCCAAAACATGACAATTAAATGAACTGTAATTTCCCTTTGTCATATTGTTTGTCCTCACGTTCCATCTTCAGGTGGACATTAGACACCAGGAATCCCTGAAGGTCAGTCACACTGAAAACTCCGGCATCGCTGGCCCTCACGTCCGTAAGAAGACAAAAAGAGTCCTCCAAAGAGAGACGACCCTCAAGATCCAGGTTAGGAGGCAGGTTGAACTGTCCATTCTCCATAATCAAATACTTATATTTATCAGACTGAGGCATATACAGTAGGCGTGCTAGGGAGCTATTCATGTGCAGGTTTATTTTCAGAGTGCCACCATATGAAAGGGTCACAAATATCTGATGTGCTGGTAGAAAGAAAGAAAGAAGGACAAAAAGAAGAAAAGCTGTTACTGAAGCTGAGATGTTCAACGTTCTTCTATGATGATGTCACAAGAGTGAAGAAAGAAAAAAAACAATCGTCAGGGAGGTGAAAGCATTAATATTTTAGAGAATAAATGCTGCAGGCAGAAAATGGCAGACTATTCCATCTATCTCTTGACTATCCTTTCTCTTTGTGTTTTATAACGTACCTCGAGTTCCCCACTCACTGTTCAATTTAAAAATAAAGTTTCTTTATTTGCATCAGTGGTTCCATGAGGAACATTTATGAAAACTTTCCATTGCACAAAAAGGTGTAGAAAATAATTCTTTAGATTAATAAAATGTTCTTTACACTAACAAACACACTGGTCACTGAAAGAGTTTTTGGTGAACCCAAAATGGTTTTTTGTATGACATTACTGCAAAACCCCCTTTTTAGAGGCTTTAATTTTAAGAGTGTATATTACATACAAACAACCTCCAGTCGTAAATTTCACACCTCAGTTTTTTATTTTTAGCTCTCACAATACTTAATTGTGTACTGGTCAATTGCAGCATTCTGCCACCAAAGATTTTTGTATGATGAACGCTAAACTGTTCATTTGACCATTGTCCCTGACAAACATTTCTGATCCTACAGTCATGGCCAAAAGTTTTGGCAGTGACATATATTTTGTGTTTCACAAAGTTTGCTGCTTAAGCTGTTGTGGTGTTTATTCACATTGTTTCCAGATTATTGTGTAGAGTGATCAGATGCATTTTAAATAATTGCTAAAAGCTTAATTGGCCAAAAAAATGACATTTTCCAAAAAAAATAAAATCAATAAATAAATAAATAAAAAATCACTGTTTTTTTGATCCTGACACAAAACACCACCTAACATAAATTGACTAATCATTTCAGCAGCACATGTGAAAGTGTGAATGAGTACTAGTCAGGTTAATCACTATCATACTAATTAGATTGTAAGAGCAGACTGATTGTTATAAAAGGAGGGAAGAAGCTCTTCCAATCATTATGTTCTTGTTAGCAGTGGTTACCTCCAAAGAAACAAGCGCAGCCATCATCGCTTTACATCAAAATGGCCTCACATGCAAGCAAATTGCAACAAAGAAGATTGCACCTGAAAGAACCATTTACCGGGTCATCAAGAACTTCAAGGAGAGAGGTTTGACTGTGGAGAAGAAGTCTTCAGGATGTCCCAGAGTGTCCTGAAGGCTCCAGGACCATCTCCTCCTGAGTAGTCAGCTACAGAATCGTGTCTCCAGCAGTGCAGAGCGTGCTCTGGAATGAAAGCAGGTAGGTGTGAGAGCATCTGTACGCACAGTGAGGCCAAGACATTTGGACAATGCCCTAGTGTCAAAAAGGGCAGCAAAGAAGCCACTTCTCTCCAAGAAAAACGTCAAGGACAGACTGAAATTCTGAAAGTACAAGGATTGGATAGTAGAAGACTGGTGCAAAGTTATTAGCTCTGAAGCTCCCTTCCGACTGTTTGGGACATCTGGAACATCGATTGTTCGGGGAAGAAAAGGTGAACGCTACCATGAGTCCTGTGTTGTGCCAACAGTGAAGCATTCTGAGACCATCCATGTGTGGGGTGGTTTTTCAACCGAGGGAGTGGGCACTCTCATAATTCTGCCCAAAAACACTGCCAGGAATAAAAAATGGTATCAAAACATCCTGCAAGAGCGACTTCTTCCAACCATCCATGAGCAATTTGGTGATGATCCGTGCATTTTCCAGCATGATGGAGCATCATGTCACAAAGCAAGAGTGATTAAGAAGTGGCTCAAAGATTATTACATTACAATTTTGAATCCATGGTCCGGCAACTCTCTCAAAAGGCGAGAGGACAAGCAGAAGCCGACAAATTGTGCTGAACTCTGAGCTAATAAGGCAAGAATTGATCGCCATCAGTCAGGATTTGGCCCAGAAGCTAATATGTAATATCCATCATTGTTTTTCAGTGTATCATGGAAACATGGAAAAATAATCTACAAATACTGAAGCAGAAAACCTTACAAAACACAAATTTATGTCGCTGCCAAAACTTTTGTCCATAATCGTAGTGTCATATATCTCACATCACTCTGCAGCCTCTTTCTCCTCACAAAATCATTACTTCCATTTATTTATAGCCATGTAATGTGCAGGAAATTTACAGCTATTTGGTTATTAGTGCAAAACAAATACCATCTTTTCTTCTACACATTGTGCTTCTATTTGCCGCCTTTAGGTATATTTTTAGATTATTTTATTATCCCTCACACATTTTTTTCTCCTTCACACAATTACAAATGATTGCTGTACTTGCTTCAGTCAGAAGGTCAAGATTAGGACATTAATATGTTATTTAAAAAAAAACAGTGTTTCTTCTTCCACCCTCACCTTTCACATTTAGGCAGATCTTCTTTTGGACTTTCCCAATGGAATCACTAAAGGTGTAACTGCCTTCATCAGCCCCTGTAACAGCACGCAAAGTGAACATTTGAGAAGTGATCTCAATGCGGTCCTGGTAATTCTCCTTGGGCGTTCCATCAGCATTTAGCAGTTCCTTAGCCGGCAATGATGTCTGATTGGCCTCCACAGCGCTGTGGCGATAGCCTACACGCACTGAGTCTAAGATATTATGCAGTGATACTTGAAAATCTAAGCCATAGTTAATGATGTCCTCACTAGAGCAATCTGGAGAAGTGAGAGAAACAAAGAAGAGAAACACATGAGATAAATGATCCTGCATCCAAAAAAACGTGTATTCTATAAACTATTAGACAAAGAATTATACATCATGTATAATGGGAAATATAAATTTAGCAATAACTACAAACCAACATTTTGTCAAAAACTAGCCTTTTTATTTGCTATACTATTTTTTATTTCATCAGTTTTATCTGTTAAATTAGAATTTTTATTAGAAAAAAATACATGTTGCATGACTCCAAACCCCATAGAAAGTAAACAGAAAATAAAACTATAAAGCTCTAAATACATTATTATCTCAGTTTGACCTTCCTAAGTACTTCCTTTCTTTGTCAAATTGTTGAAAGAAAAAAGGCCACATTAAATAATACCATTAATAAAAGGTGCCAGCAAGCACAGATGATAATGGGAGAAATAGATAGCTGGGTAAAGAAGAGAAAGAAGGATCTTTATGTAGAGAAGAACGGAAGGCAACCAGTGTGGCTTGACAGAGCTACAATTACTGCAGCAGGTCATTAAACCTCCCTTACTGTTCACAACATGACTTCCTATAATAATGAAAGTCACTCAGAGCTATTCTAGTGTGTATGTGTGCATATCCAATTTAGTGTACAAAATGTGCAAACAATGTTTTGCTAAATGATGCAGTACCTCTAACATAGAGTGTGATGCGTGTAACATTCTCTGGATTTCGGGTAGATGTGATGGTATAGACTCCTTCATCATTTTCTCCAACATTCTCCAAGATCAGGTGCCTCGAAGCAGAGTTGAGTTTGGCACGAAGATCCACCACTTTCCCAGAACTCATCAGAATCTTCTCACGACCTTGGACAACCGAAGACCTGAACGTCACATCAGCTCCATCTGCCGGCACGAGGATGTGGAAGTCTTCCCCAAAAAACAGAGTCTGAGGCTTTTCCTGGGCTACAAGAAACACAAAGATGAATAGGCTATAGGGGCTATATTTTACTTGTTTACATTGTTGCAGCTGTTTATTTTTTATTAATAAACAAACAAATATTAAAAGGGACTTGTGTTTATATTTTACCTTTGAGAGTTGCAGAGCATGCTAAAAAGTCAAAAAGAAAAGCACCAATGTTTATATTAACAAACACATTCATTAGCACCATAATGTGACATCGACTAGTCAAATCATACAGAGAGTGACAATGTACTCAACTTTTATGCAAAAATTTTATATTCATTATTATTTCATTTATATTATTATTTTTTTTTTTTGGTTTGGACAATTAGTTATCATACAAAGGAATTTATGAATCAATTAGGGAAAATTGACCACTGTTCATAACACACCGTTTCATACTGTCTGACATGTTTAATTTATGAGAATTAATAGGGAAAGACATTTTAAAAGTTTATTAGAATATTTCAAAGATTTAAAGAACATTTTTAGAGAACAAATGTCATTTGGCATGAGTTAAAATGCACATATTCTGAACTTTTCAAAGCAAATTAAGTAATTTACTATTTATATTTATATATATGGAAATATTACTACAAGTTTCAGCTCTGATTTTTGGATTGATATTCCAATATACAAGTTCTAAAAACTACCCACTTTGTTTCAGAGAATGCAGTATGGCTAGTATACACCCATTAGAGATAGAACTTTTAATAACCCTGGTCATATTGAGTCAAATATTCATTATACAACTAGCAGTCCCTGTAAGCGGGTACATTCAGTACTCCCTTGCCATTTGTGAGAACATTGATGCATAGTGCATCAGGGCTGTAATTAAAGATCTACAATAGTTATTAGCATGTCACTGACCTTAACATTTCAGCACAAAAAACAACACTTGTGTAGTGTTAATAATAATACAGACAGATCAACCACTGAACGGATTAGCAAGGATTCTTTCTTACCTGAGTAAAACAGCACAGTTAAGATGAGCAGTCTTAGATTCTGCATACCGGCTCTAAACACATTTACACATAGAGAGAAGATTTCAATGATAAGCACTAACATTGTAAATGTGTAAGTTTCATTGGTATGTTGCTGAAGTTTTCTCACATTAGCTAGGAATAAAAAATTATGGAAACAATTGATAAAAAATGACAGGTTTATTTTGGAGTAAATCATAAAATATATTCTCTACAGACATGTCAAAGATTTTATTGATTTCCATTACTTTTACTGACATGGAGATGAGAAATTCCCTGATATTTCAAGATTTTCTGTGAGAGTAGAAGCCCTTAAAAAAAAATGTATGCACAAATATAATAAATGCTAAACGTATACTTATCATACATAAATCATAATTATTTTACATTTCATTATAGATAGGATAATATAGGTATGATATATGGTAATCTGTAATGTGGATATATCAGGATAAACACATTAATTCACAGTCTGAAAGAAGCCGGCACTTGCAATGAGAATCCTAAAAAAACCTTTGCCAGGCCAGACATATTAGACAGCAAGGAAAGCATCCAGAACAGCAGACGTGCATTTAGGTCATTCAGTGATTTCATAACAGATTTCTTCCCAGACACTTAGCTATTGCATATGAGCATTTTATTGCCAAAAAAACCCCCGCAAATGAGCATATACAGTATAGTGCCTATATCTCTCTAGACAATAAGACACATTTGCTGATGTGTAAATGCGTCAGCGCTATATTAGTTTCATATGGCCAAAGTGCCATCTGGTCCATGCTTTCACTCCTCTTTCCCTCAGAATGACACCTCCTACAGCAATCTCACAGTTCCTCTCCTATAAGACACAGCATACATAAAACATGGGCAACATAGAGGCAGAAACGCAGGCCGGGCGACAAGGTGCTCACATACTGTAGTCTACAACATGCTCTTCTCCTGAGTGCAATACAAATGATGAATAGGAGCTCCACACAACCTGCTGCAAATATATGAACTGCAATATTACAAATTGGTAAATGATGCCATACGCAGACTGTGTAAACCAGGGAAAATAAAACAAGATGAATAGGAGCTCAGGGAAATCAACCACGATCTTTGGAAAGGTTCTGTAGCAAATTCATATGTGGTTATTGATGTTAGAAGTGGGTCTTCTCCAAAGAGAAATTACTTCTAGATCATGCAGACTTATTTGACTATATCTCCTGGATCATAATCTATTTAAAAGCCTTGAAGGCGATAGGCTACTAGTTAAAAGGGTCTGATGTATGAAAGGCGATGTGATCATGGCTATGCCCCACAACCTAGTGAGCTGACTACCTCGGCACCTTATCTAGGCTTCATTATGGTTGAGAACATAGCGTAGATAAGCATCTGGATGGGATTTGAGACACAGTCCGTATGTGTTATGAGCGGCGGGGGCGGCGGCATCTCCCCTCAATTTCTGACGCAAAGCTTCTGTTATGATCTGTTCTCCTCCCAATCATAAAACTATTTGCCAGTCAAACAAATTTTCTCTTGGTCACAAGCTGAGAAAGATCGCCTACACATGTATGGGTTATTATGGTGCACGGACGACAAATTCATACAGGCCAGTTGAGCCGCAGCACCGACAAAATTAGCTATAAATTCTCTGAGAATAGAAAAAAATCTAAATGATTAATGTTATTATTAAATTTATATTTATATCTTATCGCTATAAACACTGATTATATTTGCTCTTCACCCCTTAATTTTCTTGTCATTTAATCTCAAATGCGAATTTTAAAGGTAACATTTCTTATGTTCAGGATGCTGAACCGGCGCATTATGTGATGCTATGCAGAAAAGAGCGCAAATCTATTCTTCATCCAGTCTAAATGCTCGTCTACACCTCTAAATACGCATATTACACCTTATTTTAATCGCGTTACAACCGCAAACAACAACTTTATCCAATCGGAAAAGTACCAGACGAAGCAGAAACTGCAGAATTTAACCCTTCAATTCCTGCAAGCCAAAGCCAGCTGGCCGTTTATAAGATCTCTGCCGCAAAATTGATATTCAACCTTACCGTGTTCTCCGCTCACCTCCAAAATCCTCCTCAGCTGATTATCTATAATAGACTGAAATGTCCGTAATTCGTTCCTTTTACCTCGAAAATAACTTAAGGACTAAGATGCACCTTAGGAATCCGTTCGGTATCTTGCAGCGTCTCGAGTGCGGTCGGTAAAGCCCGGCGCCTCAAGCCCTTATGGGCGTGTCAGTGGATCTGAACTCACTCAGCCAACCTTTGCAGAACAGACGTGAAGGTCTTTAAGGTGTTCTTCAGATCGATTCATCACCGAGACCAACGTCCTGAATACAAATGTGCACTAGACTTTTTTGTCGTTTTTATATGCATTTGGTTTTTATTTATGCCGTTTTATGAATATCAAAGGGCAAAAACGCAAAATATTTCTTAATTTTAGGCTCTGAAAGAGTTTATTGAAGTAATGCGTTAAAAAATGAGAGGAGCTCATTCTCCTTTCACTAACACTCATCATTCATTGACATCCACCTCACACTCTCCAGCCCTCAGTGGATCAGTGGATGTGTGGTTACAAGTATAGCAGCATCTCATCTAACTCATTACTGTATTCATAAAACTGAAATAAGCATCACATATTGATCTTACGCAATCTGATCTTAAATGTATTAGATTCTATCATAGACTGGCGGAAATGTATTACACAAACGACCTTTCCTATGTCATTGTCATTACTTCCTACGGCCCCTGGCAGCAGTCTTGGGGGCTGCAGGCTGATTGGATGTGTTGAGAGAAGAAGTGAGAGAATAGGCCTGCAGGTCAACTCTCTGCTGCAGAATGCCAGTCAATAGGAACTCTGTGGTGACCACGGGCAATGACATACTCACTGCCTTATCACAAAGCACCCTGTCCTGCTCACATGACACCACCACAGTGTGCTCCTTAATAGACAGAGGGAGAAATCACAATAAAATATGAGAATATGTAATATGTGCATTAAAATAGGAGAATATATGCATTGGTTCTGGGTACCTTGTGAGCAGGCGGCATTTTGGGGAGGAAACGTGCTCCACAGCAGGTGATAATTTCTTTCATTTGAGATGGTTCTGGCATTACAGAAGGGGTTACGTGAATCTCATAACCCTACAAAAGCAACATTAGGGGAGAATATACATCATGTGGATAGTACATTTGAGGCTTGGGCTTGATGCAATAATGCACTTGTGAGGGACTAATACCTTTAAAAGAGGTTGAGTTTGAGCAGTTTGCATTGACTTCAGTAGGCAGAAACTAAACTTTTTCTCCTGCTCGACATCTTTCAATATATATTCATCAGTAGAAAGGAAATAGCCAGCTTTTCCACACTGAGAGAGAAATGTTGCAATGAAAGGATGTTTTCATGCTTCAGTTGAGTTGAAAATAAATCTCTATTTTGCACTAGTTCCACAGATAGAAACCCTTAAACAGTTTCTCCAACATATACATATATAAACAAATTAGCAATATCACTAGAAATCATTCCCGAAGCTACAATATTTATATTGTGTAAATATATACATTTTTTTAAAAAATGTAGTTTAATAAAGAACACACTTGACATTCATTATTTGACAAACAAGTATTTTATAGGAGTAAAGGGTTGGAATTTAGGTTTGGCTTGGCTTGAACCAGGAACATTCCTATGCACTCCCTCACCTTTTTTAGCCAATCAGGAGTCACGATTGGCACCCCTCTGGCAACAGCGCACAAAAACTTAACAGTGCGCCTTGCTTTATCAGTCACCAGTTGAGTCATGTCGTTCACTCCACTAGCCAGACTTCCACCTAACCGGGAGACAACTCTTTCTCCATCCTGATCTGTCACCCCAGTGAATAACACCTAAAACAGAAGATGACAGATTGGTGTCATCCACACAGTGATATAACCTGTGAGTAAATGTCTGTATTTGAGGGTGTGTGTGACCTTGTGTGCCCGAATAGCCACAGAGCGCCTTGAAGTCTTGGGTGTGGGTGAAGGAGCCTCTTCTGGGGATACGCTATTGTTTGCTGCTCTCTTACGACCTCTGCTGTTGGTTTGGGGCACAGCAGTGCTGTCTTCCACCACCTGAACATCTTGTTCATGCTCATTGTCCATTTCAACATTTACATTCTGCGCACCAGAATGCCTTCCTCCTCTTCCCCTGCATTTTCCAGAAGTTTTAGGTTGGGGAACAACTTCTGGTTCCGGTAGTTTCGTACTCTTCCTGCCTCTGCCTCTTCCTCTCGTCCCTTGATTCGAAGGTCCAATACTATGAGCAGATCTTTCAGAACTTCTAGAACTGGAGCGGGAACGGGTTGTTATATTGGAGTTCTGCTCGGTGTCTTCAACTGCACTAGCTGGTCCTCTCCTGCCAGACTGTCTAGCACTGATGGGTTGCTCATCAGTTGTCGGCTTCCCTCGGCCTTGCCCCCTGCCCCGCCCTCGTCCCCTCTGACTGGACGCCTCCCATTGTGAGGATGGAGACTGATCAGAGTTCATAGAAGAGCTTGAGCAGCGGCGTGTTTGTCTGGCCAGAGGAACTAGAGGAGCTTCTGGTTCTGCCTTGTCCTCATCCAGTCGCTCATTCTTCTGCTCTTTCTGATGGTATCTCTCCTTTGTCTTTTTTTGTTCTCTTGTTCTCATCTGAAGTCCCTCATTTTCTTGTCTTTCTCTTTCTGCCTCTAATCTTTCCCTCTCTATTTGTTCCTTCTCCTTTTGAATTCTTTCCTCTTCTTCTTTTCGTCTTTGCTCTTCTAGTTCTCTCCTCTCCCTCTCCAACCTCTCCTTCTCTTCTTTTTCTAAAAATTCCTTTTCCCTCTGAATTCTCTCAATTTCTTTTTTCACTTTTTCTTCTTCCCTTTTCAGTGTTTCTTTTTCCTCTAATTCCTTCTGCTCTTGTTCTAGTTTTTGTCTCATTTCCGTTTCAGCCCTCTCCCTTTGTTCACATTCTTCTCGTTTCTTTCTCTCATACTCCAGTCTTTCATTTTCTTCCCTCTCTGTCTTTTCTCGTTCTTGGAGCTCTTTATCCATCTTCTCTTTCACTTCTTGGGCATCCCTCTCCACCAATCTTTCCTCTTCTTCCTTTTCATTACACTTCAGTTTTATGCCTGTCCGTCTGGTTCCTCTCCTTGTGTTTTTGTCCACTTCACTTTCTTCCTCATCCTCAGACAATGCTTTCCCCCTCTTTCTTTTTCCTTCCTGCCCTTTTCTAGTTTTACCTTGGGCTTTACTAGATACAGTTGTCTCACTCTCCACCTCTGTCTTGTCTTTCCTCTGTCTTCTGCTACTTCTGCCAATAAGTGTTTCTTGGGTGTGATCGTTCTGCACATCTGTCTTGTCTTTCCTCTGTCTTCTGCCACTAGGTTCTTCTTGAGCATTCTCCTCAACCATGGGCTGTGTTCCAACAACACTGAGATCAGAGTTAGGTTCAGCAGACTGTGTAGGTTCATCTTCGTCTTTTTGTCTTCCTCTGCGGGGTCTTTTGGATCTGATGCCACTCAGATCTTCATCCCTTTCAGTTCTGTCCTCATAAACAGGCTGAGTTTCTGTGTTAATGGAAAGGGAGCTAACAGCAGCTTCAGCAGGTTGTGGAACGCTGTCCTTTTTTATTGGCCTTCCTCTGCGGGACCTCCTGTATTTCACTCCGCTGTTCAGAGCTTCATCCTTTTCAATTACTTCTTTAGGAAGTGGTTGGGTTTCTGTGATATTCTGATGAATAGCACCTTCAACAGTTTGTGTTACCTTTTCGTCTTTCTTTGGTCTTCCCCTGCGTGAACTTATGCTTGTCATCTTCCTGCTGAGGTCTTTTCCCTGTCCATCATCTTCCTTATGCATAGGCTGTGTTTCAGATATACTGATATGGGAGCTCGAGGGTATTGGGAGTTCTGTGGATCTGTCTTCATCTATCTGCCTGGTGCCAAGCGCATTATTCAGATCCTCACAAGCTGCCTCTTCTTCATACATAGGTTGTGTTTCAGCAACAGTGACACATGTTTTGAAGTCAGTTTTAGAAAGTTCTGGTGATTTCAATTCATCTGCTTGTTGTCTTTTACTTGGTGAACTGAGCTCACTTTTCAGATCCTCGATTAGTTGTTCCTCATACATTGGTTGCGTTTCTGTTATAGTGTGATCGGGAACAGCCTCAGCAAGTTGTGAGACTTCCTTCCCTTTTTTTGGTCTACACCTGCGTGATCTTCTGCTAGACGTCTTGCTGCTGAGCTCTTGCTCTTGTCCCTCATCATCTTCGCCAACAGACTGTGTTTCAGGGATGGCACAACTGGAGGCAGAGGCTTTTTCAATATGAGGTATGGACTTACCTTCGCTTTGCCTTCTGTTGACCTCATTGTTCTGATCATCCTCTGGTGCTTCATCTACCTCAAACATTGGCTGTGTTTCAGCGATTTCTATACGAGTACTGGTCACCATATTGTCCTGATCTGGTGCTTCTCCATCATCACACATTTGTTGCGTTTCAGCAATAGTGAGACGGGAGCTGAAGTTGGTTTCAGCAAGATATGCAGAATCATATTTCTCAGCATGCTGTCTTGTACTTGGTTTCTGAAAGCCATCCCCATTCAGATCTGCATTTGTTGCCACTACTTCCTCACACATGGGCTGAGTTTCAGCAATTATAAGAGAGGAGCTGGTGTTTTTACCTTTGTGTGCCGTTCTCTTACCTTGCTTCATGATCTCCTCACTCTCCTGCGTTTCATCGATGGTGTCGGTCATGAGCTGGGTGGGCTCATTCTGATAAACCTCTTGGTCTTCTGCCTCCCAGATAAGTTGTGTTTGGGCTGTGAAGATAGAAAATTGCTGTGTCTGCTCCTCTCTTTTTGGGGTGCTGGCTATGATCAAAGTGTCAGATGTGGAAAGGTGAGAGTCATTTTGTGTGTCTTTATCTTCCTCCTCCTCCCCATCATCAGGCTTTGCTACATGTATGAGTTGAGTTTCAGCAGTTGAGAGGTTGGCGTATGGTTGGGTATGGTTGAGAGGCTCCTGCTCTTCCTCCATGTCTGTCTCTGTTCCATATGCTTGTGTAGCCTCAAGATCAAGCTGTTTTGGCTTGAGCCTAGCACTGGCTCCAGCAGTTCCTAAATGTGACATACACCACAATACCTACAATTTTAAAGTTTTATGGGTTCAATATACATGAAACTCAGCGGACAGCATTTGTGGCATAATATTGATTACCAGAAAAAAATATTTTGACTTATTTGACTCATGAAGCTATAGTGAAACAGCTCCTATGTAAGTCAACAAGGCAACTATATGGAGGATGTAAAAGCAGATATTCAAAATCTATAATTGCAAGATAATTTTTATGAATTCTTTAAGTCTTAGGAACAAATATGTAAAATTGGACATATGAAGTACTACTGGACAAAAAAGCACTTTTTTCATAATAAAATCAACATATGTTGTTTACACTGTAACCTTGGTTTTTTTTTGTTTTTGTTTTATAAAGTTAAAAATACTTTTTGTGGTAATTAGTATTATGCCCCTCTAACATCCTCTGGCAACCAAGTCTGAAAACCCCTGTCATGAATGAATTTTATAATTAAAAAATTATGAGATTCAGAAGGAAGGGAGTGGGATGGTTACCATATGCTTGTGTGGGAAGCAAGTCCCAGTCTTCGTCTAAATGGCCAAAAGCTTGGGTCGGTTCCTCAAGATTAGTCTTTGCATGAGAATAATGGTCTTGTTTTTTATGGGTTCTCTTTTCTGATTGCTCTACAGAAAATTTCTGACTCCATGCAGGCTTCACAGCTTTGTCTGGTAAAGGTTTAAAAGGATCCTCATCATCTGTTTCACTGTTAGACAGAAGGTCTCTAGCCTTCACCTTTTCTTTGTCCTCATTCTCTTCATCTACATCTGTGTCACTGTCCATGTGCAGCTCTGTCGCTGGAGTTGATGTAGGTCTGACATCACTTCCCTCTCCAACAGGATGTAAAACCTCTGTTGCAATGGAAACCTTCATGGGATTATCGTCTTCAACATCAGTGTCACTGTCCAAGTGGAAGTCTGTATATTGTGGTGCTAATGGAGGACTTTCTGTAACTGAATCCTTTTTGGAGACGTTTTCAGTTACATAAGCCTTATTCTCCTCAACATCAGTATCACTGTCCACATGAAGATCTGACTTCACATTTGGAGCTTCTTCAGTGTTAACCTGTGCTTCAGTCTTGCTTTTCTCTTCCTCATCTTCCTCAACATCAGTATCACTGTCCATATGAAATTCAGCTGAAGATACTGGTTCCACCTTAGGAGCTAAGTCAGGGTGAGCCTCTGCTTCAGGCTTGCTTTTCTCTATGTCGTTTTCTTCTAAATCAATGTCACGGTCCAGATTTAGGACTAGAGGGCTAGGCTTAAATGAATTTGAACCGGGCTCATCAGGGTTTTGCAGTCTGAACCGGTCTATGGAGGCTGAAGATGGAGTGATAGAACTTTCATCCTCACTGATAAGAAAAAAAAAAATGGTGAAGCTCATTTATTGGGAGACAATATATTGAGATCCATAAATGTACTGCACAGTTTATAGCATTAAGGTGGAATCATACATGGGCAAAAAGGTGTACTGTTAATAGTTTTAACAATATATGAAACACAGTTTACATAGAAGTCACCTTTAAACCACGCAGCTTTCTGTTGGTCTACATGGTGAATTCCTTTAACTGACTTAACACAATGCAAAATCTGTGTGGGGCAATCTTTCACCCCAACACAAAATTTCCAATTGCATGGATTTCTACTGAAATGACTGGATTTTGCCATGCAACAGCAAGCATGCCTTGAACTTTCATACTAAAATTTAGCCATTGATGCTTTATCACATTGAGCATTTCCTTTTAATAATGGCTATACATTTTAAATAGGCCTAGGGGACTAGGAGTGATCCGCAGAAAAATATTACAAGACTGATTGTCAGTTAATTTGACTATCAGTATCACATTTTATGTGCATTTCTGTATTATTGACCTTTATAATATAGACAAAAACAACTGACAAACAAACATCTTTTTTTGTGTTTCACAGAAAAAATAAAGTCATACAAGTTTGAGGGTGAGTAAACAATGACAGAATTTCACATTTGGTCCTCTATCCCTTGACATATATTCAAACAAAATCTAATTTTAATGGAGTTATATCAGTTGTACTATGGAGTAAAACTTCAACATTATATAACACATAAAATTGTGACTAGCTCATGGAAAATTAGAAGGGAACATTAAAAAAAACATTCATGAAGCATTTAACTTACCTCTCTGGAATGACTTTTTTTGCAGGGGTCAGAAATGATGAATTAGTGGAACTACACAGATGAGAGGACGACGCCGAGTCTGAAACTATAGTAATAAAGAAAAAAGAAACCAAGCATGAAAATATTGTTATTAAAACCTTTTCAGCAATATTCTTTGTCAATTTACCTACCAAAATCTTTCCTCTCATCCGTGGCATTCTCTCCATCTGATTCCGATTCAGGCACCAGGGTGATCTCAGGATGTTTGTGAGCTGGCTGTGGTGAACTCGTCTTGGGTTGTTCATCCTCAGGGCTCCATAAAGGCACAGGAGGCAGAACGCTCCTCTCTTTCACATTTAACCTTTTCCGCACGCCTTTACTCAGCTCTGACTCCGAGTCACTGCTTGATAACACTGGACTTGAATTTTTCTCCTTTTTGGACACTCCTCCATTTTCTGGAGTTATGCGTGTATCTTTCTTTGAGATGTTCAAGCCAATGTACTGACATGGCACATCAGCGAACACCACACTTTCTCCTTCAGTCAAAGCATATCGTACCTGAGGCGTTAGTTTGAATCTGCCTTTCCTGGTTCCATTCAAACTGCCCATGTCCCATAAAAGTGCTTCTACATCATCACCGTTACCAAAACGGTCTTTCCTAGAGCAGAACACTGAGATGGAGATGACAGCATGCCGACTGGATACAGATTGGGCCGGAAGCAGAACAGAGCAGAGAGCAGGATTACGACCGATGACATTCTCTCCGATGTAGAGAGGGAATTCTGAAGAGAGAAAAAGAGAAAGAAATGTCATGATTTCAATAACACACAGGTAATATTAGATTTAAATATTAGTTCATATATAAGCAACACTCACCTGCCTCTTGTATGTGGTTGTTTTTGAACACCTTTAATGTTGCTAGCTGTTCTCTTTCTGGTCCTTCCTTCTCCTCCTCTTCCTGTTCAGAGAAGGGATCATCAATCTGCTGAGTGGCATCCATCCTCCTCTCTAGCTGAAGAAACAAAAGTGTTGTTACAACACAAATAATACAAGGTTATCGTGAATATAAGATAAATATGGGTGTTTTTAGCTCTATACACATAAGAAACATATTATACAATAGTATCATCAACATTCTCTGATGAATGGCGATGCATGTGTGATAAAGTTTACATTAACACATTTTGTATGTTTTAAGGGCATTTCTAAGACTTTCTAATCATCTCGTAATCGAATCATTGCCACACTGACAGTTTAATCAGAAATAATGCTTCACTCCAAAATGCAAAGGAAAACATACAAGACATGAGAGATTTTTTTTTACGTTTGTACTGATATATCGTACGCGATCTACTTCATTTTATTAAGGAAATAAAAGATGTGCGCTTACCTTATCGTGCAGAAAACTTGGAAACCATTTCCTAAACACTAAAAACCCGCCCTTAAAACGAACACTACTGGTTCGCTGGTCAAGCTGTCAATCAGAAACTGAATCCGCACCATACAGTCTATGATCCACACTGATAATGCGTCACTGCGGATTGATTGGTCATCTGAGAAACAGCAGGCGTAGGCATAAACATGATGGGCGTAGGGCTTTGACAGTAAAAGAAATGGACACAGCGACCCCATTCTTTGACCCAAGTTTTCCGTTCTTTCTACAGAGGAGGCGTGTTTCAAAGTGTTTTTTAAACCTTTAGGAATTGACCAGCCACGCCCGAAAACCGCCACAGGCTAATCGTGGCTAAGCAACCGTAACTAGGCGCGGGAAGTCTGGCAAACTTTCGAGCGAGGGAAACATGCCGAAGCGTTGTGCAAATCTGATATCTGGTAACGTACCCTAAGTGTTTGGATGGGGTCCCGAAACCTAAACCCAAGGGTAGAAATGCCGGGCGTGGATCAAGCAGCGTCGGAAGACCCATTCTCAACTATATGCCGACAGGATTAACAAAAACGTTTTATTTGTATGTCACTTTGGACAAAAGCGTCTGCCAAATCCCATAACTATAACCATAAACCTATTTTTCAACTTACCTGCTTCCTGGCGTGTGAGAAGTAGACAGTAGCATAATATAAAAACAATTACGTTAATGGTGATTTATAATACAATTAAATGTTTGTTTTCCATTACACCCCCCCCCCCATATGTACATGTACTTCACTTTATTATTATATTATATACTTTAGTATATTATGCGTTAAATGCTTTCATTAAGGCATAGTTTATGAAAGTGCAAACCTAAAAGTGACTTTTTTGTGGTATGACCTGAGCTTCTTCAGTTATGTATATGCTGTAATGAAGCAAAAACACTCAAAAGGCCAAAAAAATTGAAACAATCGAAATTGTTTTCATTTTTATTTTGGTTTTCTCCAGAGGCTCAGTTTTTTCACATAGGGACAATCAAGGAACATCAAAACATTTAAAATATGTAATGTGTAAGAGTATGCAGTAACACTTAAAAGTATGGGCTGAGAACATATACACATATATGAGAGTCCATGAATTAAAACTTTGCACCAACAACCCATTCAACTTTCATCTTTCCATCTGCAAAATCTAAAATACTTCCCTATTCTGTCCATGTTGTTAATCATACTCATCCTCCTGTAGACGTTGGCTGGCGTCCAAGCGAGGTTAATATTCAGTACCCTTATTCTGAATCTTGTCTTTCTTACAGTACTTTTCTTTTCCTTCATCTTTCACACAACATACTTTTCTAAACACATCTATAAATACTGCAATTAGACCTGCTGAGGTCACATTGAAGTGCCATTATCTCACAGAGTTCCTCGTTCTAGTGCAATAATAACAAAAGCAAACATTAAAAACTATAATAATAATTTTTACTTGAGTTTTTTGTGGACATTTTCCATTTGTAACTTTTATTCCATTTGGATATTTGCTACTTTATTCTTCCCCGTTCTCTACAGAGAGGAACTGACCATCAGAACGGTAAAGAAATACACAAAAAAGTGAATGATTTATAATCGTAAACACTGTAATTCACCCATTCCGTGTTTCAGAACATTCTTTCTGCCTTACTCTGCTTATTTTTGGCCCCGTTTGTCAAGTGCTAATTTCTATTTTGTTTGAGACACTAAAATTGTTCCATATACGTTTTGCTACATGTTACTCAAACTTGGACACACTACCACCTCCCCAAACACCTTTCCTCCTTAAGCATCATCCTCAGCCTCTTCGTCAAACTCGCCCTCCTCCTCGGCGGTGGCGTCCTGGTACTGTTGGTACTCAGATACCAGATCATTCATGTTGCTCTCTGCCTCGGTAAATTCCATCTCGTCCATCCCTTCTCCTGTGTACCAGTGGAGGAAAGCCTTGCGCCTAAACATGGCTGTGAACTGCTCGGAGATACGCTTGAACAGTTCTTGGATAGCAGTGCTGTTGCCGATGAAGGTTACGGCCATTTTGAGACCTCTAGGCGGAATGTCACAGACGGCGGTTTTGACGTTGTTGGGGATCCACTCCACGAAGTAGCTGCTATTCTTGTTCTGGACGTTCAGCATCTGCTCGTCGACTTCCTTCATAGACATGCGGCCACGGAACACAGCGGCGACGGTCAGGTAACGTCCATGTCTTGGATCGCAAGCCGCCATCATGTTCTTGGCGTCAAACACTTGCTGTGTGAGTTCAGGCACGGTGAGGGCGCGGTATTGCTGGCTGCCTCGGCTGGTCAGAGGGGCGAAACCGGGCATGAAAAAGTGCAGGCGGGGGAAGGGCACCATGTTAACGGCTAATTTGCGGAGGTCAGCATTTAGCTGGCCGGGGAAGCGCAGGCAGGTGGTGACGCCACTCATGGTGGCCGAGACCAGATGGTTGAGGTCGCCGTATGTGGGAGTGGTGAGTTTGAGGGTGCGGAAGCAGATATCATATAAGGCTTCATTGTCTATGCAGTAGGTTTCGTCTGTGTTCTCCACCAGCTGATGGACAGACAGTGTAGCATTGTAAGGCTCCACTACGGTGTCAGAGACTTTTGGGGAAGGCACCACGCTGAAGGTGTTCATGATGCGGTCTGGGTACTCTTCACGGATTTTGCTGATCAGCAGGGTACCCATGCCAGACCCGGTACCCCCGCCCAGGGAGTGAGTGAGCTGAAAGCCCTGCAGGCAGTCGCAGCTCTCAGACTCCTTACGGACCACATCCAGAACAGAATCTACAAGCTCCGCCCCTTCTGTGTAGTGGCCCTTGGCCCAGTTGTTACCAGCACCGCTCTGTCCTGTAAGGTCACAGGGAGGAAGCACACACTTCAGACATCAAGATGAGGCATTTATAGCTATAATATGATACTTTTAACATATTTTGTATATTTTTAACATATTCCTTTTTGCCAGTCACTCACCAAATACAAAGTTGTCAGGTCTGAAGATCTGTCCAAAGGGTCCTGAACGCACAGAGTCCATGGTGCCAGGCTCCAGATCAACTAGAATAGCTCTTGGCACATATTTACCTCCTCCACGAGAGAGAGAGACAGGGACAAGGGAAAGAAGCAGACCAGCTCAGTACATGTAAGAAATTAAATATATAAAAGAAGGTATTTTAATACCTGCATGCAGGTTTAAGGCTTTGAAAAAAAAAAGGTACAGTAATATGGGTAAGATGTCCTCTGCATGTTTCGCTTTTCTCTTGACCTCTAGTCCCCAAGTCTCATCTCAACACATTTTTTGAATGGTTATGCTTTAATGTTGACTTAATTACAGCCTTACAGTAATTAGATATGTAGAGCCAAATCTATTGTTTTTTTAATTGAACTAAAACATCCTCAGTCCACAGAGTTAATATTTAATAATTTAATTAATTATTAAATATAACTATATTCTGTCCTATAACTAAATAGTCAACATGCATACATTTTCATGGAACATTCAATGTCTATTATGTATTAATGACATAATATATTAATGACAACTTTTTCAAAACAATTACTTTAAAAGAATAACATATTTTACAAAAAATGTCAATAAAGAGATGTCGTGGGGAAGGGGGAAGCAGTGTTTCTGAATAAAGATTACAGTGCAATTTTTTTATGATGTGCATATATAAATAATTTATGATGAACATTGCAACATCCCATTAAATAATTCAAACTTTTGATTTCTTGTTGACTTTAATAATATATTAGTTGATGTATCATCATGCTGTATGTGCTAAAAGCATCTCTAGTGTTCCAATTTAGCAGTAAATGCTCACTGTTCTTAAAGGGGACATCTTTCCAATCTTTTCCTATATGTGTGTCTTAAAGTACCTGTAGCTTCATTATAGTAGACGCTGATTCTGTCCAGCTGCAGGTCACTGTCTCCATGGTAGGTTCCTGTTGGGTCGATCCCATGTTCATCACTGATCACCTCCCAGAACTGCACACAACACATTGTAATTTAAAGCATCTCCTCCTTGCAATTTAATGTCATTCAGTAATCATTCCAGCAATTCATTTATGCAAAGCTAAATTAATTCTGTCCTGTAAATCAAATTTGTACTACCTACTCAAAATACTTTGAGAAAAGGTGTATTTCAATTAAATTTAACCGAGGCTTTATGGATGTTTAAATCATTAATTCTATGTAACTGTCCAAGTGACCTTAATCTGAAAGAGAAGTGGAGAGAGAGAGGGGTCAGGATGGACTTAACAAGGCTGCGAGTGAATGGAGGAAGAAAAGCTTGTTCTTAGGATATATTGAAAATAATTGTTTTGAAAGAATGAGGCCAATAAACTGGAAGGCGCTGACTGACAAAGCCCTAATGTGACCCTGTTCTGACACTCTCGCTTATCAAACCTGTTACATTTCTGCTCTGTCATCACATCATATCATCCTAATATACCATGCAGACACATATGAAATCATTCGGCTCCACCTATTTGACCTTTATAATCACAATTTAAGACAATTTATCCCATCACTTTGAATTTGTTTGATTTCACCAATATACAAAGGTTTCTATGAATATGTAATTTACTCATTATTTATTTCATTTATATCTGTGCTATACCCGGGATTGGCAGCAGCTGTTAGAGTCCATTTGTGGATGCCTCCTTGTCCCCACCCTGACCTCAGATGAGTTCAACAGACACTCACAATCTTATCATTTGAAAGGCATGTCAATGCTTTTTAAAGGATGAAGACGATTTAACCTAATTTTTAATGCCACAGGAGGCATGCAACATCTCATGGGCAATCTTTAAAAAATGTGCATCTTTAATGAGGCCATGGGTTTGAACAAATCCTTATTGCCGGTGGTGTGCCAATTCTGACCCCCTGCCAAATTATTACCCCCTAGTATTGGTAGGTTTAGGAGTAGGTTTGGGGGAGGGGTTAGGATTAGGGGTGGGGTTAGGATTAGGCAATCAGGTAGCGATTTGAACGATGGGGGTAATAATTTAGCAGGGGGTCAAAATTGGGCACAACACTGGCTCTAATCTCTGTCAATGTGCTAGAAAGTCGGATTTGATAGATTAACTGGATTTTTAAAATTCACAAACGTTGATAATCATTTTGTTATAACAATTATAGTAAAAAGAAAGCTAATTTTAAAAACAAACAATTAAACAATGACTCACTCTAAAATAGCTTGATTTAACGTCAGAATTTCACATTATTAGCCTTCTTCAATTATATTACTATTAAATTCTGTACTATCATTCTCCATCGCCCCACCCTTCCCATCATCCTCCGCATGACAATTGAATCACAGCGGTCAATATCTGCACATCGATAAAAAAAAAAAACGAATTTAGTTCAAACTCATAAAATTAATTTCGAGTAGAAAATATGTTAACTGTGCGGTAGTAATATTAGTGCCACGTGTCATGGCTCGCGCTCTGGTCCTGCCAGCTGTTTAAAGGGCTCAGTCTTTAGTGATTACTGAGAGAGCTGCTGTTCACATCTGATCCGCCACACCCGCATTGTCAAGAATGAGAGAGAGAAAGAGGACAGACCCCCCACTGACCAGCGAATCCATTCACCCGCAGCTCTGATTTACAGACAAAGAGATTTATAGTTGGAGTCTGCGGAATTTGAAAATAGTGGCAATGAATGAGGAGTGGGATCTGCATATTTTGGGCGTGAATAAAGGGGGTTCAGATGAGTGGAAAAAAGAAAGCAGTGTAATGGGGGATAAAACAATTATTGTACATAAACTGGGTCTATAAAACTGCACAACGTGTTGCCATAGTGTAATGCATTATTAATAACATTTGGTAAAGGTGCAAAGCAAAATAAAATAGGTATTTTCTGCAAAATATGCCTAATATATCTAATATGCTGAGAAACAATAAGAAGAGCTAATATATCTATTTTAGATTAGGTAATGACGTCGAACTAAAATTACACTGATTATTGTTGCATTCTGAAACTCTTGTGCTGTTATTTAGTCGTGGCTGTTAAATCTAAATGACTGACTTTTTACTCTGAAGAACTTCTTACCTTGGCACCGATTTGGTTTCCGCACTGCCCGGCCTGGATGTGAACAATCTCCCTCATTGTTAGAAATTGTGTGAGAAGTTCTCAGATAAACCTGAAAAGTAACGGCGCGGCTCGGCTCACCAATAATTTGGAAAAGCCGGACAAAGGCTTTATATTCCTGGACTGTCTCCAGACCGAGGCTGGAATAGTAGTGGGCGGGGCACTACTGGATGTTGAGGAACCTGATAGGTGCAAGATATATTTGCATTTTAGTGACGGGGATTAGAGTGCAGACCGGAAGTATATTGTATTCTGCCACATAAGAATTTTTTTTTTTTTGATAAATCATAATGATATAAAATGATGTCGAAATGATGAGATACTAAGTCTTAAAAGTATGACCTAAAAATCCATATCATAAACAATTAAAAAACTTAAAAATTGCAATGAAATTAAAAGTACAAATTATGACATAGGCTTATAGAGCCTATTATTATTACAAATTATTAAATAGCTTAAATTCATAGTTATGACTTGCTTATGACACAAACAAATCGGCTTCTTAGATCATAATTATGACATTTATATTACCCTATAATAGCCCAATTATTACTTTTTATGTCATAGCCTACTTATGATTTACCAAAGGATGGGCGTAGGCTACAATATTGTTCTCATTTCTACAAGCAAACAAATGAAGGTGTCTCATTCCTCAGTTCACGGCAGAGAGCATTCTACCCACTACTCTCTATGACCGTCTCAAGACTTTGTGAACTACACTACCTAAGCTGTATTTTGCGCAGCGCGAACGCGCAGAGGTGTAGTGACTGTAGGGAGCTCACTGAGTGTTGACACACGGCCCGAGTGTTGTGAGTGGGCGTGGCCAAGTTTGCGTGCTTACGACGAGCTTTTGCCATCGACACAAGTGAGACAATCTGAGTCAGATTTACCTCGATTTTAACGAAACATCAGCAGTCGGTAAGAGCAAACTGATTTATCTAAATATCACGACGTTTCTGAACTTGTGGTTTTCATCACCAAAGTAAACTAAAGTCGCGTGAAAGTCGCGTGAAATAGCCGCTGCTAGGTAACGTTAGTAGCCAAGCATTTCCTGTTCTGTTGCAAGATGTGTCGATTATATGAAAATAGGTTTATATGAAGATTTGTATTTATTTATTATGATCTATAATTTGTATTGTGTAATGTAAGTTTTGCATTTGTGATATACACTTACCTGTTCCATAACATTATGCAGATCTCTTCTACTGTAAAGTGCTTTTTAGATTAGGTTTATGATTGGTTAACAGGTCCTTGATTTGAAAGCCAAAATAGCTGTACGTGTTTTACAGCAAAGCAATGGGAAAAGCAAACTCACATGAGAGACAAACTAGAAGTCATCAACATATTCCACTGAACTCTTGAGATTATGTAGTGCTGTATGTTTTTGCTCAGATGTCATATCTAAATATTCCCAGTGTGTTGATCTAGTGACTGATGCCTTTTAAGTACTGCTGCTTTCTTTCTTCAGATCTAATTCAGGATGTTTTACACCTGTGGTCCCAATGAGGCAATGGTGGTCTCAGGTATGCTGCATCTGTTGGGCTTTATTGCACAGTTATGTCAGTTATGTATATAAATAAACGTTGAAGTAAAAATACTCCTTCAAGTTTACAATCACGACAATATATCTGCATATGATAAAAATAATGTATAATTAAAGCAGCTGTTGACTAGAAACTGAAACCCATCAGACTTTTACTAGAAACTGTGGAGTCCTGTAATGATCATAGAGATCAATGATATTGTGCAAACTACATTCTTTCTTAAAAAATGTCCAAATCCAGAACTGTTTTCAGCTGTTCATGTGACTTTCATTCACAGGTCAATACAGACACAAAGTTCACTGTAATGGTTGTGATTTTGTGTGTGTGTGTGTGTGTGTGTAGATAAATGTCAGTGGTTACACATTAAGATTACTTTAATGCTCATGGGGAAACCCAACAAGGTTAATGCAGTCAAACTGCACAATGCAGAGGGGCAAAAAAAATATTTAGCAGCTCTATTTTATGTCTCTGTCGCCCTCGTTCCCTCTGTAAACAGTTGGCATGCCGCTGGAGACATGCGATTGCAGGAAGAGTGCTAATGAGTTTCCTTGCTTCTGTTGGAAATCCTGCATGGGATTGACATTGCTTTTTAGAGAGAAGAAGCAGTAACATGATTTGTGAAATGTGTGTGGATTTCCAGCAATGTAATGTTAAGATGACATATGTTTCTCTGTTAAACTAGAAGTGTGTCCTGATAGTAAAAGTGAATCATTTTGGACAGTGGTCGCCAGTTTTGTTAATAGGAATTGTCATAATTTTTATTTTTTAAAATGTTGTAAAAGTAGTAAAAATAAAACGTCTCTTATTGCATTGATCAAAACATCTCTTATTGCATTGATCAAAATACAGTAAATTATATTGCAAAATATTTGTACACATTTAAATAACTGTTTTCTACATTTATATGCTGAATAAAAAGTAATTTATTCTTGTGATGGCAAAGTTTGATTTTCAGCAGTCATCACGTCAGTCTTCGGTCACATGATCCTTCAGAAATCATTCTAATATGCTGATGTGCTGCTTTTTTTTCATGATTATTTGATGAAAAGGAATTTAAAAAGGACAGCATTGACATAATATTTGATTTAATGTATTAATAACTTTAAAAAAATCGTACTGACTCCAAACTTAATTTTTTAAATAATAAATTAAATAAATATAAAATATAGTTTAATTGCTAGTAATGCATTTATTTTAAGTATATCAATATTAAATGACTGATTCTATAATGGATATACCTGCCACCCAAGTATGTTTTCGATGAAGTACTGACACTTTATACCAGCAAACAAAATCTCTCTGTGTTGTGTCTCTTTCAGGATGTGGCCGCTCTCCTCCTCTAATGATTGCTGGTGGAAGAGTGTTTGTTATTCCCTGCATTCAGAAAATCCAGCGGTATGTACTGTATAGAATTACAGAAAAGACTGAGAGTCCCGGGCCTCATTATTGGAGGGAATAAGAACAAGAGGTGGCCCTGGGTGCAATAAAGACTCCACTCGTGTTTACATTCATCTCCTCGTATACATGGCGAGGATTACTGGAATCACTCAGTCTGCTAAGAATATATTTGCCTTCGCTTCACATAGTCTTGATCATTTAATTACTGTACATCAGCAGTCACATCTGTGAGGTTAAGCTCAGCCGTCAATGTGCACAACTATATGTGGGTGTTGCTTGATTTTGGGGGTGGGGCTATCTATTTGCCCAAATAATGGGAGACAATACTGGTTATAGAAAAGAATCACCTCCCTTTAAAATAATCACATTTAGTTGCTTTGCAGCCTGAAATGAAGACAGACACAATTTTTGTTTTATAAAGCGGTATTTACACAGTGCAATTTATAACATCCAAGTGAAAGATATAACACCAGCATGTCAGAAAAAAATAAAAAAAACAGCTGTTTGGTTATGGAAGCTTATATTAAGGGTAACTGTGATATTTTTTTCTGGTAAAGCTGAGTTTATATCTCATAATTCAGAATTACAAGATGTAAACAAAACAGATGTTAATTCAATTCTGAGATGAATAGTCTGAATTATGAGCTATAAACTCGCAATTGTGAGAAAAAGTAAGACATTTTTAGAAAAAGTCGCTAAAATCTTTTCTATTTTTTATTTTGTGGCAGAAAAAAAAACAGAATTGCAAGATGTAAACCAAGAATTCACAGCAAAAAGTTAGAATTGCCAGAAAAAAAAAGAAATAAAAAGTCAAGATCTTTATTTTAAAACTTTGTTTTATTCTGTGGTGGGAAAAGGCTTCCATATTTGGGAAATGCATTCATTTGGATGGTGTGCATACCTGCCTTTGTTTGTTTTTGAAAACAACTTTTTCCCTTTCGTTTTTCTTTGCTCCCAGGATCTCTCTCAATACTCTGACTCTGAATGTGAAGAGTGACAAGGTCTACACCAGACATGGAGTACCAATCTCAGTAACGGGCATTGCTCAGGTTAGAGAGACACACATTACACAGTCCTCTGTTGTACAGTCTGTAAGTGCTGCTGTTCATGTGTTCTTCAGGTGAAGATCCAGGGTCAGAATAAAGAAATGATGGCCGCAGCCTGTCAGATGTTCTTGGGGATGTCCGAGGTGGAGATTGCTCAGATTGCCCTGGAGACCCTCGAGGGACACCAGAGAGCCATTATCGCCCACCTGACTGTGGAGGTACTGCCATGTGCTAAAAGAGACTGAAGATACAAGCTTTTATGAGAAGATTACAAAGAGAACTGGAGGATTTTAGTGCTGAAATCAACAAGCAGCTGTACTTCTGTTGTTAGCTGTTTATTTGTTATTAATTGTACAATCTCTCTTTCTTTCTTTCTGTAGGAGATCTATCAGGACCGTAAAAAGTTCTCCGAGCAGGTCTTCAAGGTGGCTTCCTCTGACCTGGTCAACATGGGGATCGGTGTTGTCAGCTACACGCTCAAAGATGTGCATGATGATCAGGTGACTATAGTCAGGCACCACACACCCTAACGTTCACTGCCATTCAAGTGCTTGTGTAACATAAATATATTAACATGTAGGAAATATATTTTAAAATATAGTTTATTTTTGTGAGGGCAAAGTTGAATGTTCAGCAGCCATTTCTCCAGTCGTCAGTGTCACGTGATACTTCTGAAATCATTCTAATATGTTGATTTGGTGGTCAAAAAATATCTTATAACAGTTGTGCTGCTTAACCTGTTAACTGTCACCCGGCCCCTCGGTGGAATGCCCACGTTTACTTCACTATATTACAATTAAATCCTAATCTAATCATGATAAACTATATATCGTTGGAAAGGTCTAAGACTCCTAAATAGATATCTTATCTTTTTATTATTTATTTATTATGTAGGAAAAGTATTAGATTAATTTATGGCAAGAGTGCACCTCAAAAACCTACATCATAGCAGGAGTTCTGACCTTTGTCAGAAAAAGTCTTCTTTATTGCATTTTTCTCTATCTCTTTAGAAATCATTAGAAAGTATATATAATGCTTGAAAACTTAAACTCTCAAAATTCATCCTTTGAAACCCATTTTAAAATCAGACATTACATTACCATGAAAATGGTACATCAAATTCATGTTAGAAAATATTTTCAGTCATGAATTATAAAAAAATATATATATATTTCACTCAACTGAAACTCACTTGAACTTTCTCACAGAATTATCTAATCTCGCTGGGTAAAGCTCGTACCGCTCAGGTGCAAAGAGATGCTCGTATCGGTGAAGCTCAGTTCAAGAGGGATGCCGTCATCAGGGTGAAAATATTTCTTCTTTCTGTTATCATTGTTCAATGTGTGACGTTGGTGTCAGATTAAACTGTTAATGTGTGTGTTTGTGTATGTAGGAGGCTCACGCCATGCAGGAGAAGATCTCTGCTCAGTATAAGAATGAGATTGAGATGGCTAAATCCCAGAGAGACTTTGAGCTGAAGAAAGCCGCCTATGACGTGGAGGTCAACACCAAGAAGGCGGAGTCTGAAATGGCCTATCAGCTTCAGGTACCAAATGATCTTCACCTTGGTTTTCAGCTGGTAACATGTAACGTTTCATGTCAAAATCCTGTAAAACTAGACGATTAAGTCCCATCTACTGAGATTTTTGCTGGCCGTCATCTGCATCAGGTGGCCAAGACAAAGCAGCGCATTGAAGAGGAGAAGATGCAGGTCCAAGTCGTGGAGCGTACCCAGCAGATCACCCTACAGGAGCAGGAGATCACCCGCAGGGAGAAGGAACTGGAATCCAAAGTCCAGAAACCAGCTGACGCCGAGAGATTCCGCATCGAGAAGATCGCTGAGGCACAAAAGTGAGAACCGAGGAACTAATATAGCAATGCACAAAACACTAGGCTCCAAAAGTTTTGGCTAAGTTCACACAAATTTGTGCTGCTTCAGTGGAAGCAAATCTGAAGAATAGAACTCATAGCTTTGTATGATAATCTAAAAAAAACTTAAGTTCTCTCACTTTAACAGGCTTCAGTTGATCATGGAGGCAGAAGCTGAGGCAGAGGCCATTAGAGTGAGTTCATGAATCTCTCCACACACTTGTTTTTTGCCTTTGAAAATGAGCGTTACTATTCTCATAAGACACATACCCTGCTCAACATTCATCTTTTTCTGTCTCTCTTTCAGATGAGGGGAGAGGCAGAGGCCTTTGCACTGGAGGCAAAGGGTCGGGCTGAAGCCGAGCAGATGGCCAAAAAGGCAGAAGCTTTTAACCAGTACAAAGAGGGAGCCATGGTGGACATGCTGCTGGAGAAACTCCCACTGGTTAGTGCATCCGAAATTCTGAATGTCCACGAATTAGTTCAATGATAAGATCACTCAGCAATGACCTCCACTCCTCTAGATTGCAGAAGAGATCAGCAAGCCACTCTGTGCAGCCCAGAAGGTCACCATGGTGTCCAGCGGTGGGTCAGAAGTGGGCGCAGCTAAGCTGACAGCAGAAGTTCTGGAAATCATGACTCGGCTGCCGAGCGCAGTGGAGAAACTGACTGGAGTCAACATCTCACAGGTGACCACACTCACGGCAGCAGATCACACAGCAGTAGCTGTTTTGTTGCAGTTGTCATTGGAAATGGAACATATACCATTTTACTTGAAGTAAACATCAGTGAAAGTCAGGTTAAAAATAAGCAAAGCATATTTTCCATGCTGTTTCTTCACTAAAACAAATGCAAAGAGAAATGCCCCTCTGGAATGTTTAGCCCTAAATGTAACCCTATCGCCTTCTATGAATTTTAATATCTCTGTCCTCTATAATCCACCTTCACATAATGTTAAGTTTTATGATGACTTAAATGTTACAATTAAACAACTGGACTCTCATAGAGACAATATGGTATGGTGACTACAATATTAACTGGTCTGACAAAAACTGTAAACATAAACTCAAAGCACTTATGACAAAATTCAACTATCAACAAATGATTGTAGGACCCACAAGAATAACAAGGCACACGAAGGCCCTCATTGATTTGGCATTTACTAACAGACCTGAGCGAATAACAATGATTTAGAATTTGATAACTGGACTCTCGGACCACAACATGACTTTGACTGTTAGGAAACTGACGAAGAAGCGCCTGCAGTTCTTTGGTAAACCTGTTCATGAAAAAAAACACTTCATTATTCCAAAAAGTAGAATTGTGCAATTTGAAAGAGAAGTTAAAAATGAAAACTGGGAACAAATTATGACATTAGACGATGTAGAGGAGTGTTGTAATTCTATGACCACATCTATTACAAATCTAATGGAAAAATTTACAAAGCAAATAAAATCTAAACAAAGAGATTTCACGGTGCCCTGGATAAATAATGAAATACAAAAATTTATGAAAATGCGAGATTTAGCTCTGAAAACCTCTTTAAGATCTAAACTTAAAACTGATCTCCTCACTTACAGAAGTTTAAGGAATAAAGTCTTATTTGAGCTGTGGAAAGCAAAAGTGACATATTACACTCATCTAATTGATAGTGCTAAAGGCAACAAAAATTCACTTTGGAGGCATCTAAATAATCTGAGTAAAAATCAAATAAACAAAAAGATTACAGAACTTAACATTAATGGTAATAGTATAACTGATCGTGCCATTATGGCTGATGAATTAAATTCATATTTTGTACAATCTGTTGAAGAATTAACAAAAGAATTCCAACTTGTCAATCCTCTCAATCATCCATTGAGAGTAACCCCAACAGATTCCTTTTATATTAAAGAGGTGTCGCATACAAAAGTTGCAGAAATAATTAATAAACTCCCAAATTCCAAGTCTAATTACATTTTTAGGATGAATAGTTGTTTTCTTGTTTTCTTTCCATAAGAACCAGTACATTTCCCAGTGCATGGAAACAAGGCATAATTATTCCTGTGTTAAAAAATGGTAGCCAAGACTCAATGAGTAACTATTGCCCTATATCGATTTTACCAGTTTTATCTAAAATAATTGAAAAAGTTGTAGTAGTGCAACTGAGTGATCATTTAGAAGCCAGACAGCTACTCCATCCTCACCAGTTTGGGTTTAGACCAGGTTATTCAACAGAAATAGCAAACTGCTGTTTAATTGAAAATGTAAAAAAGTCCCTGGACAAGAGTAATGTGGTGGTAGCAGTATTTATTGACCTTAAAAGGGCATTTGATATGGTCAATCATAGTCTGCTTTTATCTAAAATGTTAAATTTTAATTTCTCAAATGAGGCAGTGTTGTGGTTTACATCTTACCTCCTCTAGAGTCTACAGTGCAGTGTGTTAAAGTTGATCAAAACATATCCGCACTCTCAAACATAAAAATGGGCATTCCTCAGGGTTCTATACTTGGCCCCTTGCTGTTTAGTCTTTTTATAAACGACTTACCTCTGCACTGCTCAGATGCCAGTTGTCAGCTCTATGCGGATGATGTAGTTATTTATGCAACCACCATGTCACCCGAGCAGGCTGCAGCTGTACTGTCTACTAGTATGTTTGACATCCAACAATGGCTCATCCAAAATCAGCTAGTTCTAAATCTCTCAAAAACAGTTTCCATGTGCATTTCCATTAAAAAACTTGATTTAAAAGGAAGATTTAATATTAATATACAAAATAAAGAAATACATCCAGTTATAGAATTGGTTTTAGATCCTCAACTAAAATTTGACAAGCATATAAAGACAATTTTAAAAACAATACAAAGTAATCTCAACTGTTTTAAATTAATTAGAAACTTCATACCGAACCAGGCAGCCCTGCTGTACATGCATGCTATGATCTTTTCTCATATATATTTTCTCATATATCGATATTTCTCTGTGAAGAGCTCTAAACTCTGGAACTCATTACCATCTGACATTAAGACTGTACTGGACTTTAAAGTGTTTACTTCCAGGCTAAAGAACTTGTTAAAAACAAACCAAAGGTGTACACATTATTAATTAATGCTAGTAGTATGTAACTTTACAGGTAAATTTCATGGGTAAATTTTATCATATATAACCAGGGACAGGAGTTGTTTATATATTATGTTATATTGTTTTAATTGAAATAGTTAAGTATGTAAATTGTATTGTGTTTAAAAGCCCAACCAGGGACAGGAGTTGAAAATTAGCATTTGCTATGAACTTTTTATGCAGCACTTCAGTTACAAGCTTGCTTTGACACTATGTTTGTTTGCATTGTCCCTGTCAAATAAATAAAATAAAAATTAACTTTGTTTTTTTTATAATATAAAATTAATATTGAATTATTGTTAATATATATTTATTTTATTTTATTAAATACTTATATGCACCTGTATGACAGTACAGTAATATTTTTTACCAGCATATATTTTTTACTGAAACATTCAATTGAAATAGGTTGAACTAATTGAGGAAAATGTACTGAACTTGACAACTCTAACTATGCTATTAAATATATTTTAAACTTGGCCAAATAAATAGTGCATTTAAATCCTTGCGATATTTACTAAATTGTCAATCTTTTAAGTAGTTCTTATTGAAATTGACTTTATTGATTAAAAACCTGTGTCTGTGTGAATGCCCCTTAAGTTTACATTAGAATACTTCAGAAATACAGTACAAACTGCTTTAAAACACACCTGCTTTCTACTCCAGCCACACTAACATTTTGTTACCTTCTGTTTTGGACAGGTTGGATCAACCCGCATGGGCTAATGGAGTTCATGAGGAAGGAATCGGGTCTGATCCGCTGTGATCGTGTCTGTATGCATGCCTGTGTTTAAACTGAACCTGGAACATTGAGGTCCTTTTTGTGTTTGTAATCCACTAATTGTAACATTCAGTTTTTGTATTCTATTCTAATTGTTTTTTAATCATATGGTAATTTTATAAGTTAGGTGAACTACATCATCTGCTCTAGAGCCACTGTTATATTCAGGGAAGCAGGGCTGGTCTTCCTTTTTTATTTTTTGAATAGTTTTTTGTATTTCTTGTCTGTCAGAGCCACACGCCTGTTGATTCTGGTACAGTTTCTTCCAAAACCAAAGTGCATTCAAGTCAAATGCATGTAAATTTAAGGGGAAGTCGTGGCCTAATGGTTAGAGAGTTGGACTCCCAATCGAAAGGTTGTGAGTTCGAGTCCCGGGCCGGCAGGAATTGTGGGTGGGGGAAGTGCATGTACAGTTCTCTCTCCACCTTCAATACCACGACTTAGATGCCCTTGAGCAAGGCATCGAACCCCCAACTGCTCCCCGGGCGCCGCAGCATAAATGGCTGCCCACTGCTCCGGGTGTGTGCTCACAGTGTGTGTGTGTGTGTGTGTGTTCACTGCTCTGTGTGTGTGCATTTCGGATGGGTTAAATGCAGAGCACAAATTCTGAGTATGGGTCACCATACTTGGCTGAATGTCACTTCACTTCTTCACCTGAAGTGCATTACTGAAGCCATAGTCCTCGTGCATGATGCCTCACATCTGCAGACACAGAAGTGTGACGCTTTATTCTTGCACTTTTATATATAAGGTTAATCATTCAATGCTCTGTGAAGGCTTTTTTCTTTGATATTGAAAATGATTTGGAATATAATACATTTTTTGTTACCTTATGCTCATTAAAGTGATTTATACAGCAAGTTGAAAAGTAAGATGGTGTGGGAAGTGGGTGAAGAAAAGAAACCCTTTGATTTTTTTTTTTAGCTGATGAACAAACATGATAAAAGAAGAGGAAACTGGTCAGGTATTTAACGAAGGCTGGAAGTATGTTTCTCTGCCCAAAGAAACTCCAGTGAAGGCTGGTGATGGTTTAATTTCTCATATCACTGTATGAAAAAAAATGAAGTTAGTCTTTTTGTTTTGCAATGCTGCTGTGTACTTAACACTAAAATCGACTTCACATCACTAAAGGTTAACCTATGCATTTGTATTTTATGCCTTCAAAGTGCCTCAGAGCTATTTTTACTTCCTCTCTGAATCAACCTGCTCTGATTGCGTTTCAGCAACAGGAGCTGTGATGTGTCATGTGATACTTCCTGGCCTTAATTTCATTCAGAATGTTCCATTTGTTTGTTTTATTGTTAGTGTAAAGCCTCATTATTGTTCTTATATATGACAAACCCAATTTTGCCTTGAATATGTACTGTATATGTTCACCTTAAACTGACGATCGCTATATCCAGGCTAGGATTTATTCATATTAAGTATGTACTGTTTATTATAAACAATAAACTATTAGTGTGCGTTGTACTTTAACATGTTGATTTATGGCTTTGTCTGGATGTGTGTTTCCACAAATCTATAATGTTTAGCATATAATGCTGTTTGAATATGAATGCTAATGTGAAATGACACTACTCACAATGAGCAGATTGTGTTCGAGCATTAGTGAAAATGAGGATATCACTTTATTTGAAAAGGTTACTTTATTAAAACACCTACAAAAATAGACAACACAGGCAATGACACTGACTAACACGAGCAGGGAGTCTAAAACAGAGACAGACAGACCCAATTAATAACAGATAGCAATATTAATGAAGAAAATTATGTCCCATGAAGTATTTACATTTTTCATTGTTTATGAAACATGAAGAGCTGAGGACAGAACATGCCCATAACTATATTTATAAAAATACAATAAAGGTTCAGGGACTCGGTGTACCAAAAAAAGATTGGCATGGTAATATAACCATTTGGGAATCACATTCTTCTGTGTATGTTACAGTATATATGTTGCTCTCCACCCCTACCTACACACACAGTCTTACTCTTAAATGAGGAAGAGATGGCGTCATTGCACCAGGTTCAAGTTAAATCTGCAGTGTGCAATTACGTACTGTAGCTTTAAGAGAGTTTCCTGCAAGTGTCCTATAGGTTTACACAGTAAATTCAGGACAAATGCTTTGTTTATTTTTCTATTCACCCTGTTCATTTCTCATTATATAGGCAATAACTTTGTCACACTTATTGGTATAAATGTACATGCTTGTGGCCATTCTGCTTGTTTTTTTTCCCTCTCTTTCTCTCTATAAAATTCTTCAAGGCCCCTGCATTTTGATTTCTGGCAAGTCCAGGCTCATATTTAAGTCAGGTGGTTTCTGATTGGCTGTCATCGTTTTTATTCTTTATCAGCTGGAAAAATTATAATTCTGAACGTGATTCCAGTGATATCATTATTCTGAGTCATTATTCTTGTAGTTGTGGGGTGGACATCCCTATGAGTAGAATTTGAATTATTAAAGCTTCATGTTATCGTCCTTGGTGTGAATGGGCCTTAAATACGTTTTTTTTTCTAGTTGATGGATGATAAAAACATTGACAGCCAATCAGAATCCATCCAGCTTTATAGAGCTTCAGTAATTAATGTGGATGATTGTAAATTGTAATTATTGTCCTTGGTGCGAAAAGACCTTAAGGGACCATTTATGTGCAAACATACAGGGGCGGAGTCACAAATATCCATTTTCTGTTTTAGCTGAATTTGATATCATGTAATAAGCCTGTGTTTCATATATCAGCATTGATGTACATAATTATAGAAAATTTTTAATATACACCAAAAGCTCTTTAAACGTCTTATTGAGGGTTATCAACACTTTAAATGGCTCTCCCAAGAGGTCCAAAAAATGAATTCATATCATTGAGATGAACTCGTCTCATGCAGGGTTGAATTTTTAATGATCTGTGAGCGTTTCTTAATGATGATTTACCCTCCACCACAGAAAAGACATCCTTAGATTCTCTACATGAACACGAATGCTAGCAAGGTTAGGCAGAATTCACTGTTAAACATGTTATTCACTATTTTCACTTAATATGCAAGTAGGAAAAAATACATCTGTATTTCTGCTATAGTATGTTTTAATAGATTATTGATTATGTGTCAAGTGTTTCCTGAAGAGAACGATGACTAAATTGTTGGTTTGTAGAGCCGTGTGCTTTTGTGCTGCCTGTCATCTAGCTATGAAGCCCTCCACCAGTTCATATGATTATGTTTCGTGACCTATTTTTGATACAGGTTAGAGGACCGGGATTCAAGGTTGAGTTACCAAGCAACATTTTATCCTAAAATCAATCTCATATTATTCATGTTAGCCCATCGTCAGCGCTTAGTCATCATTACTGGACCTCACCGAACACAAAAGACTGAAACATTTACAGAGACGTTTCATTCTCAGGTTCACAGAGAAAATATGATGATTTAGGAAAAAGAAAAGATGACTCGGCTAATTCTGTGGTGCATTCTGGGAGATCTGTGCTCTGTGAAACTAAATACTGTGGAACAGTGATGCCATAAGTATTGATAGTGCAGGAACAGAGAGTCTAAATATGATTTGAGGATAAAATATTGCTTGAAGAGTTCAGGATCTCAGGATAGGGAGTGAGAAGTGGGTCATTAAGGGGCACCGAACCTGCGGCTTTTATTCGCCCCAACCCACCTTTCAAAAAAATACACTAATTTACATAAGAGTGCTTAGCCATGTCTGCTTAAAAACACACCACCAGACTGTGGTCCACACATACTTTCTTACATTCTTCCGCTTTTCATCTCTGTCACTTTCTAAACCATGTTCATGGCATCTTCGGTGAGGAAGGAGTGAATGTACGCAAAGGAAGGCCGTAGTTTACAGTCTCTGCTCCAGCAGCTAAGCATCAGCTCATACAAACCCTGTGGGCACACAGCCGGGCGAGACAGGTACGCCTGATCAAGAGAGAGAGAGAGAATGAGTGAGTGGAGAGAGAAAGAGAGAGTGAGTGATTGAGACTATGCTAATGTTTTTCTTATGAGGGTTAATAAGTGTTAGCAAGCACACGCACCTGTCTGCCCTGGTCTCTGAAAAACTCCCCTGCGTTGTCAATGACTTGTTCATCGGTCATGTGACTGTACGGCTGCTCCTGACACACACTTAGCATCTCCCACAGAGTCACGCCAAATGCCCACACGTCACTCGCCGTGGTGAACTTCCCCTACACACACACAAATTGTCCGACATTCAGGGAACCAGTATTATGCACATTACGAGCTAATACATTTGTATATGGATATGACTCGTTGCTGATGTCATTTCATTATATACAATTGGGCCAGTTGTTACAAAAAAAGGAAGAAACGTGATCAAATATGAAACAGTACAACCTATACCAAATTCTAAAATAAATTAGAAATAAATAAATTATTATAACTATTTTTTTACTTTTTTTTTTTATTCAGTTTTAATACATATTTTATGTCATAAATATAATTCTGATAAATAAAAACTAAGTAATTAAATATATCTTAATTGTGGTAATGAATTTTATTTTTAAAAAAATGGAAATGTTATTTATAAAAAAATTTAAAAGATGGCAAAATGTTATAATGTCATATTTTATTATCAGATAATAAATATTAAATAAACAAATATAAATGAATGGATTAAATATATCTTCATTATGGTAAAGCAGAAAAGATAACACATCTAGTGGTCCCAGACTTTTTTTACCCCCATTATATATATACTGTATTTTTATTTCTTAATAAATAAAATAGATACACAAAATGTTATGATATTATATTTCCTTATTATAAGTAATAATACATAATAATAAATGTTAATTAGTAAATATGGATTAATCACTAGTGGTCACAGACTTTGGGACTCTATAAACTTTATAAAGATTGTATTTTTATTTATGTTCAAAATTGTATGTATAAGATTTCGTTATTAAAAGATGTCAAGTATGATAATAAATATAATTTAATAAATATAAATTAATTAAATATATCATCATTATAGTAACACCGAGACAAACTTATCAATAAAAACAAATTAAGTTTGTCACTAATATTCCTGTATGTTTTAATTTATTTATAATAGAAAAAAGTTCTAGTTTGTGTTCTCACCATGAGGATGCACTCCCATGCCATCCAGCGAATCGGCAGCACAGCTCGTCCCTGTATCCTGTAGTAATCACCAGCATAGAGGTTCCTGCTCATGCCAAAATCAGCTATCTTTATCTGACGCTCCCCGCCGCGGTCCTCCCCCTCGCCCCTCTCTCCACCCACCAGGCAGTTCCTCGTGGCCAGGTCTCGGTGAACAAAGTTCAGAGACGACAAGAACTTCATTCCTGATGCGATCTGACTCGCCATGGAGATCAAAGCTGGGTAGCTGAGACAGAAAGAGACATTTAACCTCCCACACTGTAAGAAATGCTTTTTATGCTTGATATAATCGTTGTAGTGTTCTGTGCGTCTGTGCACCTGATGGTTGGTGTATGATGTGAAGGGCCAGTCTTGTCCAGCAGCACTCTATGGGACAGATACTGATTGAGGTCTCCACTCTCCATGTACTCTGTGACCATACAGAGTGGGTCGCTGCTTACACACACACCCAGCAGGCAGATTATGTTCGGATCCTTCAGGCGAGATAAGATCTTCACCTCCTTCAGAAAATCATTCCTGTTGGGAAAAAAAGAGCATGAAAAGAATGAAAGAGTAACAAGAGAAGGGGAAAGGACAAAATAATAAGATATGAAGTGTATGAAGAATTTGAGTTTACTAAAGTTTTACAAAATACATAACAACAGTTACGGATTTAAAGCTCAAGAAGTATTCCAACTAAATCTGGAAATATGGCAAAAAACAATAATTATATAATAACCCATAATAATTATAATACAGTTACCTGGCATTTTTAGATGCATCTGGCCTTAAAATCTTCACCGCCACCAGCAGAGGGCGCCCTTTCCTGACATTAAATGGGAACTCAAGGTTTTCAAGGTCTTGGGGGTTTTCAATCTCACACAGATGAACCTAACAAGGAAACATACAATATATAGCCTGCTATAAAGGGAACATTATATTATACATTATATTACTATATTATTTAAATAGTCTGCCTTTGAGCCACACAATAAGGTTTTTGAAGAAATAATTTCATGAAGCTAAGAGGGGTGTGGGAATTTGTAATGTTTATGCAATCCAAAGTTGTACCTCTCCAAATTGTCCTTCTCCCAGCTTTTCTTTGAATACAAGTCGTTCCCGTGGCAACTCGGGCAGTGGCGGACAATCAGTGGGTGTGGCTGAGAGGGCGGGAACTGCATATGTATTGTTTCCACTAACGCCTTGCAGGCTAATGATGTCAGCTTCCGCATAATGAGGAACACTTCCCCCGCCTCCCGATGCTTCTCCATAATGAGCCAGGCCAGGGGGCGGTCCCTCCTGAATGGGTAGGCCTTTATCAACCATATCAACAGCACATGCTAAGAGAAAAAAAGGGTACAAAAGAAATACTTATAATAGAGAGCCATATTACCCAATAATAATAATAATAATGAGTAATTATTAACTGGACACATGCACTTAAACACTCACATACTGTACACTGGAGAGGACATATTATGTACATGCTTACTGTTATATGATTGGCTGTCAGAAGACAGCAAGAAAACACTAACATGCTCCAATCGGCTCATACGTTACCTCATCCTGGAAAAAACAATATACTACCATTTTGGAGAGGTTTGGCACTAATTTTTTTTTTTTACTTTTACTCTCAAATTTATTCAGACTGGGGTCAGTAAGATTTCTTTAAGATAAAAGAATACTTTTTGTTCAGCAAGGACAAATATTTGATCAAAAGTGACAGCAAAAATGTTTACATTGCTATTCAAGATTTCTATATCAAATAAATGATATTCCTTTAAACTTCATATTCAAAGAACCTGGTTCCCACAAGTTTATTAAGCAGCACAATTGTTTCAGTGTTGTCAATATACACTGAACAAAATTATAAATGCAACACTTTTGTTTTTGCCCCCATTTTTCATGAGCTGAACTCAAAGAATTAAGACTTTGTCTATGTACACAAAAGGTCTATTTCTCTCAAACGTTCACAAATCTGTCTAAATCTGTGTTATTGAGCACCTTCTCCTTTGGAGTTAATCCATCCAACTCACAGGTGTGGCATATCAAGATGCTGATTAGACAGCATGATTATTGCACAGGTGTGCCTTAGGCTGGCCACAATAAAAGGTCACTCTAAAATGTGCAGTTTTACTGTACTGGTCAAGGGGGAGGGGGGATCCAAAAACCAGTCAGTATCTGGTGTGACCACCATTTGCCTCACGCAGTGCAACACATCTCCTTCGCATAGAGTTGATCAGGTTGTTAATTGTGGCCTGTGGGATATTGGTCCACTCCTCTTCAATGGCTGTGCGAAGTTTCTGGATATTGGCAGAAACTGGAACACGCTGTCGTATACGCCCATCCAGAGCATCCCAAACATGCTCAATGGGTGACATGTCCCGTGAGTATGCTGGCCATGCAAGAACTGGGATGTTTTCAGCTTCCAGCAATTGTGTACAGATCCTTGCAACATGGGGCTGTGCATTATCATGCTGCAACGTGAGGTGATGGTCATGGATGAAAGGCACAACAATGGGCCTCAGGATCTTGTCACGGTATCACTGTGCATTCAAAATGCAATCAAAAAAATGCACCTGTGTTCATTGTCCAGAACATACGCCTGTCCATACCATAACCCCACCGCCTATATGGGCCACTCGATCCACAACGTTGACATCAGCAAACCGCTCACCCACACGACCCCATACACGCTGTCTGCCATCTGCCCTGTACAGTGAAAACCGGGATTCATCCATGAAGAGAACACCTCTCCAAAGTGCCTACTCAAGTCGGTAACAACGACAAACTGCAGTCAGGTCGAGACTCCGATGAGGACAAAGAGCATGCAGATGAGCTTCCCCGAGATGGTTTCTGAAAATTCTTTGGTTATGCAAACCAATTGTTGCAGCAGCTGTCCGTGTGGCTGGTCTCAGACGATCTTGGAGGTGAAGATGCTGGTTGTGGAGGTCCTGGGCTGGTGTGGTTATACGTGGTCTGCGGTTGTGAGGCCGGTTGGAAGTACTGCCAAATTCTCTGAAACGCCTTTGGAGACGGCTTCTGGTAGAGAAATGAACATTCAATTCACGGGCAACAGCTCTGGTGGACATTCCTGCAGTCAGCATGACAATTCCATGCTCCATCAAAACCTGGGACATCTGTGGCATTGTGCTGTGTGATAAAACTGCACATTTTAGAGTGGCCTTTTATTGTGGCCAGCCTAAGGCACACCTGTGCAATAATCATGCTGTCTAATCAGCATCTTGATATCCCACACCTGTGAGTTGGATGGATTATCTCGGCAAAGGAGAAGTGCTCACTAACACAGATTTAGACAGATTTGTGAACAATATTTGAGAGAGAAAAAAGTCTTATTAGATTTTTGAGTTCAGCTCATATATATATATATATATATATATATATATATATATATATATATTTACTGTATTTGGATAACAAAATAGCCGTCAGCGATTTTTGATTGCTAAAGCTAATTTTACAGCTAGAATATCTAAAATAGACTTACTTAATATTTTCCTAGTTGTTAATAATAAAAAAATTATTTGATACAATTATACTTTTATTAAAAATGAGACAAGAATTTGTTTTTCATTTTTTATTTGCATACCAACTTAAGCATGAACTCCACTAACTCCAAGGTGAACAAGTACATTAAATCTCAATAAACGTTATAATTTACAAAAATGTTTGTTGCGCTGGCAATGAAAGTAACGACAGATAAAAAAAAAAAAACAAAAAAAAACAACTGAGGCCAAATAATTAAATCGCTTAACAATTCATGTTTATTTCACTCTGTTAGGTCATCTTAGTTCTAAACGTACTAATTCATGATGGATTTTATATTGTAATTGACGTTTAGGTCTGGGACTTCCTAAGCTTCCAAGACATAAAAGTCCCAGAAACACACTTAAAGAAATCTTTTATGACTGTTTAATATCCTCTGTGCTGTTCTGGGGCCATTACATCACTAACTGTTACCTTTAGGAGTTCAGGGCACTTCAAAATGTTCCCTGGGGAGGACACCACCCCTTGCCCATTTTTTTGGGCAGAATGAACCCCTCTCTCTTACCCTGGGACAGGTTTTGGGGCTTTTCTCGCTGGCTGTGGCAGTTTGTCAGTCTGTTGGGGCCATGTGTCAGGTCAGACAAGAGGAGATGATATGCTGGGTTGTTTAACAGCAGTGCTAGGAGGACACAGACACACACACACACAAATCCCACGGACACACAAGTCCACGAAGGGTATGACAGTGTGAGCAGACACCACATGACAAAAACGACATGAAGCGGCACAACCACAACCAAACCACATCACAAAACAATCATATCACAACACGAGACGACACAACAACAAAACACAAACAACAGGGATGTTAATGGGTGACGGAGCAAACCAGTTCCATGTGAGATTCACAAACACAGCAGGCAGTGTTGTCATTGATAATGACGCAGGCTGTTAATCGTCTTGGTCAGTCTGTTGTGGGGCATTCCTTTTATGTTAATTAATATATGAAAACATTAAGTATCTGTCACGAAAGCAACTATAGCAGGAAAAAACTGAACATTTGAGTACAAGTGAAGTGTGAGTGAAATAATTCTGCCTCCCTCCTCTCTCTTTCAGATAGTACAGTGGCTCTTTGTGTCTGGGTTGTGGATTGTCCTAAAGTACTTTTTCTGATGTCGTTTTGGCAGTGCAGTTGATTCCCCCTGGTGACCTGGGTTCCTGTGCATTTACTGAGTGAGGTATATGAATGCTGAGTGTGTGTGTGTGTGTGTGTCACCTGTGCTGTCACATTGCTCTCGGGGCCGCAGTACAGTGCTGGGCTCCTGGTATTCACCGTCGCGGTCCCGGTCATCGGGGAAGGTGTGTATGCGCTGGTAGCGGCTGGAGTATGTGTGCGTGTTAGTGTTATTGATCACCACGCTGTCCGATGGAACCGAAAGATGAACCCGCAGCTCGTCACTAGAGAGGCTGCCTTGTGCCTGGATATACAGAGACAAATAGAATATTAAAGAGCCATGACATCCAATTTGGAGTTTTCCGGCGTTTCGTCAATGTCTGATAGATATCTGTACGCAAGTACATTCCTAAAATGCTATAACAGATAAATGCACAAAAAATTCCATTTTCTATTATGAAAAAATAAATCAAACAGATGAATATTCTGCTTTTATACAGCGGGCTATTCATAATTTAGATACACTATTGCCAGTTCCTTTATTTTTGCTCCACCAATGAAAAGTTACAAACAAAGAATCAACCATTGTATGTCTCAGAATGAATCAGGATGAACCTGAATGCTTTTGAACGAATATGTTTACTGAATAATTAATTGACTCACTCATAAAGATTTACTTGATCACCTAAAAGAATAATTCTATTACTTATTATTAAAGACATTTACCATTTCTTTCCCAACAAGCATTAGTGCTTATGAATGAATCAGTTGAGTTAAGGACTTGCTTATAAAGCATGAACACAGTCAAGTGGAGTTACACAAACATCGAAAAGTCCCAGTGCTTTTGAACTGTACATAGTGATGAAAAGCACCTTGCCAAGTAGCTTCTTCCAGTATTGCCTCCAGAGTATGACAGCTATGACAGCCAATAGGAGCAGGATAATTCCAACCAGGCAGCCAATCAGGATGGGCGTGTTGCTGCTGTCATCTTTGGCTACAGGTAACCCGGCCCTCAGAGTGACGGCAGGGAACTCTGTTAATACAAAACACAACAGGTTCAAGATTACATGTGTATGTTAGTGAAACGCTAGCTGAATTTACAAATAATTACAAACACCATAAATTAGGCATTTAAAGACCTTCAGAGTGTTCAGAGAGTAAAACCTCTAGTAACCTTTCAGTAACCTTCTAATCTCAGTGCTGGGTAAGGCAGTAATAAGTAAACGTCTTCATGGTCATTGACACACTTTCTGTGATTTGACTTGCTTTCTTATACACTGTGTGTGTGTGTGTGTGTGTGTGTGTGTGTGTGTGTGTGTGTGTGAGTGTGTGTGTGTGTGTGTTCTTATGTCAGTAAATTTAGAAGTCAGCTGTTGTTTTGGGGGACTGTGATAAGCTTTGACGGGGGTAAATGAGCTGTGAGAGTGGTTATGGTCCTAAAGCTAAGAGAGCTGAAGTGAATTCAAAAAGGGACAAGAGCAAGGACAGCTGGAGCGATTTCACAAAGATTCTTTATGAGTTTGGCGATATAAAAACACTAACTCAAAACAATAGTGCATTGTTAAAATCAAGAAGAAAAAAAACCCCCACCCGAGTCATGCAAAAAAAATTCTCTACTGTCTTCAAGATGGACACGCACGCACAACAACCAACCACATTCTCAAAGCATTTTATGTGAGAGCAGGGTTCTCTGTACTGGTAAACATGCCATACAAATCTAAGAGTCTACAGGAGACAGTACTCTTTTCTTCCCCTTGTCCTTCTCTCTTTCTCTCTCTCTCACCTGTTGATATGCTACTGGGAAGCAGTGAAGTAATGGTCATGAGGTGGTCTGGAAAAATGAGGGTGTACAAGTCAGAGAGAGATGGGGTGGGTGACATGAGAGTACTGAAAGATGAGGGAGGGCAGACTGTGAGCTAGGCCTTTTCAGTTTTTAAAGATGCATTTTCTCAATTATTCTCCCAATAAACCTCATTAAAAGGGTTGGAAATGAAGAACTGGTTTCAAAAAAGCAAAACAAACAAACAAACAAAAACATTGAATTAACAATTAAAATATTTATTTATTTAATTTTAGTAGTATCCTTGGTCCAGCGTGCTGTTGTAATAAATAAAATGTACACAAACATGACGGTTTGGTACACACCTCGATATTTGACATCATAGTTTGATACATTTTTGGTACAGCAGTGGGAAAAACTAAACAATTTTTCTAAATCTATTGTTTCTTTACATAAACTCAGTTATAATTAAAACATTTTAGGAATAAAAATCTACCTTGGCTTATGCTTTAATGAGGCCTTTTACAATAGGCCTAAAGTTACAGTTAACAACAGAGCCCAAACTTAAATTTAATTACTATTTATTTTTAAATATAGCAATCAACACTCAACTTAAAAAAATATATGCAAGCATGTTAATTGCACATAATGAAGTTTTTAAATTAACTTCTAAATTATAAAAATTCAGTTTGTTGTTTAAATATATCCATTTACACAGGGCCTCTCAACTCGTTTCATAACAGATTTTTAAAATTAAATAATTAAGACATCACTAACAGGTAAAGTAAAATATAATAGTATATGGTCTAGTATTTCATGAAATGCTCTTTGTCTAGTCTTCATTTATAGTGGACTAAGGAGCTGTGGACACCGATGACTTCAGGGGGTAAATTAAATGCTACGTGACATTTTTTTTTTCAAGCTGTTTTATTGACGTCTATCCATAGTTGAAACACTGATTAAGTGATTACTTGAAGCGTGAGATGACCATTCATGATTATTTTGCATTAAAACTACCCTTGTGAAAAATAAGTGTGCTTAATTGTATTAAAAGTGTACTTGTTGTGTACTTCCAATCTTAAAAGTATACGTTTTTAAAAGTGCATTTGCAGATAATATCATATAATTTAAATTTAAGGCCACTTAAGTGTACTTAAAGAGATTACACTTTAATGACAATAGGTCTTAACATACTTAACTGTACTTTATAAAAATGCACTTTATGATCATGTCTAATTAAGTATTACTTAAACATACATTTTACATAATTATGATTTTATTGCATTTTAAATAAGTACACTTATTTTTTATATTTATCAATATACTAAAGCACATGTAAAATAATTGATTTTAATTTCAACTTAAGTGTGTTCTCCAAAATTATATTTATTAATGTATTTTAAATGTACTATTTAGACTATAATATATACTATGTGCATTAATGCAATTAATAAAAAATTAAACTTCAATACACTTTCTTATACAGTATACTCCAATAAAACTATGAATTGTTGAAATGTTCATCACCAGCTCCTGCTCTATGAATTCTATAAATTACATTTTCTAGATAATATTTTCTGAAAGTACTGTATTTGTATGTAATAGTACCATAATTTACATCTGCGTACAGAATACTTTCAATATCATTATGTTGTTCTAAGTCACTTAAACACACATGTAAGTGCAATAATTGCAAGCAAAAGTTTAATGATTCTAAACCAAATTAATTTGGATTCAAATAGCCTACATTTGGTTTCTAATATAGGCTAAACTGCACTCTAAAAATGACTTTTAGTTAGGTGTATGAGTCTAACCAACGAATTACAACAACTTGAACTTGAGTAGAAATGGAAAGCTTGAAATAATAGGTAACCACGCAGTATCTCAAAATATTACGCCATGACAGTGCACTACTTCACCAGATTTTGAAAAATGCGCCGCGATGTGTGAGGGGGGAAACAAACAAGAAGAGGACAACGGAGCGCCATGTTTGGATGATTAAAGATGAGACATTATGTGCTGCAGACGACGAATCAAGTAAGTATATCTTCATATACGTTTTCTTTAACCTTAATTTAGTCTTGCCATTCGTGTGGCTTTCACCATAACGCGGCAGTTCTTGCTATATGAACTCAGGAGGTGAATTAATCGCGTAATTTATCTCTGACTGCATTCTGATATCGAAATGTGATTGCGTGTGTGGACTAAAAAAATTGGCGCTACTGAACAAAATTCAGAGATCTGATCTTGTAATATTTAATTTACATAATCGATATTATAACCACCAGTAATATTCAATATATCAGCCACCTCTAGAAATAATGCTGTTTTTTCTTTTTGCATTTGAAGAGCGAGATGTTCCGTTACTGCTCGTGTTTGTAGTGTAATATGTTTCTACTTATCTGGAGTTATATATTTTTGCAGGATCAGTACAGTTTTGTTACTGGAGATACAATGTGCAGACACAGACCAGTACTGAAGAGGTAATGTTAGAAGTTTTTAATGAATTGTTGCCCAGTCAGCTCACCCTGATCACACATGACAAGCTAAAAGTGCTATATTAAGTCAGTATCCCTATGATTTGAACGGCTTTGAATCTTTTCCATTTGCAAGTAATATATTCCCTTCTGTGCATTTACAGACCCTCTTCTAATCATCATATATTTTACAGGTAACAAACCAAAGGATGAGGACAGTAGCTTTTCTGTGCCAGCCGTGGTACATACAGGAACATCCTTCATGAAGATGTGTGAGAGAAGATTGCAAGGCATGATGAATTTCTTTTTTTTAATATAAGAAAAAAAGGGAATATTTATGTATTTTTGGTAATTGGTAGAGTTATGTTTTATTCCCTGTAAAGAAGAATAATAAATGTTTGTAAAAATGTCATCTAATTTAAAGCCCAGTGTCAATGAAGATGGTTTGGTCAGTGGAATTCTGCTGTTTATGGGAAATCTGGGACGGGAACGGGAACGGGAACATCTCCCAGCATTCTACCACCATATTGCCCTGATGATTGAGGTAACATTAATTCAGCTCTTAGGTGATCCAGATGTGGTCAAAAGTTTACACACACCTTGCTGAATATACTGCTTCATCAGGGCAGTTATTGCAATGTGTTAAAATTTATTCTACCTTTATACACATTGAACTGCTTAAATTATTAACATTTTCCTGATACTGCAAGGTGTATGTAAACTTTAGACTGCAGCTGTGTCTATTGCTTTCTTTCAACTGAACCATTTATAATGGCTGGATATGTTTTATAACAATTGTTCTTCTTTCTTTCCTCAAGGAATATTTTTGGACTTTCCTGCCTCTTTGGATCATTTTTCCGTTCACACAGAGGAACTGTGGAGAGATGTGTGCAGCTTCTTGACATGTGAAGTTTACTTCCGATGGAGAGCTTCTGGGACATTGAGTTCTTTTTTTCATTAATTAATTAATTAATTTAGTCAAACCTGCATTCACTAATGCTGGAGTAAGATTTTAGAAAGAAACCTTTTGGTCCTGTTTAATGTTGGTGCTAGTAAAGGTTTGAGAACTAATGGCCTGGTTTCACAGACAGGGCTTAGACTAAGCCAGGATCATAGTTCAATAAGGACATTTACATCATTTTCCTTGACATGCCTTTGAAAAAACATAATTGTGTGCATCTTGAGACAAAACAAAGGCACTGGTATTTTTAAAGATCAGTCAGTGCAAGTTTCTATCAGTTGAAACAGCTCAGAATTACATTTTAGTCTTGGGATGGTCTTAAGCCTTGTCTGTGAAACCAGGGGTACAAGTAACCCACTTTGGTAATGTTTTACAATAAGGTCTCATTTGTTTTACATGGATAGATAATTTTCTTTTTTTTCTTTTGTATTAAATGTGTGTTGTTTGTGTGTTAGTAATCCTATATGTTATGGTGACCAAATGACTTCACAAGTATAGTAATACCAGTAAATGGACATTTTTAGGTCCCCAATGAGGAAACAGGTTTACACATCTTACAGAATGATGTTTTCCATGATGGTGAAATTAGCATTGTCCTCCAGACTCTTTCTTATAAGTGAGTTGAAGTGTTGTAACTGTATAGTGTTGGGTTTTTCTTGTGCATCAGTAAAAAACTGAGTGCCTCAGTTTGTTTTAGAGATTGATTTGTCAATACATGTAGAGGGTTTATCATGTTGTGTTTTTGCTTTGATTGTAACTAGGTTATTAAGAGGTTATTATTATTATTATTTAATATACTAAATTTCAACTTCATAGCCAGAGATATAAGACATTGAAGTATATTTTAGTTCACATTAATTGCTTATTCAGAAGTACATATTTACCATATTTCAAATCACATATAAAATACTAAAGTCCCACTTAAGTTGTTCAAAAAAATCACTCAAAAGTTCAACTTATTGCATTTAAATTAACTTTAAAATGTGATACATTTGAAATTAATTACAAATACAATGTACTTAAGCGGCGAAAATAACATATTTAATTTGAGTTTATGTGTGTTCTTTTAAAGTATATTATTTCCGGAATAAGTATACTTTATAAAAGTATACTTAAGTGCACTTCTTATTCACAAGGGTAATAGTAATGAGGAAGGGATGATTGTGCTGCCATTTGAACTGAGGCGTTAACAGCGATCTGTCGCGCCACATCTAGAGCACCAAAACGGCATTTATTGTTTGAATTTCTTGAAAAAAAAAGACATAATTTGAAAGATGAGACTTTGTTTCTTATCAAAAGTAACAATAGATAAAACTGTACGTTTCCAATGAAGTTCCGCTCGAGCAGTGGTTGAAACAATGTTTTTGTTGGAAAATTAGCATCCGACTCACCGGAGGGGCTGCTGGTTCCGTTTGTGGGGCTCGGGGTGTGAGGAGAAGTAGCATTGACAGGACGACTGCTAGAGGAAGGCAGAGGAGGAAGGAAGTATCCATCCTCAAAAGGCACTGGAGACAAGACGGAGAAAAGATAACAGAAAAAGAAAGATTTAGATAAGCAGGCTTTATTTTAGATAAAGCATGAATATTGATCATTTAGTCTCTCGGTCTCATCTACAAACCAATCAAAGTGAATCTTTCACAATGATCACAATGTGAAACAGTGATTCACAATGATTCATCACAATGATTCACTTTTTCTCCAAATTTATCAGGTTTAAGTACCCATCCAAAGTCACACTACTATGATTTAGTAACTGATTTTGTGGTCCAGGGTCATATATGTCTGATACATAATAAATTGCTACTATATACTTGTAAGTGGCTGCAAACTCTGTAATGGTAATGAACCAGTGCACCTTGCTGTGAGAGGTCAGGTGTGTGTGTGTGTGTTCATACTCGAATAGAAGCTTATCTCGCTGATGAGGAGCCAGCGGTCACTGAAAGAAAAACGGCAGCGCAGAATTTGCGCTGGTCGTCCTCCGAGTGGCAGTGAGATGGTGCGGGATGACGGGTCGTGTAGGTCAGACAGCGGCACTTGAAGACTGAGCGCAGGCTCTGCCCACGGGCTCAGCAGACTGGCCTTAAACTCACACACCACTTCGTTGAACACCCGCACATGCTGAGTGTGTCTGTGATTACTGTGCACCTGAAACACAGACATTTAAAAACAACAATCTGCAATCAGTGCTGGGAACAAAAATAAGGAGCAGTGGAAACAGCCATCAGGGAGAACTAAACTGAAGTTATTACTCCACAAATGAAGAAAAAGGAAAGATACAGGGAGCAAATAAAAGGTGGAAGACTAGAACATATATAATGTGACAGGTTAGACAATAATGGCACTGTTACAGGTCAATGTGTAACTGCGCACATGTGTGCAAATGCTCGCTGATACTGAAAACAAAAGCTGCTGCAACAGCGGTGGAGGTTAATGTGTAGCTAAAGCTATCATGTTGACACCTCATAAGTGTCTCTCTCTCACACACACGCACACACACACACATATACACTTTGGTGAGAAATTATTTTGTAAACAAAGTAAAGACTAAGTTTTAAAAGAAAATACTATTTCAGTCTTTCTACTAAATCTCACATTTAATTTAAAGTTTTACTTGCTACTATTATTTATGAAATTTATCAGCAATTTCTGAGTGAGAACTGTTTTAAAGTGAATCCTAAACTGATTTATTCTCAATGTGTGGCAAACTTTGCACTGGAGTTCCTGAAGCAACGGGGGATTGATTTACACAGGAAAAGTGCTGGTGAGACTGGAGGTATTCCGAAACGGCAGGAATACAGCCGGAAATACTCCAAAGAAAGGTCTGAGAAAGTGTGCAGAGGGAGGCAACATAAATCATCTTGCAAAAACACGTGAACAAGTGCTTGTTGTTATGGAAAATGTTTTAATAGGACCCCTGGTTCTTTTTCTCAGTATCTTTTGGGAATCTGCTGCAAGACGTGCAGGAAGCAAGCATTATTTGAAGTGTTCAAAACACTGGGAAGCCACAGGAAAAACAGGGTGACATGGGAGGATGATGGCGTTTGTGAAAGAGAGAAATAAGAGAAAATGCCCTCTCAAGACCAGAAAAAGTCAGAAGTGGTACAAACAAATCTGCATTCCTGGTCTGGAGGACCCTTAAAAATGACAATGCAAACATACAAACTCACATACACGCAAATAACAAACAACAGAAAAAATAATGGCGCCACAAATTGGATAACAAAACGCTCGGATGCCTCTCAGAATCACACATGACCACAAATGAAAAGCCACGGGCAGATAGACAAAGAAAAACAAATCAAATGTTAATTAAAGGGTTGAAGGATAATGACAGACTCCTGAGGGTGATTTACTGGGCAGATTTATTGAGGCAGAGCTTCATTGCTGTCCTTCTAACTGACTGAGATGAATTCTGGCATAGCTTTTGCTGTCTTGCATAGTTGAACGTTCAGGTTGAAGATGAACAGCAGATCTTTTACCCACCCTCATGTCGTTCCAAACCTGTATGACTTTTTTTTTTATCTGCAGAAAACAAAATATCTTTTTTATGTAAATGGAATTTAATGTTATTTTGGACCCCAATGATTTTCATTGTATGAACAAAAAAGTTATTTTGTGTTCAGCACAAGAAAGAAAGAGATGAAGATGAGTAACTTATGACAGAATGATCAGTTTTTGAGTAAACTATCCCTTAGAACTGTTTTTTAAATCTAAAAATCACCTTGAAACCATAATTTAAAATGGCTCAGAAACATTAAATTACTACTGAGAAAAGGTTCTGGTATCATTTGTTTGCCTTGCTGTAATTTTTTTGTATCTAAATCAATGACATTAAGGCGTTTAAAGTGTGACTTTAGTCTCCAAACATATTTTGAGTTGCTGGTACTCATACTGACCTGCATGGTGTGAAAGACCCGTGTTTTCTCGAAGTGAAACTCAATGTCAACAGTGGGCTGGCCCAAGGTTTCTTGATTCCAGCCCACATAATCATATCCCGGCCACACTCTCAGTTCTTTACTCTCCATGAAATCATTCCCACCTAAAACACCATCACACAACTGGCCCAATCCTCCGAACATCACCCTACAAAGAAGAGAGAGACATTTAAGCAGTGAAGTCATTAGGCATGCACACACATACACACAGACCTATGCATACTCACATCTGGCTAGTGTCAAACGTTAGCTTAGGTATTGCAAACATTTCTCCTCCATCAAAACACATCTGGTAATGTTTCTACACAATATTCGTCAACCCCACTTGACAGATGCACTTACATACATGAGAAAGGGCCCTGGACTTTAACATACATCACAGAAAATGAAGTCTGACAGGAGCAGGTGAGGTTTGAGAAGTTTACCACAGCAAGTTCTCAACTGCTTGCTTCACACACAGCATGAAGCTAGGGTTGCAAACTGAGAAATGGTTCCCATTTTCTTTTCTTTTTTATATAATATTAAAATGTTTTTTTTGCTCCATCATCGGTTCTAGAATGTGCATTCTTCTACAGCTGTAAAATATTTTGTAAGTCTGATTCCAAATTGACTCTGAGCCAGTTCTTTTTAGCGAATCAAAAACATACAAGCAACCAGTCTGACCACCTTCTAAATGAATGACTCTCATAAGAAAGTATTGTAAGTGAATCAAACACATCCAGCTTACAACCATTACATTTTTTTGCAGTATGTTTCTCAAATTCACATTATTGTTTCTTTGTTTCTTTGTTATGCAGTTCATTGTTTATTTATGCCAGTGTTCATTTATTTGTCACTAACCATTGATTCTGGCCTAGAGAATCTAACAATCTCCATCCCTAGTTTAACATACTTGTTTGTTGAACTAAACAAAATGATGATTGATAAATGTTATTTGATGGTTTCTACATCATTTATGTTACCAGCGATTTTCATGCAGATATGGAACACTTGCAGGGAGCATGAAATTTCATTCTTAAAAAATGAAAATAAACAAAGTTGCGTTTGTGTGTTTATACATTACCCTGCCTCTTTACTGCCATCATAGACGGAGTCATTAAGGTAGACAGGAGTGCCTGACAGGTCCATCACATGACCCATAGGAGCGGTGTACGCCTTCAGCCCGTCTAACAGACAAGAAGCACATCACTCAAAGGTAAACATCATTCTACTGCAAAATGTGCCTGATGTGAATGTAATGCAGTTGTGTGTGTGATCAGAATGATGGATTGCTTGTCATGTGTTGGACTCACCCTTCCAAACACAACCGTACAGTTCAACTCTTAGACACACGCTCATCACACGGTCTGCCAGCGGGTAGAAGCGCACCATGCGAGCTATGACGGGTGGACCCAGGTCCTTCAGGACCACGTCATATGTGTTCTCATTACCTGTCACCACCTAAGCCAAAAACAGCACAGAAGAACTGTAAAATAACAACAACAAAAAATCCATATTCTGCTAACAAAACTTTATTATTAAAATTCATACGAGGGTAACAAACCTCCTGTCCCCGGCGGTCCTTCCACGTCATCCAGTGTCGTCCATCTCGAGAGTATCGCAGCCGGTAGCTCCGTGCAAACTCCCGCCCGAGCCCATCTGCGTGGCGACCCTGTGTGCCCACCAGAGACAGGAAATGAAGCTTGCGCAGATCCACCTGCAGGTACTCGGAGCTGCTGGGGAACACCGGACCAGCTGGACACCATGCCCCGTCCCCCTCTCCAGTACTCAACCTGGGACAGGACACAAACATAAGCATTATGCACATGCTCAATTAGATAATATAGATCAATATAGATCTAATAAACATATATATATATATATTGTGTGTGTGTGTGTGTTTGCATATATATATATATATATATATATATACATATATATATATATATATATATATATATATATATATATATATGCAAACACACACACACACCGCTCCGGTGGGTCATATATATACTGCATACACAAAACATTTAGGGATGTAACAAATAAAACAACATTTTTACAAATACTTTACACTTAGTCTACTACTGGCAATTTTTTTTAAAATTGTGACATTTTTATTATTCTTTTTTTTTTTTTTACTAGATTACAAAAAAAAAAAAAATTTTAATTATTATTTGTTTTGAATAATTTTAAATGTAAATTTTGTTGAGAATTTGGTGGTACAATTAATTATCTTGAAAATAAAAATTCTAACAAATCTCAAACAAAAGAAAAAAGAAAACAACACAAAACAAAGCAAAATAGATTAACACACAACAAACAAAAGAAAAAAAAATTGGGGGAATTTCCTCTCCAGAAAAAAAACGAACTGCAGGCTAATGAGGTGATGTGTGCGAGGCGAGGTCTGTGTGTAAACACCATTACCTGGTTTCGCTTTCTCACATGCCTCTAACACATACACACAACCATCTGTATGACATTTAAGCCATTTCCTCTTTTAAACTTCCTAACACACTTTCTTCACTTACAAACACAAGTAATAGCCTAAGCTGTCAGCTGGCGCAGCATTAGTGCTAAACGTTTCTCACTCATAGAAGAAATAACAACAGTGAATGTCCCTTCATTCAGCTACTGATATCACATAGGTGACAAGACACTGATGAGAGACAGTGGAGACCACAACTGCTCAAATGAAAGAGAAATGCACCTGAGGCAAGATATTCCAGTGAGGTGTGGGTACTATCACTTCCCTGAGAGCTCATTGTGACACAGCTGAGATCAAGAAACTGAGAGTAGTCTGAGACATTTCAGATTCACTCTTGAATCTTCACCATGACCTCAGAGTCACAGAGACCCACGGATCAGTCTCAAAGACCCTTTCAAAATTAAAATGAAGTTTAGTCCACTATGAAATGTTCTTCTGGTTAAGAATAGGAAACTTTAACAAAAAGAGGTCAGCAGAGTTAAGTCATGTAAAATGGTCAGTGTTGACCAGAGCCAATTTTAGAAATTGCAAGTGCAACTTCCTGCAGAACATTCCACCTCTAACCAGTAACAAAGTTTGTTTCTCTGTAATATTGTTTATTCTTTGGTAATTTTATCTGTGTTGCTGCTTTTCTTTTGTGAAGAGTGTTGGCTTGTTTTTTACTTTATATACAGAATTCAGCAGTTGTGTTCTGGAAGTTAAATTCCCATCCATTTAGCCTACTCCATAGGGGAATTGATGTTTCACATTAACTTACAAACTGTTAAAGACAGACCTACTGTAAACTACATGGTTGTTAATCAATGGTAAATGCTTTTGTTGCAATCAGTATGCTTTATTTAAACTTATTTTCTTTTCTTTTTTTATAAATAAATAGTAATAAAAGTCTGTAACAACAGAATTCCAGGTGAAAAAATTAGGGGTGCTCCGATCACGATCGGCCGATCGTTAATGCGCATCTCGTCAGTAAAGCTGGTTTTCTAATCAGCTGTAAATTCCCTCAGGTGCGTGATTTCACATAGAGCAGCTGTTACTAAACAGAGCCATTGTTAACTGAGAAGCTGCGCAAATCCACGTTCATTTTCAGCGTTTATTTGCGCATCTTCTCAGTTAACAGCTCTGTGTACTAACAGCTGCTCTATGTGAAATCATGCACCTGATGGAATGGGCTAGTTGCATATCTCCGCCATCTTGGATTTCCGGTCTTGCGAGTGTGTGCGTAGATATTTCCAGTTGTGCTAAACGCCAGTGCAGACAACCGGAGAAATCCAAATATTACCTTCTATATATGTTTACAGGATTTATAATATCACTTCAAATGCAAATAAGATTTACACTGCTATTATTACTATTCTATAAATGTTAACTGAGCCAGTGCATTTGAAACTGTGTATGTTTGGGTCCGGTGAATGAATTAAATACACAATGTTCCCTACTGTTCACGAAATGAAAATTGAACTCATGGTGTGTACACACAGATACATAATTTATTTTTACTTTACCAATTATGTAAATGTAAAAATTACTTATTTCTCGAAAATGTTTGTATTACATTGATTATTATTTTTTTGTTTAATGAAATGTTCACCTTGTGAGACGGGCTGTGATTTATCTTCACATTTCTCAATTGTGCACATACATTAGTTTGTTTCATCATCATTTTCACAACATATTTTATTATTTGACATAGTCAACTTTACATCAAACATTTTGAAATGAAAAAAAACGGGCTGTAAAATAATACAACTAACACATGACTAATTTTAATATTTGTTTTATCTGAAGAATTCGTAACAAAATACATGCGCTGCTTAGACAAAATTATTTATGCTGCAGATATTTTACAAAACAGATAAACATTGATAAAAACACACATGAATGCAAACAGCGATCTTTTAATTAATGCAAACATACCATAATAGCATTACGTTAAATTGTACACAGTTATAAACTGTTATCAAATAAAGTTAATAAAACATACATACTTTATCAGAAATATCTGTCTCGTTTGACAGTCAGAAACCTTATGATCTTATATTTAACAGTCAGAACAAAATCAGCTCTCCGAAAATGTAAAGTATTGCATATTTGAGTGGTTTGTGTTTGAAAGAAGAAATCCCTGTGGACTGATTAACCTGATGCTGATGGTGATCCGCATAATCAACAGAAGAATAAAGCAATCTCCGCGTTGTATCTTGATTTATTTCCAAACAGAGGTACGCAAAAATTTAGGGAGGATGTTTCCTCGTGTCTTTGATATACCACTATTCGCTGTTAAATTTGAAAAACATTAATTATATCCATCTAGCCAAGTTTCGTATGTAAGTTTCCCTTATAGTAAATGCGAGCATCGCAGGACCGGAAATAAGTATGCACACACTCGCGTCGCTGAAGCTCACCGGCGCCATCTTGTGCACCTAGCCCATTTACCGCTAATAAGAGAACCGGCTTTACTGACGAGATGCGCATTAACGATCGGCCAATCGTGATCAGAGCACCCCTAGAAAAAATGCATTTCCCATAATTCTGCAGAGAAATACAATCAGTGTCCCTATAAATACTAGAAACTATATATATGTGACCCTGGACCACTTAAGTTTCAATAAAAACAGAGATTTATACATCATCTCAAACTTTCCATTGATTTATGGTTTATTAGGATATGACAATATTTGGCCGAGATACAACTATTTGAAAATCTGGAATCTGAGTGAGAAAAAAAAAATCTAAATACTGAGTATCCAAATAAATGAATTCTTTATTATGCATATTACTAATCAAAAATTAAGTTTTTATATATTTACAGTAGGAAATTTACAAAATATCTTCATGGAACATGATCTTTACTTAATATCCTAATGATCTTTGGCATAAAAGAAAAATCTATAATTTTTACCCATACAATGTATTTTTGGCCATTGCTACAAATATAGCCCAGCGACTTAAGACTGGTTTTGTGCTCCAGGGTCACACACACACATATATATACATATATATATACATATACATATTATATATATATATATGTAAACTAAGTTAATAAATTATATATGTAAAATCAAAATCTTTAAATCACTCTTCATCTTTTTTACTTTGTTTTTCGGAATGGCTCGTCAAAGGATTGTAGTTTTTTTTTCCTTCAATAAAATCAATAAGCACACAGTCTTTTTACATTTGTCTTTTTGTCATGTTTTCATACTTTTTTTTCTAGCTTCAAATCAAATTTGGAAATGATGTGATTTAACTCATAGATTATAACTTTTTAAAGACTTTTTCAAAATTTATGGGAAAATGGATATGGATATTTTTCTTACAAAAATGCATCAATTCTCTACAGGAGGCCTTCGTTCACCCCCGGAGCCATGTGAGACACTTTTTTTTTATGGGTTGGCACTTTTTATTTAACTTCTTTTGGACTGATGCACTGCAACACCCGCTGAGTGCCATTAAACAGCTTGAAAGTTGAAAGACAATTTTTTACATAACTTTAATATAACTGGATTCGTCTGAGAGAAGAAAGTCATATACACCTAGGATGACTTGAGGGTGAGTAATTTATGGGCTAATTTTCATTTTTGGGTGAACTAACCCTTTAAAGCACTGTATCTCCACCATAAATCCCATCTTCAGCACCTCTCCCTCACTCCATTTTTCCTGTAAGCTCCTCTCCCCTCTGTTCAAAATCCCCTGCTGTCTTAAACAGAATGTGGACTTAATAACAACCACATGATCTGTGTGTTGCCAAAAGACAGAAACACCCCTCGCTAACGCACACAAATGCTTCTATTTGTTTCAGGGTGGGATAGTGATTGCCAACCTCAAAGCTTATTAGTCAGGTGTCGTTTTGTGTCTGCTTTTGTGTCTGGTGTGTGTGTTGCATCTGTATTCAGCAGCATGTGAGTCTAGTCCAGACAGACAGTGCTGTAATGTCATTACCTAATGCGCTATATCAGGATACGCTCCATTACTGACACCTCATGTAACCTAATCACGTCCCCTCATGAGCCTCACAGAACCCACAAAAACAAACAACCAACCACAAACACAAAATGTGAGTGAGAGTGAGAATATTGTATTAAGCATGCAACAAGAAAGCAGTGTGTGAATTGAAAGCATGTGCTCTACGCTTACCTGCCGTGTTTGGCCTCGGTTGAGTCGGACCAGGCGCTGGATGCAGTGATGTCGGAGTCAGGTATGGTGCGGTCCTCCATCCCCAGAGCGTAGCGACACTTAGCTGTGTGTTACAAAGGAAACACATCAGACAGGCTCTGAGAACAAAACTAACAAAAATAAAGGATGGTAGAAAAAAAAAACACTTATTCTGTTGTAAGCGATAACTATAATGTTTTGTTTAACTGAAATAAAGCTGGAGAAAAAATATATAAATACATATTAGATATAAAACTTAAACTTAAAAAAAAAAACTTTTAGAAAAGTTGCCTTGGTAACTAAATCAAATAAAAATAAGTTCATATTGAATTACTAAAAATAATAAAACTGAATAAAGCTTAAGCTATTTTTTTTATATTTAAAAACAAATAAAAAAAATAAAAATGCCAAAAGCACATCAAATTACTCAAATTGAAAAATAAAAATCTGAAAGTAAAAGCCAATTCAATATATTATTAAAGTATAAATAATATTAAAATAACATTATGACACATGCATGTTTACCCTTACTTTTTAAATCTAAATGATTACTTAGACTTACATACTTTAATACTTTAATACTTGTATGAATGACGGTATTCAACGTAAGTTTGATACTTATAATAAAATTGTTATTCATTGACTAAATAAAAAACAAACTTTAAGGGACATCACTGAAAGGAGGTTTTATCAGTCTTAGCTGAATTCTTGGGACATTTCTGTGGTTAAAAAAGCATAGGTAAATGAAGTCCCACACATGGCACAATGTCAAACTCTCACAAAAATACCAATGCAACGTTGCTGCATTGTTGGAATTGCTTCGGCAATGCCTTACAGATGTAGCGCAGGGAGCAGAAAAAATGAAGTAAAGAGATAAAAATGAGGACAGCAGAGAAAAATTCTGGCACAAACGCAGCGTTGAAATCATCCGCACAGATCACATGTCAGTGCTGCCTGTGTGTCAGTCCAGAGGGTGTGCCTGTCTGGAGCTGGGGGTGATGGGTGAGGTTTTGGGTTGGGGGGGGGGGGGGGTCTCAGATGCTGTAAAATGATTCATGAGATAAGAATGCAATGGCTGGAAAACAAACCCTGCCCAGCTAGCGAGACCCTCAAACTCACCCACCCGCCCACACACACACAGAGAAAGAAAGAGAGAAAGAGAGATAGAGAGTCACACTGTGGAAAGGTGCCTGTTTCATTACATCATCACTCTGCTGCCAATAAAATGTTTTCTCTCTCCATGACTCTTAATCTGTCTATCTCACACATCTCCAGCTAATACAGAGCAGATGAGAGCTGCGCTTTACAGTCATTCTGGATTGTAAGCAGATGTCTCGGTCTCAGTGACATGAATGCAGTCATTTTTTGCTTCTGACCTATTTGCACCTCCACGTTCATCTCTCTCTCTCCTGGAGAAAACACATCATCCTCACTATAATCAACTGTTGCAAAAGGGTGGGTTTGTTAGGGTGAAAAATTAATTTCAAAATTTGGGGTCAGTAAATTTAAACCAAAAGTGACAGTAAAGACACTTAGATTGTTACTATACTTCAAATAATCCTGAAAAGAAATCAAGGTTTCCACAAAAATATTAAGCAGCATAACTATTTCAAACCTTGACAATAATAAGAAATGTTCCTTGAGCAGCAAATCAGCTTTTTAGCATGACTCTCTAAAGATCATGTCACACTGAAGACTGAAGTGTCTTATCTCTTTTAGCCTGTCCCCTTCTTTTCCCTCTCATGGCAAGCTATACATGCAGACATTCCAGCTTATGACATGATTAACTATCAGTAACCTGAATATAATGACTTCTAATGACCACAGAAACATTTCACAGGCTTAAAAACACATTAGAAACCCCAATAAACACACACACACAAAAGAAAAGTGGACTGGAAGAGTTTAAAGACGGGGAAGAAAACTGATTAAAGGAAATCTGACTTTAGGACTTTGGGAGGACCCACACATCCTCAGGGTCGGACCACAAAGCCACAGTTAAATAAACTGAGAAAGGATGTTTCTCACACTAGCTGTGATGTATGACAGGAGCAGCACACGATCACCTGACATTCTTACCAGTGTCAAAATGCCAATCCACGTCCTGGGCAGCTGTCCAGGAAACGAGGAGGACAGTGAGGAGGGCAGGCAACAACGGCAGCAGCTGTGTTGCCATAGCAACAGTGACACCAGGTTACCGGTCCAGAGTTGGATGATCTTCTACAGACATACCTGAGGAAGAAAGAGAGAGAATGATTCAATTACATTTCCACACACTGTACGACGAATGCACACAATATTGGTACTGCATCGGTTATAGGCCGATATAACAGTCTTAAAATATATTGGTAATCGTTTTTTGTTTTCATTTCCCATTTTTACATTTAAATGACCTTTGCCATCATCAGACGTTCACTTAAAAGTTAGTCTTTAAAAAAACTAAAACATTTATATCACTGTTAAATGTATCTTTTAATAACAACATTAAACATTGTTTATCAAATTGAACTCTATAATTTTATGATGCCCAAATTCATTTGTAGCATTTAAAGTCCCATTTATGCAGGATTTCCAAATTTCATAGTGGAAACGTGCTGTCATGACTATTATATTGTTATCCATTCAATTTTGGGGTGAAATATGATCTCAGTTATGATGTCATAGCATGTGATAAGGGGAATCTCCACCTTTCTACAGCTAATGAAGTCAGTTGGACAGAACAGATATAAACACTTGAGATCACTTCATTTACACTGGTGGTCCAGCAAGCGTAGACATTCTCCCAAAATCAACATACTGCCATTCCAGCAGCCACACATATCAAAACATATTAGAAAAATAAGTTGCACAGCATGTCATTTTTTCCATTAACACCAACCCTTTGTCTCTGTGAATATGGGATATGTGTTTGTTTATACATTAGGTGTTTTTTTTTTAAGCTGGCTACTCCATTTTTGGAGAAAGAAGAGAGGGATTGGGATTGGCTGGATTCATTTCCTCAAGTGCACCACATGTCAACATACATTTCCATTAATCATTTTGGTGTCAATAAGAGTTTTTTGTTTTTTTTTGGACAAATTAATACTTTTATTCAGAAATGATGAAATTGCTCAATGGTAGTAGTAAAGACATGACAATATTATAAAAGATGTCTAATTCAAACAAACGTTCTTTTGAAATCTCTATTCATCCAAAAAAAAAAGAAAAAAAAAGAAAAAGAGTATCATGGTTTCCACAAAAATATTAAGCAGCACAACTGTTTTCAACGTTGATAATAATAAAAATTATTTCCTGAAAACCAAATCAGCATATTAGATATATTATATGATTTCCACAGGATCATGTAACACTAAAGACTGAAGAAACAGCTGCTGAAAATTCAGCTTTGCCATCACAATAAATGGCATCTTAAAATAAAACAGAAAACAGGTATTTTAAATTGAAAGACTATTTCACAATATTATATATTTTTGATTAAATGATAACGGATTAAATAAATGCAGCTTTGGTAAAAAAAAAAAAAAAAAAAAAACTTTGTACGATAGTGAATATGGACTTGTAGGTTACAGTTTTTTAAATCACACATGCTGCTATTCCAGCATTGTCATGGTATTGCTTTTATTCCATCCCCATTAAAAACAAGGTCTCTGTAAATATGTGATTTGTTGTTGTATATGTGTTTGCCATGGAATGGGGGTCTGTGTGTGTGTGTGTGTGTGTGTGTGAGGTGGCAGCTGTCCAGTGAGGAGTGATAGCGCTGGTTCTGGGGTCTGAGTGAGAGACAGACAGCTGATACACAGCTGTGCAGACACAAGGACAAAAAGAGTAGAGGAGAGTAGTAGAATCTGAAAGGAGGTGTGAAAAAAAGGGTGGAGACGAGGCATGCATGTAATAGACCCAGCATAATGTGTGTTACTGTGTATGTCATATTCAATATACCGTGTGTGTGTGTGTGTGTGTGTGAATGAGTGCGGAAGCCAGTGCAGCTGTCTTGAGCTCCAGACAAGCGGTGGCCAACACACACAGGCTGCAAGTGTTTCCAAAACCCAGGGAAAACAGAAAGGAAGAGGGAGAGACAATTATCAGTCTGTGCCAAATAATTCGCAATTGTAATGCAAGTTTTGAGTTTATTACAGTTGGCATTATGAATCCTCTCACGTCTTAGCAAGCTATCAACAATTTAAATTAACCGAATCCAAATAATTGTGAGAGAGAACAAAATAGAGACCATAGTCCAAAATTAATGCTCACCAAGCACCAATGTGAGTAGAAATTGACATTGGCAGGTAAACAAAATAAAGTTAATCGCCAGTTGGCCGGTAACTTTGATATGCATTGCAACATTACCTCATGTAAGTCAAACTTTAAAACAATAGTCTGACCCTATCAAATCAAATATTTATAATCAATGAACTCTTATGAAAAAAGTACTATGGAATGCTTTGGGGCATTTAATTGCGTGTTTTATAGTTTACATGTATATTAAATGAAATTATCTTTACTTTAGAGTGGCTTTTCGACTCAACATACACATCTTTAAATTTAATTTCATAGTTACTTCTATTCTCTTTGAAATATGGTTAAAATGTACTAAGGAATATCCTGACAAGCAATTACGGTAAACTAATACATATTTTCATATCATTTCTAATGAACCTCGGATGCATCCGCAACATTCAATATGGCGGCGATAAAACTGAGTCTTATATTTTTTTGCTTGACCAACCTTAAATACATATATTTCCCATCTGAGATAGATAGGAGCTGAACATGCATGGCTAGAAATACTTTCTCCTGGGCCGTTACCAATATGACCACTAAATGAACTGACTTGGCTTTGATATGATGCAGAGACTGACATAATGACCTGTGCGGTTTGTCACTAATATGAAAGTAAACCAAATGGCTAAATTATCCCATTTTCATTAGTACAGAAATGTATGTGTGGACAGTTTCACTGTCTGTAAAAAAAAAAAAAAGAATAATAATAAATATATATATATATATATATATATATATATATATATATATATTTTATTTATTTATTTTTTTTCTGGCTTGCTTAACCCTGAGCGCAAAGGAAAAGGAAAAAAGCATCAGAAAAATGTTAAACTCAGGAAATGGGTTCTAAGGTAATACAATGCCTCATGTTCAGTTTGATCTGATCTTTCATTTCCCCTATAAACTTCCATTTCATGTTCTGCAAAGAAAGACGTTTTCTATAGCAGCATCTGCTGGAGCGAGTGAATGAGCTAAACCTCCTCAGCGGTTATAATAATGCTGATCTGGTCCTGCGGGAGCCATATAGGAACCAGGCTGGAAAGACACCACTATGTACTGGGCTTAAACAGATAAAGATCTTAAACACTCAAATGACTCACTTCATACATTAAAAGTCAATCAGAACCCCCTATACATTATACAGTAACAATGTGGCTCATAACTCAGGTTGACACCACTGAGGTCATTCTGGGTGTGATTCTGCCCAAGGGAATTTCACACAGCAAATTCGTCAGTTCAGCTCCATTTAACAAAATCCTTCTTGACAAAGTTTTAACTGACTCGCCTGAAGCAAGTTCACACACACACACACACACACAAGCACATCAAGAACTGTCAGTATTAGACCTGCTGATAAAGCAAAACACAAATGCTTACAGTATGTGTTTTTGAGTGTATCCCCCTGAGGACACAATCATTGGGCAAACTACATTTCACATCATCCATACATGCAACACATCATCACTTCTGACTTTCCCCTTCATGAACCATCTGCACTGAGTTTACTTAAAAAAAACATCCATTGTATTTTTATTTGTTCATTTTCCTTCTATAAAATATATATCTATATTTTTTTGGAAAAATATTTTTAAATGTATTATTTTTCTAATGATTTGAGTGAAACTTGACATTTCTTTAAAATTTTTGTGAGACCCTGTCAAAAACATAAGCAACACAATAATGGGGATGTGTGTTTTAAACAATTATTTCAGTCAAAAAAAAACACTTTTGCTAGGTTGTATTTTAGTTTATTCTTCTATTTCTTCTTCAAAAAGTTATTTGCAATGTAAGAACTCATTCCAGTCCATGCAAGAATAATCTTCAATAAATGTACCACTTTATAATCAAATTGTGAAGTTTTTTGTTAGTTTTTTTTGAGAAATCCTCATATTCATGGAAATCTCCAGTTCATTCCTTTGCGATCTTCTCTAAATCCTACATTAGCAGTAACAATAATCGAGGAGGGCGGAATCTAATGAAAGGTCAGTTCTATTATTATTTATTTTCTTTTGTTATATGCCAGTATTACTAGACAAAGTTAACAGAGAAGAGAAAGTTTTTTTGTTTTGTTTTTTAGCGAGAGAGAGAAAGAAAGAGATTTGGATTCAAACCTGCATCCCCTGTCTGTGCACCACAGTTCAGCATGCCCTGAGTGCTTATGGCTAGGCCACATCTTTTACAACTCCTACATTTAATTTTCAATAAATCATACAGAGTATGGCATTGGTTTCATTTCATTACCATAACAAAGTCATAGCGTTGTTACACAACACTGATTGATTAAAACAGTGTCCAAACCATTTAAATGGCCATGTTGATGCATATGTGAGTCTTATGAGTGAGTCCCACTGACTCAGCCAGGCAGATGAAAAGTTTCCAACCACTCCATCCAAATCTGTGGAGAATGGCTGAATCAATGTGTGTGCTCACGCTGGCATGAGAAAGAATCGGTGAGTAACACTCGGACTAACGAGACTCAGCGCCCTCGGCTCCATTGTTTTGATGTTACCCTTTAAACATCAGATTAAATGGAATTTCCTCAGTTCCCAAGTGACCTATGATTCTTTAACTCAAAGTGTCCGACCACACAATCTCTGAAAACACATCACCTCTGAAGTTGGCTATCTGACAGCAGCAGTGTTTTGAAGAATGAAGTGTTGTGTTCACACTTGGACACACTATTTTCATGCTAAATCGTGACTCAGGTGTGTGTCAGTCCTCACACTGACTCAGTCGCACAGATGAGCCGTTTCTTCAGCAGTCCTGCGAAGATGACCAATAACTTATGAATTTGTGGCTGACAGGAAAAGGAAATCAGAATTACTTCCTCAATGAAAAGGAAAAGAGTCAGAGAGAGGACAAATATAAGAGAGCAAGAAAGAGAGAAATGAGCAGGAGAGAGAATAAAAAGGCAGTGAAAATTGAATAATGGCAGGAAGGTTTAGTCACTTTACAAGAGGAGAATATTTTACCGGAAATATCCAGGATGGGCCAAATCATTGAAGCCGCTGTTTAAATCCTCATCTACATCAAAACCTCAGCAATCAGACATTGTATGCCCTTTACCCAACCAAGTACATTTCTGCACTTGCCCGATTCACCTCGACACCCCGTCAAACACTCACAGCTGACAGTTCCCACAGTACAATCAAACTATTTGAACATGATGCCAAATCCACTTTTCCCATGCACTGATATCCAAAGAATATCATCCTATTAAGTTTCCTAATCTTTTAGCTCATAAAATACTAAGTTTTCTCAATAGTAACCATCTGTGTTTACCCAATTATCAAGAAAACTCAACTATGATGTCAGATATTCCATGAAATGGCAATCCATAAAAAAATAAAAAATAAAGAAACGTTTTTATGAAGTCTTTAATTTCTTGTGAATGGAGTCTGACCTCTTTTACGTGACATAACTGACTTTGAAATTCAGTTTTAAATGAAAGCTTTGATGAAACTTGTTTATCTACTCAAGTCAATCATGACACAAAGACATGCTACTGGCATTACCTCATTCCTGGGACTTTTCCAGCAGAATCCCTCTACAACTGCAACTCCACCTTTTATTTCATCTTTATTAATTAACTTCCATCAAGTGAGAATATACAGTAGTCCAAATATACCTGCATCAAAGGTGCAAATATAAATTTACGTAAAAAGGTTAGATGAATGACTGTCGGCCGCTTTATTTCACTGAATCGATACAGAGCTTGGTCCAAATAAAGGTTCAAGTGAATTGAAATGGATGGTGCAGACATAAAATAATAAATGGGGGGGAAACAAAGCAAGGAAACGCTTGGATAGACCATATTATCCTAGCTTTGCTTTTAGATCCGTCATCAAAATTAAAAAAATGACAGTAACCATTTGTGAAGTGCATTTCCTTTTATTGGTGCTGCAACCAAATATTTTCAGTTGCCAAATCTACTCACAGCATATTGCTTACCAGCAAAGTGACTGGTTAAACTGTATTGTGGGCAGTAAGTAAATAAGATGCTGGTTTGTGTTGTAAAAAAAACAGCACCTCAATATCTCCCTCAGGTTTGCAACACTTTATGATAGTAAATGTAGCTCTATGTCACAGCAAAACTAATTTGTGCACATTGCAGGTTCTGCAATGAGTAAAAGCAAAGAGAGAATGTGATACTGCTCTTTTGTGCAACAGAGTTAGAGCGCTTTGACTTTGGACCTTGAAGAGCAACGAAAAAGAGAGAATGAAAGATGAGTAGGGTCTATAGATTGAGGGTTATTAGTAATTCAAAATGTGTGAAAAGGATGGCATTTTCAAAAACTAGAAAAGTTAAAAATAAAAATGAAAAAAATGAAGAGAACTGTTCAATTGGAAATGCGTAACAAAGTTCAGCACTTGTGAACAGCAGTTTTTTGCCCAAAACAACACTTACCTGAGTGCTCGCACAAAATCTCCTTCAGAATATTAGTATCAGTTCGCACAAGTAGTATATAGACTGATGATAACTTGATTTATTTGATGCATTCATTATTACAAAAGCAGAAAAAAACACATTTCAAGCAAACACAAACAGAAGGGTGTTGGTGCAATATCTGGCTGAGGTCTGGAGGATTACTAAAAACTCAAGAAGACAGGCACAAAAATGCTGGAAATGGTTTTAATAAGCAGAAGTGAGAGTTGTTATGGTTTTGTTTTCCTCTAGAGTGTTTGGCAGTTGGGATTTTCAGGCAAAAAAAAACTTTTCAGGAACGAGTTTCAAAAGCGTTTGCTTGAGGCCATGTTTAATTACTGGAGAGCTAAATGAGCCTGGCTGCAGTTGTGATAAAGCATGTATATGCGTGTTTGTAAGTCATCCTCTATACAAATCAAAACTGTCTAACCGGTTTAAACACATTTTCATATTGCATTTAGGTTCATGCACCTGTGAAACGTAGCTAGAGGACATGCTAATGAGTTGTTTCTTCACTATTCAAACTACATAATATAAACAGTCTGTCCACTTTGTGTTGGATGATGTATCATTTCTTCCAGTATGAATCAATCTTAATAACATTTTAGTTTGTTGCTCTCCTTGCAGTTCTGTGTGCAGATCTGGCTGTAATGTTTCACATTCTGGTTAACCCCCATGTCAGTCATTAATGAATGCAGAACCCTTATGTAAGAGCGATTCATGAAGCTTTTCAGAATGTAACACACATACAGGCCAAGGATCTCTGAACATTGATTTCTTCAGTAATCCAGGCTGTACCACAGGGGTTATGCGCAAATCATAAAATACATGGACAGCACATAATAAAGAGCATGATGATCAATAAAACAGGCAGAATCTACAGCAGCATCAACCTTGAAAATGTGCCTTTCAATCTTTAGGTTGAAATCCTGGAGATGAAAAACATGTCTGTAAGTGGGAGTGAATCAGGTGAACATGTACAGTAAGGGTGTCCAATTGTCTCCGGACAATGTCTAGCAAAGTTTAGCTCCAACCAGGTCCAACACACTTGCCTGGCAGTTTCTAGGGAGTATGAAGACCTTGGATAACTGGTTTGGGTGTGTTGAATTAAGGTTAGAGCTAAACTCCGCAGGACAGTGGCCCTCCAGGTACAGGTTTAGGCACCCCCAATATACACCTTTTTTCTATTTGATTGCATAAGTGTTCACATTATTCAAAAAATGGTTTTAGACATTTTTCAATTTAACTAAAAATCTTAAATATTTCTAATTCTTAAATCATCAATATGATTAATATTTACATGATAACAAAAGATTTACAAAAGAGACTGAAGTTAGAGACAGTGATGTGTGATGGATGGATGGATGGATGGACTAAATGATTCACAGCTACCTCAACATCAAGACAGGACAGCATGGAGACAGACAGTGATGGAAGACAGGAGGTGAACAGAATGTGATATGAAGTAAAACAGATTGCTCAGGAGGCCAAATTGCAGCATAGAAAGTATATGGACTGAGAGAGAAAAAAAGAGAGCGAGGCAAAGAGAGAGAAAGAGAGAAGTATAGGGTTTGTCAAAAGACAATTTAATAGATGAAATAAGACCGTCTGATGTTAGTTCCAACTCAGAGGACATCTCCATTCTACCTGTGTCTCTCCCTCTCTCTTTCAATTCTCCTTCGATCCCTCTATAATTACCCACCAAACGCTAGTCATATTACCCAGCTTTTTAAAGACATATGAGTGTGGAGACAAAAAAAAAGTTTAAGACAAGCATGAAAAACAATTGTAAACCTAAACACACACATCAAGAATGAGATGAAATGCAAAGAAAATCATTTTATAGTTCTTTGTATTCAAGTAAAGCCAAACCTCCCTGGGATAATGACCCAGCAAAGAGTTCTTTGTGATTTCTTCACAAACAACTAAATAATAAAACCCTCACTGCCCAGATGCTCTCGACCTCCTCAGGGATGTTTGTGGAGTATGTTTGCCCACACACACACACACACACACACATACATTCCTCTGTACCCCTCTTGGCACTCCGTTCCCTCCCTTAGTGACACAGCACAATTCAGAGCACTTTTCATTGTGTCTTTATTCAAACAACCCCAAAAACCATTTTAAACAGTGAGAGAGCGAGAGAGGAGAAAGAGAAGATAGAAAGGGGGGAGGGGGAATTTTCAGCTTCATGGTGCATTCATTAGCATCTCTTCATTGCTTTTGCGCATTGACTGAATTTTCTTTTGCCTGTTCAGAAAAAAAACCTTCACTGAAACACCCAGTGTTTTTTATATTCTGACATGGTCTGAATGAAATCTCATAGCTGTGGTACTATGGTTATCATGGTAATGTTCTTTATCTGCTTCATCAGAAAATTTATTCTTTTTAATGCAAAAGTGCATTGAAATGCTTTTTTTGTATGGTTAGTACTTTAGACAGCTTGAAAGGCTGCAGTGTCTTTATTGCACACCGTTTAAAGCTGCTCTCATGTCTTGTGGTGGTCCGAGGTCACCTCTGGCACAGAAGGGTCACAACAATCTAACCAGGTCTCATGAGAAAACCTAACTACTTTACGACGTGGCAATTTCATATGAATTTGTATGATGGGATTTGCATGGAAACACAATTTTTTGAATAAAGCATGAAAATCCACACCAAAATTTTACAAATTCACATTAATAAGCCTCCAAATCACCAAAAGTTAAAACGCTCACAAATTACTATGCTACACATCTGAATGTTACAACTGGATGCCATATTCCCACTCAAAGAAGCTCTAGAGTGGCTGTAAAAGAGCTTAAACAAAAGCACTGCTATCCTGCTGAATCTCACTAGTAACATTTGTGACCAAAATCTACCTTTCAATTTGAAACTCATACCAGAGTTGATGTATTTACATGTAGTTGTCAACTATAAAAGGAACGTGAAGACTATTTTGAATTCTAAATAAGTTCATCAGGAGCTATTGTAAATCAGAGCATATTTCATATAGGTCTGACTAGTACTTTGCATAAATCTAACTGGTTTAACACCATGACTCGTCAGACCAGAGTGCTTTGAGACTGCTCTCTTCAATAACATTAATAAAATTGCAGTAGCCCATAAATAGTAACTGGCACGTAATGCCGGGGCCACAGGTGGGAAAATATACCACCAGAATGACTCAAAGCAGTTTTCAAGCCATTTCACAGTTTTTGTTCTAATAAATGTTGCCAATGAACCCTGGTTCCAAGTATCATAACCTATAACTAGGAGCCATTCAAATTCGTCGAGTGGGTGTGAAAACAACTTCACAAACAAACAGCACGACTCCGCAGCAGACCGAGCGCATTCTCGGTACAGTGGCAGATGTCCAAACGCCTCACACACACACACACACACACACCGAGACTCTTAGCCGCCATGCATGAGACAGAGACGGTTAACTTTACTCGCGCGACGACTTTTTTTTTTTTTTTTTTTTTTTTTTTAGCATAATTTAAAACGGCTAACGTTAAGAGTTTAATGAAAAGCCAAATGTGTTTCCACGCGGCGGTCGAAAAACACTGACAATCAAAATACGAGTATCTACAGTGCATTAAAACGACGTTAGTAAACGTTAGTAAACGTAGTAACTTTAGTAAAAAGTAACGCCTGACAGCCTGCGTAACATAAACTACACTTATACGCAATTATCAGTTATTTTCGGACTTACCTATAAGTCTGCCAGAACGCGAAAACGTCTCCAAATGTGTCGCCTGGTCTTCTTTTTAATCCGAGTTGTTCACTTTGGCAGGTGGTTTTTATACTAGGTGTATATATAGTCTGGCACAGTCCTATGACTTTGTGCTTAAAGCCACAAAAGCACCAATAAATAAATCGAGTCAAGAAAGCAAAGGCAGAAAATTTCTGAAAGAAGGCAAGTTGTGTGTCCCACACTCGGAAAGGTTTGTAACTAGGAATGTTCAATAAAATCCGACTTCTCTATGAGCGCAAATGACACGGATGTCCTTATTTATTTCTCAGTCAGTGCTTCTCTCTCCGCGCGCTCATAGGCGCCTTGCTTTTAGACCTCTTTCTCTTCCCCTAAGGGCTTGCAAACTCGACCAGGTGCTCATTTACATAACTGCACTAGCTGCGTCCAATGGCATCCCTCAATCAGGTGCTGCTTTGAATATTTAATGAGGCAATTGACCAATCCGGAGCGAGTAAAGTAAGGAACCCGTGACCTGGCAGCGTCGCTGTAAATGATACTCAAGGCTTACCTCTGAGAGACTTTTTTTAAGTGTTACAGGAACGGAGAGTTTTGTTGAATATAAAATTTAATATTGCATTGCTGGTAAGGAAACAACAGGATTTACCTTGTTAAACCTTTCCAGTGTCTGCCGTAAATCTTGTAGGGTATTGGCTAAATTTCTAATAACTAAACATTGATGGCTTTTCCCCACAGAGTTTCATGGTTAGCGTTTAGAAACAGCCCTTTGTAGTGTTAAAAGATGCCATTATTACAGAGAAACATTCCAGCAATATACCATTATTTCCTGAGGCAAGACATTAAAGATGGTGTGTTAACAGACTAAAACCTGAGCTCAGAGGCAATAACAAGGAGAACCATTGTTAGTTTGAAAAGTTCAAACACTGGCTAAATTCTGCAGATATATTAATACAGGAGAATTAATGGGTGTGGTGCTTTAAACTCAGCGAAAAGCGACATTAAAGGTAAATAAGACAGGTAGAGAAGGGTGAAGGAGTGAAAAAGCTATTCCACATCTATGTGTTGCTACTTGCCCATTCACTGGAAGGAGATGGGAATTGGAAAGTATTTGGCAGTCATTCAGTAACACTGAGGTAAATAGTTGACCGAGAGAAACAGCCGTCTACCTAGCGAGTCAATATTGTTTCTCAAAGCCTGTTGACCACAGGCTTGGTGCAAAAGCATGAGCATGTGTGGAGGTATTGCTTTTTATGGCACGGAAAGAATTTGCACGGGGAAGTGAGTATATTTGAGAAAAACAGAGAGCGATATCGTTTAACATCAGGTCTGAAACTGTAACAAAGGTGTGTTAAAGGAGAGAATGTGTTTAACGAGAAACAATTGAAGAACTGAAAGAGTTCCAGTTCAAATTTAGTTTTGAAAGCAGCTTGTTTTTTTGTCTTCTTTGAGCTGAATGAACAATTGTGCATGACCTGGTTTGACTTTGAATATGATTTACTTTAATTCACACAGTTTTAATGGTTAAAGATTCTGACCCAAATCCTCTGCCTCTTTTTGTCTTTTCCTCACACTTTGCTTTGCAAAGTCAGTATGAAAAGAAAATTCACCCTATCTAGTTTATAAATGCATGTTATAGATCTTAATTTAAACAATTCATCTGTGCATGTTCATTTAAAAACAAGTTTTTACCTGTTTAATCATAATTCTAACCCATCTGAATAAAACTGAATACCTCCTGTCCCATCTTGATGTTGATAACTGGATCCTGAAAATGAAAGACTTCTCTCTGTCCATTTAAACCAGATGTATGCCACTACATGAAAACAAGAGATCTGACACTACTTCGTTTCATTGCAACTTTTAAGTTGACATGAAATGGAAATTCACTCCTACTTTCTAAATGCACCTCAATGGTATTATTGTGAATGAATCATGCATGCATGCATATGCTTCTTTCTTTTGACCTTTAATTTTTATTCAAAATGTCATAACTCAGTCTAACACTGAAATGTCAGACAGCAATCATTTAGTCCACTTAAACCCCACCTCTCAATCAACAATGGACAGAACCAAGTCCCCACCCTTTTAAACAGTTTTATATTCCATTTCTTCCAATCACAATATGAAGAAATGATCTGCCGCAACTTCCATTTCATCATGACGTAAAATTTAATTACTGACTGATTCAGTGTCTGCATTTATGTGGTGAAAAAAAAATTGGAGGACCTTCCAATGTTAAATTTGATGTACAGAGTGATTAAACTAATCTTCAAGTTTTATAATGAAAATCAATACTGTGATGTGCATTTCAACACAGAGCAATAAAGCTGAGGGCACGTCCTTGAGCAGAGCTCAACTTACCATGTTGCCACAAGAAAAGACGGAAACTATAACTCTGGACTTTGTTAGAAAATTAAATGCCACCTCCACAGGCTTAACTTGTGATAGAACCTGATTACTTCATCTACTTCTTTTCTTTTCTTCCCACTTCCTACTCCCTGTTTTTCACACCCTCCCTTTTTTACCTCTCTCCTGCCAGCCTAGCTTTGTGCGTTGTCTCTGGCAACCTGCGATCCCCCTGTACTGTTGCAATGACCTTTGCACATTGTTTCAATTGTTTCCACTACTTGCCATGGCTTTGTCTCACTCTCTCTTTCATTCGTTCTCTTCCTGAAGATAAGGACCTCTGTTACGCTTGGTCAATGACTCTTTTTCAACAGATCTCTTCCACAGCTAAATTTCCAATCTTGTCTTTCTCTCTCTGTCTGTCTGTTTTTTTTTTTTTTTTTTGGATTCAGCTAAGCATGAAAAGCAGGCCTGATCCTGTGTGGAATTCTCTGTGAAGGATGGAGAGGGAAAAGAGAAATGTGGCCAAAAGGAAAAGGAGGTAAAAAAGAGTAAAGCTGGTTAGAGTGAAAGAGAGAAAGACAGGGAAGAAGTGCCTGATAGTTATAGTTTTAGCCCCTGAGAAACCAGTAATGCATAACATTTTAATACATTTTAATACAATTAAAAACTGAGGATTTGTGCTGCATGTAGTTCTGGTTGTGAACCATCGTTTCATCACAATTTCACCATCCAGTTAGGAACATCAACCATAACTCCTTCAAGAACAGCCAGAAACCTTGGAGTTATGATTGATTATCAGCTGGCTTTGTCAGACCACATTATTAAAACTGCCCAGTCCTTGCAGATTTGCTTTATTCAACATCAAAAAGATCAAGCCCTTTCTTTCAGAGCATTCTGCACAACTCCTTGTTCAAGCTCTTGTTCTGTCCAGGCTGGACTATTGAAATGCCCTCTTGGCAGGTCTTCCAGCCAGTTCTATTAAACCTTTACAATTAATCCAGAACACGGCAGATTCAAGGAAGATTCATTTTTAATGAGCCGAAAAGAATGCACGGCACACCTCTGTTCATCAATTTGCACTGGGTACCAATAGCTGCTCGCATTAAATTCAAGGCATTAATGTTTGCCTACAAAACCACCACTGGCTCTGCACTCCTTTACCTAAATTCATTACTTCAGACTTATGTGGCCTCTAGAAGCCTCAAGCCTCAACTCAATCCAAGCAGCTGAGTCCTTAGTCATCTTCAGGAATCGGCTAAAAATACTTCTTTTCCATCTTTATTTGACCCTCTAACTCTAGCACTCTCTGTTCTAATTCTATTCTTTAAAAAACACACTAGCTTCTCTATTCTTTTTGTATTCTATCTGTTTTCTTTTTATTTATTATACAAATAAGAAAAGCAAAAAAGGTCTCTAACACTAGCTTGATCTATTCTTTTTGTATTCTATCTGTTGTCTTTTTATTTACAGTAATATATATATATATATATATATATATATATATATATATATATATATGTATTAGGGGTGTAACGGAACGTATATTCGTACCGGACCGTTTCGGTACAGGGCTTTCGGTACGGTGCATGTGTGTACCGAATGACCAAATGCAAAATTTTGTGCGCAGAACATAGGTACATTTTACGTGTTTCCAAACGAACATATTAAGTGGCAGAAGTCTCCGCGTTCAGTGCAAATCCCGCCCTGCAGCTGATTCTAAGGCCGGTGACACACTGGCTGCGTGGCGTGAGCGTGGCATTTCTGCTGCGTGTCAGTTGCGTGATGGCTGCTTCGCGTTTTCTGTGTCTTTACACACCTGAATCGTGCCTGACACGGCGCTGGCGCGCTGCTGCTTCTGTAGGTGACATAGAGGGAGGAAGCAGAGGCGCCGACAGACCAGGATCTTGTCTTCACGACAACAATATCTATACTTCATGTTGAGCATAAATATAAAGCCTACTGATAAAGGACACCGTCAACAGTATTGACGGCAAAATAAACTATGTTTGACAGGTGCAATATGCCAGTGTGTCACCGGCCTAAGGTTTTCAAAAGGCATCACGCGAGTGTGAACATCACTACAACTAGGAAAAAAATGATTGTAATTCAAACGCAGCTTCCCGTCGGCATTTAAACAGACCTTTGCTCTTAATTCCGATCGATCCAACGCAATAACAAAATCTGAGCAGGTCTAAAAACTGAAACTGTTGATGCTGCAACTTTACCATTTGGAAAAGTTATATATATTTTTTTTTAAATATGAGCAGGCCTACAAGCTGGGATTGGTAATGCTGCACTGTAATCATAGTTATTTATTTATATTTTTCATTATATTTTATTATATGATATTGGTTTGAGACTGAGATCATTTTATTTAGTGGAGAACTTTGCAGCAGTATTTTATTTCTTATTCTTTTTTAATTTTATATACATATTATTAAAAAGTATTTTAAAAAAGTGTAAACAACTTGTTAAAAAAAGTTACTTACTTACAGTAAGTTAAACTTACTGTACCGAAAAGTGTCATGTATTGCGTTAAGCTAACTGAGACTTGTTATAGCACTTGCATATCACTGTTCTCTTGTTGATTTTGTTGGTTTCCATTGTCCTGATTTGTACAGTAAGTCACTTTGGATAAAAGTGTCTGCTAAATGATTAAATGTAAATGAAAATTTACATTAAAAATGTAACTTCTCGTTGGAGCTTACGCTATACCTACATCCTACATCATCCGCTGGAAAGCCACTCTCTCGTAAAGGCACGTACGACAGTTAGCGGAAACTAGCGATAACTGTTTATAAAGTTTTTAATTATGGATATCTTTTTCTTACACAAACGCTTCAATTCACTTCAGAAGGCCTTTAGTAATCTAAGCTGTGTGTAGCACTTTTTATGATGGATGGATAAACTTAATTGGATCTTAACACCCATCCACTGCCATTATAAAGCTTGGATGAGCCAGGACATTTTTTTGATAAAACTCTGATTGTATTCGTCTGAAAGAAGAAAGTTATATACACATAGGAAGGCTTGAGGGTGAGTAAATCATGGGGTAATTTCATTGTCCCTTTAATATTTGCTTCTGTCTGAATACTTATAATTACGTCATTGCAACAGATACTTATAATGGATTGCTGCACAACCTTATGCGACACAATGTACGTCATCCAACTTACAACAAACAATTTGCATTTGTTCTAGACATATGGACAAACAAAACAGGATGTTTTCTGCAGAAAGGTAAATGCAGGTTATGGTTGAATAGTCTAATTGAATGCTAGAAATTACTTTAAAAAGCTGCCAAGTTGCACAGATGTGCAAGGTCACAGTTGAGAGGGACAGATGCACATGGCTTTGAATACCAACATAATATTTAGCATACACAAAGCATTCCATATTATAATTGTTCACTTTCACCAATGTCATCTATACAATTTATGTAATTAAAAGCTGATTTAAGTGAGGAAGTGCAGATCATATGTACACCCATGAGTCCACATGTATGCACCCCTCCCCACCATCACACACACACAGACACACACACACACACACACACACACACACACATACACAAACACACAGCTGTTGAGGGGCAGAGCGGCCTGATCACTCTCACAATGTCATGCCTGCAGAATGTGGGGAAGCGACACAAAATGGCATTCCACTCATTCCCTTACTAAAGCACATAATCTATCCATTTCTCTCCCTCCCTTTCTATGGATCCCTCCCACTACCTCAGTTACCAATGTCACACACATAAATCCTCCCCCACCTCACACACACACACACATAAACACACACTTGGAGAATGGCAGGACATTCTCTGTTCTGTCCTCTCTGGTGTCCTCTTTCAAAATGGCTGGTTGTCTCAGGGGCCCGGAGGTTAGAGAGCTTCTCTAAAGTGTCATAAGAGTGTAAGAAGACAGTGATGATTCAGGGACTGTGTGTGAGTGTGTGTGTGTGTGTGTGTGTGTGTGTGTGTGTGTGTGTGTGTGAGTGAGTGTTTTTTGTGAAATGAGATCAGCCACATTTGGTGTCTGAGGCTCAAAGGAATGTAAGACTTTTGACTTTGTCCTGTGTGTATGTGTGTGATTAGAAAAGAACATGAAAGTAACAGAGGGAGATTGCTCCTGGTGATATGTTATAATCACATCACATCACTGCTAAAATATCAGGCATTGTTTGAAATCAGACATGTTTTTAAAAGTTGAATGAAGGAAGAAATAACACAGATACCTGATGAAATATCACTGCTTACTATGTGAAAATATAAGTACTTATTTTAATCATAATGACTCAAATTTCTTTTGAGTTCAAGAATAAAGTACTAAATGTATACTAAGCTATAATAATATAATTATTTATATTAATATTATTCTTAATTATAATTATTTGATTTATTATTTTCTAGCAACAATAACACTTTTAATTATTAATTTAAGCATTTTTAAATAACAATTGTTATTATTATTACTACTATTTAAATATGTATTTATCATATATAAAAAATATAATTATTTAAAAATTTGCTAAAGAGAGGGGATCTAATGTTACAGATACATTTTTGTGAAATATTGTTAAGTAAAAAGATAATACATTATGCACTGAAAAAGAGTGACGTAAAAGTTTCCCAAATTCCAAGTACTAAAATATTAAATATTAAAACAAAATTAAAGCAGTACTATACTGTGTTACTGTCTACTACTCAACTATGCACCGCATTTTACAAAGCGATCATGGTGCAAAATGCTAAAAACGATAGTGAGGGTCTTTTGGACCCAAGAACATGTTATGTGTGAACCATCCCTTAGTTTGTGTCATTACCTTTGTCACTGAGTTTCTTGAGGCTTTTTATGTTGCATTGATCATGGCAGCATTGACATATTGTGTATTAAACATATTAGTTTGCACATTTGAAGATACTGACCATTTTTGGTAACTCCCTTGAAGCTTTTCCAAAAGGTGAACGTGTCAGAGGTCATGGGGTCAGGCTGCAGCCGTGGGCGGGTGTCTGGGTGGTCAGGAGGGGGGTCAGAAGGGTGTAAGCTCTCTGATCTCTTTTTTGGGTATTGGGAAGTAAAAATGCTCAATACTTTAATGCTTTCATAAAACTGAAGTCTGTCAAATCAGGCTGACCGGTTTCTGCATAACCATCTTTTCAGTCAGGAACGGACAGCAGAGAAGCACAGCCACTGGAAATAAAGCTCAGCTTCAATGTGATGAGTTCAAACAGGTTATTCCCAGACCCACAGTCATTTCCTGAACAGTAATCCCACTTATTATTCGTTGAGCCTGTGTTTTTTTTTTCTGTGTTGTGTAGTTTTCTAAGACATATTCACATAAGCATTTATCATGTTTACCTCCATTAAGAGACTATATATCCTTCTTTTGTGGGCCTGAATATCAATGCATTCATAAATATTACTGTAATGTTGTGTTTTAATTCTGCATTGTGTTGTGTGTTTTTGTGTTGTGTGTTTTCTATGGAACATCTCCTTGGAAGGTTAAAACAGAAGGGTGAGTGTGACCACAGGTGTTCTTTAGAAGACGGTAATTGCGTTTGTCTGTCTGTGTTTTTGTGTCATGTGGTTAGATGTTTTTGCTCTTCTTGACCACTTACTTTGTATAGTCAAAGAAATAGGTGATTCAATTAAAATGATGTCATTTTTTACCATTGACCAAACCTGTATGACTTTCTTCCTTCTGTGGAAAGTAAAAAAGACATTTTGAAGAATGGTCTCTCTTTGTCATGTAGTTCCATACAGATGAGCATTCAAAACAATTCTTCAAAAAGGATGTAAAGTTACCATGAAAGTCTTCTAAAGTCATATGGAACAGATAAAAATGTAAGTATTTTAGGAAGTTAAGTGAAAATCAAATCAATATTTATTTCTAAAAAGATACAATAAAATACAAATCAAAATTAGAAATTATATTAGAGACAGAGACAAATTAATCATGCACAAACACCAAAAATGGATTCAAATCTTTAATAATAATATATATCTTTAAAAATATATATCTCTCAATGGTGCATTCATGAGAAGAATCTATTGTTTTGAGTCAGATCTATTTGATGAATATTTGATTCAGTTTGCAAGACTTGCCCTAATGATTTGTTCATGAATCATATTGATTCAGTTCACAACATGAATTCACTCAATGATCTGATCACAGCTCACCAAAGATGAAAATGATCAGAGTATCTGAGTTACATTGGTTACTAAAGGTAAAGCTAAAACTATACTTTTTTTTTTTTTAGTTTTTTTTTTTTTGGTAATTGAAATAAAGCTGAAAAAATACAATTAAATTTAAACTTAGAAACTAGAAAATTTGAAATGTAAACGTTATCAAAAGTTAATAAAATAGAAATAAAAGCTACATAAAATATAACTATATTTAAAGCGCATAAGAAAATGACTAACTTAAACTAAAAATATATTAAAAAACTGAAAAAAATAAATTATATATATATATATATATATATATATATATATATATATATAAAGCTAACTCAAAATAATAATAAATACTATAGTAGTACTGTAAAAAAAAAAATGCTGCTTTTTACATAAACACAAAGCTGTCACATGATGTAAGATTCTTAGAATATTCTAAATGGGCCATTTGGACCACTTGTATGATATTTATATGATGCTTCCGATGCCCATTTATTGTAATTTACTTTACAGCAACTAGTAATTTTCCCCCCATTAATTCTTGTTTTATGTTCCACAGAAGAGTGAATAAATGATGAAAGAAAAGACATTTTTGGGTCAACTATCCCTTTAAGGCCCCACCCACAGACTCTTCTATCAGTCTGCTCACTTCATTCCCAGATCTCTACAGAACCCTTCAGGGACTCTGATTCTTTTAACATGAAAAGAGGAAAGTGAAGAGACCCTGAAGAGGGAGAGAGATCTGCTATTTGTGTCTCCTTTACCACTGTTGCTGAAGTTGTTACTGCAGAAACAGTTTCACTTTTCCTCTCCTTCACCGCCTCTCAGTCTTTTCCATCTGTGAATAAACATGTCTGTCATTTATTTGTCTGAGGGTCTAATTCATTAGTTCCCGTGTTACACTCATCGTGTTTCCTAAGTATGGGTTCTCTCCTTGAATCTGTCTCTTTCCCTCCATTTCTCCCTCCCTCTTTCTTCCACATCAGACAGAATTTGATTCTCCCCAAATTACTGTTATTTTCTGTCTCTGCACGGAGCGTATGATTGGTTAACAATGTAGCGGCTGATGGTGATAACGGTTGAGTCAGCGTGTGGCGATCAGGTGGGCCGCCCTTTATAGCAGCCCATCATAGAGGCTATTTCAAACTGTCTCCATGGAAACAGAGCAGGTAGTGTCTAATTCTGCATAGACTGTTTATGTGACGATACAACTGTCCCACTTACTCTCTTCCTGTCCGTTCTTGCTCTTTCTGGCTTCACAGTGAGAGTGAGTGGAGTGGGGGGTTGCTGGGATTTTGGGAATGAGTGCCATTGCAATGCAGTGAGAGCCTAAGCTAAAAATACCTACTGACACATAGACTCTAACAAACATGGCGAGCGGCAAACAGTCACACCACTCAAAACACACAGATGCACATGTGGAAAACATGTAAAAAAGTGATGAAAATATAAAATATCCCTTATTGGATCTGTAAAATCTCTGTGATGTGAGTTATACACGGTCTTTAGGCTATCTGAGATCATTCTATCCCATAATAGGTGGCTTATGGTGGTCCTGTTGTGTGATATATCCTAATGTTGTCTGATGCTAATTTATTATGTCAGTACTATTGTGTGCCAGTAAAGTTTGGCCTCTCTGACTTGCCGTACTGAAAGCAGAGTTTAGATTCGAAGACAGGACACCTAATACACTTCACTGCCATCGCCAGCACCCAACTCGGAAGCAGACTAGAAACAACTGCCTGCTCATAAATTACACAGGCATGTGTGTGTGTGTTTGTGTGTGTGTGTGTGTGTGTGTGTGTGTGTGTGTGTGTGTGTGTGTGTGTGTGTGTGTTCCTGAAGCGCTGAGCGTACTGAAATAAATCTAAGGGAAACTCCTATCCACATATGTACAATAAACACTATAAATCATTTTTAAACTCAAAATCATGAACAAAATTTGTTTATATAGCTGAGTAAGGACCTCTTAATAGAGCTCTTCAATCATGTGGTCAATGTATAGGCCAACCAGGAAAGCTAATTTGCTAAATCCTGTTTGAGGTATGACACAGAGATGCACCTCTCAGTAAAAAATTCAATATATATGTTATTTCTTTTCATTTTGACTTTGTATCTCTACAAATGGCAATATCTTAATGGCTTGAAATTGCAACTTTATTTTACAAATGTGTGAGTTTATTTTTCAAAATTGTGACTTGCATTTTGAAACTATGATATCATTACTTGTAAATGCAACAATTTTTCACAGTTGTAATAAATTACTCAATGTGACTTTATATTAGCAATGGTAAGTTTATTTCTCGTAGTTGTAACAATTGTAACATTATTTTTGTTTTCCACAATTGGGACTTTATATTTATTCAAGTGAACAAAAAAATATTTTATGCAAGTTGTGCCTTATATTTTAAAATTGTGACATTATTTCTTGTAAAAGTGATTTTTCAGAATTGTAACTTTATATTGACTTCAAATCTTGCTATTGTGACAGTATTTCTTGTAAAGTGAATTTTTTTCGCAGTTATGACTTTCTATTGTTCACTGTGACCTTATATCATGCAATTGCAAGTTTATTTTTCACAATCATTACTTATATCTTTTACTTTTTAATTCATTTATTTGGGTCTGTGACTTTATATCAACCAACTGAGAGTTTATTTCTCAAAATTGTCTGTTTTATTTTTTACTCAGAAGCAGAAACAGGCCTCCATATTATAACTTTCATTTAATGTACCTGGTATGTTGTAGAATATGAAAGCCTCTTTAGACATTTTTTGTCCACAAACAGAATAACCATTTCAAAATTCCATTCTCATGTCTGTAATAATTCATCATGTGGTCAAATATCACTGGAACCATAAATATTGATGCGCTGCGAGACCAGTGACATTCCTAGGATTGTTGTGCCAGTGTTATCAGTTCCTTCTGCATTCCTAAGCAGGGTGATATAGAGCCTGCAAAGTCAAGAAGACCAAATGGCACCTCTGCATTTCCTTTTCATCCTGAAGCACATGACTCCATACTTTCATTCATCATCAAGATACAAGCTTCATTTTTCATTTGACTGTGGAGGGTAATTTAATCTGGGAAATCCTTTCATGTGATAAATGGTGTGGCTAACAGAGTTTGCAAAATCACCAGATGTCTACACATGCAAATTAACACCAATCAGGTTAGAGATACAGTATGTGTATAGTTTCTGATTAACCTCTGTGTGTTTACCATTATTCACATTGATAAAAACTCAGACTTTGTCTCAGTCAATACCAGGCCCTTGATTACAAGGCAGACTGGTTTAATAGGACTAATTAATTCACTCTTTGTAGATTAGTGGTTTAAAGGGTGTTGCAGGCTGGTTATGGACGTCATGTGAAAAGCAAGCTGCTCTACACTAATGCAACACATATGGACAGCACAAGCATGACCAGTGACTCCTGCTATAGGCCACAGAATTTAATTTGGATAATTTATGAGGTCAGGGTTGAGTGAAATATGAGAGGAGCATGAAGCTGACTTTTAAAGCTGTTTTACACAATCTACAGGAAATTAGTGAGTTGTGTTTTACAGAGGGGAAGATTATTTGTGTTGGTTATTATGAGCAAATTATGCTTGTGAGGCACTGTAACATATCCAAGTCACACCCGAAACCATGAGCCTGTTTAATAGTTTTCCCAATTTAATTAGAAACGGATAATACTCCACATGGAGGATTTTACATGACTTGTTTTTGATTGTGGCGGAAAAATCTAATTAGATAGGAATGATTCATTGTCTTCATAATGCTGCAGTGTTTACAGCTGGGAAATGATGATTAGTAGTGTCTTAGCTGATGCGATGCAGTGCCGTGGGACTTCGTGAACAGTGATTGGCAAAGGTTTTCTTTCCTAAGTGTGTTACGGTAAAGCTTATAATTAGTGCCAGTCAGTGGACACACCTACTCCTTCTTTATGATTACTATTTTCCACATTTTACAATAATAGTTATTAAGATTATGGAAAAACACTAACCGTTAGCATAGGAATTATGTATCGAAACAAACAATGTTAAACAAATCTTAAATTTGGCTTCTTTAAAGCCGTTACATCTTTTTTAGAGATAGCATTCTCTCAGAAAACTGAGGTAACAGTTGCTTTTCCACGGCTGTTTTTAGGCTGGTTCACACAGAACACGTGTGCACTCTGCTCCGCAACTTTTTTTACTGTATTTCTATTAAACATGGTAAATAGACATATCTGGCCACTGTGTTGAGATTTCAAAATTATTTATGAATTTGGCATGAAATGAAAATTAACTATTTGTTAAATGCATGCAATAGATCAAATTTTGACTGCATAATGTCAAACCCTTTTCCAGTGAAAGTTATACTTTTTTTGAGATTGCTTTATAAGATGTTAATTTGCTATTCTGCTTCATTTTAAATTAAAGTAAACATTTCCAACCCAGATGCTACTTTCATTTTATGTTTGCCTACATTATACTTTTAGTTACATTATATTGTCATTTACACTGACATTCTGTTTGTAAAGAGTAGCTGTGTCCTCGTGCAAAAATACAGATACAAGTGTCAGGGGAAGGTTTTTATTGCAGAGGGCTGTTTCTGTCAGTATAATAACAACATTTCAATAAAGAACGATCCACACATTATCACACAAACAAAGACACACCCACATGAAATCCCTAAGCAAGGGCATATAGGACTGGAGGCTGAAAAGCAGGAAACCAGCACCCTTCTATCGGTATCTCTGCACATTTTCAGTCCTATAGCAAAAGTGCACAAACTTGAGTTCTTCAAAACCAACCCACTCTCTAACAAATGCACTTTAAGTCCAAAATAACACGACTCCAATATCTTTGAGTGGCTTGTGTTAGTGTGCACATACAATGTGTGCTACACAATCTCCTTTTTATTACTTGATCACTTGTATCAGGTTTTTCTGACATCTCTGAAAACTTTGCATAGTCTATACCATTTTGTGGCATAAATTCACTCCCACCGCAACTCTCAACAACACCCACACTTCATTACCCACATAATAAATGTATATCTACTCAGAAATTAAAAGTTCACAACAATAAAAGACTGCTGGTTGCTCCCTCTAGCTTTAGAAAGTGCTTTGAGTGTCTATAACTTCTCTTTATCAGAATAATCTTCTGAAGTCAAAAGCCTGTTCTCTTATCCTCAAACACGGCTGGTTCTGCCCTGCATGCAGAGGTTTGTGGTACTGACACTGAAGGTAAAATACATTCACATGGGCAACTCAGTTTGAGGTCAGAGCAGTGACCTCTGACCTCACCTGACGTTTGGCATCACTGCTTTGAGATTGTATTCATCAATGCTTGTTAAGTAACACTGATTGTACAGACGTTCCTTCTGCCCTCTCAAAAAGGTTTCAAAGCATTCTGATAATTATCTGATTATGATAAATGAAAAGCAGGGAAGATACAGAGGCACAGAGAGGCTGAAAAACACAAACCCAGCAAAAATAGGTAGAATGGGGGATTTTTGTCTAAACAATGGACTGTATAAGTCTGTAATGAGGGTCAAATGCAAAATAAACGTATAGCGTTTGAATTCAAACCTTTATACAGTCCTTTGATTGAAACGTTGCAGATTGAAATAAGATGGTCGCATAGAGATGGTAATAAAAAAAAAACTGGAATGCATTAACATGGAATGAATATGGATCTCATCCCTCAGGCACACTCGTTCTCTCCCAGCACACTGAACATGTTGAGAGTGAAGCCCTTCCTGTCAGCCTTCACGGTATCATCTTCATCATCCCCATCAGCATCCTCATCGCCATCTCGATCGTTGTCCTCCTCCAGCTCTGAGCTGGATTCACCCTCGTCTTCCCTCTCACCACACTCATCCTTTTCATCATTCCTTCCTTGTAGAACGATGATCTCGGACAGCTCTGGGTGTGATTCCCATTCATCTGAAGAGAATGAATTTATTTTAGTTTATTGCCATATAATCTTCACAGGTCAGATACAGACTCAACATTCAACAATATAATAGAATAAATGCAAACATTTTATTAAATTCACCATGAAGAAAACTATTTCTTCATATTCTGAAGACAGAAGTTTGAGTGAGTGACGGATGATATGATTCAGTGTTTTGACCTCTGACCTTTACTCGGAGCGTATCCAGGTGGTTGCAGACAAAGACACATGCGTCCATCAATGGCTAAACGCAGGAGACTGTTGGCTGCTCGATAGACATCGTTACGGGCCGCCTTGGCAGTTTTATACCCTCTCTTCTCAGCCCAGGCTAAAAAATGTAAATACATGAAAAACATACGTGAGTGTAGACAAAACAATAAAAACAACAACTTCATGTTCTTCACGTTTCTTCCCCCAGTCGAATGTTAAATATGAATTGAATGATCCCATTTCAAAACAGGATGGGCACCTTCACACACATCCCATGCTGTCCAGTCCTGTGTGCTGGAGTTGTGTGGGGTTTCGGGGCTGTGGTCAGGATGTGTCAGCTTTAATACAGACAGGAAGTTGGTCCGTTCACACAAATATCCAACTGAACTGTAAGGCTCCTGCAGCTGGGACACTGGATATATACCAGCCAGGATCTGTTTGAGAAAATAAATAACCCACGCACACACATAGACAAACATAAACAAAACGCAGACTGGATGACTTCACTTTCAGAAATGATACAGTATCATGCAGTCTTTACCTGTAGCTGCTTGTCCACTTGGGAAGGGAAGACAATCCCAGGACAATCACACAGTTTAACAGTGGGAGTGAGGTAGTATGTTTGGAAATATTTAGTGTGACCTGGGGTTCGGGACACACTCACGACCTTCCTGCCAACCAGACTGTTTAGCACTGAAGATTTGCCTACATTAGGAAAACCTGGAAAAAGTGCAAAAAGTCTCCATATGAATATTAAACAAATGAATGAATTTCAATTTACACATCAAGGAGAAGAGACTTCATATAAAAGCTAACCGACACTGATCTAGAACAACACTTTTTGAGTTTTGGAATGAAATGGAAATTAAGATGGTCTTTTCTTCCTTGAAATTCAATTCATTTCAAGTGAAATGGCCTCTTGGTGGTTAAAAATTTAGGATGGGACTTAATTTTGTCCATTGCTGTCATTTGCTAACTGCTGCTAATCTCTTGTGAGCAATTATTGTCTGCCACTGTGCCAGTGCATGTTACTATGAGAAAAGAATTGTTGAAGCGAAGGTGATATTAATAGTTTTGATGAAGAATTACGAGGGCACATTCCTTTATAAACATAATGATGTGAACGGATCAATAATTTATGTAATAAATGCTGCAATATTCTGTAAAAATAGTGTCAGTTCTGATTTTATGGTAACAGGCTTTTACCTATGCAGCCCAATGTTAGTACTCCATCTTTATAAAGTTCTTGCGAGGGACTGTTCATTTCCATGGCAATGTCACTATGATGCTCCATCAACACAGATTCCGATCCATCATCAGCCTGATCCTCCTCTGTTTCCAAGGCAACAGCATCCCTCTGGATCTTCTTCTCCCAGCTACTCAAATCCACTATAAACCACAATGATCATCATCATATAATACTCCCGTGTGTTCCAGTACTGATATCTGGGAGGAGGCGATCTAACCTCTTCCTGCTGTGATCTCCTGACATGCTCTCATGATGTGGATCGGGCCTCCAGCATTCCATCGGACTTTCTTCCTCATCCTCTTCTTCTGTAGAACTGCAGTTAGTACAGATGACGGAAGCATTTTTATTCTTATCTATTTGTTTGATCATACAATAGCTACAGCACTGATACTGGAAAGACTCTCACGTGTGCTGTAGGGTTGTCCTGGGTGTGAGGTGAAGCAGACACAGTGCAACTGTGGGAACTGTTTAGTCAGATAGTGTTTCCAAGCCAAAACCAGCGGGGCGGGACACAAGTCCACCTTATTGAGCACCAGGATGATGTACTTCTTTAACTCAACGGTGATGTAGTGATAGACAGCAGGAGGAAAGTGCAGCACCTACACAGAGTGATAATGTTTGCTTGTACTGAACGCCAATGATGACTCAAATATGAGTACTATACACGCTGTCCTCCACACCATATTTCTTTTGCTAAAAATGTATAACAATACAAAAAGTGCTGTTTTCTGAAATCAAATGTAATACAATCTCTGGCCCCACCTAGTGGGGATTTTATTAAGTCAGTTTGCATAATTTGACATTTGCCTTAATTTAGTGTAATGGCAATGCAATTTTGATGATCTTTTGAAAACTGCTAAAAGTTTCAAAAGGCATTAAAGTCATACACTTACTGGGTATCTGATATCCACTATGAGAAGAACGACATCAGACATCTCCAATACTCTCCACAGCTGCCTCCATGTCTGAGAGAGAAAGAGTCATTCAGTCAGCCGTAGGGGAAAAAAAGGACCGATTTCTTTTTTTTTTTAAATAGTGGTTATTTGAAAGAACACTAATTCAGCTGTCTGAATTTCAGTAGTGATCTGTTATTCACATTCTTCTGTATTGTCCAACTTGTTCTTAGTCCTTTGGCCCACTTTAGGTAAAATAATGACTTGACAGGTTTATGACCTGTTTATCTCCTATTGCTACATTAATCCAAAACTATCTGAAAATTGGAAAATTGGAGACTGTTAAAAACAATGAATTGACTGTGATCCAGTGTTCTTAGAAACAAAGCTTGTTTGTCTTAAAATTATCTGCACAATATTGTGGTGCGTTGCACTACGCAAACGCAACAGTTTTATGTGTCACATGGTTTGAGAAAGGCAACAGCACCTAAACCAGTGAATCTGAACACTTAATAGTGTTTGCCTCCAGCACTGGGCCAACAGATGCTCAAGTGCAATAATAAAAAATAAACTATTTCATTACAGCTATTGACTCAGCAGCAATCAAATTCTGGTCGCTGATAAAACATTGTTTTTCAAAGTACTTCAGTTGGGTGTTTTGTAAAAGAACGTGCCTCACCTCGAGATTGTGCTCAAAGTGGCTGAGGGTACCGGGTGGGTTCTTGGAGTGAAGAGCCTCCAGATACTCCAGAAATGACTTCTCCTCTTTCCGCAGTAACTCTTCTCGTTGCATGTTGTAATGCCATGAGGGCCGCCGTGGGAAATTCAGTCCTGTTATTAGACAAAATGAAAGTGAAATGAACACATAACAACATGGATCAAAACCAATATCACAGTAAAAATCTAAATATAGTTATTTCATTAGAATTAGTTCAATGACAAAATGGGTAACCTATCATTATAATACATATATTATACATTAATATATGTATTATGACGATGTATAATATGTATTATAATTATAACTATACACTGTGGCTGTGTGTTCATGGTGTGTGTGCACACTTGGATGAGTAAAATTGCAGAGCACAATTTCAGAGTATGGGACATCACACTTGACTACATTTCACATTTTTTTAAATAGATCTGAAAGTGATAATACTGACATTTATCATGGTACTAAATTTTTGTTAAAATAAATGCTGTTTTAAGTAATTATTTTTATATACACAAAAAAATCCTGAAAATTGAACAATTTTCAGAAAGATATTAAGCAATATTAAACAGTTTTCCACATTTTTATAAATATTAGGAATTGTTTCTTAAGCACCACATCAGCATATTATAATGATTTCTGAAGGATCATGTGGCACTGAAGACTGGAGCAATGATGACTGCTGAACATTCAGCTTTTGCCTTTACAGGAAAAAATAATAATTTTAAAGTTGAAAAAAATATTTTACATTGTAAACATTTCACAATATTACAGTTTTTCTTAATTTGTAATAAAATAAATGCAACCTTGGTGAGCATATAAGACTTGCAAACACATGTCCTGTTCTTTAACAGCAAATGGATGTAAACAGACCCAATATTTTTGACAAGTCATTGACTCATCTATTTGACAGCAGTCATACTATACACTCTTTTTTGACACAGACGCTGCAGTATCAGATGTTGTAATTGTGAAAGTGACACTTTGGCTTGTTTTGTGAAGACAATTCCCTACAAAAAGTAAAGTTTATTATCATAACAGTATTTCAACACTTTTAGTTACACGTAGCATAAATACCTTTCTCTTCTGGGTAGATCTGATTCAGATCAATCTCTAGTTCCTTTTCTGACACAGGCTTCAGGATTTTCTCCATCGCAATTTTTTTCCTCCTCTCCACTTCCTCCTTGCTCTCCTTCTCAAAGTGCAAACGGAATCTGAAAAACAAGCCATTATAAGATTAACAAACAGGATGATACATGCCCCTGCCAAAATAGCGGATGTTGAATTAAGACAAGCCTGGACTGACTGTTTCGCCAGTCCCGTCTCACCTGTTGGGGTCATATCTGCCATCTCCGGTGCCAGGCTGATGGTTGATCCTCTTGATGTCTGTCGTCTCGCTGTCTGATGTATCCGACTGTCCGTCTCTACCAGGTCCTCTCTCCACACTGGCATTTTGGCTACTGTGACATGAACCAGTTTCTCCTGTACACAAACACACATTCAGAAACTTTAAAGAGTGTTCTTTCCTGAATGTGGTTCCAAAGCAAAGTAATGATTCCCAAGTTTTTTATTTCTGAATTATACACTATTTACTGTGAAAAACATTGTGTACTTCCAATCCAGGGTTTCTGCAGTTTTTATGAAGGTACATTTAAGACTATTCAAGTAAAGTAAATGTAAGGAATAAATTGAATGGAACATAAGTGTACACTGTCCCAAAATACAAATGTCTTCTATTAGCAATGCTTCAAAGCTTGAAAATACAACTTTCAACAGATCTCCATTCCTTTTAAATTCATTTTACAAGTAAAAACAGTTACAAACACTAGAGTATGCAAGTAACTGGAGTTGTTGCCTCATACTTTTTGATATGCTGTTATTTGTGAATGCTACTGATTATGTTAGCTTTTAATATATGGTTTTATTCTTATTAAAGCTTTAATACAGTACAGCAACCGCGAGCGGGTCCATGTATAACGCTGATGATCTCAATGAGAGAGAGAGAGAGAGAGAGAGATGCAGAGCAGGGCGAACGGAGGAACAGGATTGAGAACTGCTGCTTTAGAAGATTGATTATGAAACTTTCATGAATTGTCAACAAATTATGAATTGTGATTCATATATGAATAGATTTTTACATGCACGCCTATTTTTCTTCCTCTTCTCTAAAGCAGTGCTGCATGGCCTAGGGATGCATCGATCCGATCCTCGGGATCGGTATCAGCTCCGATCAGACGAGACAGATCCAAATCCGATATTGTGCGAATACTATTCTGTGTTATTGTTGAGCTCCAGCAAAGGCACAAAAACATTCAAAAGCACCAAAACATTTCCATACACATATTTCAAGTGTTCTGAAGCTGTTACATAGTAAATGTGAAGCACAGATTAACACTGAAGTCATTAAATTCAAGTTCACATAAACTCTTCTTTCCGCTGCGGCTGTCTGTCATCCTCTATTCAGCAATCAAATTACATGTTGCATTCGGTTACTATAGTCAAAACTATTAAACTATCTTCAAGAGGTCAGTAACTGAGGATTAAAACTGTTCAAAGAAAAGGCTCATTAAACTAACATACATTTATTTAATCAATATCTCTTACCTTTGTACTAGTGATGTCCGGTTCTTCTTAGTAAACCGCTTGAACCAGTTCACCAAATCGTTTCGAATCAAATCGAATCGTTTGAAACGGTTCGCGTCTCCAGTAAGCATTAATCCACAAATTACTTAAGTTATTCACTTTTTTTAAGGAGGCTGACACTGTCTCGGAGTCGAAATTAACCAATATCCCGGAGTAATTCATTTAATCAAACAGGACACTGACTGAACTGCTGTGAAGAGAGAACCGAAGATGAACACCGAGCCGAGCAGCTTGTGTGTTGTTCTAACTTCTCTATGTGTATGGAGGGATTATTTGGTCAGATTATAAACTAAAAGTCTAAAACTAAAAGTCTTAAACCAAAACTAAAAATCTAAATTTGAAACTTAAAGTCCAAGTCGAAAATTAATTTGGTATTTAGGATTGGGCATTTGGTATTTAGGATAGGGCATTTTGTAATTAGGATTGGGCATTTTCTATTTAGGGTTGGGCATTTGGTCATTTAGCCATTTAGGATTGGGCATTTGGGGATTTAGGATTGGGAATTTGGTATTTAGGATTGGACATTTAATCATTTAGCCATTTAGGATTGAGGATTGGGGATTTAGGATTGGGCATTTGAGGATTGAGGAGTGTATGCAAATTAGGAGGTGTGGCCCAAATACTGGAGGCTGGGTTTGAAATGGCTGGTGCGCAGAGGCACTTTATGGACAGCAGAGGGAGCTCCCAGTGCTAAGGAGCACACTGTAATGAAAGTAATGTAATTGTAATGTAATTCTGTTTCTGTAATGAAACAGAGCGAGTGAGAGGCTTGAGCGTGGACAGTGTGATAACTTCAACTTAATGACAGCTTTGCTGCATACCTCGGTTGTAACCAGTGGATATCTCAGTCAAAGTTGCTCTTCTATCAGCTTGAATCAGTCGGCCCATTCTCCTCTGACTTCTAGCATCAACAAGGCATTTTCGCCCACAGGACTGCCGCATACTGGATGTTTTTCCCCTTTCACACCATTCTTTGTAAACCCTAGAAATGGTTGTGCGTGAAAACACACACCTAAATGCATTGAAGCAACTGCCATGGGATTGGTTGATTAGATAATTGCATTAATGAGAAATTGAACAGGTGTTCCTAATAATCCTTTAGGTGAGTGTATATATACATACACACGACATCAAATAGAGTAGACGCTCCTTATGCTTTTGAATCGCTCTCGCAATACTTTGATGTCATAAACCGATCGGTCTTGCAGTGTGCAGCGCCGGTTCAAGTCGAACAAGCCTAATTTATTTTCGCTCACAATCTTTAGAAAATACTTATAGGCTATATAGCAAAAAAAAAAACAGAAACAAGACCATCTAGTGGCAATGTAAAAGGAGTGTATCTACTAATGTCAGAGGGGTTAACCACAGTTTAAAAAACAAAACAGCGTGTCCCAATATAATAATACCCTACTAAAGCATGTTAGCAATATCAGCTTATATAACTAGTAGCTAATTTTGGCATCTTACCTGCTGCACTCTCCTCTGCTTTCTCGTTGTCAGACCGATAGCACTCCTTTCACTGGTGACTTTGTGTTTGAGCCCACAAATGTTACAAAGCTGTCATTAAATTGAAGTTATCACACAGTCCTCACTCAAGCCGCTCATTTGCTCTGTTTGGTTTTACTACAGTGTGCTCCTTAGCACTGGGAGCTCCCTCTGCTGTCCATAAGGTGCCTCTGCGCACCAGCCATTTCAAACCCAGCCTCCAGTATTTGGGCCACGCCTCCTAATTTGCATACACTCCTCAATCGCCCAATCCTAAACCCCCAATCCTCAATCCTAAATGATTAAATGCCCAATCCTAAATACCAAATTTCCAATCCTAAATCCCCAAATGCCCAATCCTAAATGGTTAAATTACCAAATGCCCAACCCTAAATAGAAAATGCCCAATCCTAAATACAAAATGCCCTATTTTAAATACCAAATGCCCAATCCTAAATACCAAATTAATTTTTGACTTGGACTTTAAGTTTCAAATTTAGATTTTTAGTTTTGGTTTAAGACTTTTAGTTTTAGACTTTTAGTTTATAATCTGACCAAATAATCCCTCCATAGATGTGGGCTGCGCAGCCTGCAGCCTGCACACTGTGACTCTGTGTTGTTTCAAGCTCATCATTCTGAGCACAGGATGCTCTGCCTTTAGTATTATAATACTTTTCTGCGCAATCAAAGATTATTAATAGTCTTTCTTGTACTGTCCTATCTATGATATGTTGCTGCCTTTATTACTGTGCTATACATTTAAAAGAAACATCTTTTAGATTTCTATATAAAGGTCTATACTTGTTTTTACATTAATGTATTTTACAACAATGCAAAGAGCAATTTGTAAATGTTACCAGATTTTAGACTTATTCACTTTTATTTGTAAATAAAATATTTCACTTGATTTTATAAAATTATTGGGCATCTGTGATTTTTCTAGAATCTAGAGTATCTTTTGCTGCTGAATTAATTACTAACCTAGTTTTTTTGTCATAGATCATGATATATTTTTTCATTTGTTATTTTTCATTAAGATTACGTTGTTCGTATGTAGTAGATTGTGTTTAACACACAAAAGAGTGATGATCAGGTCAACACAGAGAAGTATAAAAATTCTACACTTCTACTGGAATTGAGTCTTTCTGGTGTATCTGCTTTACTGATGAAGCTGAAAAGAAAACACGCAAACGGTTTTTTTGCGCTGTCTTAAACGTTGTCATCCACTGTGACCGATCTTCAGAAACCAGTCATATGCCTCCATACATAACACTTTATTGCCATTACAGTTTCTATCGGAATAGTGCAGTGTGCTTTGCACTGACGGCATAATTATGCCTTTAATGCGTTCACGAGTTCATATGCAGGTATTTTGGCTGGTTTTGCTGTGTACTGGACCCAAATACTTCTAGAACTGCAAGCGAACAGCAGTTAATTCAGCCTGCTTTAGTGTGTATCGGTCGCTTTGTTTTTGTGTTACGTAACTTAACTTCACGCTGAGTCTGCGCACTTATATACCGCATGACACAAGCGCTAACTACAGCAAAATGCTTATCACAATCACCTCCTTTCACCATCAGTTCACTTTTCACCTCCATATCAAGCTCACTAAGATGCATTTCTACGGTTGCTGTGGTTGAAATTCAGCGTTCCTTCTTATTTGCATCGCACATATAAAAAGACAGCAACGCACTGCTTTATGCTCGTCAAGTTTGGTTACACACACCCACAGAAACTTAGCAAACAAAGTAGTTTCAGCAGCGTAGTAGCTCAGTGAATGCTCTAGTAACTTATGTGGAAAGCTGCTCACATTACTGCATACTAAAATATAAATCATAAAACAATGCGTCACGTGGCTAATGTAGCTTGTAGCGGGCTAATAACTCAGCTAAGCTAAAGTTAGTTACCCACCTCTTTTCTTCCCGCGTTTCACCTGGAGCTGCTTCTTTTTCTGTTTGTTACTAAAAGGCTTTTTGCGTGGCATGTTCGCATTAGTCAAAAGATGAAACTAGAAAGAATGGGCAAGGACGTATGTCCTCCTCGTTCGTTAAATATTTTCATTCGTGAAGTTTCTCCGTTACTCGCGTGGACTTTTCTATGACTGGGGTAGACGGACGCTACCATTATGATCTTCAACGCATTCAACGCTAGGCGTCAGAAATACATTTGATCGACTCTCGTTCAAATGTTCTCTTCTTTTACTGCAACTGTTCACTTTATGCGACTTCTGTTTACAAATGAAAAACGATAAAACAGTGATTTTGAACCCCCAGATTTTTGATTAAGTGGTGCAGTCTTGTCTTAGAAATGAAACTGTTATTCAATGCAATGTTAGAAACACCAATCTTAAATGCAAGTATGATTAACTACAAATAAATCTAATTTTACATACAAAGTTAAGCACACAAATAATGTTCTTACTATGTACTTAATTTAAGTATTATAAAAGGCAATTCTACTTGTTAATGTTATCAATGAAAATCTTAATTGAGATACCCAGGTTGCCAGTCTTTAAATGTTGCAAACTCCTGCTATAAGAAGAGATTATCACAAGGAGGCATGCAAGAAGCAATAATTTCAGATTTGTTTTTAATATCTTGTTTTAAAGGGTTAATGCACACTAATCTGATTTTGTTAATGCTTAGAGGCTGTTGTATGTTAACAGTTATTTTGATAGTATAACAGTAGTTACAATAGAATAGAATATATTCTATTAATGGAATAATGGAATATTACATGTCATCTGCAAATGGAAATACAAAACAGGATAATTTTTCCAATAAAAACATCTAATAAGATATTTGCAATCAACATTAGCTGACACACATCTTTTTGTCCTATTTACAGTTGTCCTTTACTCATTCACTCACAATACATCTGATAACCAAACGTGCTTTTGTTTTACATATGACTGCATATGAACACATTTCCCTTAAAAAAAAAAAAGACCAACAGTTCCCATACACACTGTGCAAGACACATTGACAGTAACAATAAGAATGTTGACAGTGCAGTGATCGTACCAACAACTACAGATGAAGACAATCATACAAACAAGATAAACCAGAAATTTCACAAAAAGACTTGAGATATGAGCTGGGTACCCACTGAAACAGCAAGTCTTCTAGGAAGCTTTTGGGAGGAAGATCAGAATTACGGCAATACATGTAAAAAAAATTTAAATAAAAAAATGGAATGGAAAAAGAAAAATAGTACAAAATTTCTTCACTTCTGTCCATTTAAATCCAATTGCTCCTTCATACAAATAAAAAGATATCAAGTAAGAAAAGTTATTCTATATCCACCGCTCTGTGGATCTCGTCAATTGCAAACGTTTTTTCTAACCTCCAAAGTTTCATCCCTCGCTCCATGGGATTCCTCATGAGTTCAGGTGATCCACCTGTATGGCAGAAGCCTCCACAGTGATGCAGAGGTCTTTGTGAGGGGAGATGTCAGATACACTGACAGTTTTATACTGCACATCTGCAGAAGGTACTGGTTTGTATTGGTTCAAGTCGAATATGCACGGCACACCGACTGGCTGGAAGGCATTGATTCTCTCAGCTTGGCTTTGTGCGTCTCCATTTGAGCCGTTTCCTCCTGCGTGACCGGGGCTGTGACTTTGTTGGTTTGATCTGGGTGGAGATGGAAGCATATTAGGAGCGTGTTTTCGCATGTGCTTCATCAGATACGTTTCCTACAGACACAGAGAGATACATATTAGGATCAATTTGAAAAAGAAGTGGGAATGCTGCTCATTTATGGTGCGAGATGTTTGTACCGAGGTATATGTGCGGTTGCATAAACCACAGGAGTACAGCTTGTCGTGCTTGACCGTGTGAGTGGACAGATGAACCTCCAGGCTGGCTTCGTCTACATAGCCACGGTTACAGTGGTGACACTTATACGGTTTGTCCTTGTTGTGCTGACGCCGATGAGACTGTAAAAGATCGAGAGAAATAATAAAGTTACAGACTTTAAAAAGCACGGTTTACTCACACCATCTTGTTCCAAACCTGTCAAAATCAGAGCTGCTCGCTTCCAAACAATGGAGCGTCTGTGGTTCCTCAACAGACAACGAAACTATAAAAGGTGCGCTCATTCAAAAAAGTTGCATTCAATCCTTTGCTGGCTGTGCTGATTTAATTCTAGCGGTTCTTTTGTGTTGCAAGTTCAATGATGCAGGTAGTGACGATTCTCTCCAGCCAATCAGTGATCAGCAGAGTTTACACGTCACGTTTGGTAATGTACGGTTCACTTGGAACCTCAACCGAGGTAGAACCAAAAAAAAAGTACCAGGTACAGGTACTGTACCAAGAGAACCCCCCCCCCCCCCAAAGTAAAATGTACCGAACTGTACCGTGCCGTACCATGCAGTTGAAAAGTGCCATTAGCGGAAGCATTCAAGAAATTTAATTAACAAATATAAAAATAAAACATTTTTCTGTGTTTTGTTGTTTTATTAACATTAAAGAGATAGTTCACACAAAAAAGAAAATTCGGTTATCATTTACTCACCCTCAGGTTGTTTTTCTTCTGTTGAACATAAAAGTTAGTTTGAAGAATGTGGGTAACCAAACAGTTTCTCAGAAAAAGCGCATGCCAGAACAGCATCACACGTCCCACACATGGCTCCAGGGGGTGAATAAAGTCCCCCTGTAGCAAATCCAACAGTTCCCAACAGTCAACAGAAGTGAGAAAAAAAGTGTTTATTACATTTGAAATCTGGATATTTGTCTTACAAAAACACATGGATTTGCTACAGGGGGGCTTTATTCACCCCCCGGAGCCATGTGAGGGACGTTTTATTACAGATGCGCACACTTTAATTCACGTCTTCTGAACTGTTGACAACAAACACCTGTTTACCCCCATTGAAAGGCTTGGAAGAGCAAGGACAATTTTTAATATAACTTTGATTGGATTATTCTGAAAGAAGAAATAAATGCTTCGAGGATGAGTGGAAGATGGACGAATTTTCTTTCTCAGGTGAACTAACCATTTAACATTAGTTAATGCACTGTGAATTTGCATAAACTAACATTAACAAAGATTAATAAATACAGTAATACGTCTATTGTTCATCTTAATCCATTAACATTAATTAATAGAACCTTATTCTGAAGTGTTACCAAAGTAACACTTTAAAATATCGACTTAAAGAAACAGACTACATCACCTGTAGGTTAGAGAGCTGAGTGAAAGACTTCTCACAACCAGGATGTGCACATTTGTATGGCCTGTCTCCTGTGTGGATCCTGAACAGGCACAAAATGTTAAAGTCAAGAGGTAAGAACATAATGGAAACTAAACATTGTCTGCACGAATAGTAATGCAGGTTCTGTGTGGTACCTCTGGTGTTGCTGTAAGTGACTGAGCTGTCTGAAGGTCTTCTGGCAGTAGTTACAGGTGTAAGGTTTAGATCCTGTGTGTATTCGTATATGCTGAGCAAGGTAGCTTGTGTTGGCAAATGATTTCGAGCAGTGAGGACACTTATGAGGTTTGGTTTCTGTGTGGTTTCTGCAAATAAGGAAAGACCAGCATGGGGCTCATTCAATAATTTACTCACACTACACAAAATTTGACATGACAATATTCTTCATTTCTACACTCACACTGCTGACCTTTCTTAGGTGGTCCCTATCAGTACTGTCACATATTATTAAAAGTTTGCAATGTATTTCAAAGACATTTGGAAGTGGCGTGGTAGGAGTTTGAATGAGGTCACAAAAAGGGCAGATCCATTTCTCAAAAAAACATTTGCACCAAATCCTCACAAGAACTCCTGTGGGCAGAGCCCAATCCCACATCCCAGTGTAATCAAGTGTGTACATAACCTTTACATGACCTCTATTTCAGAGTGGGGCAGAACCTCATAAAAGTTCTACACAGTTATGGGACGATAATGTAGAGCCAAAGAGAACTGGGCTTTCACTGACAGCTGTGATTTCAGTTCAATCCTTCAGTCGTGGTGTGTGTGTGTGTGTGTGTGTGTGTAGTCTGCAGTAATCAAAAGTGTGCCAGAGGAGAAATTAATTAAACAAATAGAGAAAGCACAGAGAGGTAAATATAGAAAAAAAGATTATTTCTTTCATTCTTTGAAATCTAAGAACTTTTCCTGACCGAGTTTTCAAACTATTTTTAAAAGGAGGGTACATTAGTGAGACATATTTAATGTGTAATCTGCCCACTACACATGGAGACATCAGCTTCACAATTATAAAGACTGTGGTATTAAATTACACAGTCCATTACACAGTAAGTTACATACAAGCAAACTATCATCAGAGTATGTTGCTATAGCCACAAGCAGTAGAGTATGAGACCCTGTTTATCAACCTTTCCATCGTGACCACAGAATGTGACTCCCAGAACACGTGTTTATGTTCAAATACTGCTAGAAAGCAAAATACAGAGGTCACAAGAAGCACTTTAACCACGTAGGCTTTCTGTCAGCTATTCATGAAGTGGGCTGAAAACACTGTCAGCTACCGCTTTGGAAATGGACAATTTTTTTTTTTAAATCTCCCATCACTAGCATTAGCCCTATATGAAAATACTGCAAAGAAACATTTTAAAGTTCGATTTGTTAAGCACTTCTCAAGTTACATATTTTAAATCAATGTGTTTAATTACTATTATTATTATTATTAAGGTGTTAAACAAGTTTAGTCATATTTTAAGTTAACATGTTAACTTTAACATCCCTAAAAATGTATTTTGTTAAAAGGCAGATCAGATGACACACAGCCAGTTTGTTTTGCGCTTTCAACAGCAAGCGGTTCCAATTTGCAGTTGGTTTCTACGCAGATAGCCAGCCATTTAAAAAAGCCAACATCCAAGCCATATACGGAGTCCAAGGCAGCAATTCCCCACAGAAGAGAGGGGTGGGGTGAGCGGTAGCTAACTATGATTGAAAGTGAACTGCACTGAAACGAGTTGCTGTGAACAGAGCAGAGAAAAAGGTGAAAAGGATGTTGTTTTAAATTACCATTAAGGAATTTAAACCAAAGTATGTTACAGACATTTCATGAAGACTCTAAAGAAATATTCCTACTTGTAGAAAATGGGCATCTGTTGACCCCTTTAAATATTTATCTTATTTCCAACTTCTGTGCACAGTGACTTGTGGCCCACAATACATTATAAAGGTCCTATTTACAAATAATTTGAATGTTTATTCATATAATTTTCTAATAGCTTTACACGATAATGAATTTATTAATGTAAGACACTGCTTTGGAATTAGTGATGCACTGATAGGATTTTTGGGGGCCGATACCGGTAAAAATTAAACACTTACTGGCTGATTCCAATAATGATATTTGTCACTTCCTCTCTTACTTGAAATTTTGGCAAAACAGATATTTTGATCATGTTTTAAATCAGCAAAGTTCAAAAACACCTGCATTAAACTATATTAGCATAAATTAAATTGTATAACTGTATAAATTAAATACATATTAATCATTTTTTGTAACAGACTTTATTACGATTACCATATTTTTCAGACTATAAGTCGCACCTGAGTATAAGTCGCATCAGTCCAAAAATACGTCATGCCGAGGAAAAAAACATATATAAGTCACACTGGACTATAAGTCGCATTTGTTTAGAACCAAGCACCAAGAGAAAACATTACCGTCTACAGCCGCGAGATGGCGCTCTATGATATCAAGTGTAGACTACAGGAGCACTGAGCAGCATAGAGCGCCCTCTCGCGGCTAGAGATGGTAATGTTTTCTCTTGGTTCATGTCTCTTAGTTCATTTCTCTTGGTTCATGTCAAATTAATTTTGATAAGTCGCACCTGACTATAAGTCGCAGGACCAGCCAAACTATGAAAAAAAGTGCGACTTATAGTCCGGAAAATACGGTAATCCTCTAATTTGTTTTGAATGCATTTTACCATTTCTTTTCCATTTAAATATGAGATCTCCTTTACTAAGGCGGGATTCTTAGTTTGACAGGTTTTCTAGTCTACAGAGCTATATGGGTAATGAAAACACGTGGTTCTTCGGATTTAATTTGTTAGTTTATTAAGCACCCCCTGAAAATGAGATCTGTATATATTTGTTTACGGATAGCTGTAATAAGTGTTTTGTGTAATTCGCTGTATGTTGATGATAATGCAACTGAAATAGAGAGTTTAATGTTCTTATGGTGATTGTTTTGGCGTGAAAAAGGATGCAATAAACTTAATAAAACATCATTTAGGTTTTGGTCATCATTCAGATGAGGTCCGCTACACTTAATGAAAGTTACAGAAGTTATTTAGTCAAAAATAGTGTGCGATCTTTTGTCTTTTGTTATTTGATTAGAATAACAAAAGACTGGGATTATTCAACAGACGTTTCATTATATAGCCGATAGTTGTAAATTAAGGACAAATCTGCCGATAAATATAGTTACAGCTTAAATTACGATTGATTGTTTTGCAGTGTGTATCGTATCGCAAGGAAGTTTGCACTCAGGTCCATCATACACACTCTCCATCACCCGCCTGCTTTGCCACAGACACACAACCACACACACTTTCGAGGTGCGGTGCTGAGTACCGTGTGTGCTGCTGTAAGTGACTGAGCTGTCTGAAAGCCTTCTGGCAGTAGGAGCAGGTGTAGGGCTTGGCACCGCTGTGGATGCGGATGTGCTGGGCCAGGTAGCTGGTGTAAGCGAAGGATTTGGAGCAGTGCGGACACTGGTGAGCTTTCACCTCCGTGTGTGACTTGGAGTGCAGCTGCATGTTTGACTTATTGCAGAACATCAAACCACACATCCGGCACCTACAGACAGAAAAAACACACACACCCCAAGAGAAGGACAGAGGGATAAGAGAAGAGGAAACACGGGAGAAGACAAAGTACGAATGAGAACGGGACAACAAGAAAAGGAAAGTTACAAGCCTGGTCCATCAATAGTGAAAGGAGAAACATGAGCCATGACAAACGGGCAAGAAAGAGACACAACACAAGCAGGAGGGTGAGAGACAAGGAGGTCAGTGGAGAACAATCCAGAAGGAAATCGTAGACTCTGGCTCTAGAAAAGAAAGATGAGAGGGACAGGCCAGAAACAGAAGTGCAAAAAGACAATGAATGAGTAACAAAGAGGGCGACAGGAGTGTGTGTTTTTGTGTGTGGACGTATGTAGCTGAGGCTGCACATGCTGCTGAAAAAGATTTTCTACTGAAGCACAGCAGACAATCACGCAGATATGCTTTTGCAAAGCCTTGAAGCCAGGAGTGTGTGTGTGTGTGTATGTGTGTGTCGGCCGGGAGGGCCATGCATTGCTGCAGTATGAAAATGAAGTGGCTTAGGAATCCCTGCCTCTGTCTTTGCCTGTTCTAATAGATCATAAAAAAAACACACTGAGTGCATGCTGAGCCAACATCCTTAAGAAAAGCCCTACCTGTATGTTTTTCCACCCTCTTTCCCAGGATGCCCTTCTTCTGGGGATAGACTGTAAGGGTTGGCAGAATGATGCTGAAGAAAAAAGGAAAATCAGTCAAAAGAACTGTTAAATCTTAAAATAGGAAAAATAAAAAGGCACATTAAAAACATTAATGGTATCTGTGCTAATCGCTTTTTCAGACAATGTCATTAAGGATTTCTCGATATGCATGGTTATCATACCTGCCCTGAAAGACCCAAAATAAAGTGATCTGTCCTAGTAGGTGAGCCAACCAATGGGAGTGTGTCTTTCTTCTTTCTGCCTCGTTTCGACGGTAATGGGATGATAACCGGTGAGCAGGGCACGGAGTCATTTTTCTTGTCTGGTGGAGTCATGCAAGAGTAAAATGCTTTAATTATGTGAGCCAAGACTGATGAGACAATAAAGTTTATCTGTTCCTGTCTCAAGCATACTACACACTCAAAAATTGCATGTAATAATGCCAAGCAACGCAGACAGAGATGTTTGTGAGTTCAGTTTGAACAGGGACCCATAAAGGTCACTTGAAAAGCCAGTTGTAAGTTTCATTGTTAAATTCTAGGATTGCTACATGTCAGACTACACAGTGTAATAATAACGATGATAATAAACAGATCAAGGTCACTTTAGAAGATACATAGACAAGCAAAAAAAAAAAAACAATCAAAGCAGGTTGTGCCTGGGCAAAAGATTCAAGTCATGAGCTGCTCCTTGTGAACACAATGGGCATAATTTTGATTGTACAATCAAAATGTACAGAAGAAAATGTTAAATTGCATTTAAATAGCAATACTGTGGCAAAAATAATACAGTGTGCATGTCAAGGTTTATGTGAAATAAGGTGCATTACCAGTCTGGACTGTTATCATGGTGGTAGATGGATGTCCAGGAATAAAGGACTGAGCAGATGACACTGGAGACACCAGAGTGACCAAACCCGCTAGAAAGAGTGAGGCAGTGATGGAAGACTTATGAAAGTGAAAGAAAGTTCAAATAAACTAACCCGTGAAAACTCTGTAATCATTAGCAATTTAGAATAAACACAGGTATGGTACCTGCCGTCATAATGCCAGTAGGTGGTACTGGCAACACTGTGATACTGTGTGAGGACTGAGATGGTTGTGCATGCTCCTGTTTTAGTGTCCTTGCTGTCATTGTATCCATGGCACCCCCAGCAACTGCCACCACTGCTGTGGTGGGATAGTGGGCAGGGCCATGTGAGTAGGTGTGGGCTTTGTCCTGACCAAGCTGCTCTTTTACCTTATTGAGAAATACAGCATTCTCTATCTAAAAGCCAAAAACATTAAATTGGGTTAGAACAAAATAAAAAAGAATAATGATAAAATAATTTTAAATAAGGTTGCGGTTGGTAAGATATTTAAGTCTTATGTTCAATGAGGCATTTATTTGATCAAAACTAAAATATAAAAAAACGAATATTGTGAAATATTACAATTTCAATCAACTGTTTTCTATTTTAAAGGGGTCATGAACTGAAAAATCTAAAAATTCCTCAATATTTTGACATAAGAGGTCATTGCACTATAAAAACATGCTGTAAGTTTCAGAACTCAAAACTTTCTTGTTAGTCTAAAAACAGCTTATATTGAAGCTTACAATCTGCCAAAACGACAGGTTGTGGAATGTGCCACTTTATGGTGTAATAGTGTGGCTAAACAAAAAGATCAACGTCTGCTTCTACATCACTGCCTGTTTAGCCCACCGATATAGTGTAAATAATGAGAGAGGAAAACATCTCCGATTACTATCGTAACCTTGGTTCCCTGAGAGGCAGGAACGAGACATTACGTCAGCTTTTGACATATATGGGAACTCCTCCCTTCTCCACTTTCGCTGAAATCTTATGGGCTAACGCCAGCTGGGGACAGCCAGCCAATTGACGCGAAGCATGCAAATACTGACAGGTCCGCGGGCAGTATAAATTGCATGGGCGCGAAAATTACATCAGAATCACGACTGAACGCTAGCACAGCTGATCAAATAGCAACCACGGCAGCTAACGTAATGTCTCGTTCCCGCCTCTCAGGGAACCAAGGTTACGATAGTAACCGGAGACGTTCCCTCTCAAGACGGTAACTCATTACATCAGCTATTGACGTAAATGAGAACTGTATTAAATCCCGCAGTGAGAGCAGTTAAGATAAGCCCTGAACAGGGTCAATCACACCCACACATAAGCAAGACAGTTCTAGCCAATAGCCACATCACTAAGAGTACTCGCATCTGAAAGGTGGAACTAGAGGGCACAGAGGGCAGCCTTAAAAGAACACAATCTCCTCGCTCCTCTGAGAAAACTGATTACCAGAGCGTGCTTACCGATCATTTGCCCATCAACCGGGGAACGAAAAGCAGCAATAGTGGCCACACACACCTTCAGTGTGGATGGCAAACTCCCACAATCCAATCTGTGCTGTAGAAAGCACAAAACATGCAACACGGAACAGGTCCCCGGGTCAATACCAATGTCCTGGCACCATTTTGTGAAAACTCCCCACTTCAGAATGTAGAGGGGCCTGGTAGAAGGTGCGCAGGTCTTCGTAAGTGTGCTCAGCACTCGTGAGTGCAGAGCGTCCCGCTCATTTAGGGTCCCTGCAGTGGCCACACATGAAGGTTCCACAGCTCGGGGCTGGGGTGCCATTTCATGGTGTTCGCCTGAGACTGCAGGTCCTTCCTGAGGGAGATTTGCCATGGGGGAGCCACCACTAACTGTCTCAGGTCCGCGAAGCAGGGCTGATTCGACCAGTTCGGGCCACGAGTTTAACTGACGTTCTCTCCTCCCTGATTTTTCACAACACCATAGTCAGAATCTTCACTGGAGGGAAATCGCAAAAGCCTGGCTTCCAGCCAATGCGATGTCAGAGCATCTCCCGGCAGCAGGGAGTGAGATAGCGAGAAGAACGTCTGACAGTGCGTGTTCTTGCTTGTGGCAAACAAATCCACTTCCGCCCTCCCAAATCAATCCCAAATCATTTGAACTGATCCTGGGTGAAGCCTCCACTCTCCTTGAGGAATCCCGTTCCTCGAAAACATGTCCGCTCCACAGTTCAGGATACCAGGGATGTGCGCCGCTCTTATGGAGAGAAAGTGCCAGTCCGCCCACAACAAGAGACTTGCTGCCTGTTTGAATAGAGCCCTGGAACGCACTTTGCCATGACGATTTATGTAAGAGATCAATTTGCCGCTCCAATTTTGACCGAAAGGCTTGTAGGGCTAAAGACACCGCTTCCAATTCCAAACGGTTTTTGTGCCACCTTCTCTGTGACTCCGACCACAGGCCTGAGGCAGGTATGCCCAGGCACACTGCTCCCCAGCCGTAAGTTGACGTGTCCGTCGAGACCATGGTGCGCTGGGTCACTATACCCAAAGGAACTCCTGTTCCGAACATATCCGGGCTGCTCCACGATCTCAGAGTGCTGACGCAACTTTGAGTGATCGTAATGCGCTTGTGGCCCGAAGACCACGCCCTCGGCGGAACGCGAGTCTTCAGCCAAAACTGCAGCGGCCGCATATGCAGCAGACCCAGATGGCACACTGAAGAAGCCGTCGCCATCATTCCCAGAAGCCTCTGAAATTCCCTCAGTGAAACAGAACTGCCCGGTCTGAAACTGCACAGAGTCGATGAAATTGGAGATGGGCTCGCATCGCCATCGAGTCCAAGCATACTCCCAGATATGCTATAGTCCAACTCTGTATAAACACACTCTTCTGCATATTCACACGAAGTCCCAGCTTATCCAAATGGCGAAGCAGTGTTTCCACATGACTGATTAGCACACCTCTTGAGTGGGCTAAAATCAGCCAATCGTCCAGATAATTCAAGATAGGGCTGGGTGATATGAAGCAAAAAATATATCTCAATATATTTTGCTATATCTCGATATACGATATATATCTCGATATCTTTACAGGAAAAATAACCCCCCAAAAACTACTGTAAAACCAAAAATGCCAAATATTACATGTTTAGGGCCCTATGAAATGTTTAATTTTTTCTTCACCATATGTTTTATTGTTACCTAATTCTGTGTTTTAGCATGTGTAATTATTTAAATGCATAAAAACAACTTAATTTATTTATTTTTTCTTAAAATAGCCTTATGTGAAATTGTTTTGGTTAACAAATGAAGGCATAAAACATTCATTTAATTGACCTTGTAATTGTTAGAAATTAAGCAAACTTAATTTTTTGGTAAACAAAGGGGATTTATTATTAAAAATAAAACATGGAAGAAATGTTGTGTGATTATTCCTTAAATTATGTTCGTTTCATTTTAATAGTAGTAGTAGTAGTAGTAGGCTATGTACATTTTGCTGAACAATAGTAATAGATTTCTGGCAAATACTTTTATTTTGATGGGTTTACCTTTACATTTCTGTGTATGTGATACAACAGTCTATGATGTGATATGACGCTAGTTTTATTTAAATCAAACGGTCAGATGCTCATGAAGTGACTCTCAGTGAAGTTCTGGAGATGTTGTACATGTGTTCACATCCTCATTTAGTGAGACGGCAGATGCTGAAATGACCGCGAGCATCACGCGCGCTTCAGTGTGTTATAGACAAAGCTGCGCTTCTGCGCCATTCATTAACACAGACACGCAGAACATGCAGGATTCATATTTAAATAGACTTTTCCAGCTTAATATTTACAGATATTAGTCCATATCGCGATTTGATGTGAGTGCAATGACCTACTTTTGATTAATTAATTCAAAATCGGACAAATTCTGTGAACTGTTAAACTGTAAATTCCGTTACAGTTCGCGTTTTCTGCATCCCGGAAATCATAGGGCCCTACAGTAGACATCTGCCTGCTGTTCGCCCGACGCCTTAAAACCGATGTATCTCCATATAATGGAGCCAGTTGTCCTTTTTTGGAGACTAGTTCTGTAGCCCCCGGTCTGGTTGTGGATGACACCATGTTCAATGAGACAACACGTGAGGGGAGGGGGAACAGAATCAAGGAGGCGGGGGCGAGCACAGCACAGAGAAGACAAACAATCAAAGTGGCGGAATCAGAATTAAATATAAACAATATATCAATATATACGATATGTCAAAATCCATATCGTGTTTAAAAAATATCTCGATATATTTTAAATATAGAGATATCACCCACCCCTAATTCAAGATGCGCATTTTCTCAATCTGAAGGGAAAAAAGCGCTGCGTCCACACACTTTGAAAAGGTGCGGGGGTATGGCACCACGAAGTAGTGGCTGTAATACCCGCTTTCCTGTTCGCTTGGAGGGACACGCTCCATCGCTCTTTTCTCAAGCAGATTTAGAACGTCCTGTCTCAGAACGGACAGGGAAAGTTTTGGGGCAAAGTCAGTGAAGGGACCACGCCATTGAAGAGGGGGGTCTGCGTTTGAACTGAAGAGAATAATCGAGACTGGAAGAGTGACACAGTGTTGAGTGCAATAGGAAGAAAAAGCTCCTTTTATGAATGGATACATGTTTTTATTTTGTGCAACTCACACAAACAGCATTTAAACCCACATAGCAATTGTAGATTGCAGGAACATGGGGGACATGATGCCTTAGAACATGGCGCCTGGGGGTGGGGCCTCCAGCGCGCTCTCTCTTCCTCTTTAGTGGTCCGTCAGGAAGATGGCTTGGTAGCAGAGGATGGACCGTCGGCTCTCTCGTGGTGCAGGCTCCTCCTTTCACCCTGACGTTTCCTTCCAGGCCCTGACCACTGCTTGCTTCTGCCGAAACTAACGTTGGGTTTGGGGCAGGGCACCACAGTGGGCTGTCTAGACCTGAGTCCCTGAGCCTGGCGAGGTGCAAAAGAAGAGCGGGACCTCGCAGAAGATGACTGGAGTCAGTGACGGGGCATCACGTGGCTCATCGCCATGGCGCACTTCTGTGTCTCGGAGAAATGCTCTGTGACCAACTCCACGGCATCACCAAAGTGGCCAGAGGGAGTGACTGCAGTGTTTAAGAGCGTCTTGCGGTTGGCGTCCTTCAGATCAGCTAGGGTAAGCCACAGGTGCCTGTTAAGGACGACCATGAACCCCATGGAACGGCCGATGGCTTGAGCAGAGCGCTTAGTAGCCATCAGTGCGACATCAGTGGCCGCGTGCAGATCCCCATCAGCATCAACTGCGCCGCCGTCGAGGGATTGAAGCAGTTTCGCCTGGAACAGCTGGAGTATAGCCATGGCGTGAAGAGCAGAAACTGACCTGCATGGCAAAGTGGGTGCGCCGATTGGGTTGCAGCCCACGACTTCACCACGTGCTCGTGCACATCTGGGAAGAACGAGGTTCTTCTCCTCGATGCGGCCTGGCGGCGGCTCGACTGGAGGAGCCACAAATCCAGCTTACTCTTCACAGGGTCGTCAGGTGCGTTCCAAGCAAGGTTCAGCTCCGTGACAGCCTTGTTGAGGACCCTGCCGAGCTCCTCCTGGAGGTCTGCAGGGCCCTCTTGGTCGGGGAGGTCCGGGTGACACGCCCAATCTTTTTCCGACACCGAGAGCTACATGGAGTCATCATCCTCGCCAGCTCCGAAGGTGATGAAGTTAGCAGCGGAATGGGGGGGGGGGGATTTGGGGGGTGCGGAAGCTATGCGGCTTGCTGGCGGCAGTGGGCCTCATCCCTGCTGTTGCCTGAGCCACTTTTCTACTGGCTCTGAGGGCGCGCACTGGCAGTTTGGTGCAGTGGGCGTACGTGTCATCTGTGAGTATGCCTCGGCGTGGGCGAGGCCCAGGCAGGTGACACAGAACTGGTGAAGGTCGGGCGGGTCAATAGGACTCTTGCAAATCTGGCATGTAGCAGCCATCTGATGCGGAGAGGAAAATAGATGAGAGTAATCCTCTAAAGCAACTTCCACGATGACTTCAATAAGACTTCTAGCGTGAAAATAGCATAATTTTCAATTTGTCAATTGGCCGGCCGTCTCCAGCTGGTGTTAGCCCATAAGAGTTCAGCGAAAATGGAGAAGTTCCCATATATGTCAATAGCTGACGTAATGTTTAGTTACCGCCTTGAAAGGGAACTAAGGTCTATACAGAAATAAAACGATGAAGATAGCTCTTAAGACAACAAGACACTGTGCAGTTCAAAGTTGTGGAAAAACACATTCTTTGCATCGCTTTCCTGCTGATCCCAACATTAGGACAGAGTGATCAGTGGATGAACTTTATTTTTAAAGAAGTCTCAGACCATGTCAGTGAGAACTTGGTCCTTTGTTCACTTGAATTCATTTACAAACAAGGCACAATTCACATTTTCAGAAAGATTGAAACTAAAAGATGATGCTGTGCCAACTATGGGGGGTCAAAAAAGAACAGAAAATAGTGCATTTCTTCTAAATTATTATTTTTTTTTATCTAAAAGTCTTGATAATATTATAAGTGGACTTCAGAGAACGGTACAAAATAATAAAAAGGCAGTTCATGACCCCTTTAATATATTTTAAAATATACTTCATTCCTGTGATGGCAAGCTGAATTTTCAGCAGTCATTACTCTAGCTTTCAGTGTCAAATGATACTTAAGAAATCATTCTAATATGCTGCTCAATATTTTTTTTAGAGATGTTCCGATACCCTTTTTCTCTTCCCGATACCGATTCCGATACCTGGGCTCAGGGTATCGGCCGATACCGAGTACTGATCCGATACCTGGGTGTGTATCTGTATATACAGCTGTATATACTACTAGCCCTGTGTAAATTTCTAGAATTATTTTATGGTGTGCTCCAGACTTATCCCTTGATAAAACATGAACAAATACATGGTTAACTACTGTATTTATTACAGTATTTTTATTATCTGACATGAATTTGACAGTAATATTATTTAATTTCTTAAGCGAAAAAGAACTTCAAATGCAGCCAAAAATCTAACACCGCAAACTAAAAAAGGTATTTTAGTATTTTAGTTTTACAATATTAGTGTATAAAAAACTGCAACAAATAAGTCTAGGAATATAAAAAATTCTATATTAATCAGATAATCTCTTTACAACAAAACAAGTAAAAAAACAAGCAACCGTCTAGGCATAATTATTATTATTAATAGAGACGTATTATTACTACATAGAAACGTAGCTAAATCTACTGTAGGCTACAACAGTAGCTTAATATATTGTCAATTTACTCGCCATGAAGATCTTTGAGAGTCTGTGTTTATGATATGACAGTTTTCTCAAATGAAACGTTAAATTCTCATGAAGTGACGGTTTATGCGTTCATGTCCTCATATAGTGACAAACGGCAGAGGCCACAAAACAGCGAGCTCCCGTGCATCTGCGCCCGTCTCCCACAGAGATGTAGACTTTGCAGGAGTAATATTTAAATAGTATTTTGCAGTTTAATATTCACAGACACTAGTATATATATTCGGCTACAGTCTGGAGCCCTGCGCTTAGACTAACACGGAAGCGACTGAACGCAGCTGCGGGTGACGAATATACTCAAACTTACTACCGGTTCTACAGAGACGCTGGTATCATCACATTTTAAAATTTTCAGCACCGTCTTGGTAGTGAAGTGCCAGTACTTGTGGCATCCCTAGTCGCCGTTTTACTGTCTGGTTGGTCCAGTCTGAAATACTGCTAAACAGCGGACATACTGCTAACCACTGATCTGTAATATAGAAGCGGCTTCACTGTCTGTTGGCAGTTTAGAATGTGATGAGCGATCCAGTCATATATAGATCAGTGCTGCTAACGCGTTTTCATTTCTTCTTCGCTGCTCTAAACAGGGGTTGCTTGTGGCATTACAGCACATTGTCCTGTGTTTGCAATGCATTCTGAGCAGCGAAGAAGAACCGTGCAGCGGTTAGGCAAAGCTAGCGTTTATAACTAGGTCTTGAAAATGGTATCGGATCGGTATATGGGTTCATGTACTCGCCGATGCCGATGCCAGAATTTGTTGTGGTATCGGAGATATTTCCGATACTAGTATCGGAATCGGAACAACTCTAATTTTTTTTATTTATTATTATTATCAATATTGCAAATAGTTGTGCAGCTTCAAATCCTTATGAAAATGATCTTACATTGTGATTTATTATAAAATGTATATATATATATATATAGGTTTTCAGAATTCTTTGATAAATAGAAATTTCAAAAGAACAGTATTTACTTGAAACTGAACAGAATTTCTTCTTTTTTGTAACAATAGAAACGTTTTCACTGTCAGTTTTGATTAAGTAATACAGTTAATAGTTTTTTATTTTATTTTTTTTAAACAAAAACAAACTTTTGAACGGTAGTTTATATAATGTAAAATACAATATAAAGCATGCAAATTCATTAGATTTGTACTATATTAATGCAATCACAGGACAGGCCAAAAGTTCAAACATAGACAGTTGAATCGGTGTGCTTACCTGTCCCTGTACAGGGGACCAGAAATATGAAGAATTGAAATGGGAATCCTCCATCACCCCTGATACAAGAAAGTAAACATTTTGATAAGCAAAAATTGAGCAAACACTATAATCTGTGACCTTTTAAAATGAGAGATTAAGGATAGGGACAGAAATATAAATTACATGTTCAAATAAAAACAAAAAATTGACCTGTGAGGGATGTAACTTGACAGAAGATTCAGAAAGAAAATAATAACAATAGTAAATGGACATTTTACTATTAAACACTTTTAATATGGAACTGGACAACATGACTTATACAGGAAATTTTATCCAGGAAGAGCTGGTGTCTATTGTATGTCTATTTATGGTCAACACCGCAACAAATAAATCATGCATTTCGCATTAACTAGTTGATATAAACCCCCCATACATGACTGTAATACACTTCATATCACAGAACCAACATCACTCGCGAGTCTGTGTTTAGGTAATATTGTTACAGATGCAGGGTTCATAGAAGCTTTAGCGTCTATCTCAGGGCAATTTATGTTTAGTTGCAGAGAAGAGAACGTGCTTTGCTTTATCATTGGTGTACAGTAAAATCGTGTTTTTTATTATATTCTAAAATATTCAAATATTTATTTGCAAATAACCCATCACATGTAAATATCTAAATATTATTGACAGGCTGCGGTGAATCTACTGAACGATAGCGAAGGCGCACCTGCAGCCCACAGCGTGATGTGACCCAGGCATTCACACTACTGCCTGCTAAAATAAAAAAGGAAAAGCGATAAACGCTAGAAAAAAAAGAACAAGTGGGGAAAAAACGTCGACGCTGGGACCGAGGCAGTTTTACGCAGACTTCCGGCACATGAGAGTCGTCGATCGGGCACCAGCGGCTCACATCAACAGCCAAAAACAAGCTCCAAAGTGAAAGATAAAGACGGATTACCAGCTCTCTAGACTTCTGCTTCGCCCGGCGGGGATATTCTCTGACCGGGGTAGTTTGCAAAGTCTTTCCGAAGCAACCCGATTGAAGAATTTCAATGAGTTTTTTTTTCCTCCCTTGTGTTTTTTTTTTTTTTCTCACAGGGTTGGCTCCTTCCGAGCGGCGCGAATGCTGCCGTGCGTCCTGACGTCATTTCCGTCTAGTAAGGTCAAACATGTCCATGAAAATTGTTTTAGCACGTTAATTATACTCTTAAACTAAAATAACTTATTTTATCTTATGAAAACAAAGATTTAGATCTTAAATTTATTGATAGCGAAATTAAATATTGTTAAGAAAAACTTCGCACTGCCCCAGGTCCAGATTTTTCGTTTCGTTTTCGTTTTAAGATCATAACCTTTCCCCCAGTATTGTAGTCTATATGTAATTTTAGAAATATTGAAAGGTTTCTATATTCACTACAACGACATTTTCCACCTGTCTCTATTAAATGTGAAAGTGAAATATACAAGGTTTTAACAGCCATGGAAATATCAAGGAATTTTCTAATCGTTTGAAAATCTAATAAAATGCCATGAAAATTGTCATGCAAGTGTCGAAAGAAAATTTATATTTCATAATGTCTAATCCTCAGTTACCGTAAAGACAGTACCATAGATATCTATAATGTATTTAATTACACTTTCTATTTTTTTTAAAATCTCCTTTTCCTTACATTTGCGTATTTTGTTTTTAATATGACTGATTGTAGTTTAATGATGTATGCTATCTGACATGTTAGTTACTGTTGTATTTATATTTGTATTACACTGTGAAATGTAACTGACTGAATCATTACTATATTTTAAGTTCAATTAAAAAATAATAATAAAAACAATATATATATATATATATATATATATATATATATATATATATATATATATATATATATGTATATATATATATATATATATATATATATATATATATATATGTATATATATATATATATATATATATGTATATATGTTTGTTTGTTTGTTTGTTTGTTTAAAGCTCTTATTTACACGTGTGCCTGTCGCTTCTCAGAGATGATAAATGTCATTTATATTTATAATGTTTACTCTAGGAGCATGCATGCAACAAGAGAACTAACGAAAAGCGTTCTCCTAAACCCACGCGATGTCGCCAGAGAGATTCACACACGGGTTTCCTTTAGATTAGGTCACTTCTAACACTCGCTGACGAGGTTTGCGTACACGTCTGTTTATAGCAACCGTGAGTGTAGTCTGGAGTAGAGCTACAAGAAATCCGTTAAGTCTGGTCTACAGTATCAACCGTGGATTCAGTTCATATAAAAACACAGAAACCTTGCAGTTTGAATGAACGTACATCGGCAGTGAGTTTGTGTTTATACTGAGGTCAGATGTGGAAGGTGAGGAAACTCCAAAAGAAGAACAAATTGAAAACTTGGAGATCAAAATTTCCCTTAATTCCTAGGAAAATATAAAGGTACAGAATTATTCTCCTCTTATTTACTCACGTGAAATATTTGTTCCTACTGCATTTAGAACAGAGCAGAATTTCTGCACATTGAATGTCAAATAGAGAGCAAATTATGGGATTTAAATGCTGCCATGATTCAAAACTGAAAATACAGTTCTGAAAGGTTGAAACTAAGTGTTCGAAAACTCCAAATCTTACAAAAAAAAGTTTTGCAAGATCGAAAAATAAGATTTGCAAGCTTGCAAAATGTAAAAAAAAAAAAAAAAAATCTCTGCAAACATTATGTTGTTTTTGAGATTTCCTTCTTCAGAACTGCAACATTTTTTTACGATGTTGCGCAAATAATTGTTCAGAGTTTCAAATTTGTCAGTGTTCTCCCACTATATTAGATTGTTTTCCAGGTTTGAAACCTTGTAAATGGTGATCTGAAAACTGGTGTGCGAATGTGTGAAATTTTTTTTTGAAACTCTGAAAACAGAGTTTTGCAGGCTTGCAAAGTGGTAAAAAAAAATTTCATCTCTTCAAACATAATTTTGTTTTTGAGTTTTCCCTCTTCAGAAGTGCAACACTCTTTTTTATGGTGTTGTGCAATCATTTTTTCAGATTTTCTAATTTGTCACTGTTCTCCCAGTGTATAGTTTGCTTTCAAGATTTGAAACCTTGTAAATAGTGATCTGAAAACTGGTGTGCGAATAGGTGAAAAAAAGTTTTGAAACTCTGAAAACTGAGGTACAAAAGGGCGAAACTTATTAGATTACATTTGCACTCCTATTGCAGACTACTTTTTCAGAGCTGAGTTTACAACACCCACTTTGCGGAGATACGCCCACACAGTTGTGAGCTTGCGACTCACGTGATTTGTGGAAGTGTTGTCACGCAGCTCTGCTCTGAAACTCTGAAACTCAGACTGAGCGAAAATGAAGCTTCGCAACCTCGGAAAACTAAAAAAAAGCCTGGAGGGAGGGCTTTCTGCTCTTGGCCAATGCTTTGCTGTCTGCTGACGTACAGTCCAATCACAAGTCGTATTTACTGGAAAGGTGGGATTGACCGACTGCTCCGCCAATGACAAAAGCGCACAGGATACGCAAACAGAGGATGCACAGATTTCTGGCCACAAGGCGGTCCGTCTAGCCTGGCTCCGCCCTCCTACGTACTTCCGCTCAATTTCATTTCCCTTCAGTACTCCTCTGTACAATGAAATGTACGAGAGTCTGGTAGAACCAGGCTAGGTCCCGTCACGGTCCAGTTCTAAAATAAAGGTTACCCACTTGTCGCTGAAATTCACCATACAATTGCCAGTACCCACTGAGTTTACCACTGATAGACCGGCGGTGCATCAGTATGTACCATCTCGGTTACGTATGTAACCTTGGTTCCCTGAATAGGGAACGAGATGCTGCGGTGACGTCACCACGTATGGGAACACCTTCGGTGTGACGAATGTCTGAAGCCCTATACCATCCCGCCAATCTTATTGGCCAAATAGCATGTGGCACCGCCCAGCATGCGTAAGCATATATATACCTGGTGCCGCGCGCCATTTACCTCAGATTTCATGACGAAGAAGAAAGCTATCAAGGTACGGCACGGCCAGAACCGCAGCATCTCGTTCCCTATTCAGGGAACCAAGGTTACATACGTAACCGAGATGTTCCCTTTCATAGGTCACTTCGATGCTGCGGTGACGTCACCACGTATGGGAACGCTATACCATCAACGCCTGACGTACCTGATAGCTTGGATCCAAGGAAGCATCTGGTCAAGCGGAGAGAACCCGGGAGCCAGGAGCCATCCTCACATCCAGACTGTAAGACCTGATAAAAGTGCTCGGTGAGGACCAGCCTGCCGCAGCACAGATATCATCCATAGAAGATCCACTGAGAAAGGCTTGAGAAGAAGCCACTGCTCTCGTGGAATGACCTTTTACTCCTAAGGGCGAAGCGAGCCCGCGCGCCTCATAGGCCAAGGAAATAGCCTGCACCAGCCAATGGGACATGCGCTGTTTCGTAACTGCATGGCCTTATTCTTATGTCCAAAACAGACAAACAGCTGGTCAGACTCACGCCATGGGGCAGTACGATCCACATAAGTCTTTAACGCTCTCACAGGGCAAAGACTCAGATCCCCAGACTCCGCCGCAGCAGGAGAAAAAGCCTCCAGGACCACCTGCTGAAAGCGAAAGGGATAGATGCGACCTAGGGACATAATTAGGCCTTGGTCGCAACAACACTTCCACAGAGTCTGTGCTATAAAAGTCAGGATTTATCCGGAACAATTCCAAGGGCTCAAACAGATGCCCTGATAAACCATGCAACACAATGGAAAAACCCATGAAGGGACCCGCACGGGGCGGAAAGGCCTCAGCCGTCGCGCACCCTGTATGAACGAGAAACAGTGGATGACGGCCCACTGAGGCACCATTTATATATTCGTGGTAAGCTGAATGGCTGCCACGTAAACCTTAGGGTAGCTGGTGTCACTCCATCCGAAAAACGTTCCTGAAGGAACTCCAGTACTGACGCCACTGGGCAGTAAACTGGATCCATATTATGAGTTTCACACCAGGCCGTAAACAGTCTCCACTTGAAAGCATATAAGCGTCTCGTAGAAGCTGCTCTAGAATTCAGTATAGTCTCGGTAGTTTCAGCAGAAAGACCGGGACATATGAACTCACTCTGCTCAGAGGCCACGCCCACAGATTCCATAGATCTGGCCTTGGGTGCCAAATCAGTCCCTGTGCTTGTGATAATAAATCCTGTCTGAGGGGAATCTCCCATGGAGAGCCCGCTAACAGATTGATCAGATCCACAAACCACGGCTGTGTGTGTGCCACCGCGGAGCCACCAGCAGCAGCTGTTCCACCCTGTCCACCCGTATTCTGCGTAATATCGCCGAAATCAGACAGATTGGGGGAAAACGCATACAAACTGGTCCTGGGCCAGTTGTGGGCTAATGCATCCAAGCCCAGGGGTGCTGGAGGGCATAGGGAGAACCAAACGGGTAATGCGCAGTCGTGTTTGACGCAAACAATTCCACTTCGCTTCCCCGAAAATCTGCCATAGGAGACTCACCGTTTGGGGGTGCAATCCCCACTCCGCTTGCTCCAGAGTCTGCCTGGATAGCAAATTCGCTCCAAAGTCCAACGTCCGGGGACATGAACAGCTCGGATCGATAGAATTTAGTTCTGAAAACAAAGAACATGTTTCGCCAGCCTGCACAGGGGGCGAGAGAATAATCCTCTCTGATGATTCAGGTATGACACAACCGCTGTGTTGTCTGATCTGAGCAGCACATGACGGCCGATCAGCAGATTCGAGAAATACTGGAGAGCCAGAAAAACAGCCAGTAATTTCAACCTGTTTATGTGCCAACTCCCTTGACAAACAGCTCCCCAGTCGGTCAAAGACGCATCCGTCGTGACAGTCTCTCGGGAAGCGCAAATCCCCAGCCGGACTCCGGTCAGGAGAATTCAGTCAGGAGAATTCGGTTGACATACATATTTTTAAGTGACATCACACATCGCCGTGTCACCGGAATCGTCCGATGCGGAGACAACGGGGTGAAACATTCCATACGTAAGCCCAGGCTGTTAAATGATTCAGCACAAGATCCCCATGAAAGTGTGCTTGAGTCTGTGATTGCGCTAAACACCAGCTAATCGCCTAAAATAGTTCAAACACGAATGCCCTGGTGCCGCAACGGGGCCAGAGATCCATCCATGCATTTTGAGAAATACTGATACGCTTTGCTCTCTAAAGCGAATCTGAGGAACTTCCTGAGTGCAAGATTCAGATGGTGTAAACCCAGAATGGGTCGTAATCCGTCAGTGGTTTTCTTTTTTTTTTTTTTTTTACCACAAAATGACGGCTGTAAAAAACCCTGCCTCCATCTGAGAGGGGTGTACTTCCTCTATAGCCCCTTTGCTCAGCAGCGTTGACATCTCCTGTCGCAGCACCGCTATTTCCATCGGCTTCGCCACCGTGGAAAGAATTCTGCGGAAAGGAGGCGGGCCTTATTGAAACTGAATGGTGTATCCATGGCAAATCGTGCGTAACACCCATAGAGAAATGTCGGGCAAGCGTTCACACACGGCCGAGACCATACTAGCGGTCTCAAAATTTTCGCTTCCTGCAACGCTGTCATACATGTTAAAATATCCGGGCACGAAAAGCTCGTGGCGTTCGTGCACAGGGGAAGTGTATGTATAAGAGCCGTTGCGTCTCGTATAATCCTGAAACGTGTCCACGGCAGGAATTAGGCCAACAGATTGAACATCGGGCTTTGCCGCTAGCGAAAAACGGCGGCTGTGCGAGCCGTCATAAATGGGTCGTCTGTGCAGGACCCTTGAATCGCCCCTCAAAATTCTGAAAGCTGGATTGCGCAGAGTGTCTGAGGGAACGTTTGGCATTACAGCTCAATCCAATGCTGCTCGAAGCACCGTTTGCTGCGAGGCAAACAATGTAGAATGTGGGGACTGCAGTGAGAGGGTTAGATGTGCATAGCAATCCAACAGCACTCTCTGGTGGAGGGCACAGTCCCTGGCAAGCATTAAGGAAAACGCATGCGTCAAACTCGCTGCGTTTCGTTGTGTATAATCCTGAAGCGTATCCACGGCAGGATTTAATCCAACAAGATAAACATTGGGCCACGCTGCTAGCGAGAACGCGGCAGCTGTGTGAGCCGTCATACACTGGCCATCTTTGCCAGCCTCCGCGCCGTCCCTCAAACTCTGAAGGCTGGATTGTGCAGAGTGTCTGAGGGGGCGCGCGAATGATAGCTCAGTTCAATGACGCTCGAGGTGCCTTTGCTGCGAGACAGTCAATGTTAGAGAACATGAAGGAAAACGCATGCATCAAACTCGCTGCGTTTCGTTGTGTATAATCCTGAAGCGTATCCACGGCAGGATTTAATCCAACAAGATAAACATTGGGCCACGCTGCTAGCGAGAACGCGGCAGCTGTGCGAGCCATCATACACTGGCCATCTTTGCCAGCCTCCGCGCCGTCCCTCAAACTCTGAAGGCTGGATTGTGCAGAGTGTCTGAGGGGGCGCGCGAATGATAGCTCAGTTAAATGACGCTCGAGGAGCCTTTGCTGCGAGACAGTCAAATGTTAGAGTGTGGAAACTGCAGTGAGAGGCTTAGATGTGCATTAGCAGTCCAACAGCGCTCTCTGGAGGCGGGCACAGTCCTAAGCAAACATGAAGGAAAAACGCATGCGTCACATTCGCTGCGTTTCGTTGTGTATAATCCTGAAGCGTATCCACGGCAGGATTTAATCCAACAAGATAAACATCGGGCCACGCCGCTAGCGAGAACGCGGCGGCTGTGTGAACCGTCATACACTGGCCATCTTTGCCAGCCTCCGCGCCGTCCCTCAAACTCTGAAGACTGGATTGTGCAGAGTGTCTGAGGGGGCGCGCGAATGATAGCTCAGTTAAATGACGCTCGAGGAGCCTTTGCTGCGAGACAGTCAAATGTCAGAGTGTGGAAACTGCAGTGAGAGGCTTAGATGTGCATTAGCAGTCCAACAGCGCTCTCTGGAGGCGGGCACAGTCCTAAGCAAACATGAAGGAAAAACGCATGCGTCACATTCGCTGCGTTTCGTTGTGTATAATCCTGAAGCATATTCACGGCAGGATTTAATCCAACAAGATAAACATCGGGCCACGCCGCTGTTTTTTATTGCTTCCATTGTCCTCATACGCTGTTTGTGACGGATTGAGAGAGGATAGAGCTGAGATTTTGAGTCATCGACTTTGCAAAAACCCAACGTCCTTAAGAGTCCAAAAGCATTCACTTCGCATTCACAATGAAGCCTGTTAGAATTAATAAAAACAGTTATAATGTCCTTATAATTTAAGCCATGAAAAAAATAGTATACGTTTTTATATTCATTGAACATTAATTATTGAGTATCAGCACGTGCGCGAGCACAAATGTGCTATTAATTTTATAGCTACAACAGTGCATAGGAGCGCAACTGCCCGAGCGCTTTGGAAAGGAGAAAGCGACGCGTTTTTAGGCGCGACATGTGAACGGCCCTTAACACGGTGTTTTGTTCCTTGAATTCATCAGATTTTCAACGAATCAAGTGAGCCAGTAATTCAACAGTCCATTCAAATGGACTCTTTTGTTTCCTTTCTAACAGAATCAGCCGTTTTGAACGAAAAGTTTGATTTGAAAGATTCAATAAATAGCCTACTTAAAAACATGGTTTTGCTGTCACCTACTGGCGTTTTTATTGTCATCGTTATTTATCAATGACAGGCCTAAACCAGACAAGGTGCAAGCACTAGCCTACTACCAGCACAAAAAAAATCATTGTAATCATTATGTGAAATTAGCTACAGGACCAACCCCCCGCCCCCCAAAAAAGAAACTGCGTTGAGGAAAGTGAGTCGTTCGCTGCGTGAGGTGAGTGTGTATACTGAGCAGTCGGTCAATCCCACCTTTCCAGTAAATACGATTTGTGATTGGACTGTACGTCAGCAGACAGCAAAGCATTGGCCAAGAGCAGAAAGCCCTCCCTCCAGGCTTTTTTTTTTAGTTTTGCGAGGTTGCGAAGCTTCATTTTCGCTCAGTCTGAGTTTCAGAGTTTCAGAGCAGAGCTGCGTGACAACACTGCCACAAATCACGTGAGTCGCAAGCTCACAACTGTGTGGGCGTATCTCCACAAAGTGGGTGTTGTAAACTCAGCTCTGAAAAAATAGTCTGCAATAGGAGTGCAAATGTAATGTAATGTAATAAGTTTCGCCCTTTCGAACCTCAGTTTTCAGAGTTTCAAAACTTTTTTTCACCTATTCGCACACCAGTTTTCAGATCACTATTTACAAGGTTTCAAATCTTGAAAGCAAACTATACACTGGGAGAACAGTGACAAATTCGAAACTCTGAAAAAATGATTGCACAACACCATAAAAAAGAGTGTTGCACTTCTGAAGAGGGAAAACTCAAAAACAAAATTATGTTTGAAGAGATGTAATTTTTTTTACCACTTTGCAAGCCTGCAAAACTCTGTTTTCAGAGTTTCAAAAAAAAAATTTCACACATTCGCACACCAGTTTTCAGATCACCATTTACAAGGTTTCAAACCTGGAAAACAATCTAATATAGTGGGAGAACACTGACAAATTTGAAACTCTGAAAAATTATTTGCGCAACATCATAAAAAAAATGTTGCAGTTCTGAAGAAGGAAATCTCAAAAACAACATAATGTTTGCAGAGATATTTTTATTTCTTTTACATTTTGCAAGCTTGCAAATCTTATTTTTCGATCTTGCAAAACTTTTTTTTGTAAGATTTGGAGTTTTCGAACACTTAGTTTCAACCTTTCAGAACTGTATTTTCAGTTTTGAATCATGGCAGGATTTAAATCCCATAGCAAATACGTTCAGCACAGATGAGGACCGTCACATAAAAAATCACTCAGGAATGATTTACTAAGTAGAAACATATAATATAATAATTATAATATAATAATAACTCATGTAATCAGATAAACCATAAATTAGTTTCGGTCTTTTATGAATATCACACATCTTTGACTCTTTGTAGGTCTCAAAGAAGGCGGAGCTTCGCTCCAGATTGGCTGAGATTCTGCTGCAGCATTCTGGCCCCCAGCAAACTCAAGGGATTGTGGGAAAGGAGGAGGATAAAATGAAAAGACAAGTGTAAGAATGAGTGACTAGGTGGGGAAGGAGAGAGCGAGATGATCGGGGCGTGTGAGATTAAACTCTAGTCCTCTGCTCTCTGGGGTCTAGGCAGTGTTGATTCATCATATTTCTTTAAAAACTCTGTTCTTGAACTTCCACATCCAGGCTTTCTGTCAGGCACATTGTTATTTAATAATGTACTTGTTACAACTTAGGTATATAAAGACAAGCAGCGTTTGGTTAATATAGGGGTCATATGATGCTATTTTAAATTATTTTTCAAATACTGTACATTATTTTAGGTACTCTATGCCCCGCCTCTCTCAAACGCATCGTTTACTACAAAGTCCCTCCTTCTGACAAGCACAGTGTGCTGTGATTGGCCAACTGAACCAGTGCATTGTGATTGGCCGAACACATTAAGCACCCGTCGGAAATGTAACGCCCCTTTCCATAATCGTGAGTTTCATATTTCAAAATAAATGTAAAGATAGTTAATAATGTCCTTAGTTTTACCATCAGTTCAAGTCCGAAAGAGGAACAGAGTGGTGAGACAAACACAGTGATGAAGCTCGTATGTGTTTGCAGTACACGAGTCATGGACGGTTAAGACAGCTGACTCCACTGTGTGACCGTCTCTCTCTCTCTCTCTCTCTCTCTCTCTCTCTCTCTCTCTCTCTCTCTCTCTCTCTCTCTCTCTCACTCTCTCTCTCTCTCTCTCACACACACACACACACACACACACACACACGCGCGACACACACAAAACTCGGATTTGAACATTCAATAGCAAATACTTAAACTTATAACAAAACATACTTACAGTAGCTGATTCAGAAGCGCCAGATTGTCGTGGCAAAGTCAGAATTACCTCCTCTCCTAGGTTCACAAAATGGGTGTTCATAAAAGGCATTGCTGTTCTGTTGTAGGTAATCTTAAAGATTCCTAAATGCATCTACTTTCAGAAGGCCAAATAAAGTGCTTTTTTCTTTCGCCTCGATACACACAGGATCTCTCTGACATGGCTGCTTCAACACTAACTGTGTTACTGAAACCACACTTTCTATGCGTGAACATTTGGGAGGTATTACAAAAATTTTCCACACAGTGACATAGACATGTGGGGGCGTGTTTAAATGAGGCTTTTTATGGGGGCGTGGCAGAGTATTAACTTTTGATAAAGAATATCTCTTTGGATTTGAGACTTTAGTCTTTGCAACTTTACAGATCTTCTTTGTGCACCAAGAACTTGTAACACTCCAAAGAGAAACGAAAAATTTAAATCGCATCATATGACCCCTTTACCTATGGACAGGCGTGAGAGTAATTGACTGACCGTGATATTTTTGTGCTTATTGATGTTTAGTTTTCATGATAGCGAGAAGGTCACAGAGCAACATGTTGCCTGTCCTCCTGCGCTGAAGATTGCGCGAGAGGATAGACGAGAGAATGAAGGAAGTGATGGAAGCCAGACAGATGGCTGAGGAGAAATGCATCTCCCTGTCAGCTCCAGTGTAGAAGAACAAGAAGGTCAAATTAGTGCACTAATCACACACACAATTACAGTTACTCGCACAGATGTTGATTACAAGCCTGCTTGTCTTTCACAGGAAGTTCTGCCTTATGGCTGTCTCATGCGATTATATAACAGATGGTTAGTTTATCAGCATTTACGAGAGAGGAAACAAAATGACCTCAGTTTATATGAAACTGTTTGTTTTTCTTCATACGTCGCAGATGCTGAGTTCAAATCTCGCAAACAAACTTGGGAAAAGGCCAAGTTTCGTCTCAGGTCTCTGGAGGGTCATAGTGACATTACCACTTGTGTGGTCGCTGTCGACAATCTTGTGATTTCTGGCAGGTACCTGAACCGATGATGGAAGGAAAAAAAATGACTTATGACTCTAACTGACTGTGAAATTGCTGACGTATCCATTAATGCCTCTATCTATTCTCTGCTTTTCACCTACTGTTTCTGACGATTTAAGTCGAGATACAACAGTTAAAGTGTGGCATGTTCCCACGGCAACGGAGCAGTGCAATTTGGGAGGTCACAGCGGTGGAGTCACCTGTCTCAGTGCACCACCTCCAGAGTACTGCAGGAGATTGGGTACACACACACACACACACACACACACACTCACACTCTCTCAAGCCCGGGAAAGTAAAGAATAATTGATCCTGTTGACGGGGCCAGCCGGCTGATACAGATGTAGCCCTGATTGTTCACTCATCTTTTTTGCTCTCTCTCTTTTCTCCCACCTCTTTTGTTCCAGCTATTTATGCCCTCCTTCCCATCTGTCCCTTTTGCTCTCCATTATTCCATGTCTTGGTGTTTTGACAGTTTTGTTCTTCATATCCCTTGTCCTTCGTTCTCCCTTTTCTTGAATCCTGCAGTCACTATTTTTTCTCATTCTCTGTCCTACTCTTTCTCATTCTCTTAATCTGTTTTTCCACAGCACATGCATTCGACTTGGCTGACAGGGAAAGATTTGTTCTAAGTGGTTCCACAGACTGTTGTGTGAGAATTTGGGCTTTGAGCTCGGGTGAGTCTCTCTCTCTCTCTCTCTCTCTCTCTCTCTCTCTCTCACACACACACACACACACACACACACACACACACACACACACACACACACACACACACAAACACACACACACACACACACACACACACACACACACACACAAACACACACACACACACACACACAAATGTGTGGCCTCAGCAGTCATTTTCAAACAAGGGTTGTGCAGCTTTAGAAATATGAATGTACTTTCAATTATTAGGAAGAAACTGTTGAATACTAATTTGAATATAAGGAGGAAGGCAAATACAAAACTATTTGACTTAATTATACATTGAAATTAATTCTGATCTGATGTTCTGTAATAGATCATAGCACAACCGTTTTTTTACCTTGATAATACTAATTCTTTCTTGAGCACCAAATAAGCATATTAGAATGATTTCACTCTAAAATATATTAAAAATGGAAAACAGTTATTTTAATTTGCAATCATATTTCACAATATTAATGTTTTTACTGTATTTTTGATAAAATAAATGCAGCCTTGGTGAGCAAAATATACTTCTTTCAAAAACATTTTTAAAAATCATACCCATCCTTTTATAAATATTTGCCCCTTTTTATGGTCTAGAACTGCCATTTCACAGACTAGTACAGAATTTGTTTTACAGGACTATGAAATTGTAATATAATCATCTTTGTTATTACTGTGTTGTTATAACTGAGTGTATTACATATTTGTTATATACAAATTCTGAAGTGAACATTTTACTTTCATGAAACTATCTGGTGTGGTGTTTGATATACAATGATGAATCTGTTCTACATATCAGAAAATAAAAAGGCACATTTAGTCCAAATTAATGATGTAATTATTTATGTGTTGTTGCTAAACTAAATTAATTTAATTATTCATTTATGTGACTGTGCTGAATGCCCTTATATGGCATTATTCTCTCATTCCGAATCAACATCCTGTGATGTGTGAGCGGGGAGATTGAAATTCACACTCACGAATCAAAAGGATGCCAATTTTGAATATGGCCCAATCCTGCTTAAAATGTAATGTAGCATTAGAAATGTATAGTCAAATTACGAATGTCCATTTTAAACTATTATTAAAACTGCAATATGAAAGGATGGAGAGTGTACAGTAGATGTGCTGTTGTTCTGAACATCCATTATCTGAATCTCAGGAATCAGTCATTATATAACAGGTCGAGAGGGTCCTACTCGCTCTTTTTTTGGACACCACATCTTTTTCCGTCCTCTGCCGATGAGGGTGAATTAAACTCAGGTGTGTTTGGGGTTTGCATCACATGTTGATCATGTTATTCCTGCAGGTCAGTGTGTCAAATCCATCTACACATTCAATGCAGTCTCAAGCCTGTGCTTCATTCCTGAAGGAGAAGGCTTCATTGTTACTGGTTCAGGTAGTTATCTGTGTGTGTGAGAGTGAGGTTGAGTTGACCATGTCTTGCATCAGTCTTGATATATCAGGTGTGTCTGAGGCACAGTCTTATTGATGTTACACTAGACGCTGGGAAGCTGCAGGTTTGGAGCTGGCGCTCGCAGGAGAACTGTCAGTCAGTGAACGCACACCTGGACACAGTCACCACACTACAGGTGGGTGAGTGCCATGGCAACAGAACTGCGCTGGCATCTAGAACTTTCTGAGTCTGCCCTTTAGAGAGCAGCACGTTTCACGAAAAAAAAAGAAAGGTTGTGCCTCCGCTCAAAGCTGAATCCCTTGAGAACAGTTTTTCTCCTCTGCGATCTTTAAACACAGTCTAAAGTTCACAGAGATCTACAAGCAATTAAATGCCAACATTTAAACATTTTTCTCCTGTTTCTGACTCTTTCTACTTAGTGATTAATGGATACTATGAAATAAAACTGTGCAGAGCGATATAATTTAAAAATAATCAATAGATACTGAATAGAAGTAAATAAACCATAGCAACTGAGATAAAGAAATAGGCTGAGATAAGAAACTGAATACTGTAGCATCAAACAGCGGTGACTCTCTTTCCATATTTAATACTGTTAGTTGGCACGAGTTGTCATGGAAACACAGTGGCATTTACCCTTCGTTCTCTCCACAGTCCCAGGGTCCTCTGCTGTTCAGCGGCTCCACCGAGGGATGTGTGTGTGTGTGGGAGGTGTCCGATGAAGGGCCGGAGCCCCTCCACAGGTTGCACATCTGGGGGCCAGAAGTCACAGGGTGTAGTGGGGATGACGGGAGGCTGATTCTGAGCCCCCACGGTGACCGTGTGTTCCTCTCATGTAGAAAGGCCAGCATACAAATCCTAAATTGGACAACGGGTAATATATTGAATTTATTCTAATTTAAGTTTAATATTAATATGAATTAGAATTAGATTTATTATTTTAATTAGTCAATAGAACTTAGGATATATATGTGTGTGTGTAGTTTTTGAGATTAGTTCATTTTTTATGATTTATTTGATTAAAAATACAGTAAAAACAGCAATATTGTGAAATTTATTTAAAACTACTGTTAACTATTTTAACACATTTTAAAATGCAATTTATTCCTCTGAATAAATCAACAAAGCTGAATTTTTAGTCTTCACTGTCACACAATCCTTCATAAATCATTCTAATATGCTTTTTATTTTTCAAGATTCTTTGATTAATTCATTAATTAGTTCATAATAACAGCGTTTATCTGAAATATATTTTTTGTAACAATGTCTAACACTTAACTGTCACTTTTGATCAATTTAATGCGTCCTTACGGAATAAAAGTTTTGTTTTCTTTCCTTACGGAATAGAAGTGTTGAAAACAAAACAGTAACTGAATTATTAAAGTAATACATATATGCATATAAAATTACATTTTATGTATATTTAAATATGTTTACTTGAATTTACAATCAAATAAATCACTGTTAATCTCATATATCAATATTTGATAAAAGTAGCCCTCAAATTTGGAAAAATAGAAAAAGATATTTCAAAGACTACAGTACATAAAAGTGTTCAGATGAATGGGCTGCATTACTTTTTTTAACTTAATCACACCAAATAAACATGTTAAATCAACCTAATCCTATGATCTGCCATCAACACCAATATTTAGTCAATATCTTATTTTATAAAGCACTTCTCATGGATATGCAGGATTCTGTAGCAATAAATATTTTACAACCCCCACTGGACCGTCATTTGTTCTTTGACTCAAGGCTATTTAACAGATTTATTAATGGAATACATCTTGACTGAATCTGTTCGCTCAGAGCTGCTAATATAATCTGTGTTAAAGTCCCAGTGGCTCAGAGAGGGGGCTGTTAACCCCAGGCCAAAGGAAAACGTAAAAAACATCTGCCACTTTTTCATTTTAATCCCGTTTTCTCACAGGATATTTGTGCTAAAGGCCATTATCTCAAGGGAAAAAAACCAACCTGTAAACAATTACATCAGATAAATCAGAGTTACTGGTTGGAGCACACAACATGATGTGACACTCTAATCAAGAGTGCTGAGATTCATAATGACCCCAGTTCATCAAACAAATCGTAGCTGGAGCGCTCAAAGAATTAATGAGCTTCTTACAGACAAAAAAACAGTGGTTTAAATGGCATAAACACACCACAAAGTCAGCAGCTACTGACAGAGTAGGAATGGAGTCTATAAATAGACAGATTATGTGAGTTTAATTACTTTTTGTTTATGGTTTATTTGTGTTTCAGTGGATGAACGTTATTATGATGCCCCTAATGATGCATGCTGGCTCTCTCCAATCATGTACATTATATAACGTATTACTGTATATATATCAATCCGTAGACATTTGCTGACACATAGTTACTAATATAAGACACTCTGCTCAATGTTTCATTTAATCAGGATGTCAATATGTACAACCCGAATTCCGGAAAAGTTGGGACGTTTTTTAAATTTTAATAAAATGAAAACTAAAGGAATTTCAAATCACATGAGCCAATATTTTATTCACAATAGAACATAGATAACGTAGCAAATGTTTAAACTGAGAAATTTTACACTTTTATCCACTTAATTAGCTAATTTAAAATTTAATGCCTGCTACAGGTCTCAAAAAAGTTGGCACGGGGGCAACAAATGGCTAAAAAAGCAAGCAGTTTTGAAAAGATTCAGCTGGGAGAACATCTAGTGATTAATTAAGTTAATTGATATCAGGTCTGTAACATGATTAGCTATAAAAGCTTTGTCTTAGAGAAGTAGAGTCTCTCAGAAGTAAAGATGGGCAGAGGCTCTCCAATCTGTGAAAGACTGCGTAAAAAAATTGTGGAAAACTTTAAAAACAATGTTCCTCAACGTCAAATTGCAAAGGCTTTGCAAATCTCATCATCTACAGTGCATAACATCATCAAAAGATTCAGAGAAACTGGAGAAATCTCTGTGCGTAAGGGACAAGGCCGGAGACCTTTATTGGATGCCCGTGGTCTTCGGGCTCTCAGACGACACTGCATCACTCATCGGCATGATTGTGTCAATGACATTACTAAATGGGCCCAGGAATACTTTCAGAAACCACTGTCGGTAAACACAATCCGCCGTGCCATCAGCAGATGCCAACTAAAGCTCTATCATGCAAAAAGGAAGCCATATGTGAACATGGTCCAGAAGCGCCGTCGTGTCCTGTGGGCCAAAGCTCATTTAAAATGGACTATTTCAAAGTGGAATAGTGTTTTATGGTCAGACGAGTACAAATTTGACATTCTTGATGGAAATCACGGACGCCGCGTCCTCCGGGCTAAAGAGGAGGGAGACCTTCCAGCATGTTATCAGCGTTCAGTTCAAAAGCCAGCATCTCTGATGGTATGGGGGTGCATAAGTGCATACGGTATGGGCAGCTTGCATGTTTTGGAAGGCTCTGTGAATGCTGAAAGGTATATAAAGGTTTAAGAGCAACATATGCTTCCCTCCAAACAACGTCTATTTCAGGGAAGGCCTTGTTTATTTCAGCAGGACAATGCAAAACCACATACTGCAGCTATAACAACAGCATGGCTTCGTTGTAGAAGAGTCCGGGTGCTAACCTGGCCTGCCTGCAGTCCAGATCTTTCACCTATAGAGAACATTTGGTGCATCATTAAACGAAAAATACGTCAAAGACGACCACGAACTCTTCAGCAGCTGGAAATCTATATAAGGCAAGAATGGGACCAAATTCCAACAGCAAAACTCCAGCAACTCATAGCCTCAATGCCCAGACGTCTTCAAACTGTTTTGAAAAGAAAAGGAGATGCTACACCATGGTAAACATGCCCCGTCCCAACTATTTTGAGACCTGTAGCAGAAATCAAAATTGAAATGAGCTCATTTTGTGCATAAAATTTTAAACTTTCTCAGTTTAAACATTTGCTACGTTATCTATGTTCTATTGTGAATAAAATATTGGCTCATGTGATTTGAAAGTCTTTTAGTTTTCATTTTATTAAAATTTAAAAAACGTCCCAACTTTTCCGGAATTCGGGTTGTACATCAGTAATGAGATGCTGGCTGGAATATAGTAACTTTGGGATGCTTATTAATGAGAAGTCTGTAGGAATGCTCCAGGCACAGTTTAACTGACGATGCGAACCGTAGCTCACATTGAGTGTTGGATGCCAAACTGATGATCACTTTGTGGAAAAAATTGAATCTAGAGTGTCAGCTGGTGGGTTTTAAGGAAAATAGTGCTCAATGCAAATAATCAAATGCAACTTGCCATATAATTTTGCATATTTAGATTTGCCCCCCCCCCCCCCCCCAAAAAAAAAAAAGAGAGAAAGGCTTCCCACATCATTTGTTGTTGATGTCAAAGACTTTGCATCCTGTATTTTGGAGCTTAATCTGTCACTTGGAAGCTGTCCAAATTAGGCAGATGTCAACATGGCAATATTACTATCAATGTTTATTTTCAAGGACATTGTTTGTTTACATTGCTGTTGGTTTCTGGTCCTAGCTGGTCTCCCAGCCTGGTCAGTCTGGTCTGTTAACTGGTTTTACAGTAATTCTGGGAGTTTTCCAGCTGGGTAATCTGGAAGACCAGTCAGTTGCTCAATTTAGTTATAACACCATTTTAGCCAGGCTGGGAGACCAGATTAATAATCAAAGACCAGACTGGTTTAATTGGGTTTTACAGCAGAGCAATATTGATACTGTGTTGGGTCACCACTCAATGTCCAATGTAAAATCCAAAACCAAAGACTTGCATTCAATATTTTGGCACTTAATATGTCACTTGGAACCTATACAGATTAGGCAGATGCAAACATTTGATGTCAATGTTGATGTTTAATTTCAAGGACATCTGTGTTTACAATTGTACACACTTCTGGCAAAAATGTCTAAATCCAGACTAACCTGGTTTGCCGGTTTTAGCTGGTCTCCCAGCCTGGTCAGGCTTGTCTGTTAGCTAGTTTCTGGAGTGGTTTTGGCCACTTTTAAGCTGGTCGCCAAGCAAAATCAGCTAATCACCATGGTGTAGAGATGGGAGATCAGATTTAACCAACTAAAACCAGATTATGCTGGTTTAAGCAGGTTTTGTCAGCAGAACAGTAAAACAATTTTGGTTCTGTTTTGGGTCACCAAGAGTAACTTCTGAACAACTAAAGGTGTAAGTCAGCACCTTCCTTAAGGCGGCGCAACTGGTGCGGACCGAGGGGGAAACATTCCCCCACCCCCAAAACGAATTTTGCTGGGTTGACCTAACAGAAAGCTCTCTGGTTTAAAAGTGACTTCTGTGTGAGCAGATTCATGTTTCGCTACACTATAGACCTTTTCATTGAAATGTAGCTAATGTGACACCTTAAGCCAGATATGAAGATTTTTAAGTTGATCTGCCTTTGCCTAACTCTTAATGATGTACTTGCTACTTCAAAAGCAGTTTGTATAATGAAGTCATTTTAAACCCATTGACAGCGCACGGTTGTCAGCAGAGCAGCTTTGCTTTTTGCTTCAGGCTGAGTTAAACATCCTTCTGTCCTCGTAAACAGTGTGACCCAACTGCCCTACACTGACGGTCTTCTGTTGTTTTTCCTCTAGAGGCGATGTCACAGTGAGACGAGACAGCCGACTGGAAGATTGTCTTCTTGAATCCGACACAGACTCTGATGATGAACAAAGTGAGGGTAAGAGAGAGAGAGAGCCAAAGATGGATACATTAACCTATTTGAAAAACTTTTTTTTTTTTTTTTTTTTACAATATTTTAACATTTTAAATATTTTTATATATTTTAATAAATGGATGTTTTTATTCCAGTCTAAAAAAAGCTGCATTAATTCAATAATGTTTTTACACACTTTATGGACTTATTTTTGCAAATTTTTTGAATAAATGAGTTAATAGCATTTAAAAAGCAATGCTATAAAACATTTAATTCACTTTGATGGCCTTAATGAAAATATCTTTTTTCCCTCCAGTGGACGATGATGAAGTCTCCATACCCCAGGATGCATCTGAAACAGAGGAACCCACAAGTTCTTCATGGCTGCGTTGTGTTCTTCAGTGAGCGAGAGGAGGGGGTAAATGAAAAATGAGAGCAAGGGAAAGGAGACTGAAGGAGGGTTAAAGGAAGAGAAAGTGAAGGCAATGTCAACGGGCGACGATGGAGTGCAAGAAATCACGTGAGGGGACTGAAGTGGAACAGATTGACTGACTTGCAGAAGGGAAGAAACAGAAGGAGGAGAGGAACAACAGACTGTTTTGATGTAAACGTTGATCCAATAAAACCTACCATGTTATGTCTGTGTATGTGTGAAATTATTTACCATCGCTGGCACATTTGTCTATAAATATCTATAGCGTTGTTCATCATAGGGCTCCTGTCCAACGCTACATTAATGTATATCGATTTTCCTGCCGCTGCCTCTTTTAATTTGTCGTCCTTGAATACTTTTTATTTACTTAAACTGGTCTTCAGAATATTAATAAGCTGCTTCTTTTATTCCATCTGGCTATTTTTGCTGTCAAAATTCATTTATTTTCTTCTTGCTGCCTATTTAATTTGAACCAGTTAAGATGCATTAGTATTTCAATCTTTCCTCCAATCCTCTTTTCCTCCCTCCCTCCCCTGGCTCTCTCTCTCTCGGTTTCTATCTCTCTACCTCCCTCTTCTGCACTCTATTTCTCACTTGCACAATTTCTACATGTCTCTGTCGCTACGGCAACCAATGCTTTCCCCCACTTCCAGGCACTCTGCCTCTCTCCCAGTCTCTTCTTCAGTGGCATGAGGTAGGCATGTGAGCAGATATCTGTCTTGAGAGTTTGAATCTGCATGTTTCCAAGTGTGTGTAGGTGTATTTGTGAGTGCTGCCTGGAAGTCAGAGGGTGGCGTAAATCTGGATACAGATGTTGAGTTTTGTTTGACGGCTCGGAAAGAGGCTTAAACGCATGCAAGCATCCACAGGTGTGTTTGCATGCGTGTTTTTCTGTGGATCTTGTGGTTTGGTTTTCGATGAGTGTGATCCATTTTGATCTGGATGAGTGTGTATGCATATGTGTGTTTTATTTGTGTTGTCTCAGAGCCAGCAGGGTATTTCTCCACTACAGCCATCTGTTTATGGTCTTTAAATCAGTGTCAAGACTGAACCTTCCCCCTTTCAGCTCTGTTTCTCTTCTCATTCTTTTCTTTATGTCATTCTTATTTATGAGATGATCGGAGCGGCAAGGAGTCAGTGAACAGGCTGAAGCGATGGAGCGATGGTAAGGCAAAGTGAGAGTGCCTAACAGACTGTTTTGGTTGCACTGTGCTCTCAGATCTGACCAGTTGGTTTCCTGCAGCCTGTTGGGTTGCATCAGCTTCTGCTTTAAATCTCTTTCCATCTGTGCTCGATTCACGCCTCTCAGTTATGTGTTTTTTCCAATCTCTAGCTTTTCCTTTTCAATCCCTCCTTCCGTTTTTTCCGTTGCTTTGTCTCTGCTTCCCCCCAGCTCCATCTCTCCCCACACTGGATTCATTCCCCTTTGGAGCTTCCTGCTGGTCACTGTAATTTTTTGCACTGCCACCGGTGACAGAGATCGCAGGAAGTGGGAGGAGTTGGGCGAAATGCAGATGCCAGTCACGGCGCAGGCCAGCACCACTCAGCTCTGGGCGGTGGACTGGGGTCCCACGCAGCCCCTGGAGGATGAAACCCATCACTTCCTATCCAGTCTGGAGACGGAAAGTTTGAGGGAGACTACGCCCGAGGACTGGTCACATCGTCGGAGCATGCCTGCCAATCAAACTCAACACCCAACTACAGGAGAGAGGGACAAAATAGAGACAGAAGAGCAGGACACCAAGGAAGGTTGGTGTCCGTGAAATTAGTTCTTTATCTGAGAGCTGCATCGCTGACAGGACTCTGAGCTCATGCTGGTTCCTCATAGTAGAAAATCTGCGCTTGAGGAGAGCTTAGATTTCTCTCCCATTGAGCAGAAGGCAGGCAACAATCCAATCAATTTAATTTTACCTGATTATGACACTCTGCCCACCCTTTTCGCCCCCAACATTTTCTCTTGCTCTTCTCTCCTGTAATGGTTCCTTGTTGCTTTCGCTCAATGTCTTCAGACTTTTCCGACATCTTTGTGTTTCCTTTAATTGCTTTTTTTACGGTTGTGCATTATTTAGTGAATGAGTTGAAGATGACAGTTCAGTTCTTGCATTTGAATTGAGGCAGCAAACAGATCATGCATTTGGCAGGCACTTTTATCAAAAGCAACTTGCATTGCATTCAATATATTTATTATATTGAATATTATATACTCTACTGTTTTAGGAATGTATTTTTAATTGTATTATTTCTTAAGGATATAACCAAATATAGAAGATTGTGTGAGACCATATGTAAACACTGTATTATTTATAAGTATTTGAATTGCAATTCAGCAAGTCCTCTTCCTATCATTACAATGTAAAGTATCACATCTGTTCAAAGTGTCCCCTTGCTGTGTCTAATTTATAAGTAATCTAATTTACTTTTTTCAGTGGACCCACAGTTTTACGTGACAGTGACAATTTCATCTCTGCTGATTCTCTCTGCGGTCATCATCTCTATTAAACTCTGGTGAGATTTTTAACCACTTCTCTGCCTAAATGGTTCTGTCATACATAGCCTGAGACAGCTTGCTCCCGTGTGTCTATGTGAGTCATTGTACAGTCAGTGTGCCATAATTGGTTCACACCACAGATTTCCACAAACTTTCAATTGAGGGTTCTGCTGTTCAGTAAGAGTTCCCCACAGAACTGTTAAAAAAGCCAGCTATGGATATTCTAACTCTGCAGACCCTAACAGTGTGGACACCTTACAGTGTTTTATTGTGCTGGTTTAATTAGAAATGTAGCCTAGAGCATTGAGGGCCATCAGGCAAAGGAATGCATTTATACTTACTCGGACTGCAGCATTTGATCGAATAGATGACCATTAAAATGATATAGAGAGCTAAAGAACGGCCCATATCATCCTCAGAGTAACTATAAACATGGGGTGACAGGTTATGAGTGTGATTTATTACTACCAGCCTTAGTTTGTGCTAGAATGTTCCCTTCGCTGAATTCACATCCATCGTAATGTGCCATCAGCCAACACACTCTAATGGCAATTCATAACTATTTTACTTTTCTGAAAAATAGGTGGCTAATGTCTATGAATTTGTACAGTCTCATTTGTATGTTTTTATACAATCTGCTTAGGCCCAAATTATACTTTGCTTTTACATGTGCACTATATGCTCTGTGCACTGTGACAAAGTTTGTCATCAAAATAGTACATACATTCTATGTCATCAACATAAGCTAGTATATACAACAAATACTATACATGTGAAGCCCGATTTTCCTAACCACGCTCAGCTTGCACATGTGGCTTCAATGTTCTTGTTTCACAGTCAAGAAAGAAACCCCAGAGATAGAACAACAACAAAAGAGCCATGTTGACAAGTGCTTGTGTTTGAGGGTTAAGAGATACCAGCAACTCTAATTTAAGACATTTTATTGCTAATAACTTCTGGAGAGAAATAACGCAGACATTGGACACTAGAAACTTTCTAGTGCGCATGAGTCAACCGCATGTGTTGGCAAACACTATCCAACTAAGCAGTTAGGTTTTAGGCCCAGGTGTATTTCGTTTTCCACGATTCCCAGCTGAGCATGCAAGATTTTAAAGTGTAAAGTTACTCTATTAACTGTTAGTGTGGATAGACATTCAAATCGTTATTTTCAAGCACCCAAATTACTCACACATGGCATTAGGCTATGTGCGCAGACATCAGAAAAAACTGTTGACTAAAATTACATAGTGCAGACCGTAACTTAGACAGACCAGCATGAACGAGGACAAGTTTTTGGCTTCAGTTCAGGCTGGGCATTCAGTCTCAAATTCATACGAAATCGCCAACTCGCAGAATAACTGTTTTCTCATAAGATTCGGATTGCTTCAGCCAATCACATGCTTTTTATGCTGCGGTAAAGCAATAGTGCAGGCAACGTTAATACAAATCGGACACTATGGGAAAGTTTGTTAGATCGATAGAGAGGCTTAAAACTGTGACATCGCGAACTCCCGACAGGTTTATGTAAATGTGAGGCCACCGCTTATCTGAGCGAGCCGAGGGCGGTTTTATTGCAAACACAAGCTACATTTACGCAATTAATCTCTGGATTTCACACACTTGCCTTGACAGACACCCTCGCGCTCACTTAACCACCTCCAGTCCATCATCCCATCAGAGCAGAGGTGGAGTGAACTCGCTCCTGAGTCACTGAAGATAAGTGTGTGTCGATGTGGGGTATTAATATTACATGGGACGTCACACGGTGACACTTTGTCTTTCCCATGGTTGCTGGATGACAAATATGATTTTAACTGATAATTTCAGTGTCTCTCTCTCTCACTTTCGTACGCTTTATTTCCCCCGCGGGTTTTTTTTGTTCTTGCTGAAGGCGGTCTATGAAATTAAGCCAGTGAGTGAATGAACTTCCCGTCAGTGCCTCTGAAGTGTTTGCCTTCTTTCCCGTTATACTCTTTTAATCTCTCTTTTCATGCCTTTTTCTCACCTTCTTCAGTGTCATTCACTGACTGACGTCCTAATCTCTCTCTCTCTCTCTTTCATTCAGTTACGACCGCAGTCTCTCCCAGCGCCCTCCGCCTCTCTCCCTTGCCATCCCTCGGTCCATGGCTCAGGAGGACAGCAGGCAGACACTGCACAGCACTCCATCCTTCCCCGACAGAGAGAGGTAGCGTGCGTGTCTAGGGACAGGGTTCCAAGACTGGGTTTAGCACTGCGTGTGTGTGTGTGTGTGTGTGTGTGTGTGTGTGTGTGTGTGAAAGAGGAACAGTCAGAGATAACAAGACTGGTAAACCAGACACTGTCAAAGGGAACAACATAAATAAAAGAACACGTTCCTAACAAATAAATAATCACACCTAGGGGCTATATTAAATTACGGATTTTTAAAATCATGTCAGGAAGCCTGTGGACCCTTTTGTAAAAGTCAGAAACGAAATAGCACAGAAGTTGTATGAAGTATTGAACTTTGTTAATTTAAGGAAAGAAAAAGAATTAAAATGTACTAATGCATTATGCATTCATACACTGTTGCATAAATAAAATTATAATATCAAGATTAAATGATTATGACATAACATAAAATAAATATTAAGATTAAAAATGTCATTCAGTGTAAAGCTGTAAGTGGAAAATGTACAGTAAGTGGCCTAACTATTTGAACTTAATCAAAAATTAATTTCTTTTAAAATTAATAGCAATATTACATTATTATTTTTCCATTAACTCATTTAGTGGTGTAATTTGTACCTATTCATTTTTTATAAAGTATTTGAGTGATCACTGTTCATTCAGTTGAACCTGTTGATGTGGTTTAGACTTCATTACTTAATGACTAAAATATGATATTTTTATCTTTGTTTTGTTTCAAAATTGGTCCGAATCTTTTAAAAATGTGCATTCAGTGAAAATGTGTTCTATTAATGAATGTAATATCTATTTAAACGTAAAAATACAGATACCCGGTATGTATGGCTGATTCTGTGAAAATGGTGTGTAAATTAGGATGTTAGTGTTGTTAGATCAGTTGTAAAGGCTTGCAATACAAAACAGTCAGTTAGGCATGGTTGTTGAGGTTTTTTCTCAATTGTTGTGAATATTTCAACAGGAGAAACGCATAGAGTGAAAGAAAGCATGCCATCCATGAAATCAGACCCACTTCCTGCTGCTCTGTGCATTTCAGAATTAATATCACTCTCGATAATAGAGTGAGACTCTTATTAATTTGCCGTCTCTTTCTCCATCTCTTTACCCCACGCTGCAGGATACCAGTGGTCAATCTTTGAAGAACTGACTCTTCTGAGTATGATAATCAAATCTCACCGGCATGACATAGACTTTGGTGTGCACACATGGGCAAGCCATCCGAATGTACATAACATGTAGATAGACACGTGTGGATATATGGATGAATAACATCTGTTTGGACACTCTGATGAAGACTGTGAGGTTTTGTGGTCCAGTGGCTCCTTATTTCGGGCTGTAACTCTTTCTTCCGATGCTGTTTATTCGCGACAGTATTATTCTTGTTAGTCATAGCAGCCATTCAGAAGGGCTCTGGGAATGCCAAGTCCTCTACCATAAAAACAACCATTAGCTTCTGATCCTGGAATAAGCTGTGATGTATGTAGTTATTAATTTAGTAACTGGCGTGACATACTTGTAGTAGCCTATCTCATGCGTACAAAGTTACAGGTGCCCACCGCTGCCTTTATCACACTTTGTCTAGCATTTATTTGAGCTTAATGAATGACTGCAGCTATTCTGAAGAGTTTGATATAATTCACATCACTTGTTTATAGTGTTTTGTTTCATATGGCTCCGTGTCCCATGGCAACAGTGGACTGCAATGACGTCAGCTGATATAAACAGATATCTGGAAACACCTCTGCAGTGTTACCTTATAATTTACACTAATTATCTGACTAATGTTTTTCGTCAAACATCAGTTGAGGTGTTTGTGAAACCTACCTAATTCTATTCCAAGTGTTATGCTTTTTAGCGTTATACTTCTAAATCATGGCCATATAGCTCTTCTCTGGGTATTTTTTTGGTTAGCAGAGAGCTAGGACTAACCACAGTGGTTGATGTCGGTGATGTTTTCATGTTGAGTTTATGGAAAACACAATTAAGGACTGAAAAATAAGCTTGGCGCTGTCATGGCATATCTAGTTTGATAAGCAATGTAAAAAAACACAAGTTTGTTTGATCTATCACAATGCTAACAACCATGGCTAGCGAGGCAGCTTAGGGTTTTCTTGTTTCTGAACCGCAACTATCAGCAGGGTTTGGGTTCTTAGACAATAGAAACATTTTTAAATATGTACTGAAGTCAGTGTTTACTTGTGTATTTTGACTAATTTGATAATGAAAGAGGATATTCAACAGGAAATATTAAGGAAGGACGTTCTAAAGGGCAAAATCAGTGCATGGATAGTTAATGGCTAATCAGGGGTTAGCGTTATCCAATACAGTTTAACAGTTATCAGCAGGCTTGGTTTCAGATGTATTTTTCCCATTCTTTTTTCCAATAGGGATTTAAAATAAAGTCTTTAATAGTTATAAGCCATCAACCAAATCAAGCAACTACAAGGTGAACCACAGCATTGCAAACTTTCATTTGAAGCAAAAAAGTTCAAAAATCTGACAAAGGTGCAAGACTGTACTTTGAGGGAACAAACTACACTCCCATGATGCATTGCAAATTACATGGTTGAATTCATAATAAAGTAGAAATATAAAAATATTGATTTAAAGATGTTGATATGGAAACAATATATTTGACATACACAGCAAAATATGCATATCATACAAATATTTAAGTCATTTAAGAGTGTAGGAAGACTATTATGTTTTTCTATTATGTGCAGTGATTCATGGAAATGTGCAGGTGGTAAAATATTTTTTTTTGGCACTATTTGCTTATCACGATTCTCTGCTTATTGGAAGCTTCTATGTAAAGAGCATAGGTAAAAAAAAATCAGCTGTTGAACATGATTAAAACAATCTTAATAATGCAGGCTGAGCGCTTCAAAAGATAACAACCTTGTAGCTCACAGAAGGTCTTTCTGAGATAGTTTATATAAATTATCATTAAAAAAAGAATAGGAATGGGATTTTTACTTCCACTCTATAGACTGTGTGGTCGGTCTTTGTTAAAAGGAAATTTGAGGAAAAGCAAGTTTGTACATTTTATTTACATTTAATTCAAAGACATTTTTCTTTGAAATGATGAATTGTTCACAATATGACCAAGAACATATATTTAGATCAATTTTACATATTCACTTAAAAGCAGAAGAAATTCTGCTATAAGCTGTATTTTCCAAGGAAATCATTATCAGCCCCTCTCAAATAACCATGTAACTTGTGAAGTGAAGAAAAAAAAATTACAACAGAGAGGGGAAAAAAGAAACTAATGTGCCATTATAGTTTATGGTCACAGCAGAATTCTCTCTTAATTTTTCACATCGTGCACAAGAAGCTACACCATGTGAGATATGTTTAGAGGTTTCACATCATTTATGTAGCACTGCCTTAAAAATGTGATTCAGTGTTCTATGAAGTCAATAAAAAGCCATCTCTGGTGTTTTAAAACATGTTTCTTTGGTGTGGTGTTTAAAAGGACTGTCTATATGACAGTGAGTCACACAATCACACACTCCAAACAGCCAGGCCAAAGGGACACCGCGAGGACTCATTAGCCATTGCACAGTAACAAAACACCGGGACACAAAGACACTTCACACGCACACATGCTGTATGTAAGCCGCAAAAGTTCACAGCTCCCATCTGCTCAGAGCTGAAAGACCGAGTAACTGAACCGCAGTCACAGTGACTGAAATTAACACCACTATTTATAGAGAGAAACAGAGGGTGTGTGCGTAAAAAGGATCATGGATTTTGAGAAGGATGGATTTCTACAGATGGAAAGAGAGCGAAGGCAGGGGTTAATGTACAAGTAGATCATTGCTCTCTGCTTTTTATTGTACTCCTCATTTCTGAGTGGCTACCACAAGTTAATCGCTACCATTACAGACCATTATGCAGGACAGAGAGAGAAACATTGCTTTAGTCAAGCTTAATAGCTGGATAAAGGGCATTTTGCATAACACAGCGGAGGGAAGAGCGTATGTGCTGAGAGGAAACCAGGATGTTATTTCAGGGCCCGACATTAAAGTGTGGCTAATTAATGTCATGACCTCTCAACAGACATGCCCCCATTGAGACAAAACATTTAGCAGCACTTAACATTAGAGGAAAGGAAACGTGAAAGCCAGAAACTAGACAGGGTGACAGATGGATATCATTTATTCATTGGCTTTATCAATTTACATCCAAGTTTAATAACGAACAAAACAAACACGCCAAGGAAAAGGAGTACGAGTCAAATTAAATGACATTTACAGCATACATGTACATAAACACACTCCCAAAATTGTGTAAAAGTTGTATTTGTGTTAGACTGTGATGGTGGTTTGTGTTTGAGAAGTGGCAAGTTTTGTTTTTGTCTATCCAAGCAAGCAGTCCACAATATATCTGACTGTGAGTGGGTTACTGAAGATTGAGTTCAGCGCTTAAGATCAATTAGACTTTGACCAAATCTTTCCGCTCCCACGAAGCCTAAAAAATACAGAAAGAATTGTTCAGGTGAAATTTCAATCTATTGTAATGATACTTCGTAATTTTCCTTGTGGCTATTAATGGTTCATATTTAATGCTGTTGGGTTAGTTTACCCAAAAATGAAAATTTGCAGAGTATTGACTTACCCTCAAGCCATCCAAGATGAAGATGAGTTTTTTTCACTGGAACAGATTTGGAGAAATTTAGCATTACATCACTTGCTCACAAAACAGCTGATAAAAGCATCACAATAATTCACAAGTAATCCATGATTATGATTACGTCTTGCAACGTAAAAATCTGTTTGTAAAAAACAAATCGATCATTAAGACATTTTTTTACTTCAAGTCCTCCATCCATAATATCGCATTCTCCAGTGAAAAAGTCATCTTGTCTGAATCAGAAGAGAAATATGCACAGATCAAGCACCTTTTACGAGCGTAAACGGTTCAAAACAGTTCTACAAAATGTCTATGGATTTTGATGTGAGAAGACAACAGGGAATGGACTTTTTCACTGGAGAAAGGGTTATTATGGACTATGAATTGGTATTTTTATTTTTTACAAACATGCATCTTTTTACTTCATAGAATGTCAACTGATGGACTGGAGTCATATTGATCACTTTATTGTGATGCTTTTATCAGCTTTTTAACTCTGATTGAATCCATTCACTGCAGAGGATCCATTGGCAAGCAAGTGATGTAATGCTAAATTTCTCCAAATCCGTTCCAGTGAAAAAACAAACTCATCTACACATATTTCATGGCCTGTGGTTTCAGCAATTTTCAGAAAATTTTCATTTTTGAATGAGCTATTCCTTTAATTATCTGGCCCTATTTACACTCATTTTGAATGCCTAAAAAAGGTGCAACTTTAAATTTTATTATGCCACAAAAGCAAATGATCTTAATGTGTATCTTAGCCAGGACATGCCTTTAATGTATTCTCCTAATCATATTTGAATAATCTGATAATTATTATTGGAAAATTAGCAGCAGCTTCCCACATGGACAAGGAGTAGTCCTGAAATGTTAATGACTGAGACACTTTTAAAGCCTTGGACTCAAATTAATCTGTGCCTAATCAGTCTTGAATAAATTAACTGACATTCTTTAGTGACAAAGAAAAAGCAGTGGTGATCAAAAGCCCCCTCTCTTTCCGGAGCACATCCTGACATGAGATTTCCAAACCAGGACAGAGACAATTTTAAACTCATTGCGGTTTAATTAGGACTATAAGCCTGTGGGTGTTATCTTATACATCACATTTAACTAAAAGGCAGGAAGCAGTACATAAGCTCACCAAAAGAGCACACACAAATACTCATAAATCATATTCTATGTGCTTAAAAATGCCATTAATATATATATTAACTCCCTGAGATGTATGATTTATGTGTAGTGAAGCTGGTAGTTTTAATAACAAAGAAAAACTGTGCAGGGCATATATATATATATAAAAACCACTGTGATATTTTCTAGATATTACAGAGCTCATTATAGACACTAACTAAAGGGGATTCTGAGGCAGTAAACCCTAAAATGGAGTTCACTTACCCTTTGACCTTTGAACTCTTTTTTCCTGGTTGCCGTGTTTCCTGGGAGGAGGCGGGGTCTCTTGGCTCAGATGGCTGGTCTGCATCCTGATTTGATGCTGCTCCAGCAGGGGCGGGGCCAGATGAGGGGGAAGCGGAACTTGCCTTGAGGGTTTTTTGTAGGTTTGATACCTAAATAAAAAGGTGAGAAAAAAAAAACTTGTCATTGAATCAAAAGTGAAATAAAACCCGGACAAGCCCTCATCTAGATTTTGGGGCAGTTGTGGCCTAATGGATAGAGTCTTGTAAATCAAAGGTCGCGGGTTCGAGTCTCAGGTCCGGAAGGGATTGTAGGTGGGGGGAGTGAATATCCAGCACTTTATCCACCCTCAATACCACGACTGAGGTAAGACCCTTGATCAAGGCACCGAACCCCCAACTGCTCCCCGGGCGCTCCAGGTGTGTGCTCACTTCTGTGTGTGTGCGTGCACTTGGATGGGTTAAATGCAGAGCACAAATTCCAAGTATGGGAATACACTTTAAACAATATGCTGTATACTATCATAACCAATAAATGTTTGTTTTTTTGCATATTTATTCAAATTTGTGTAAAAAGGTCTAAAATGGTCATGACATAAGAAATAAAATTTGCTTTGATCTTTTGACATCTAAAAAGTCTTTGTACTATTAAAACACCCTTAAAATTCTATAGCTTAAAACATCCTCCTCATTACAAACAAAGCAGTTATCTAATCAAGCTTCAAACACAGCTCGTTTGGATATTGTGGGATTTGTGACATCATATAGGCAAACATATTTGCATATGACTGCTGCTAGAACAAGACGTTAAAGCATAGTTATAACTATTAACTAACTGGCATTCAGTTGCTTAACGGGTGAGTTTTTGTGCAAAAAAAAAACAAAACAATTTATTAACCTTAAGGGACATTACAATAATATAAAAATATCTAAGTCATAAGTCTTGATTAATTAATTTAATTGGCAGTCCAATCAAAAACTAAGCACATACTATCTATTCTGAACATAGCCTTTATATACTTAAATAGAAATGTTTAATTTTACTCATCGAACAGGTAAACACCTAAAACTGCCTTTATATGTGGGTTAAGTGATGCTTATTTTTTGTCCGCAAATCATCCACACAATGACTTGAATACACTTCCTCATTGATTTACATGCTTTAGATTGCTGAATTGACATTCATTTGGATATTCTTGGGGGCTTAAAGTAAAAAAATAAATAAATAAATAAAAAAAGCAGGGTGATGCAACTGTTTTGAAATCATAATGAAGGGAAAGATGCTTCAAAAGAACAAATATTATAGTTTTCAATGTAGTTTGGCATATTTTTCATTATTTATATAGAATGTATGTATGTGTATACATTTTTAATTTGTTAAATATAAATGTAGCATTTATATTTAATAATATATTTGTAATTTTATTAATATTTATAAACGAAAATCACTTTTTTTTTTACATATTAGGGTCATTAGAAACTACATGAAACCAAACCTTTATCATTGACATGATCTAATATTGTATGTCATTTAGGATGGATAAAGATTCACACACAAACCTCTGTTTCCACTTGAACTTTGACCTTGAGCTGGTTTTCTCTGTACTGATTGGCTCTTGACACCTGCTCCTCAATGCCACACAGAACTGCTTCACAGCCTGTACACCTGAGAGACACAAACAGACAGAATATTTAATACCACCAGCAGAGTCCACTGCAACATACGGACACAAACACAAATAAACACTTACCACTCCTGCAGTGTGTTGGCAATGTTGGGTAATTCGTTGGGGCCCAGGTCTCGACCTATGCTACAATCTACCTCGACCTGCTGGTTCCTCTGGTCCAGCTTCCCATGGATAATGTCACTGTAAACAGCCTCGATCAGCAGGTCTTCCAGCTCGCGCACATTCTTCAGCTCTAACTGCTGGAGCAGTAATGAATACGGCAGACACTATCCAGAGAAAGAGGTGTTTTTTGCTTTGATTCTTATGAATACTATGCCCTGGGGTAAGTTGAAACTTCTAATTTGTCCTAGTAATATTACAAAGGCTTGATAAGAGAACGTTGGTTTCATCAATCATGCAGTCAATAACACTAACAGCCCATATTGTGAACAGCTGTGCGCTGAACATAAGGGAACTCATTAAAAACAGTGCTAATAAACCCTCAGTTGAGAACGGATGAATCGCTACCTTTAGATTGGAGGCCAGGCTGATGATTGATAGGTGACGGAGTTTGTTCTTCTGAGCGGGTGTGAGTTCAGGAAGTGAGGCTGCCCTCTCTAAGTGGCAGACATACAGTTAATTAACATACATTAAAACCACCCACACAACCAGGAGGAAAACAACTGATTACATTTAAGACCTGGTAAAATCTGCAACAGAACATGGGCCAGAGACTCCCGCTTCCCCTTCACAGCAGTTAACTTATTTAGCAAGGCAAAGGGCAGCATATACGGTCTCATTCAGAGGCAGTGAAGGGAATGAACCTGCCTCCTCAGGGGGCCAATATCTGGTCATTTGTTGTCATGGTTACCTTTATAGTCGCAGTAGGTTCCATACGCAAAAAGATTGAGAAGCTGGTAGACTGCAGCATGGGGACCCATCTCCAGCTAGAGAGAGGGACAGTGAAGTGCAGACAATGACTGATATGACAAAGTGTGGAAGTATCTTGTGTTTAGCAGGTAAACACTTCAGCTGGGCTCTGTAGGAATGACGGTGTGGTACATGAGTACTCTGGGATCTCATATGTGGCAGAGAAGTGTGCATGTAACGCAGTGATGATGACATCTGTTGGCTTTCCAATTGGTTTTATTACAGCACTCCTAGCAAATATCAATACAGTAATATATAATATAATGTGTTATGTTAGTTTGAGTCAGTATGTGTTTTTTAAGAAAGAAATTATTACTTTTATTCAGCAGCCAGGGACACTTTAAAATGAACAAAATGACAGTAAAGAAATATGTATTAGAATAATCAATTATATTTCAAATAAATTATGCTCTTTTGAACTTTCTTTTCAAAGAATCATTTAAAAATTATCTTGTTTCCACAATGAAGCAGGACAACTGCTCAATCAGCATATTGGAATGATTTCTATAGGATCATGTGACACTGAAGACTAAAGTAAAGTATAATATATATAAAACCAATGTATATTGTAATATAAATGTCTACGCAAATGCATATTGACATCAAATACGTGGAATGCTCTGAATGGGAAACAAAAACTTGGAATTGCAATCTGACTGTTCAGATTGAATATGAAAGATTTCAAACCATAAAAATTATATTTATCAAACTTAAATTAATCAGATGCCCTGTGTGTTTGTTTTCGTTTTTTTTTTTTTTGTATATGCCATTCAAATTAGATTAGTGTAGCATACTCTTTTTCAAGAGTATTCAAGAGTATACTACACTAATTTGAATAGGATATACAAAAATTTGGATTTGGTTTCAGACACCATGGCGAAGCACAAAAAGAAAGAAAACTAAAAAGCTCAGTGCTTGAAGAGATGATTAATCGCCTTGATATCGAGTATGACATGCATGCGTTGAAAACTAAAACAATTACATTTGACACAGAATTTATGAAAAGTCATCAAGTTGAACTGAAATAGATTTTTTTTAGTACAAAAACTCACCTCACGGACGTTGGGCAGTTCTAGTATGTCTGAGAAAACGTAGAGGCCTGGGGTTTCCAGCAGAGAGCTGATGGCCTGAGCCAGAGCTGGACCTGAGAGAGACAGCAGCTGATCCACCTCCATCTGAACGAAGAGGAAGAGTTTAAACAAACCAGGAGGCTCTGAACAACTTTCAGAAATAGAAAGTACTATGTTCAAACCTATCAAATGCAAAAGTTGTTCTTATTAAATCTGTAACGTTACTTGAAAGCCTGAGTAACTCGTATACAATAAACATGCTTCATTGGGCTTGTTAAATTGCTGTTGATTCACAGCAATATGCTTTCGACGACATTTTGATACAAGAGTTTAATATGACAGGTGGCTCATGGTAAAAAAATAACTACATTAACAGGGATAAGTTATGCATGATGCATAACTTAATGGATTAAAACAAAGCTGCCAAGTGCACTAGATGATTATACATCTCTGAGACAGCCGAGAAGACATGCATTTACATGCACTTGACACAATTAGATTATTTATGAGACTACAAATGATAACGAACACGTAACGTTGTGTATGTAAAATAATAACACTTCGGAAAACAAGCTGTTTTATTAAAGTGAACTGAAGTGTTAATTGTGTTTCTCGAAAGTTACTAGATTTTGACACACGAATCCATATTCTAACCGTGCATTTACTTTGTTAAATGGAGTCTAAAAGCATTATATGTTGTTTAATAATAATAAACACAAGTTTAAGAGAATAAACCAGTCAGCTCGTGCTTAGAGTTCAGCACCCATTGTGAAGTAACGTTACATCAACACACCAGCAGCTAGGCCTTGCGGTTAGTAAACTAAGGTCTTACGTAAACACGCGTCGTTGCATACTTTGCCAAGTACGCTCAAATGTTCAATATTAACGTGCGACCACATTTCGCGGAGTGAAATGTGCATGAAAAGCGGTATTTTACCTTATTTATAAAGACTGAGGTTGTTTGTGTCAACTGTGGTCACTGCTACTTCCGTTAGCAAGCGTGATACGACATGAAAACGTGCTCTCTGATTGGCGGAGACGTAGAAGGGTGGGCGTGTCCACAGAGCGAAGAGTGAGCGGATACACATCGCCACCGTGAGGTTATGATAATTATGTCTTGGGAAGTTTTCTCAATGAATCAAAGTCAGTGACTATGACAACAACTTGTTGAACAAGAATCTTAACTATTGAATTCTCCTTGTACCCATCTTAAATCAACCTAAATGGTTTGTTAGTCTTAGCCAGTATAAGCCAGTTTCCAAGCCTGACCAGCTAAAAAGTGCCCGAAACCTTCATAAACCAGCCGACATAACTTTGATTGCATAAAATCTTTAAAAAATGTTTGTGCCTGAGGCAAAGGGGGTGATGATGAGAGGAAAAAACATTATTATGCAATGTTTTAAGAGTCCCAAATCTCAAGTCAAATCAAAGACACAAACTAAATCGAATCTGAGAATTTCAATTTCTTTTTATTAAAAAGAATGAAAAGGCAATAGAAAAATAGAGACGCATTTTTATATATATTCTTCAGATCAAATATTAATTGTGATAGGATCCATTTCACAGATACGTTTGTAACTGAAATCACATGGCACGTCAAACCATGTTTTGGAGCGTGAGTCCAGCACTGCGCAGTCTTCTCCATGAATCCCACCTGCCTGGTGGTTATTGGGCTCTTTATCCCATTCACTCCAGAACCTACAGAGAGCAGCGGAACAATCAGGAAAACATAATATTAATATCTCCTCAGAGAAACCAATTTGCACTTAAATGACCTCCACTGCCTTGACTGTCACTGAGATTTTTTAAGACAAAATCCTGCTTTGGTTTTACTTGTCTATATCCAGGAGTTTTAGGAGTTTTAAGGACCAGTGACCCCAAAATATGAAGGGACACCCTAAAATATAAATGTAGCTATATATTTTTTTCATGTACAGACCTATATATACTGTGTGAGAAAAAAGTATAGGCTACATAATACTTAAACAATTGACCCTTTCCCCACAAAACAAATGATTGAAATATTATTAGAAATATTTTTACACCAATATTAAAATAATTTAGATAAATAATAAAATAAATAATACAAATAATAATAATTTAAAAAAGTGATGTTCAGTTTAATTAAAATTTTTTAATAAATTAAAAAATAATAAGTTGGCAAGTTAAATGTGACTGGTGAAAAAAAATCTCTGTAGAAAGGTACAAGACAAAAAAAAAAAAATTATGTATATGTATGTACATTATAAATTTTTTTTAAAAATCCCTAGTTAGTATTATTTTTGTTCAGCTTATCTGTGTGCGTGTTGCTGTGTGTGTGTGTGTGTGTGTGTGTGTGTGTGTGTGTGTGTGTGCGTACGTTCTATTAACCAGTGTGTTGTCCACCCATTTCCACACTCCCTCAGTCTCAAGGTCTGATAAACCAATCCAGTAATGATAGTCTACTCCACCACGACTGCGTGCGACACTTTCAAGTGTGTGCTGTAATAAAAATTAAAATATCAGAACATAAATGCATATGAACATAAATGCTGCATAATACTAATTATTGAAACAAAGGTTGAAGTAAGTTTTGATCTTGTATATGTAAGAAGTCGATTCACAAACATGGCCACAGACTTACGTGTTGTTGGTGGCTGTGCAGGATTGACAGATGGCCACCCATAGACGCGCAGCTCTCTTTGCTGTGCTGCCAGTCAAGTTTATCATCACTAAAGAAATAACACCTCCCTTCTAAATGCAGCCAGTCTTCTGGGCATGGCCTACATTTGATCACTGCGGAAGAGAGATGTTAAAGAATGAATGGGTGAAAGAAAGGGAGCGGGAAAGATAAAAACAACAATCTAAGGTTGACCCTTGGGCATCAAATATCATTCAGAGACTGTATATACACAAATATTTTTGTTTCCTCACCCGGTTTAGAACAAGTCTGTCCAAGGGTTGTGTATTCAGAGCAAAGGCGGGAGAAACGCTCCTGCATGGCGGTGAGTTTGAGAGTAAGAGACGCAGCCTCAGACTCATCATTCTTGACTGGCTTTACAGTGTCTGACCTTTGACTGTTTACCACTGCAGAGAGACAGAGTTTTATATATCAGTGTATAAAACCAGCAGCCATGCAAAGACTTCAGACACCACAATGTTTTTATGGTCTTAAATAAATGTATAAATTACCAGCTAGCTACCAGAAAACCAGCTATTTATTATCATTACCCATCAGGAAATATTATTTTAGGAATTATGTCTGCATATATATCCTAAAGCCTTATACAAAACATTTAACTCCTCAATAGCAAAAAATGCTATTCTATTCTATTCTGTTCTATTCTATTCTATTCTAATGTAGGGATACAAAATATATTGTACCATATTGCTTATTTGGCTATATTATAAGATTTTATTTATAGGCATTTGTCAGTATTTTTTATACTTTTTTTTTTTTTCTTTTTTTTTTTTACATTTAGAATTTTAATACCAGATTATCAGCATCTCTCAAAAATGTAATATTGATGCACCCCATTCTATTCTATTCTATTCTATTCTATTCTATTCTATTCTATTCTATTAAATATCAGTGCCATACTGGATATTGGTCAATATTATATTTGTATTTATTGTTTATGTCCATGTTGTGCATGATCAATTTCTATATTACATTTACATTACCATTGCCATCATTTAACTTTATTAATTCAATAAAACTATTTAAATGTATTCTTTAGCAAGCTTCAAAATAATTGCAAACATTAACTGAATAACACATTTATTAATTGAATAACACATTTATATGTAATCACATTTAAACAGCAAATCTCAAAATGAATATACATTTTCTATACTATACATTATACATCACAACATAATTTTGTCTACATTTTAAATGAGTGATTTTAGTTGTTAGTGCTTTATTTTTCTTTTTTTTTTTAGAGAAGATAGTATTGAATATAAATATTGGCTTATCAATATTGTCCAGCATTTTAATATTGGTGCATCTCTAGTCTAGTCTCTTCTATTCATCGTGAAACCCTCTGCACTAGGGATTCAGAGGCATGCTTACGTGCGTAATGTGAGTTTACTTACAGAGAACGCCAAGTACTATGTTTGCACAAACTGAGGTCAGTAAAGCCATGAGCAGTACAAGAGAAGCCTGCCCCCTCAAACATTTTGCCCCTTTGTGAACCCCTGAGGAAACACAGAATTAGTTGATTATTACTCTGACTTGCTCCACATTTCTCTACATTTATCTTCCACTCCCCCCTTAAGTTCATGCACTCGCATATACACATATACATTACCTTGTTTGCCCTGTGATGTGAGTATAGGTCTGTTTCCACCATGAGAGACGTCTTCTGTGAACTCTTGTAAACTGGTGTAATTTTCAATATCTTCCATCTTTAACAAAAGATTCAGTAAATTAGTTTATTTAAGAACAGAGCTTCTTAATAAGTCTGACTTTATCTTCTAGTCCTGTCCTCCAGATCACCTATAAAGAAATAACAGTCCACGAAGAAGAGAGAGACCAGAAGAGAGCTTCCCTGGAAAAAATGAAGAAGAGAAAGTTCTTCCGGAGTGGTTCTGATCAGACTTGTATCAACTGCTTCTTTGTACAGTTCACTGGGCTCTAACTTTTATCCCACTTTCTGTCCCTCCCCCCGAGCTGGTTATGCAATACTAAACTATTTTACCATGCACAGAACACCCCATATTTTGCAATGAGTTATTCTAGCCAAAAAAAGAACAGTTTGTTCATGATAGTGAAATGATTTTATTATTATAATATGAATTCCTGTAAAATGTTTCATACTGAACATATTGTAAAATCCAGCTGTACACAAAACATCCAAATAAGATTTGTTAGTTTTTTAATGAAAGATTAAAGATGTACGTAATATAGGGATGTACAATTTACAGTAACCTAATTAATAAGAAGTTGCTCATATAATTAGACTTTAATTCCCTTTTCTGGGAAATCTGACATCTAATTAGAGTAATTATTTTCAATTGGTTCACAGAAGAGTGGTACCGGGCGGGGGCGGGGGCAGGGGGGGGGGGGGTTGTTGTGCGGGTTGGGGGGTTATAAATCTGCATAGTTCAGATGGCAAAATAGCAAAACTTTTCAAAGGTTGCAGATCTCTTATCTTTTGTTTTTTCATTCCATCAGTCACTGTTTTGGTGAAGAGCTCAAAGCCTAAAAAGTCATAGTGGTGAGGGCCGATCACTGCTTTTATCATTAAAGGTTCTGTTCTGTTGTGACATACAACTGTGTAGAAAACAACAAACACAAGTCAAAAGCATGATGCAGCACTGTCACAAAATCACGACTCAGACTATTGATCAATCCATGAATTTATGTTAATTATTCGTGCCTGGTTTCATATGATACTGCTGTTTTTCATTAAAGCTCTGTTTAACTTTTCCCACACCTCCATTTCCCGGTTGTGATTGAGCAATAGGAGTCACTTTCATATGACTTTAGCAATTTATCAATTAATCTCTATCAGTTTATTTTAGGAGATAAAAACAGTTTTGAACTGGAATTACTTTTGGTTCTCATTTACTCATTTGGTTCATGTATCATTAAAAGGTTAGTCCGCATGGCCTCTGCATTCCTTTCCTATTTCTCCAGCTGTTTATTCACTTCCTATTCCTGGTTTCTCAACAGCTGGATCTCCTCCATGCACAACAGATCTGTTCTGGGAGCAATACTACTACTACTACTACTTCTAATAAAAAAATATAGTGTTTTACCTTAATCTATACATTTTCAGTAGTTTGTGCCATATCATTTAGTTCTTTGTTGTCTTTGGAAAAAATCTCCAGTCCAACCTTCATCCAGTCCTAAAATAAAAATAATCCATAAAATGTAATTAATGCTCTTAAGTTGAATGAATTCGATTCTACAAGCTTTGTAACGTTTTTAAAAGCAGTGAGTTGAAAACATTTGATTATAGTCCTAACGCTTATCACTTTTAGCAGTTTTAACAATGTGTCTTCGATGTCTTCCTCCATCTACCAAACACTAAAAAATGCTAAAATATGCAACACATTAATATTATTGTTTTATATTGATTTTAAATGATTTCACATTTGAAACTGTTTGAGAAAATATAATGTTTTTATATAATGTTTTTATTTTCTTTCTATTTTTAAATCAGCATTTCTCTGTATCCCCAGCAACCGTTTGTGGTCCCTGGAGTTCAAAATCCATGTCCTAGAGGTTTACTAAGCACTTTAGATGTGATCAGGTGTATAGTATTCTGGGCCTGATCTTCATATTCTTTCATGTATATATTACAAAGTCTTCATCATTTTATATAATACCAGTTAATACATGAGCCTTTGTAGAAGCATGGACGCTATTACAGTGTATGAGCCAAAATTTTATAAAAAAAAAATTAAAAATAAATATAGACACCAAAATACAGTTTAAATATGACATTATGTTGGACAAATTGTTTATTTTGCTAAATTTTGTCAACATCCTATCAGCAAATATTAATTTTGTCTGGTATGCAAAAGCTTTGTCTGATACCCAGAATCAAAGTTTTTGTCTAGTACCCAAAGCTGTATTAATCAGCCCAAGAGGCAGACTGAAGATTTATAACAATACCAACTCTGTGTCTCTCCATATCACCATGCTGCTAATGCTCTTCTGTATCAGCCACGCCACACAAACACAGCATCCTTGTGGTGCGGCTGACACAGGAGAGCAAAGGCAGTTTTTGTCACAGTGTCTGGGTTGTGATCCCTGGGTTTCCACTAGATGTCCTCCTTTCCCACGGTGTCTGTCACTTTATGAACTGTCTGTTCCCTTATTTGGTCACCTTCCTCCTTGTTTGGGTTAATTGATTAGTCCCCACCTGTCTCCAGTTCCCTCATTACCTTCGGTGTATTTATACCCGGTCTGTCTGAGTATGTGTCACGGAGTCCTTGTTTAATGTTGAAAGTTTATTCATGTCTGTTGCCTTGCCTTGCCTTGCCTTGCCTTGCCTTGCCTTGCCTTGCCTTGCCTTGCCTTGCCTTGCCTTGCCTTGCCTTGCCTTGCCTTGCCTTGCCTTGCCTTGCCTTGCCTTGCCTTGCCTTGCCTTGCCTTGCCTTGCCTTGCCTTGCCTTGCCTTGGTTTCTTGTTTATGTTTGGATTTGGATATTCTGGTTTTGACCCGGACTGTTTACCCCTTTTGGATTACCCTTTAATAAATGACTTGCCTTCGATTGGTTCCTTCTCCTGTGTTTTCTGTAACACCGATAGGGACAGAAGGACTCCGTCACAGTAGGAACCAGCGGTATGTCATTTTTCCGTTCCACAGCCAAGATGGCGGAGCGGCGAACCAAGTACCTTCGGTTGATCGCCCTCCGCCAAGAGGGCAATGAAGTGGGTGCCCTGGCTCAGGTGTTCTGGTCCCTGGCCGAGGGCATGGGCTACAACGATGCGGCCCTCAAGGACTATTTCAATGAGGGAACTGGAGACAGGTGGGGACTAATCAATTAACCCAAACAAGGAGGAAGGTGACCAAATAAGGGAACAGACAGTTCATAAAGTGACAGACACCGTGGGAAAGGAGGACATCTAGTGGAAACCCAGGGAACACAACCCAGACACTGTGACAGTTTTGAGTTAACTTTAAGTGGAGAGACACAGAGGAGACGGTTGACAAAGGAATTGTTGAATAAAGTCGTTATTTTGTTTTCTTTGCTTACATAAAGTATTCTCGTTGCTTCATAATAATACAGTTGAACCACTGATGGCATGGACTATTCTGACGATGTCTTTCATACCTTTCTGGACCTTGACAGTGTAACTTACTTGGCAGTCTAAGGGACATTCATAAGCCTCTCGGTTTTCATCCAAAATATCTTAAATTGTGTTTCGAAGACGAACGAAGCTTGTACAGGTTTGGAATGAAGTGGTAAGTGATTAATGACGAAAATTGAATATTGGGGCGAAGTATCCCTGTAACATATCCATATCACTTTGCAAAAAGATTTCAGTAATTTAAAAAATAACCAACAAACAATAAGATGTTCCATGATGTTTTTGACACAAAATTATGTTTTATTAAGCACATACTCTCTCTCTCTCTCTCTCTCTCTCTCTCTCTCTCTCTCTCTCTCTCTCTCTCTCTCATTTACAAACGCACACACATACAGACAGTTGCACTAAAAAGTGTTGTCAGTGCTGCTCTATTGATTTTAACAGTAAAATAGTTTAGCAACTTAAAAGCTAAATGACATTTTTCACTAGTGAGGTAATAACAATACTGTTAATGAGGCAGATAAACTTACAGTTTCACTATTAGAGACCCAAAGTCTGTTTTTAAGTCTGTTATTAATGGCTCAAGCCTCATTACTTGCTCTGAAATTACATTTTGGAACCCACCTGGGGCCCAATATCGTGGGGCCCACACGTGCCCTGCATTTCATACCAGAGTTCTGCCCACAGTGGGCCCACGGGCCCCAAAGGGGCATGTTTGCTCCTACACACAACACAAGAGTTATTTAAGTACAAAAAAACCCACAAATGTCTTGAAATGCAATATCTGAACAAAGCCTTGGTAAGGTGTGGAACAAGATGTGGTAACCGTAGCATAAGCAGAATAACTGATGGAATAGTTGACTGTATCCTATTCTCAAGTGTTAACGTTTTACCTTTGCAGTTTAAATAAATCATACATTTCACATATTTAAACAGGGCACCTTGCTGAATTATATTAATTTCTTAAATAACCAGCTTTAGGTCAGATCCTTTGAGTGCAGCTGATGATTTTCTTTCACAGCATCTTTTCCTCACACCAAGGGGGTGGAGCTAAAACATTAAAACTTAAGAATTATTTTCTATAATTCGATGGACAGTCATCAATTATTCCCTACATAATTTACATTATACATAATTTCTTTATATAAGTTTTCATCCTCTGTCTAAAATTGTTTCTTATTTGTGACCCTGGTCCACAAAACCAGTCATAAGGGTTAATTTGTTGAAATTTAGATGTATGCAGCATCTGAAAGCTGAATAAGCTTTCCATTGATGTATGGTTTGTTAGAATGGGACAATATTTGGCTGTGATACAACTCTTTTAAAAATCTGGAATCTGAGGGTGCAAAAAATCATTTCTCAAAATAGTGAGAAAATCGCCTTTAAAGTTGTCCAAATAAAGTTTACATTTGCATTATAGTTTGATATATTTACAATAGGAAATTGACAAAATATCTTCATGGAACATGATCCTTACTTAATATCCTAATGATTTTTGGCATAAAAGAAAAATATAATATTTTTACCCATACAATGTATTGTTGGCTATTGCTACAAATATACCTGTTCTACTTATGATTGCTTTTGTGCTCCAGGGTCACATTTGTGCATCAACATTTCCTTTCCTTGCTTCCTTTCTTTGTATCTTAGCTCCACCCCCCTTAGGAATGAGGAAATGATGCAAGGAAAGAAAATTAGGATGGAGGAATAAGAAAAACCTATTTGTTTATTTAAATATTTTTTATCACTTTAAAGCGTCATCAGCTGTGCTTGGTTATTTAAGAAATTTATAATAAATATTAATACAGCAAGATGCCCTGCTTAAATATGTAAAATGTATGGTTTATTTAAACCACTAAGTTAAAATATAAACACTTAAGCACAGGATACACCTATGCCTATATCCTTACTCCTGGCTTCCTCACTCTTAATTCCTTGTCTGGGTCTAAAGGGTGCTGTTGACATAGAGAGTCGCCACTTCAGAGCATACATATTCTATATGGAGACAGCTCTCTAAGTCCCAACAACCTTAGCTGAGAGATCAGAATTAAAAAATGGGTCCCCATTGGGACCAAACCCACAGATTTCTCATCTTGGTGCGGGGATGCCATATTGAGCACCACAACTGTGACAGAAAGTTGCTCCTGGCTGGAGTCTCCCAAGGAGAGCTTTCCAGGAGGGGATGCACACTGAGGATGCAATGTAATCTTTGGATGCATTGAAAATATCACAATCAATCAAAACGATTGCCTTGAAAAAGATCTAAATATTTTTAACAGATGCCACTTCTACTTTGTATAATGCCTGTCCGAGAATAAAAAGGTGAAATATAATTTTTTTATTGTACCCCATAATGTATTTCCTATTCATCCATGGTCAATATGTGAAATCTGATCTTAATTTCATGTTCTGTTACAGAAAACAAAGTAAATGTAGCCAAACAGTAACCCACAGGCATCACACACAAATTGAAAGATCATTTGATGAATTGTGACGGTCAATATAAAGTAGCTTAAGATAGTACAATAATCTGGCTACTGCATCAAACTGTACAAGCAGCCTCAAATTTAACATTTTGCAAAAAATTGTAAATAGTCACTTTCCCCCCTGAGACCATAGGGATTTTTATTGGTTTAAATGTTAGCAGTTTTTTTTAGACAACATCTGTTATCCTGACTCCAATATGGACTCTTGGTTGTCCATTATTTGCAATTTTGACAGAAATGATGCATTTTGCTTGCTTAGCTGACATTTTGCCATATCAGTTCTTCCTCCCTTTTTCTCAAGAACTCATGGATTTTGTTAAACTGAACATGTACGTATCTTTTCCTCAAGATATTTGTCCCTTTTCTGTTGAATCACGTTATATGAATAGACGAAATGCGACAGTTGTCTTATCTTGAGTTGTTGTTGTTGTAAGATGTCTACAATGATTCTCAGCACTCGTTTACCTTTAAGATCTTGCCTGGTGAAGTTTTGTCTGCATTCCGGGCATTTGTGAGCTCCTTCATGTGATTCCAAAAAAACGTGGCAGAAAACGTGCTCACAAGGTAAACTCACCGGATCGTTGAAGTCACTCAGACAAACTGGACACATGAGGTAGAGAGACAGTGTTGACACTGGACACATGAGGCAGAGAGACAGTGTTGACACTGAACACATGAGGCAGAGAGACAGTGTTGACACTGGACACATGAGGCAGAGAGACAGTGTTGACACTGAACACATGAGGCAGAGAGACAGTGTTGACACTGAACACATGAGGCAGAGAGACAGTGTTGACACTGGACACATGAGGCAGAGAGACAGTGTTGACACTGGACACATGAGGCAGAGAGACAGTGTTGACACTGAACACATGAGGCAGAGAGACAGTGTTGACACTGGACACATGAGGCAGAGAGACAGTGTTGACACTGAACACATGAGGCAGAGAGACAGTGTTGACACTGGACACATGAGGCAGAGAGACAGTGTTGACACTGAACACATGAGGCAGAGAGACAGTGTTGACACTGGACACATGAGGCAGAGAGACAGTGTTGACACTGGACACATGAGGCAGAGAGACAGTGTTGACACTGGACACATGAGGCAGAGAGACAGTGTTGACACTGAACACATGAGGCAGAGAGACAGTGTTGACACTGGACACATGAGGTAGAGAGACAGTGTTGACACTGGACACATGAGGCAGAGAGACAGTGTTGACACTGAACACATGAGGCAGAGAGACAGTGTTGACACTGGACACATGAGGTAGAGAGACAGTGTTGACACTGGACACATGAGGCAGAGAGACAGTGTTGACACTGGACACATGAGGTAGAGAGACAGTGTTGACACTGGACACATGAGGCAGAGAGACAGTGTTGACACTGAACACATGAGGCAGAGAGACAGTGTTGACACTGGACACATGAGGCAGAGAGACAGTGTTGACACTGGACACATGAGGCAGAGAGACAGTGTTGACACTGGACACATGAGGCAGAGAGACAGTGTTGACACTGGACACATGAGGCAGAGAGACAGTGTTGACACTGGACACATGAGGCAGAGAGACAGTGTTGACACTGGACACATGAGGTAGAGAGACAGTGTTGACACTGGACACATGAGGCAGAGAGACAGTGTTGACACTGAACACATGAGGCAGAGAGACAGTGTTGACACTGGACACATGAGGTAGAGAGACAGTGTTGACACTGGACACATGAGGCAGAGAGACAGTGTTGACACTGGACACATGAGGCAGAGAGACAGTGTTGACACTGGACACATGAGGCAGAGAGACAGTGTTGACACTGGACACATGAGGCAGAGAGACAGTGTTGACACTGGACACATGAGGTAGAGAGACAGTGTTGAAGCCATATTCGATGAAAAGCAGAAAGCGTTACCTGTTGTAGTCAGATATTCATAGACTTTGTTGAAGGAACAATGAAGCTGTAATGTTTGTTCAGTCCTTTATTGCGTCAGATCACACCCTCTCGCATTAGAGAACAGAATGTTTTACATTCTTCTACAATGAATAAAAACATATGAAAACAGTACTGACAACAATTTTAAATAAGGTTCAATTTATTAGCATTAGTTAAAGCATTAGTTGTTATGAACTAAGGTACAACAATTTCACAGCATATATTAGGTTACTGTTAATATATAAATATAGACTAATATCATTGTTTATTTATATTTGCTTATAATATATTATACCATAACCAATGTGACACACCAGTGGAATTATATTGTTAAATGTTACCACAGTATTGATGAAGTAGTTTTCTGGACTTTTCTTATAGAAAACGCAGCTTAGCTGAAAACTTTATGTTAATGGTTTTGGTTTTCACAACCATAATTTCTCCCTAAATACATTAGATGATTTTTGTGGGGTGCAAAAAAGTTCAAAACATTTATTCAAAACTGTTATGTAAATATTACATGTAAAAGGTTATGGGCAGAAGTAACAATGGACCTGTCTTTAGTACATGTGTTGACTGAAAATGTTTTTGTCCAGTGAATGTGTATTCTATTTTGAAACCTAGGTATATAAGATGTGATATTCCTGTTTGGCTACATTTTAACCTGTGGGAGGAGACATACCTAGTCATGCAAACCAAATTTGAAACCAAAAGTGTTCACTTCTGAAACAAAGTGTTGGCAGAAGTTGAGAAGAAAGCTAAAATGTATTCAGCTATGTCTATGCAGATTAAATGCTCAGTGTGCTTGGGTGATTTTACTGATCCAGTTACACTTTCTTGCGAGCACTCGTTCTGCCGGGAATGCATCACGGGTCACATGCAGGCCAGCCTGGGACCAACCACCTGCCCAGAATGCCAAAAGCCTTATAACGAAGAAGACCTGAAATCCAGCCGTTTACTGAGGAACATGACCTCCACTGTGAGAGAGCACCTTGCTGAGCTCAAATTGGATAAATCTCCATCTAAAGAAGGAGCAGAATCCTTAAAGCTCCCAGAAATGGAAAGGATGTTGATGTGCTCGGAACACGATGAGAAACTTAAACTGTTCTGTGAGACTGATCAGAAGCTGGTGTGTGTCATCTGCAGGGATGGAGACAAACATAAAGGACACGTCTTTAAACCAGTGAAAGAAGCTGCGCAGATCAACAAGGTAAAACACGGGCATTTGCATATGAGTCATATCAGAGTGCCTGATGAAAGCCCTGCAGATTAAAAGCTCCATTCTTGATTTCAAGTGTCTTTCAACCTATGCTATTTGTGTAACATTATTCATGGCATAATTAGGTTTCTAAATTTAAATCCAAGGCTTATTTCATTTCAGATATCCAGAGAAGCTTATCTGTTCTCTGTCAGTGTTTTCCAAATCTGCCTGAGGTGTTTTTTCTGTATTCTGTAGGGGGAGCTGAAGACAGCGTTGGGTTTTCTTGCCAAAGAGAATGGACAGCTGGATTACATGATCCAACAACAGACAACTGAGATCACCAAAACTGAGGTATCAAGGTGTATATAAATAAAATAAAATGAATGAATTATTTGCACAGTCAGAGACCAGGGTTCACATTTAATTTACTTCCGCAAATTCTTAATGCCTTGATTCATATTTTTTAGCTTATCTATTAATTTAGAAATACATTAAAAACACAATTCAAACAGAAAATGGCTTGAATTATATTATAGTAAAATATAGTGTATATTATATTATATTGTTGTTGTTTTTTTAAAGAATTTCACTTTTTTCTTTATTTAGGGTAAATCCAAATCTTTATCAGCCCAGATCTCTGCTCAGTTTGAAGAAATGCACCAGTTCTTAAGACAAAAAGAGGACGAAGTGAAGAAAAAGCTGGAGAAGGAGGAGAAGAAGGTTATAGAATTCATGCAGAATAATCAGTCCGTGATAAACAGAAGATTCATGGAGAACAAAGAGAAGGAGATTATTCTGCAGTCAGCTCTGGAGATTGAGCAGCCTGATCACTTTCTACAGGTCACAACACATTTGATGACACACTTTTATTTTTGATGGGTAAAGTTGGTTTAAAAAAAAACACACAAAAAAAAAACATAATTTATTTATAAAACACACAAATGTTTTATAAAACACACTTGGAAATACTATGATAATATATTATGATCTATGATAATGTATTACCTATGAGTTTTCGATTACAGTTATGCTTTATCTTGTAAATAATAAAGCACACATTTGTCTGCAGTGGTGGAATGAAAAAGGATTTCCAATGACGAAGAAGATGAAGCAGAAAGCCGATTTGACACCATCAAATATCAAGTAAATAAAAAGCAATGATACTACTGTTATTTAGGTCTAAATGAGATCAGTGGGTGTTATCACTTGGGTAGAAATGAAGTTTCTATATGATGACTTTTCTATAACTTTCAGGTATACGTCAAGAGTGAAAGATCTCACTGTGCTTCCTGACTCTCTCTTTATTGGCCCTCATGAAACTCACCTGCAGTTCTTTGTGTGGAAGGAGATGCTGGGATCCATCAAACCAGGTGAAAAAAATATGATAAAAATGCATGTTGTAAAGTTCAGCTAAAGTGAAACTAGATTTGCATTCACGGAAAATGCCAGCACTTGTGAAGAAAAGTGTTCAAGTTTTATGTGGAGTTAGATTTTTGACTCTGTATTTGTCTTGTTTTCTGTCAGCTATGTGAAAACTAACAAAAACATAATAATAATAAATTGATGAGGGTAAATGACATGATGCTGAGTTTTTTTTTTTTTTTGGCCATATCTATTAAATGATTCAAAAATACATTAAATAATAATTAACAATAATAATAATAATTGTAAAAAAACGTAAGAATTAACTTCTGAATCTATGAAAATTAGAACTAGGCACTAAACTAGATTTTTAAAATACATATTTTTTATCATTTTGACCATCTCATCATTATCATTGACACGTTTGGCAGCTTTTGTAAAGGTTAGATGGTTAAACAGATAGAATAAAGAAAAGACCAATCACAATTCACCATAAAAATACGTCATACATCAATATGCAAAATATGCTAATTATATCACAACGGCATATTTAGTCAGTTTTGCATATTATACATACATTTTATTAATGAAAATCGACTTTAACTTCTTACAAATATAAACCAAATTAGCACAGAAAAAAAAAGTTCGAATGTAGGAAATCTGTACATTTAGTGGAATTAATTGCAGAAGTAATATTTGTATGGTTATGGATTTAAAATACTACATAACCAGAATGTTGAGCACAGTGATGTCCTGCTAAAACTTCTTTCAACTAATAATTCGTCATCTAATAATGTTTCTGTCTGTTCTATAGTTCCTGAGAGTTTAACCCTGAAAAAATCTGGAGAGTCTTACTTAAAAGTGTCTCCAGGGGGCACCAGAATCCGACAAGCTGACAGAGCGACTGTTCTGTATAAAGACTTCAACCCTGGGACAGTTTCAGAGAAAAACTTCAAAGCTGGTCAGCACTACTGGGAAATAGAGGTGGGAGAAAAGCCAGACTGGACTGTGGGAATTAAGATAGGTGCAGAAAAACAGCTGAGTGCAGCAAAGTCTGCTGAGAGTGAGATCCTGCTCCACCTTAAACACACTAAAGGATACGTTCTGACCTGTGATGGAAAGGACACTACATTGAATAGTCCAGACAAACCACAGAAAATAGGGTTGTATCTGGACTGTGAGAGAAAGCAGGTGTCGTTCTATAACGCTGATAACATGTCTCGACTGACCCGGATAAACTACAGCTCAAAGCAGCCTTGCTGTCTCACTCTGGTTCCAGGACTTTATCTGGATGGAATGAACAGCGATCCTCTCTCTGTCTGCTCATATGAGTTTAACACTGGCAAACGCTAACATGCTAGCTCAGTTATTAGCTGCACATTTTCTGAGACATTATAAAATGTCTTAGATTTGAGACATATGGGGATATCTAGGTCATCTAAAATCAGATTATAACAAAGATGTTTTGGGCTTTTTTATTTTGAGCTTCTTAATGACACATCACGATGATATAAACAACTTCTTTTTTTACATGCATATCTTTGCATTCATTTTTAGATGGATTACTTCAGCTAGCAAAGATATATGCATGGTTTTCTTGTAAATGTTGTTTGATGATCATACCTTATCTGTCTTTTTTATGCAGTGGTTTCTGGTGTATCTGGTAGATCAGTAAATACCATATTTTCTCTTTAATTTTATGTCAATATTGGTAATAATTTATCCAGTATCAGATACTGCTTTCATGCTTTTTGGACTGTGAAATAAATTTAGAAATGAAATAAACACCACATATTTCTATTTAGGGTTAGGAGGATACATAAGTAAGGAATTGGTTCTGCATTGAAATGATAAAATATATATATAGGCTATATATGCATCTGTAGATGGTATGGTAATTTAACTGGACTATTAAAACATAAAATCCTTCTGTAAAATCCATAATTTAAAGTGTAGATTAATTGAAGTTAGAAAGATCAAATTACCATGTATCTATATTATGATTTCTGTTTAAATAATAAATTAATGTTTATTAATGTACCTGTCTTGCCTTGTTGATCACTGTATTTAATGTCATATTCAAAGTAGTCTATGGAGCATCAGAAAATGACACTGAAAGCTGTATGCAAATAACCATATTATCCACACACATTATGATAAATCTGGCTGTAATCTTATTTTTAGATGTCACAGAACGTGGACTCATGATGACAAAAATCATAAAGCAAACAGTCTTTAATCCAATTTACAGAAGGAATACTGAGGAACAGGTTTCTGATGCTGTGTCAGTTGCATCTGGGGACCATGTCTGTTCAGTTCAAACATATTGTGACCTGAATAAGACATGTATAAATACATGGTTGTGTAGTAACAGCAGGTGTGTGTCGTCTCAGTGTTTAGGTTAGTGATCCATGTAGCTATATAGGTTGAAGGAATTTAGTTCAGATGGAAATAAAAAAACCTTCATAATAAACACCCATTTTATCCCTATGTGGGCTTAATTGCATTATTTAAACAATAATAAAAAATACTTTCAAGAGACATGAGAGACTTATGATATGTCAGTGATCATGTATCTTGTTGTGTAGGAGCTGTGTTGCTGCAGTTTGGTGTGATTTCTTCTTAGAGTTTGAGCTGCTGACTGTAATCAGTGTTAGTGAATCCGTTAGACTCCCTCATACTGTTGAACATTAATATAATAATGTCATACTTGCTAATTACATCATGACATACAGTTTGTGATCCATCATTAGTTTTGGTGTATTACCATCATGGCTGTTTCTAGGAATAAGTTACTGCTTTAGGGGCCACCAGGGTGCTATTTATTTATTTATTAAAGTTCAGATACTAAAAGCTGCAAGTAAGCCTCGTCCAGCTGTTATGGCATAATTAGGTTTATCATGAATGAATTATATTATTAATCATCATGTCATTTCTCTGGAGTCAGATTAATACCAGGCTGATTCACCCAGATCAGCTGAATTCCCTCCGTTTTAATCATAGATGTACACCACAGGCTTATGATCTGACAGAATCAACAGTGTCTAGAAGTGAACAACACCAATTCCTGAATGTAAACATTATAAACTTTATCAGCAGGTTTGTACACCTCCTCATACACCTCCTCAAAGGGTTCAGTAATTGTTTCACATTTAGATAAAGACTATTTAAGAAGAGGAAGAGAAACTAGCAACGGATTTCATACCCAGCAGTCTAAACTTCTGAGATGATCTCTGCTCTATTGTGGGTTGAAGCAAAGAGGAAAAACTCACTCAGCAGTAACCAAGTGAGCTCACAACTCAATAATAAAATAATGCACATATGACATATAATATAACACTTAGTGCACAGCCCACAGCCACATTGCTCAATATAAACCCAAAGATTATGTAAAGAGTATGAGTATAATATACACATTTATTTGGGAAACAAAGGAGGTATGGTAAAAGACACTCATATGTTGTCTTGGTGTCTTACTGCACGGTAATGATCGGTGAAAAACCCACAAACACAAAACACAGGTATGTAAAAATGTAATATTCTAACACTGTATTAAACATTATAAAACGGTGTGAGAGATGAGACTGATGGTGTGACCCATAATTAGGGTTTACTCATTTATCCTGCAAAATAAGCATTTTTTTTGTTTTGTTTTATGTCACAGATCATTATATGATTGAATTATTACATTTTGTAGAAAGAAAGCTTAAACTTTGGGTTTAGTTTGTTTTGTTTAATAAATTTAAGTAGTCTCCTGTAAAAAGTATTAGAGGATTTAAGTTAAAAAAGGACAACAATCACTAATCAAGCTTTATTTAATTATTTTTTTCCCATATATTTATTATATGTGATATACTAACTCCCCCTGGACATTTAAAGTATGACATCTACTGTCATGCAAAGTATTGTTTTATTTATTTATTTTAGGTTAGGTTTAATGCATTTGTCATTCATAAATGAAACAGCTAAGATTTCTATAATAGTACTAAGATGAATACATTTTATACACACAATAACCAAGTTTATTTATTATCAATAAAAAAAAATTCAACTTCATACATTGTAACTGATAATTGCTTGTTTTATTCATGTTTATACTTTTTAACTGAATATATTTTTTATTTTCACAATTAGAATATTTAATATTGATTCTAAGCATTTTTAATAAATGATTTTTGTAAATATTCTTATATTATTTAATATAATTATTATTATTTTTGATTTACACATGACTGGCAAATATGCTTTGCATTACGTTTATTAGTTTATGCTAAAACTATAATCCAAATGGATGGAAATTTTACAACCAATCCAAATACATAAATCTTAAATTCTTACATAAATCCTAAATATTCTGAGAGTGCACAGAGAGACAATACTGATTTCAGTGCTCAGCACCTCTGACTGAAAGGGGTTATTTACAACTGCTCACAATTACCGCTGTTCTTTTCAGCAATTTGATGTATTATCACAAAACATAGTTTTAACCAAGTGAGGTGTGTGGAATCAATGGGTCAGATCTTCTCACAGGTAAAGTTGTCTGTAAGATTGATCAAATCTGTATAAATGTAAACCATTTATTTACAAACAACAACGTTTTAGCAAAGAGTCTGGCTAAGACTTAGATAGCAGTTCTGGTGAAAATGTCCATGTAATAATGCTCTTTCTGCTCCATTGGTAGAAACACATAAACACAGTACATTTGGATATTCATTATGCTATATATAAATAATAATAATAAAAAACATTTATGCATATCTAAATGCAAGTCTTTTGTCCAGATGTCTTGTAGTGGATATGTGTTTTCCTGAAAAGGTCCCAGCAGACACGTGACACTTATCAGCCATTTTGTGCCTCTGTCAGTCTTCCCTTCAGTTTAACATCAGCTCCCCCTCTGTCTGTAACTCACCAGGTTCAGACAAAATCTTATTGAGAGATTGTGAAAATGAAAACGATCTGGTCTTGACTACAACATCATGGCTTATGAGCTACAGTAATTGGTTAATTATTCGGGGAGAATTAACAGTGTCTACAGTGGACAGATGAGCAGCACCAGCTTCCTGAATGTGAACATTATTTTATTATGGAGATTACACTTCGTTAGGCTAATGAAAACATGCAGTGATAACTTCAATTCACATGTAGACTCAAAGACTAGCATGAGTGTCCAGATCTTCATAAGCTCCTACAGTTGAGACCAATATAGAATGGTATGAAGCAACTTGTTAAAAGAAAGAGGAACTACTAATGCAACGATTTATTCTAAACTGGGTTCACAGAGCAAACTAATGTGCATTTTCATGCTAGTTCTCGTGCAAAACAGTTCTAAGAAAATTTTTGTAACCTGTTGCACTGACAGTGCATGCTACATGCCTGTGTGTATATGGTGTTTTTTAGAACTTATTGTAGTGATATTTTACATTTTCACAAGTCTCGTCTACTGCAGCTATGCTGTAGCAGACAAATATAGCTACATGCAAACTTTTAAAATTGTACTCTCCTTAGGGGCGGTAATAGAATCCTTCCAGACCAGATCCAAACTGTAAGTGAAACTAAGGTGTGCGCTTAAATGGGGAACTAATGATGAGATGAATAGTGCAGTTGATCGAGTATGCATAGGAGGGAACCAAGATGGATTCTGGGAAATGTAGTGCTGGAGACTATGCTAATGATGTAAAATGCTCCAGACATTTCATTTTATAACACATGCACTTTTTATAATATTTCAGGAAAATTTAATTTGAAAAGAATCTAATGTAATGCTCAGACATTAAATTAATTTTTTTGTACAACAAACATAACCTATATACATGCCAAGGGCAAGAGTACCATTTTATCACAGGCTTCTCCAGATTAAAACTTCAAGTTTGCATTACTGTGCTTGACCCAGACTACAGATGATGATATTTTGATTGCTAATAAATATATATATATATATTTTTACTACATGTAGTTGAAAATTTGGGAAACTTTTTAACTGTACTTTCCTTTTAAATTGTGTTTGTACATTTTCACAGAACATTCAACAAATATTCAATGTAAGGCTCTTTTCTTAACATTCAACGAATCTCATTAAGCTCAGTAGATGCAAAAAAAAAAAAAGACCTATCTGCTCATATGAGGCCATGCAATGATTTGCATAATTACTGATTGTTCACTTTAATGTTTATTTGTGAGGGTAGTGATGTTGTTCACAGAGGTGTAAAGCCCATCTTGAGGTGCATATTTTGTTCCTCTGATGGCAGCGTAGGTCACTGTATCATTAGAATGATCCTGAAAGAACACAACAGAGTTTGTCAGTCAATGTGTACCTTTCAATCCATAGCTGTTATTACTTCATGTTGTTAGAGCTACATTTATCTGCAAATTCAGAGCTACATATCAGCAGCGTATAGATGAGAGAGTGGGAACATGTCACGGATCAGTGACGGAAGAACAAGTGAATGTGCTCATGAATATATACTCACATTGTCAACTTGTACTTGTTTTTTACTGAGAGCGGTCACCTCAGAATAGGTCACATCATCAGTCTGGTCCTAAACATCAATAGAAACATGCCAAATCAAGTTTAATACAGTAAAAAAGACATTACAGTACACTATTTAAAGGATATAAATTGCATTATAGAAGAGATGAATAAGACATTTAATGAACTTCACACTTCTTAATGAAAGTTTGAGTCTTCCTGTTTACTCACATTGATGTTTGGCATAGGAATGGACATGTTGATTGTTTCATAGGTTCCATTATGTTCATTCTTATCTTTGACCTTTAGATAAGTAGTTATTAGTTACTGCATGAATTTACTGTGCATACTGTACTTAACTTAAAATTCAGTAATCACATCCAAATAATTGGCATTACTAAACTTACCACATAGCTGTCAGTCCTTCTTTTATTATCTAAAAAAAAATGTATATGAGCATTACTAGTAAAAAAAAAGACATGCAAAACATGATATCTCCAATGCTAATAACATTCAAATAAAAAATTTGGTTGTTAAAATTGATGAAAAAGATTCTTTGTTTTCACATTATAACTTTAGAGACTGATATTGCAGGAATTAACAGGAATAAACCTCTGTTTGAGAACTTCATAGTTCAATATTCACAAATATGCATGTTTCTATTACACATATGATCTGAAAATGATGGTTGTTTGTTAAAGATAAAGTGAGGAGATCTGAATATGTTTAAAGTCTATGTAAATTAAATTAAGAGAATTGTTTCAAAACATGTTATAAATGTTATAAACGTATGGCTAAATACACATTACAAATGGCTTGTTTTAGCTGAACGGTACAGTTCGCTCGTCTCCTTATTTAAATGTATTTGTACTTGACAGTTGAGAGATGCGGCAGCTTACACGCAAGTGGCCGTGGATTCAGCACCAACAATGCACACGGCCCCAGCATTTGCTGCTTTTTTTTTTTTCAAGATTTCTATCATTTATTTTATTTACTTAGCGGGATGTTAAAATCATAAAAAAATTTGGCCGGGTGGTTAACAACACATTTGGGTGTGGCAATTATGAACACATATTTATATGGCTTTACATGGCCTTTAAATTATTAGTATAGGCTACAGAAGAAAAAAATACAAAAACTAACCAGTTCTGTTTTTACAGATCACCCAGAGAACAACCACAAGGACAACAGCTAATGCAGCAGGCACAGCAGAAATCACGATCACTAAAGGAGAGAGGACATATGCAGGAGCCATCTGAGTGTTTTCCTTGATCTTTTGTCTTGTCTTTTTCTTTGTGGCATGTTTTGGGTTACCTTAAGTAGATTTTAACCATACCCCTGAACCTATGATTTATTCCCTGTGGCTTATTGCTCTTGTTTTTTTCTTGTTTCATTATTATTTTTATTTTTTTTACATTTTACTATTGTATTAAATGTATTTTGCAAATGCATCCAAACTCAAAACCTAAATCTATGTCTATAGACAGACAAATACAATGACAAAAACCGCCATCCTTTTCAATATTTCTGTGACAATCAGCTATAGCTTTACAGAGAGATCTGGAATCAGCCATAGAATTGGTATCATTGTCTGTCTGAGCTATTTAGGCTTAATGTGCTATCAGGTTTTATTTGTTTTTATTTCAGACCTGAATGTTGTACTGCTAAAAGTAATCTTTACTTTCTGAAATGGGAAGTTATGTATATTATGTCATGAAAAAATTGTTTTATTAAGATGAGTCAATAATTCTAAAGTCAAGGAACACAAGAAAAAAGACAAACATTTCATGAAAACATTATGCATTATATTCTCACAACTGGATTACAAAACTACAAAATGTTATATTTTTTAATTTAGAAAGCAACATTTTTGGAAATGTTGCTATATTGCAATACTGTTCAATGTAAGCAAGTAATTAAATCAATATTATTGTTATTATTAAACTGTTGTTTCTTGTCTAAAATAAATTACTGCATGTCCTTATAATATATGTAAAAACAGCCATTGAGAAAATGCAAAACTGTATTGTGGTAGACTATGTCATCTATTCCATCATTTTTTTCCTGTAGCGTTATATTAGACAAATGCCATGTGGTTTAATTAGCATCATCATCATCATGTACCTTGTTTATGAGATTCTGATGGGTTTGTGGTTGAGTGATCTGTGAAGGACAAAAGATAAAATAAAAATGGTTACAAATACTTGCTTTTCGGTTAATAGTCCTTAATAGTTAATAGTCCTTAAAATCTTGAGGGTATAGTTTAAACTGATTTATAAGACTCTCACCTGAATACTTGACAGTATATGTGGCTATAGTCTTCACTTCTTTTCTCTGAGTAACCTGACATCTCCACTCTCTGTTGTGATCTTCATTCAGGAGTGTTGTATTCAGAGTGCTGATACACTTTTCTGAGGAGAATTATACCTGATATCTGGAGTCTGTCTGCAGATTCACATCAGCCTGATTTACCCAGATCAGCTGAATATCCTCAGTTTGGACCAAAGTATCACAAGGGATTTCATGTGAATTTAACAGACAGGAGAGAGTCACAGAGCTGCCTGGTCTGATCTCAGTCTGTGAGGATGATGAAGAGACTGAAACAGAAAATAAGACATTTAAAGAAAGCATTTTAACCTTTGTAAATTGACCAAGCAATTGAAAAAATACCCTGAAGAACATGCAGATAAACACGTGCATCAGGTCCTTGATGTTTATTATTCACATATTGTCGGCAGCTGTAAGATCCATGATCTTCTTTTGTGACTTTCTTGATGTTCAGAGAGCAGTTAGAGCCCAGACTCAATCGCTCATGTCTCTCTATATCATTCTTTGTTTGCCCTTCGGCAATCAGTTCAACTGCCTCTGAATGTGTGTCATAGAGCCATGTAGTTGATGTGCAGTCAGAAAGAGCATTATTACAGGGCAGATGGACATTTTCACCAGAACTGCAGAACACACGAGTATCTTTCACTCCGCTGGTACCTGAAACACAAGTACAGTTGAGTAGTTAATGTTATATTCAATGTTGCATATTGTATAGAATAATAATAATAAACATACTGGCATTCAAAGCAATATATGCAAAACTCTATTTTTCCTTTTTTGAGGCAAACTGCACACTATCCAGAATAAACTAGTGTTCTTATCAGAATAATTTATTGCAGTTGTTAAAATCACTAAGATTCTCTTAACATGAAAAAAATGTGCATCATATTTCTGCATGTCACACTATGCCTAGTATTAATGCATTCAGAAATAATACAGCATGTAACGCAAGTAACAGTAGACAACTCAAGAGATCACAATGTGAATAAACAGAGCTAATGTTCAAACAAACTTTCCCAGACTAATTCAAATAATGTAATATTTATAATAGCATGTCTTAAAGAGAAAATATTGATTCTGTACCTGTTAGAACTGAGCGGAGAATTATGAGTCCAAGCAGACACTTATAAGTCATTTTTTTATCTGCTTAAGTCAGTCTTCCTCTGTTCAACCCTAACAGATTACACCTCCTCTAGAGAGCCTTGTTAACAATGAAATGTCCTTCAGGGTAGGAACTTACACATACTTGCTCAGCATACATGTGATCATCTCTGAACCCACTGCTAGAGTAAGCACCATTAGTTTCACTTTCTTCTTTTAGCGGTTTCCTTAATTAAATTCTATTGATAGTCATTAAGTTATTACTGGAATGTTGCTGTGTCACATGCTGTAAATTTTCGGAATTTAAAGTCACAATGAAAAATGTTTCCATTTTTAAAAAGCATCAACAGCAATCAAGTGGCCATCAAACTTCTTTGAATGCATCACCAATCAAAAAAAAAAAAAAAAAGTAATGCGTTGTACTTAGACATTAGACCTGAGTATTTGCACTGAGCTTAGTAACAGATTTCAGTTTTTTAAATAAAATGGCTTGCTAGTTTCAAGGGATGTACATTTAAATGTGCTTTAGTCACCTACTTACCCAAAAAACACTTAAAATTAGAGTCCACAAGATCAGTTGGTGACTTATCACACTTGTTAGTGTGCCTTGCAAAATCTTCCATGAATGGACAATAAATGTTATACACTTACATACAACAACGGATGACGATTTTGGTCTTTGTAGAACTTTAATTCAAATTGAGACAAAAGTATAATTTTGTCTGTTTTCATAGACTTGTTGACCAAACAAAAGCACATTTACACAGTAGCACACAATGACAATCACAAAACCATGAGTAAAGTGAAAAGAGAAAAAAACCATGGATCCTCATTATCAAAACTACATATTTAAAAGAAAAGCAAAAGACTGACTAAGCAAAACATTAGGGTATTGATACTGAAAAGATTGAAAAAAAAAAAAAAAAAGAAACAGCTGTTTACATAAAGGATTAAATAATCCATAATGATAGATGCCAAGGTCCCATTTGGGGTTTAAGGTTGAACTCTGTGAAGCAGGGCAATTGATAAGCATACATACACTGTTTAACAACTTCAGTGAGTTCCTGAACAAATTCATTTTTGTTCCATGTCTGTTCAGTTCTCATCAGTAGCCCAGACCCTATCAAATAAATCCAACTTCCAGGAGCTCCAAATAAGTGTTTCACTGGCACGTCTACAATAGGACGTACTTTTAGTATGTGTGTGTGTGTGTGTGTGTGTGTGTGTGTTACAGCAGTCGTCCTCTGCATTCTGTTGATCCGCAGCAGCACAGAAGCTCCTTGCCCTCCACGCTGCCAACTTCATAATTATAATCCCACGTCAACTCCGTCCCTGCTCGGATGCGCCTATAGAAACACACAGGTTAATACAAAGACCACAGCTACATTTACATGCAGCATAATAATCTGTAAATATTCTGACTAACAAATAATAATGTAAAATATTTAGAGTTTTGCTAAAAAGTTAATTTAACAGTATTACCGGTACTACAATTTTTTTTAATTTGACAGTAAGATATCAAAATAATGTAAAAATAAAATTAAATAAAAAATATTAATACCAGCCAATAACTGGTAGGTAAAATTATTACATTTAAGTGCTTTAAAAAGCCATAACAATAGCTGGTGTTATGCTCACTTGCTAGCAAAGAAGGCCACCCATGGGAAGCGGAGATCATGAGTATCCACAAACACATTCTGGACGAACAGATTGGGGCTGCAGCTATGCTGTGGGACAAAGACAGCAGAGGAAGAGAGGACAGTTGTGAACTATCGTTGAATTAAAAATACCCTGACATCTTAGACTTATGTCAATGTCTGTTGTACTCACGTTGAGGTAGCGTCCGAGGTTGCCCTCTAGTTTGGCATCAATGATATAACAGGATTCTTCCCCATCAAAGAACTGGCGGGTGTGTTTTGGGCCACCGTCGCCCCCGCCGCCGCCGCCCTGTCCATGAGATGGGCCTGAGCCGCCTCCTCCTGCCCCCCCTCCTCCTGTTTTCACCATCAGACTGTGGGACTTCAAAGCAATGCCACGTGTGGACTTCACCGCCACCTGCCTCTTCACCACAGCTGAGAGAGAGAAAGAGATTGCTCTGATGGCTTTTCACAGGGACTTGGTGAATGCAAGATTATTATTACTGTTCAAATTGGTTTTCATAGCCTGTTATTATGACAACACCTTCAAGATGAGCACCTCATTCATAATAAAGGAGGAGAGACATAAAGGGTTAAAAAGGGTTTCTGGGCCTCTGCCTCTAGTTCATGTAGGCTCAGTCAGCTGACTGAGGTGTAGCAACAGTTACACTGATGTAAGGAAGTCCACCTATGTTACATTGGAAAACAAGCCATTTCCTCTTTCCTCCACTGTACCTTGAGTCTTTTTCTCCCTCTCCTTGTTGTCATCTGATCCTGAGCTGATAGTCTGCACATCATCACTGTCCGAGAGGGTCATTACATCCTAAACAAAAGACAGAAGGAAAGATCATAAGTGTGCAAGATGAGAGGAGAAATACAGAGAGATAGCTGAGAGTGTATCAGAGAGAGTGAGACAGAAAGAAAGAGGAACAAAGAGACATTTCATGCGAAAACTAAAATAGGAAACGGTATGTGACACTAGACTGACCTTCTTCTCCGTCTTTACCCCCCCCTCCACCTTAACGCTCTGATTTGAAGAAGTAGAAGACTGGTTGGTGAGCCAAGATGCCACTTTACTCTTCCCGGTCTCCTCTGGCATTGGAGGTGGCTTCCTCTCTTCACCTGTGGATGTACTCATGCCGTCCTTACTGTCCTGACTCTCTACAGCCAAAACAGAGGACGAGGAGAAAGTCAATTATTTACTTTCAGCGTACAGAGATTATCTTGTTTTACAGCTCATTCATTTAAATGATTCAATCTATATACAAAATAAGTAAATCTAATAAATACACATCCAAATACATTTCACCACAAAATAAAATGCAGAAAATTATGTATTTAAAAAAATGAATAAAATAAGAAATATTATTCGTAGTAATAGTTCAAGACATTTCACCACAAAAATCAATATTATATATGAAATATAATAACAATAAAAAATCATTAACCCTTCAAGATATTTACCAAAAAAATGAAATAAAAATAAATAAAAATTAGTGTATGAGTATTATTACTAATTAATAACTTATGAAAATCCTACCCTGACCTTGTTCTTGACAAGTTTTGTGAAAATTAAAAAGACTTCTAGAACAACTGAATTTCTTCTCAATCCTGCCCTCTAGTGGCCTGTCCTCTGTCTCAGTCAGGGTTGCCAGATTTTCACAACAAAACTTGTCCAATTGCTACTCAAAACTAGCCCAATATCCCCCAGTCAGAATTCTGTTCCGGGGGCTAAAATGCACGTGTTTTGGCTAGGTTCTCAGATTTGGCTTCACTGGTCTCAGAGTTTAATGTGTCTTTTCCTTGAGGGCTCATGTTTCCTCACCTTCCTTCATTCCCTTGGCCTGTCTGCGGGTGGTGTAGCTCCTCCACACTGAGCTGGTGGAGAAATATGTGTCTTTCACAAATGTATCGTCTGAGCTGTCGCTCTCATCCTCATTAGACTCTTCGTCTTTGTCATCATCACTGTCTTCAGATGAATCGTCTTGACCTAGCAAGTGGATAAAAATAAAATGTTATATAGATATAAGATTATAACTTTCACCTACTGAATATACATCACAGCAAAATGAACTTGTGCTCAAAATCAAAGACTGCAAAAAACTACACTAAAATAAATGGCAAGTGGTTAGATTTATTCTTACTTTCTGATAATTCATATTATTTGTAAAGAAAGATAAACAAACTTTTATTACAAAGATTTAAGGTTAAAAAAACTGCATGGATCATGTTTAAAGTTAATGTGATGAACTACAACTGCTAGGAGACCAGTGAGAACTTGAGAAGAACGGACTTCACACTAAATCACCTACACAGCAGTTAGTTAAAAGTGATCGTTGCAAAGGTGTCTCAAAAAAAGTTACACCTCCACCATGGGAAGATTGGTGATTCTGACACCCGTTTACTCTACCAAGTCTTGACTTCATTTGATTGAGATAAAAAACTGGTTTTGTACATTTTATTCCTCATTAACATTGATATCCCCATAGCCACTCATAGTACAGAATAGTCAGATGTGTGCGTAGGTCTCTCACTTTTGCCGGTAATGCTGCTGTTACGCTCCTCCATCTTGGTGGTGGATTTACCGTGTTGGGAGGAAGCAGGTAGTTTAACCCTGCTCATGTCCACCCCGCTGCCCTCGCTGTCGGAGCAGTGGGCCTCACTCTCATAACCTTCCTTAAAGTTCTCCACGCTCTCAATGTGGTCCAGATTGGCAAAGTATTCATCACCCATTTCCAAACCTTCTTTATCGGCAAAGTCATCTGTCAAGATTTTTCCTGATCGAGAAAGAAACATTCATAACTATAAAACACAAAAGGCCCAGTGCTGGACATCTGCTAAAGTTTGTCATAAAGACAGTGTGTGGAGTGGAGACGGTCAAAACATACTTTAGGCTTAAGAGAGAGGATCTTAGGTAAGACGAAACTCTGGATTTATTCTTTTTTTTTTATAAACTAAAATCCAAATTATGTTTTGAGTTGGTTACCTGCATATATACAAACAAATGAGCCCTTGGCGACATCATCAAGGCAACGAATGCCCCAGCCTTTATTTTGGGTCTTAAAGAGTTGCAGTCGGACCTGCAAACCATGCTGAACCAGACGGTTAGTGCACATCTGCGGATTACAGCGACAGCGCTTATTACACTCATAGATCCTGAAAATACAAATGAGAGGGGAAAAAGAGAGAGGGGACAATTAAAAGGAGAGACATTAAGTTGAGTGGTCTCACTGTAAATCAACATGATAATGACAGTATGGAGGGCTGGTTATCTATCACAGACCCTGTAGGGAGACACTCTTCTAGTCTCTTGTGATGGTATCCAGCGTTGGGGTTGATCTGCCCACCTGGCGCACACCCTGTAGCCTGCAGGGTCAGCTGATGACATGAACACTTGGATCTAAAAACAAACAAAAGGTACAGAACAAAGGACATTAGGTTTCAGGAACGTCTGATGATTATCTAATGTAATGCACATGGACTGCAATGGTCCGTTCTATATTATTTTCTGTTTTAATTATTTTTCTGCATTAGTGTTCACTGACAGAATATATATATATTTTTAATGAAAGTCATTTTACTGGAAGATCCAGTTATAGCATTTGGAATAAAATTAACGACATAAAAAAAAGATTAATATATATTGCAAAAAATATTTTAAAAGATATATACCAAACAACCTAACATTTTCTCAACCTGACATTTTTGACTGTTTTTTTTTTTTTTTTTTTTTTTAAAGCCAATCAAGGACACTAACTTGTCTCTGCAGCCATCAGTGCAGTCACAGCCCACCAGGAAGTCTGAGCTGGTGTTAATGAAGACTCCATCTGCTGGGATCCTCTCTTTACTGTAGGCCACATTGGGTGGAGGAGTGTTGTCGATCTCATTCACACAGGACAAGGGAATGTCTTCGCGACCACCTGTGATGTCCCGAATGAAGTAGAATGGCCTCTGGGGTTGGAATCGACGGTCCACCAGCACATAGGGGTCCAAACAGAACATCTCCAAGAAGATGAAGTCACAGTGTGTCTGGAAGAGGTAGCGCTGGATTTCTGCCATATTTCTCAGACTCAAGCCACACGGGGACTTGTAGATGACATGGAATGACATCTGAGTGGGAGAGGAAGAGGGTTAATATAAATTAGTGCTTGTACTAGTATCAACCAAAAAGGTCTTTGGAGATATGGATCAATTTTTTTAACACTTTTTTTGGATGATCACTTGTTTCTAAAGGTACAGTCACATTAGCAAACTATTTTTCCATTCTCAATACTAGAGCAATGCAGGAAGGTCAACTCCCAGATAAGTCAATTTACGACCAAACAGCTTTATTACTGTCAACATGACCAACTTGAACCCGATGCAAAATTTCCTCAAGTAGTTTTTTTGATCTCACATGACACCTCCAATGGAGCAAATTCATATTGACTGGATTCTGAACTCAAAATTTTGCCAAACAGTGGTAATGTGACTGCACATTATGCCACACAAACCTTGCGGTTAAGGCGTCTGCGGCCAGTCATGCGGCGAAACTCGTAGAGCAGTGGTGTAAGAAGTGGGTTGCGTCCTCGATGCAGGTTGGGATGGGTGGGCCGGATGCGCTTTAGGCAGTCAGGCATGCAGTTGTGTGTAAGGTAGAAGAGTCTGTCATTCGGAGCCTGGTACGATGGCTCCTGAGGAATACGCTCACTTGTGTAGGTTGACACAGACGTCTGCAAATTATGCAGAGCTGGTGTGATTGGTGTCAATGTATGCACAGGTCCAGTCTGCAGAAGAAAGAGCCTGCAAGCAAGAGAACAAGACATTGGTACACTGTGTTTCACAAATATGTCTATCACACTTAATAATACAACAAAAAAATGTTACTTTCATTTTGCTTGACTGATGGTTGAGCAGACAGTCTTTACTGCTGGATACCACAATGTGAACACATGTATTTCTGAACAATATAATTTGAATTGAGTCATTGGATTATTAAAAAAAAAAAAACATTTTGGTCCACTTGATCGGACCCCCCCCCCGAGACACTAATACCAAGCATAAATGCAGACAGGGAAGCAAAGTACAGAAAATGTGACATGTACAGTGTTTAGCAGATATACAGTACCCAGTGCCTGGTTTCAGACTAACCTGGAGGTATTAGTTTGTTGAATAGTGCCGATTAGTGCTTTGGGCTGGAGGTCAGAGGCCACGGCCTGACGAGGCTGCAGTGCAACGGGACCAGTGCTCTTTTTAGCCATTTGACTCTTTAAACTAGGACTCCTGAAATTGAATAGAAAAAGATGACCATGGTTTAACGCTGGACCTGGGTTAAACTGGAATATTTAAGAACAGTAGCTCTTGAGGCATTCACTCTGTGCGGGACGGCTGTGGGGGTCCGGCAGGCATTGGCCGAGGTGGTGGGATCTGTGGGGGTGCAGGCTGACTGGAAGCAGAAGCACTGTTGTCACTAGTGTACTGCACTACAGGGCCCTTTGTCCTCAACGCTCCTAAAAACATACACAGCTTTAGTGAGATAAGAATTGGAAAATGAATGCAGAGGAGGGAAAGACCAGTAAATACTTAAAATACCAGTTGTAGTGAGAAATGTTTACAGATACATTTTAACATAAAAATAATGCATACAATATAAAAGACAAACACAATTGGACAACACAAAGCAATATATTACCCATATTGGGACGCTGTCTTTGTTGGCCAGCCATTTTCTTCTCTTGACAGCTAGCGGTGTTCATTTTCAGATTAAACATGGGCTCTAGTCTTGTTGAGCCACGATAAATCCACTCACTCCGCTTATCATCCTGCAAAACAGAATAAACAATACTGTTCACATTCTAGTGTCATTTAACATACAGAAAACTCTGCATTTGAACATGACTGTTAAGGGATAATTAAAGAAATCTAGCAACAAATAAAAAAAATAAACTAAAATAATTAATTAACTATAACACTTCTTGTTTTATGTGATGCCGAGCTGACCAGGAAAAGCATTTTGACAAGGCTGCCATCCACTTCTTCCACACGGCTTTTCCACCATGTTCCCTCCCATTCCGTCTTTATGATCTGCCCTGGCTTCAGCAGCACCATGGGTCTGTTGGGATATGATGTGATGTACTCCTCAATGAAGTCTCTGCATGATGCATCCTCAATATCCTCCCAGGTCTTTTTTACTGAATACCAATTGAGAGAGAGAGAGAGAGAGAGAGAGAGAGAGAGAGAGAGAGAGAGAAAAAATAGAGATCCATTCAAATTTCTTATTTTATGTAATTATTTAGTTTCTATTTATTATTATTCTATTATTTCAAATAATGAAAACAAGTAATTTAATATTTATTGCATTATTATTTTACAATTATTTATTTGAAAGATGATTCAATGAATCAAATCAAATCACATAAAAATATTAGCAGTGTTTAATCTTATATTATCAGATAGAAGGCAAAAACTGAAATTGCTGGAACCTAAAAAGAAGAAAACAGTTTTTTACGTGGTCTGCAGATCGGGTACAGCTCAGGCAGGCCCACATATGAGGCATAACCATCATCGAAAAAGATCAGGAACCTGCAACAACATTCAATCTATCAGCAATGCCTTCTCTATTCTTCAATCCTCTCCTACGGTCTTCTGTTCATCTTACCTCATACGGTTCTTGCTGTTGGGCATCTCAGCGACGACGCCTGCATAGAGCCAGACTTGATTGCCATCCTTGTACCTGGCCACAACACGGGCACCAACAAACAGCCTCTCCAGTGTTGGGTGGTATTCAAATGCTACATGGTTCCCAGAGAGAAGACTCTTCCCTTTATTCTCAAACTTCACCTTGTACTTAAAATTGTTCCCTGTGAAAATTTGGATATCAAAATAATGAATCATGCTTTTTTTTTATTAAATTCAGCCTTCACACACACACACACACACAGCAGGATGAAACGTACAGTACAATCTCAGAGAGGGATTATTCAATACAGCGAATAAAATGAGTGCACTTACCGACTTGTTTAATGGCAACAAGTGTTCCACGATGCCACGTCTTGGTTCGTTTTTTACCCAAAAGTGTCATGTTGATCTTGATATTATCCTGTTTTAAATTAGGGTTTGGTTGAGTGGGTGCGTTCCTTGGGCCTGAGGACATAAACACTGCTGGAACAGCTAGTGCACCATGGGATTGTGTGGGAGGGGCCACTGTTTTAGCTGGTGTTAAACTCGAGGGGGGTGTTCTGTTGACGGACTGGGCCAGGTTCTGCACCTGCTGAGATGTTCTTTGGAGAGCAGCTGAAGCCTCCTTAAACTTGAAATAAAATACACACACAACACACAAAAGAAAACATCAACTAGATCCCCTGACAAACAGCTTCATGGAAAGCTAATAATATAGCAGTAGTGTGCATATTTATTTATTAAGGTAAAATGCCCATTGCCTTTTGTTAATTTCATTGTATTAGTCAATTTCAAACCAAATCTGAAATCTTTCACTGTCATAAGAAATTCCAGATTGTGTGCATTTCTATTGAAATGACTGGATTTCACCCACGATAATTCACCAAGGTTAAATGTGACTGCACATTTAAGTTTGCTAAGTGATACAAATGACACATTTCTCTTACCGCTGGATCCTTGCCTGGAGTTACAACCTTCTTGGGAGGAACCACTGTGGAAGAAATCATGCTGTTACTCTACATATTTTACATGTAAAAAAATAAAATAAATAAATGTAATGAATGTAACCCTTACCACATCCCACAGCAATGACATCGTCGTCGTCATCATCGTCAATCTCAATGACCTCAGAAGTGTTTGCCTTGCCTCCTCCCTCATCCTCCGAGCTGCTCTCATGATACACCAGACCCATCTTACTGTACACTTCCTTCACCAGAGCTTCACACTGAACCACAGACCTTTGAAAACAGACAGATCCATGTACTTTATCCTCTAGAATTAAGAAATACTACATGTTTAACCCTATAAAAAGGTGGCTTTTGGATTATCAATCATGATGTCATAACCTGAAGTAGTCGCTTGTTTTCAGTCTTAGAATACTTTGCAATTTTGTTAGTGTTTTTTGTGCCAATATGCTTATTTATATTTACAGGGATATGCATTTACATGATTCTTTAACGCTTTATGCACCAGTCATCGTTCTATTAACTTTCATCTAAAGGTTTCTGGGAACAATTAGTATATTGCAGCAAAGGGTTGGATATTTCTCAAGAAACAGTTTGGGTGTTTGACTGAAGTATCATTGGTTTCAGATTTTCACTTTTAGCTGCTTTGCTTTTCAATACAAAGTCTCGTATTTTAAACTTACTCTGAGGCATTAGAACAAAGAGCATCCATATCAACAACCTCCTTCTCCCTCTGCTCAACCCATTCCTGCAGCTGCTCCAGCTGATCTTTCCTCTGCCGCACGGCCTCGCTGCTGTCCACCTGCTCCTCGATCCAACTGCGCAGCTCGTCCAGAGACACCCCTAACTCCTCCTCCAACTCTGGATCCAACTCCATCTGTGAGGCCAAACTGGCATCCACCTCCATAACTTTGAAAGAATGGGAAAACAGTGTTACACTGTCACAGCAGAAATCATAAAGCAACATAAAAAATAAAAAAAAAAGTGTATTCTGTTGTTCAACTAGTAGCTACATTTCCCATCAACTGTGGATCAGTCTCTCATATTGGCCTGAAGGAATTTGTTGTCGTGTTTCCTTGCACAAACTGTTCTATGCAGGACCTACCACGCCATTTCATTGAAAGTGCTGTAACAGTCAGAAATGTTACTTGCCAATCCCCAAAAAAATCATTTTTTTTGCCACGACAGACTTTTTTTTATTTTTTACTTTACAGTTAAAGGGTAAGTTTTTAACCAGCTTTTGTATTTTTAAATCTTTTATTACATCTATTTTACCTAAAAAAAAAACTTATTTTGCCAGCAGACAATTACCCCTTTAAGGGGGTTAACAATCACATATATTACTCTACATCAATATTTATTTAGTCCTGAAACATTTTGGTCAATAGGTGAAAAAAAAGAAGGTGCATGTATTATTTGTTATAAAACTAAGGCTGTGCCTGATCAAAATTCATTGTAAGATCGCAATGCCCTATAAAAGCTAAATTGCATTATGTCTGCTAACACAAAGTATATGATTGTAATTGTGCAAATGCATTTATGCCATCTGCCCCCTTTGCAGTGCAAATTTGGCACCAGTCACATATTTCCCCTACGATTGCAAATGGATTATAGAACTCTAGCAACATCAGATATAGGCTGCTGTTGCAAATGTACATCACATGGGTAAAGTAACATTTCTGTAAACAGTAAACGTTAAATGACTCCGTTTGGGATATGTCAAAGCAACCTGTCTGATCATGTAGATAGCATGGCTGCAAATGGCATTTTAACTGCCATTCATTTGATAAGGAGAAAAGCTGTGTTCATAACACCTGGAAATGGTCCGCATGTGTTAATACACTGCAGCAAGCACAATTCCTGCAGGTCTGGAGCCCTAAACGGCGCGCAATTAAAAGGAAGAAAGCTTCATTGTGCTCATTGTGTCCATTTCTGCTTTAAAATGTAAATGCACACGCCGCACTTTAGTTGTCTTAAAAGGCCAATATATGAACATATAAACAAAAGATCTGTAAAATACAGAATCGAGTGAGCTTTATTGAATTGTGTTGGTGCTAACTGGGTTAGCTTACCTCCCTTAATTTGTGTGTCCCTCCAGCTCTTTTGTGGATTTCTCCTTTTCGTCGTGCATTAAATGAAAAGAAAAACAACAATGGTATGTTTATAGACTTTTCCTATTACAGAGACAATTCAGTATAATTGTTTTTATTTGAACATAAAATGTCCTGTCCGCGCACACCAAAGCCGTAATGAATTGTGTTGGGCAGATGACGATGCTACGAGCTGACCAATTGGATTTTGCGTGAGGAGTGAGTGGCACTTAAAGTGACCAATTGGGTGCAAGCAAAATACCTGATCACTCCCCACGAGGCTACACGCTATGAGAAATGCCTGCCGAGCAGGACTACTGTATCGCACAACGTGAATCAAATACAATTTATATCCATAAAACAAATATTAATAAAACAAAATCTATGAAAATAATTTATTGAAATAATGGCCATACTGCTGCATTAACTGACGGCTCAGTAGTAATAAATATGAAACTTTCCTTTTTTCAGGATTAAAACATTCAGGCCCATAGTCACAACCATCTTTTACTGTCTATGCCATAGACTGGTCACAACTAATGCAAGCTTATTTCTTGAAACAAGGATTGTTGACATTTTCTGTTGAATACTTTTGTTATATGAAGGTCACATTAAAACTATCCTGACTTTTTTCATTTATGTTAAAGGTACATTCAAAAGTTTCCCCTCACAATAAAATATTTTACACTTAAAGATATACGGTTTTACAGATTTCACATGAGAGGAATACAGACTCCATTTTACTGGCCTAACGAAATTGTTCATGTGACGTTTAAATATAATAATTTATTTAGTTTACTTAGTTAAAATTCCTGACTGTTTTCAGCAAAAACATTCCTGAAAAGAAAATCAGCACAGTGAAAACAAAAGGTTCCACGTGTGAAAGAAGAGGAAAAAAGTTAGGAAAAAATATTGGTACATAATCACATACAGGTGCTTCTCAATAAATTAGAATGTTTTGGAGCACTTCATGCTGCCTTCTGCTGACCAGCTTTTTGAAGATGCTGATTTAATTTTCCAGCAGGATTTGGACCTGCCCACACTGCCAAAAGCACCAAAAGTTGGTTAAAGTACCATGGTGTTGGTGTGCTTGACTGGCCAGCAAACTCACCAGACCTGAACCCCAGAGAGAATCTAAGGGTTATTGTCAAGAGGAAAATGAGAAACAACAGACCAAAAAATTCAGATGAGCTGAAGGCCACTGTTAAAGAAACCTGGGCTTCATTACCACCTCAGCAGTGCCACAAACTGATCACCTCCATGCCACGCTGAATTGAGCTAGTAATTCAAGTAAAAGGAGCCCCTACCAAGTATTGAGTACATGAACAGAAAATGAACATATTATCCAGAAGAGGAACAATTCACTAAATTTGTTTTAATAATTTTTTTTATTGATCTTATGAAGTATTCTAATTTGTTAAATGTGAGCCAAAATCATCACAATTAAAAGAACCAAAGACTTAAACTACTAGTATGTGAGCATTGAATTTATTTAATACATGAGTTTCACAATTTGAGTTGAATTGCTGAAAGAAATGAACTTTTCCTCCAGTATTGCTGCATTAATTCGGGCAAAAAGAGCCCCACCTAAGTATTGAGTGCTGTACATGCTCATACTTTTCATGTTCATACTTTTCAGTAGGCCAAGATTTCAAAAAATCCTTTCTTTGTATTGGTAACTTATATTCTAATTTTCTGAGATACTGAATTTGGGATTTTCCTTAGTTGTCAGTTATAATCATCAAAATTAAAAGAAATAAACATTTGAAATATATCAGTCTGTGTGTAATGAATGAATATAAACAAGTTTCACTTGAAATTATTGAAAATCTTTTTGATGAAATTCTAATTATATGACCAGCACCTGTAATGTTATTTTGTCATTAATAATCTGTCTGATAGCCCCTCCCGCTTCGCTACGATTAAAGCTAAGACGGCTGAGTGCATGTAGTGTCAAACATAGGAATTTATTAAAGAATAAAGCTCAATTTCTTCAAAAACATTTTGGAATTCAAAATTTCAGTGCATTGAGTGAGTACGGAAGTTGCCTAAAAAAATATTGTACAATGTTTAGAATAGCCTCTCTTACAATTACTTATGATTTTATACTGATACAGATACCAAATGTGATTTTTTTGTGGATTGGAGACAGAGCATGTTGTCCGTTTATTTTTTAAATGAATTTCTAGCAGAATGTTTTGAATTGACTTGGAATGTGTTTTTATAGATCTTTATTTGAAAGTTTCTGTATGAAAAACGTTTTTGTTGTTGTTGTTTGTTTTTTGATGGACAGAGATGTAACTTTTAGTTTTAATCTTTGTTTGATTATTTGCATAAATAGAAATGGGCCAAATAATATATATATATATATTTTTATTGTTCAAGGTAGAAATGAAACATTATAATGAGTTACTTCTCTTGGATTGAAAAAAAGTAAGGCAAAACGCACAAGGATTTTATGTGAAGACTTTACGTTTTTTTATGACAATCATACACTTTGTGTATTTTTTTAGTTTTTCCTATTTGTTGAATATCTGTTAAAAAATTATTTAATTTTGTTCTGATATGTAAGTGTAAAAAAAGAAAAAAAGAAGAAGTGTCCAATATTCCACACTTCTGCGATTTAGGACACACTTTGCGTCATATCATGGCATATTACACATGGAATGCCAAACCTGACAAAATTATAAATAAATAAATACATAAATAAATCTAAAAAGAAATGTGAAAACACACACACACATATATATATATATATATATATATATATATATATATATAAATATTCAAAGAAAAGTAAAAGATATTTATACTTGTCCTTATGTATATTTTCCCCCACATTCATTTATACATTTATTTCCACTTTTATTTATCTCCACATTTTTGTAACTATTTACATATTTAGTTCTATATTTATTTATTTCCACGTTTTATTTATTTTCACATTTATTTATTTCTACATTTCTTGGTTTTAGTTCTATATTTATTTATTTCCACGTTTTATTTATGTTCACATTTTTTATTTCTACATTTATTTGTATTTTGTAATCTATATGTTAGTGAAATACATTTTAAAAGTAACCTGCCCTGGCTACTGCCCCCCTGCCCTCAATGGCTGAGGTGGCCCTTTAGGATAACAGTAAACCGACACAAGTATATGGATCAATGCATTTGAAACTATAAATTCCCTTTACAGTAATATTTCCTACTTTTACATGCACAACATGTGACAAACGCTTACAATATCACAAATATTCACTTATTACAATGGGTTCTCTTGGTGAAGACACGGCCATAGATACTGATTAATCAGCATGTCTTAGGCTGAGTAATCAACTGGAAATATCCAAAATTAGATCAGACAAAAGATGTCCATGGGAACGGAGCTAATTAAAAACACACAGGCGTTGCACTGAACATAGACGCATTATGCTCAATTAAACAGCACCTGTTGTGTGCCCTCAGATTTTTGAAATAAATGCATTTTAAGCTAACTTCCAGAACCAATATTGACAGCAACAGAAACACACGTTTCCATTAATGTCACTAATGTAACACATTTGAGGCATGAAAAAAAAAAAAGCTTTGACTTCCTCTTCCGGAGTGAATGGTTTGTTAAAATCAACAAGTTGCCCGTATGTGGTTATCTTGTATCATGAGCATAAACTCCTTTTCGCTGCTGTCACATGCAACAGGTACGAACTGAAAAACAGCTGTCATAGTTTCACATCGACCATTTGTGAAGCAGCCGAACAAAGCATAAGAAAATAACGGCTCTCTTTTCTCTATTTCGCTTCTGACAGCATCGACATTTGAATGTGTACACTGGAAAGAGTTGTTTTTCTTCAGAGGTGACGCAAATGCTGTGCGCCGTCCTGGGCCAGTCCAGGAGTAGACGAGAATATTTGGTCAGGTAAAAAAGTTTGACGCTTGGACACACTGAGCAACAATACACGCATTTATCGCTTCATTTTCACTAAAAACATATATGCGCACTTATAATTGCCATCATCATCTTATGAACTTCTTGTTTGTTGTATTAATTATCGACGTCAGACGTTGCTGACTGCGCTTTCGGCTAATCGACTGTAGCTGTGGCTCGACACTTCAGCAATACTGTAATATATGACAAATACGATTCATTCATTCATTAATTTTTGTTGTTGCAGAACTACATTCTCTTTGGAAATAGGTGGCAAATAAAACTGGAAAAATATCCTACTCGTTTAAAAGACATCTGAAGTGCCTTTGGTTTAGCTAGCATAGGAAAGGACTAGTGTAAAGTTCATATTTGCAGATCAAGTTGTTGCTGGACAAAGCTACTGTATAAATGTAAAATGTCATATGCTAAAGATCTAAAGTTATTGATAGCCTACTTCCTGTAACTAACCCCAGCTGTTTATTTCCTCCTATTTAAAGAAGCTTTTAGCTAAATTGACCAAGATACACACACACACACACACAATCATTATATTGCTTCTTAAATGTATTGTTTTTGACTAGCAAATTATGTGCCTTCTCGTGTTTTACAGATGCATCTTAACACATTTTCTTCATAATTTATTTTCTACATTATGAACAATTGATCACATCTGTTCTTTTTGTGACGTCTTGTAACGCAGATATTTTTCATCCACATGGGAATGGGGGACATGAAGACACCAGATTTTGATGACCTGCTGGCAGCGTTTGACATTCCAGACATTGACGCCAAAGAAGCAATTCAGTCTGACACTGATGGTAATCATATTGAATGCAGTGGTGTTGTTAGAAAGGAGAGAAGTGGAAGTCCATGCCTAAGACCTCCAGAAAGCCCTGAGCCTGTTCTTTCAACTCCACATAATGACCCCTCTATTGTCAGTGTGATTGTAAAAAACAGTGTACAGACTGATGACAAAGCTGAAGGAAATGTAACTGGGGATATTTCTGGTGCTGGTGCATCACATGAGTCTGCCCAGAAAGGTCCCAGTGAAGAGAGCCTGGTGCCTCCAGATCAGTTCATCTATAATGGACTGGAAACTGTTTCAGATGGGCCTACAGAACCCTCTCCACCTCCAGCTCTAACCCGGATGCAGCCCAATGGGCAGCTTTGGTCTAGTGTTATTAGTCATGACAGCCAGGATGGCACGTCTTCTAAACACCCTCCTAGCACTTTCTCCCCACCTCAGTCTTTAACCCAATCTGATCCCCCCATCCTATCTTCACATTTAATTGGTCCAAACTTTTCTCCAAGAGTTGATTGTGAGGATGCACAACCATTAAATGGTTCTTTGAGGGCAGGAGTCCGCCGACCCTTATCTGAAGATGAAGAATCTGAACCAGACCTCGGTAGCCCTGCGCTTGTCATCCAGGAAAGCCCGGATTCCCAGCTGTGCTCCGCTCCCAAGGTACCACGCATGCAGCGGTCTCCTTCAAGTGTGTTTCAGTCATCCTCTCCCTCATCCCCTTCCTTACCATTTAGTAACACTCAAATTGAGGAGCCGTCTGTCCAGAATCCAACACTTCTACAAAACCGCATCAACCAAACACCTCTGACCTCCACAAATGATCTGCCAGTTGAAGAAAAAGACGCAGAGCACATAATCGAGGAGAGAGATTCTCCTGAAAGCCCTGAGCCAGAAATCCCCCAACCCCATTCATCTCTGCCATCAAATCAACAAGAAGACAATGAACCAGAACAGAAGGTCCGAAGAGAAGAAGCCCCTCAAGATCAAATTTTTGACACGAGCGTTGGTGTGCAGGAGAAGAGTGATCTTCAACTAAATACAGAGGATGGTGGAGCTGAGGAGACAGAAAGGAAATCCACCGAGCCTACTTTGGTAGATTCACCCTCTGAAGATGCCACCGAGTCCAGCACGATCCCCTCCAAGCCTCTCAAAGTCAGAATCAAGACTGTCAAAACGACTGCTGGAAACACACGTACTGTATCTAAAGTGCCTCCAAAAGGAGGGAAGAGTCCTGGTGGCTCTAAGGTTCAAGCAGGGACCCGTAGGATTCAGAGGTCTGGTGCTACATCTCAAAGGATAGCTCAGGGTTCAAAGGTGACAATGTTGCCAGTTTCCACCCTTCAGGATGCCAGTACAGCTATGTTATTTGCAGCCAGCAAGGCACAGAATCAAATGGCCGCCAGTCTTTCCACCACTGCAGTCAAGATCACTAGAACGTCAACCCTCCCTTCCATCTCTTCTTCATCCATGCCTGGGGTTCGCTCTTTGGGGAAGAAAACAATGAATGGGAATTCTGGGACAGCCAAACCAGCCTCCATTGTAAACAGCCCAGGGGCTGTGATCTCACGTAGCCAGTCTAGCCTAGTTGAGGCCTTCAACAAAATCTTAAACAGTAAGAATCCACTGCCAAGTTATCAGCCAGACCTCTCCATCCCTCCTCCCCCAGAATGGGGTCTTCGATTGCCCTCAATGGGATACCGTTGCCTTGAATGTGGGGATGCTTTTGCACTGGAGCGCAGCCTGGCAAGGCACTATGATCGGCGCTCTATGAGGATCGAGGTGTCCTGTAACCACTGCTCCAAACGCCTGGCTTTCTTTAATAAGTGCAGCCTGCTGCTCCATGCACGAGAGCACAAGGAGAAGGGGCTGGTTATGCAGTGCTCACACCTCGTCATGAGTCCTGTCAGTGTGGAGCAGATGATTGGCCAGCAAGATACCGTGCCTATAGGTTTGTGTCTTTTTCAGTGTATTTATAGATGCAGAAGGGAAAAAAGTATGAATGGCTTTTTCTCAAAAACTCAATATTTCAAGTCATCATGAACGAACAATCTTGCGAGTGGGGGAGTAAATATTTTAGGTTTACATTGCGCACATTTTGGATCAGCAAAGATCCAAGCAGGGATGATAGCGGGTCTATGGAAAATTTGAGAGAAATCCTGACATTTGCAATTGCAATTATTTTATTTTGTTGACAGCCCTAGATTTCAACAGTAAGGAATACAAAAGAAATGTGATCGAAGTTTTGTCGAACAATATATTTAGATGTAGTTTTTGTGCTTTTTAAGGTATCTTTCTTTGCCAATGTCACCTTCAGCTTAATTATACTTTCCTTACACTGTGAAACCAGGGTCTTTTACACTACTAAGGTTGGGTCAGTAAGATTTTTTTCCCTTTTTTTTTTTAAATTAATTCAGCATGGATACACTAAATTGATCAAAATTGACATGAAAGACATTTATAATGTTACAGTAGATTTTCAGATAAACGTTTTGAACTTATGAATCCTGAAAAAAGTATGCAAAACTATTAAGCAGTATTGATAATAAAATTATTAAATAGACTGGAGTAATGGTAAAATGAATAAAGTGCTTTTTAACATACAATGGAGATCAAAATTAGAGAACAATGTATAAATACTTTTGTATAGGTACATATTTTTTTCAGAAAAATGTTTCATATCCATTACTCACAATTTGAAGTAATATTATCTGTAGGTATACGGCTGTTTTCGTAACTTGTCGTTTTACTGCTAACCTGAAATCAGAAGGAAGCATGGAGTCCCTTTTTTTAATGACTTCAGCACATCTGCAGCAGTAGGACATCACTAGTTTCTCAGACTGCGCTGGTGTGATCTTGGTCCATTCTTCTTCCACTCTCTTCCATAGTTCGGTAACTGTAGTGAGTTTTCAGTTGGGTTCTGATCAGGACACTGGGCTGACCATTTCATTATTTCAGTCTTTTTAGCATCAAGAAACTGCTTTACCAGTTTTGCAGTGTGTTGTCTTGAATGAAAATTACAAGCTAATTGGGAGATGCTTGCAGGGAAGTTCCTGCATGTTGCATTCACCCTGCCTTGTAGCTGTGAAAGAGGCCCAACTCCTGCCACACAAATTATTTCACAGTCCCTCCAAATTTCACTGACTTCTTTGCACTCTTGCGCTTCAGTCTTTCCTCAGCTTTACTACAAGCAAAATGTTTCCCATCAGACCCAAGTAAATTAAACTCGTCTCATCACTAAAGGGAGCTTTGGACCAATTCTCCTCTGTCCACGCAACATGCTCCTCAGCAAAGTTGAGTTTAGCCTTTTGATACTTTCTGCTAATGAGAGGCTTTGTCACTGCAGAGAGCATTTCAGTCCGACTACACTTAAACCTGCCGAGACAGATCCATGCCCCTTCATCACTGAACTGGCAAGCAATTCCAGCTGCAGTGTTGAACCGATTCCCCATTGAGAGTCTCTGTATGATCCTGTCTTCTGTATTTGTCTTTTGTGGACAACCAGCCTTTAAGGGAGACTTGAATGAATTGTCATTCATTGTAAACCTGCAATAATGGAGAAGTTACAGATTTGGAATGACCAGCTTCTCTTAACTATGGCTGAAAGGGTCATCTCTTTGGCCTTCATCTGGACAGCCTCCTGTTGCAGGGTGGCCTGCCCTCTTGCAATCTCTGTGAAAATCGGAGGAATGCTGCCAGTTAGGGTTTGTCAAATAATTAAGGAAATTAGCACCAGCTACCAGTTTAAGACCAATATCTTGGAGGTATCTGTAAGTGTTCTTTTTCAAATATCTTATTTAACTTTTTATACTGTGCTTCAGAATACAATTGATTGAAATTAACAGTTGAAATGTTTAAAAAACAACAACTGATAAGCTCAAATAGGTCAAATACTATTTGCAGTGACCTTAAAATTGAGGAAATTATTGGTTGTTCTCTCATTTTGATCTCCACTGTATATTAAAATGGAAATCGGTTATTTTAGATTGTAATATTGAAAAGTATTATAATATTTTTTTTATCAAATAAATGTCATGTTGGTGGGCATAAGGTACTTCAGAACATGGAAAAATCATACCGACTCAAAACTTTGAACTTTAATGTTTGATAGTCTACAAACCTGGTTTATAAAGGAGTTCTTTAGGAGTTTATAAAGGTTTATAAAGGAGTCCTTGGCATTAAAATGTTCAGAAACTCCTTGTCTGGGTGAATTTAGAGTCTTAATTGAATTCTTAAAATAGACTATTTACATTTTTTTTATTTGTATTATTTTAACATTACATTTATAAAAGATTGCAGAAGTAAAAACAGACATGAAACTCGTAGTCGTAGGTAACAGGTGTGCACACAGGGATCAGGAAGCAATCACTGTCTCGATCCACAGGGAATCTGTGCACTGCAAAACAAAGGAATCAAGCATTGATGTGGAATAATTCAGCTGGGGCTTGTTCTTTCTGCATGCGTTTTCAAAGAACAGTCTCTGGACTCAGTGCATTGCTAAAGTACTCTTCAGGGAGCTGAATTATAAATTATAGTAGGTTTCAATGTGTTGTAGATAATTGACACAACAATCCAGATTAGTACATTTTATTAACCCATGTCCATTTCAGAAGGATTTAGCTTATATTTATATGTGCTTACAATACAGTGTCTATTACAGGTGTGCTCTCTCTAGCTGCCTCTGCTCTGTCTTCCATTAAAGAAAGTGGTGTCCATCTGGCACAATCTTCTGATAACAGGTAATAGCACACTGTCAGATAATGTTCATTTGTTCTTTACATTTGATTAATGAGAAATAAAGGGAAAAGTAGTTGTTCTAATGAAATGACTGGAGACTGAGTGATTAAGATGCTGCCTGGTATGTTTGTATGCTCCATGTTCTCAGCTGTCCAGAGTGTTGGAGTCCGTTCAAAGGGAAGGCAGAAATAGTAGCACACTTTCAAGAGGTGGAGTCTGGTGGTACTGAAGCGGTGAGTGAGTGTATGTGTGGAGAGCCATTTCTGTGTGTGTGTGTGTGTGTGTGTGTGTGTGTTTGTATTTAGGACAGTAGTTTTGTGGTAAACTTGCATTTGTCCTGATAACATGTTTACAAAAATGTCTTGCCTGGAAAAAAAACAACACATTTATGCTTTTCATTTATAGTTTTTAATTATAATTTAATATTTATTTAACATCAAACTAAATAAATAATTAAAATAAATAATAAAATACCAATTAAAATCTGTTAATATTAAAGGAAAAGTTAACCTAAAAATGAAAATTTGTTGACTATTTTCTCACCCTCAGATCAGCAAAGACATAGATGAGTTTGTTTCTTCATTGAAATTGCTTGCTCAACAAATGATTCCTCTGTAGTGAATGGGTGCCATCAGAATGAGAGTCCAAATGTGTGCTAAAAACATCACAATAATCTACATAACAATAAATGAATGTCGTGTGAAGGGAAAAGCTTCCACTGAGTCCTCCATCTATAATATTGCTTTCTCCAGTGAAAAAGTTGTCTTAGAAATATGGACAGATCATGCACTATTTGAAAGGAAAAACAGTCCAAAACTGTTGTAAGAAAATATGTTGATTTTGTTAAATATGTTGATGAAAATTTTTTATTATAAACTTGCTGTTTTTCATTTCTCAAGATGTTAATTGATGGACTGGAGTTCTGTGGATAGCTTGTGGGTTATTGTGATGTTTTTATAATCTGTTCAAACTCTGAGCAAGTGAAGAGATGCTAAATTTGAGTCAGCAAATTTTAATTTTTGTGTGGACTTTGTCTTCAACAGGAATTAATAATGATTACATTTTGGTTTCCCTCTAGTGTTGTATGCAGTGTTCTCCTCCGATGCCATTGTGGAACTCGTGTAGTGCCGCGGCTCACCGCCGGTTACATCAGCAGCTCCCTCCGCTGGTGTGCCCTGAATGTGGTGTCATCTGTCAGAGTAACAACCTCAACACTCATCTGAATCAAAGCTGCCTGCACTACTCACGACGCCTTGGATATAGGTATCCACCTAGCTCAGGGCTCTGCAACCTTCCACCTCAAAAGAGCCGTTTTGGCCCTTTCCCACCGAATAAAATTCACTATAAATATTCATATTTGATCCCCAAATCGAGATAACATGGCATATAGCTAAAGTGTTATATTCAGTTATGTTACAGGGCATGGGGAGTAGCAATCATTTCAGAAGTGAGAGGGACATAAATGTCAAATGTAGTATTAATAATAATAATAATAGGCCTAATAATATTTATGTATGTCTAATTTACCAAAAAAACAATCTCTTACTTTTACTTGGATAAGAAATAAAATACAAATATAAAGTTTAATAATGACAAATTTATGATTACAATTGTATAATCAGTATAATATATATACTATAAATAGCTTTTTCTTCCATTTTGATCACAGAATAAGGCAGGAAAATATATGTTATAGCTTCTGTACTGTAATTAATGCTTTGTCAATTACCACTGTAAAATTCATATGAAAGAAAAAAACAGGGTTGGGCCGATAGACGATGCCATCGTTCATCGCGGATAGCTTATAGACATCACAATGTTGAGCTGATCTATTTTATTTTCACTTTCGAGACTTATGGTGCTGAGGATCTGCAGGTCATTCTCCATCATCCTCAGTCTGGTCAGTTAGCATGTTTATGCTTGTTATGCAACTTAGCTACAGCCATAGCGGGATGACTTTGTCCATAGGGATTTCCTGCCGTCAAAAGTTAGTCTATCATATAAGTCTGTTTTGGACTTTCTGAGTGCCTTCTGACTTCTCCATGATCTTCACATTATTTTGGATGAGAATAAGGTAACCAAAACTGAACTATATGGCAGTTTTCTCTGTTCATTCTCTCTCCTTTCCATTGCAGATGTGCCTGTTGTCATTTGGTGTTTGGAGGAATGAATAGCTTGAATGCTGTGAAGACTCACATGCAGACGGCTCACTGTGAGATCTTCCATAAATGCCCCTCCTGCCCCATGGCTTTCAAATCTTCCTCTGGTGCTGAAGCCCACTGCACCTCCCTGCATCCTGAACTTCCTGAGACAGCAAGGCAGTCCAAGTAAGTGTAAACACTTGGTGTGTGTGCCAACGTTGGGGAAACTACCTTGAAACTATAGCTACAGGCTATAGTCAAACTGAGGTTAAACCTAAACTGCAGTCAAGCAACCCTTTTTAAAATATTTAGCAAAAAAATAATTTGAATGTTCACACTTTTTTTTTTTTTAGGTGCTAATAACTATTGCTTTTTTATGACAGGGAGATCTATAAATGTGTGATGTGTCGGACTGTTTTTACCCAAAAAGCATTGCTCAGTGTCCATATTGACACTCACTTAGCCAAGCAGAAGATGCACGTCTTTAAATGTCCTGAATGTAACAAGCTGTTCACGCAGAGAAGTTCCCTTCTTGAGCATGTTAAGGTTTGCTTTCTGTTTGGTTCGAACAAAAATAAGCTCTATTCATTGATAATATGAGTGTATGACCTCATTGTAATTTGTCTCTAGGACTCTCACAGGGACTTTAGCATGTATGACACATCGGCAGAGAACAACTTGGTAAAGATGGAGAGCTCTGATGGGGAGGAGTGGGGACGGGATGAAGACAAGGACAGAGGAAGAATGGCGAGAGAGGATGGGAGCTCTGCTGCACAGAGTTGGAATTGCTCGCAGTGCCAGATGCACTACACAGACAAGGAGAACTACATCACCCACATGTCTGAGCAGCATGGCAAGGTCAGGACGTCAAGATGAACTCAACAATAAGGAGATTATTTGCACTGACCAAATATATCAATAGCCTTACTTAAAAAAAAAAAAAAAAAATATATATATATATATATATATAGAGAGAGAGAGAGTAAAATAATTTTTTTTAAATTAAATAAATACAGCAGTAATGAGCATAACAGACTTGAAAAAAACAACTACTACAGTACCTTTTGAATTGTAGCAGTAGTGTGAGGGGGAAAAAATTATTTGATAAATATTTCAAATATATTTATAGTAGATTAATAGATCATATCAAATATTTTTATATGCAAGCCATGAAAGCAGGGGTATATGATGTGTAGCAGTTTGTGTGCTTATAGTTTCTTTGGTAAATTTCCATGTTTTTCAATTTGTCCTAACCCAGCAACCCCATATTAAAAATGTCTCATCATGATTCAACTTTATAATGACTGTATTAATGGTGCACAAAAATCACATTGTCTTTTTTTTTTTTTTTTTTTTGAAGGAACTGAAGAAGTTTCCATGCACTCTTTGTGAAGGGTCCTTCTCTTCATCCTCAAGTTTAAGACGCCACATCCGTGTCAAGCACAAAGGCATCAAAAGAGCATTTTATTGCCAGTAAGTATAACACGTGTACAGTAGCTCCAAAAATATTTTTATGTATGAATGTCAATGAATGAACAGCACTCTCTTCAACCTTCAATACCACGACTGAGGTGCCCTTGAGCAAGGCACCAAACCCCCAAATGCTCCCCAGGTGCTGCAGCATAAATGGCTGCCCACTGCTCCGGGTGTGTGTTCACGGCGTGTGTGTGTGCACTTGGATGGGTTAAATGCAGAGTACAAACTCCCAAGGATGGATTACCATACTTGGCTGTCAAACACATCACTCACTCACAAGTGTGTTCACAAACAATGTTAAACTTTCTCTTACAACTACAATCATTTTTAAGTTTGCCTTAATTGTCCAAATTCAGCAATGTTTTTGTTTTATTTAGCATGTTTTCCTCCTTGAATCATTGCATAAATTAACAGGAAATTATTTAAATAAAATGTAATCTCTCATTTAGTGTAATTTCCTTTTATGAAGACTCTGTACAGGTGGGAAGAGGAGCTTCAGCAGTAAACTGATTCTTGAGAAACATATTCAGGCTCAGCATGGAGGAAGAGCAACCAAGGAGGTAAGAGCACAAATACACTTTCAGATGGACTAAGACATGATCACCTAACAGAGATTTTTGTTGCTTGATGTCACCGTAGCATTTGCAACTGGCTTTGGTGTTTGAAAATCCTAATCACACCTAATTTTATATATATATAATGTTATTTATTATAAATATTATTTGTCAAACTTTTTTACAACTTTATCAAGTAACTGGACATTTTACCCAAGGTAAAGCTCATTGCAAGTTTACGACTTCCTCTAGTTTTGCCACAGTAAGTCACTTTTACTCTCCATTTCTCTCTTTCAGACAGTTCCCCGTATCACAGATGCAGCTGACAGCTCATCTGAGCATGATGGTGGCCCTGGCACTTTGGGAGGCGGGGCCTCAGTTGAAGCAGAAAGCCGATTGGCTGAGAGCAGCCTGACCAGGCCTCGCAGGGGAGCTGCAGCTGAGGAGCAGGAAGCCACAGGATTCCGTTGTATGCCATGTGGTTTTACAACAGAGGACAGGGAGGAGTTTCTCCAGCATATTGTTTGTCATCGTGACGGGGCCAGCAGCTTTCAGTGTCAGCAGTGTGGGGCGTGTTTTGCGTCCTCCTCCTCTCTCAGCAGGCATCTCTTCATCAGCCACCGCGTGCGGGATTCCCCCTCCGAGCACGCTGTGGCGTCTCCTGTCACTGGTTCAAATTCTGTGTCCTGGGACTCTGCAGTTGCAGCAGGGTCCCCAGGGTCACCCTCGAGTTTAGGGGGGACACAGGTGGAGGATGGGGAAGGTAAGCACACCTGTAAGGTGTGTGGACGTTACTTTAGCAAACCTGCTGATCTTAATACACACTTCAGAACTCACGGCATGGCCTTCATCAGCGCATACAAAACAGACAAACCAGCTTAGACAGACAGGAAAGGGTGAACTTTAAACCTGTCAAGAACATGTCACCCCAAAATCAACAACAAAAATAAGAAATGATGTCTTCCTTAAAGAAAATGATGCATAGTTTTAGGACCTTTAAGATTTTTTGTGATACCGACTGTGTTTTGTGGCATTTCATTTTTAATTAAGCACACCAATTCTCATTACTGTAATGCAAAAAAAAATATTTTAATTACTGTAATGTAAATTTTTTTTATCACATTTAAATGATACATTTTTAAAAAATGTATATAATTTATAGCCCTTTATGCTGATTAAAAAAAACAAAAACAAATTAAAGCATCACCGTAATAAATAACAGACCAATAATGCAATAACATGAATATCTTAATGCAGAGAATCTCAAAAGTAAAATGCCAAGATTAAGATGAAGAACGTTTTGGTGAGAAAATGTACTTAATTGTTATTTAATTTAATTAAAGTAGATTTCAGTTTTGTAACGCAAAATGTAATTACTTGTATGTTTAGGGGTGTTTGTGGCCTTCAGCATCAAGCATGTATTGTCATTGAAAGTAAATATTTGGGTTTCAGGCTTTTAGCACTCCATGTTCTCACCTAAAAACTAGAGTAATACACTGCATCAGGGCAAAACATGTAAGTTATAACAACTCTGTTAGACTAGTTTTGTAAAATCACAGTAGAGGAGACAACTAATGCTATAGAGGAATGATCAGGTTTGATCAACCTAAAAAGTGTTTGCAACTTGCTCATAATTGATCTGAGAGTTTGAGAGACCCTGAGCATCATGTTCTTAAGATATACAGTGACATACACGTTAAACAGCCCTGCTACGTTCCTGTGCCTACTGATTCCATTGTGCAGACAAACAACTGTACAGTCCATTTTCTCTAATGCAAAATGCAGCTGCTTCTAGATAAAAAAATACTGTAATTATTAACAGTTAGTACAGCCAAATGCTCCCGAATCAGGTGACTCCTTTCTGCTTGAATTATTTTTTACATTTAATCTTTGTATTTCTTCTATTTGTTTCCACAGAGGCATTAAGATAAGGAAAGCTGCTGAATAGTTGCAGATCTTTAGAATGAGAACAAAATAATTGCCTTCTTCATTAGTATAAGATGCATTATGTCAAGATTACAGTTAAATGCGGTTTCATATTGATTGATAAATAAAAAAACTGTAATGGCTAAATCACTACTGTATGCCTTGTTATAACAGACTTTACATACTCATTTTACAAACCTATCAATAATAAAAAATATATACAATTCACCCCCCCCCCCCAAATAAATTTTATTTCAGTTGTCCCGTAAAACTTTGTTTGTTTGTTTTTAC